>NC_089837.1:252783890-253393890 GCF_035609145.1 Eleutherodactylus coqui | reverse complement strand
TGAACGCTTTCCACAGTATTGCTATGGAAAGCGCAGCCGCGGCGTCCACGAGTAGAGAATCATAGCGATTCTCTGCTCACAGGATCGAAATCGCGGCATGCTGCAATTTGCCGTGATTCTCTGCGGTGAGCCTGTCAGACAGGCTCACCGCATAGAACTGACAGCGGCCCCCCAGCTCCCCCACGGTGGATTATAGCTGGCAATATACCGCACGGCGGTGGACGGGGGCCTTAGAGTCTCTTCAGTATATGAACACAAAGGTCAGTTATATTCTCTCCATTATATACACAGAGGTGAGGTATATTCTCCTCAGTATATACACACAGAGGTGAGAAAAATTATCTTCAGAATATACACATAGAGGTAGGTAGATGGTCCACAGTATACAAATCATTTACCTTGCTTTAATGGTTTCTAAGAAAAGAACTATCTCATGTCTCGTGGATTTTCACGTTTTTTTATGGTTAAAATTGAATAAGTTTTAACCCCCATTACTTTTCCTATTTATGACCTAAAGAATGGTCGTGCCAAATTTTACGATTGTGCAGTACAGATGTGTGTTATTAGTTACATTACATTGGGGGGGGGGGGGGTCACTTGAGTTTGCGCTTAGAATTGAATAATCAAGTTGCGACCCCTTTACTTCTCCTATTTAGGATCTGAAGAATGGTCTGCCAAATTTCAAGTTTGGACGACACCAGGAAGTTACAGAAAGTGAGGGCTTTCCATCCATCCTAGATTGATTTACCACATAGAAAGTTGATCACAAACCGTTACAAGAGTTTTTGGAATTGGTTAGAATTTTTCTGCTGCAGCAACAGATCTTTATTTAAGGAATACATTTTAAATCAACCCCCTCAATACAATATTGAATGATAAAGCATAATACTCGAAGACCCATCCCCCAAATAAATAAATCACTGTCTCTCCCTATGGCATCCTGCACATGGACGGAAAATCCGCTACGGCATTTCCCACAGAATTTCCGCCCGTGCCCACTGCCATAGGATTGCATTAGATAACGCAATCCTATGCAGACAGCTGCGTTTTGACCGCGTGAAAACTCTCGCAGTAAACAAATCGCGGCATGTCCTATTTCTGTGCGAGCCTTGCAGAGGTGGCGACGCGCTGGCTCTGCTCTGCGCATGTGTCGGCTGGGCGGCAGAAGGCACATAGCAGAGCAGAGGAGACGGCGGAACAGGGTTTGAAACCCACTGCGAGAATTCTCGCAGCGGGATCTGACCCGATCGTCTGCAGGAGGCCTATCACAGTAGACGGCAATCATTTATTATGATGTACACTACACAAATACTGAAAGGGTCAATATAACAGACAATATTTCAGTACAGAATTTGCCCTAGTGTGCTGCATCATCATTTCACATTTCTATGAGTGTGAAAGGCATATGACTCCCCTTGAAAGAAGATTTTTCATATTTCTTGGATGAGTAAACTTTCACAGTCTCTTCTATATAGATGCCAAGAACAATTATTTAAATCATCTGGTCTTCACGGCCTTTTGGTTTTTTTTCAACCTTTGCCACACCATCTTCTGTAACTGTTTTGCGTCATTAATAACAAGTTCTGGTCATTTTAATACTTTGAAATATAAGAAACTGTATTTAGTAATTTAAAGAAGTTTTCCAACAGTTTTTTATCAGAAGGATGAATTCATTAGATTAATTCCATCTCCGGTGTTTAGAAAGTCCCTTCTACAGTACTCATTTGCTTAAACAAGGAGTCATCAGTTGTGCGTAGAAACATGGAATCTGGTCAATTTAAGCATCTTTGTAGTCTACCTCATGACTTTCACTTATAGTTTTATTCACAGGTTGAAAAGCTATCATAAACTACTTGTATTATTATATCTAATCGTTGAAGTCCTCTGCACACTAAACATTACAAGAGCACAAATCTCTCCTCTCTGCAGTCAGACCGCTTTTATCCGCACTGTAAATTACAAACACTCAGCTCTGTCCTGCTACATTTACACGGGCCGACTGAAGTCCAAACGAGCAGGTGACATCACCGCTATTTGTTCATGCAGAATGTTTAGACATGCAAACGCACATACCTGCAAGACATAGCACATTCATGCACCATAGGTCCGTGGTGTGTGTCAATATTCCCCAGCGAGAAATCCCCTCGTCACTGAACACTGTGACAGTACTTTCACAGTGTTCAGTGCCAAGGGGACTCCCCGCAGGGAGTAAAGAATCCCCTGCAACAGCTGTGGCAGGGGATTGAAAGGTTCTCTTATTGCTTTCAATGGGACTGGCACTTCTGCAGTCTCATTGAAAGCAAAGGGCTGCAGAAAAGCCCTGCTGGAATTTTCGGGGAAGGGCTTTAAATATAAGCCCTTCCCTGAAAAATCATCCCTAGAATGTGTAAAAAAAAATTTTAAAAATACATTCTCACCTCTCTGCAGCTGCCGAGAGTCAGGCACATCCAGCCTGTCTTCTCCCTGCACTGCTCTGACAGTGTTTCAGCAGGCGGGGATTTAAAATCCCCGCCTGCTGAAGGGCTGTATCTGATTGGCTGAGTACTCAGCCAATCAGATACAGCCCTCAGCCATTCATTGACTGACAGCTAAGTGCTGCCTATGATTGGATCAATCACAGGCAGCACTTAGCTGTCAGTCAATGAATGGCTGAGGGCTGTATCTGATATTTAAGTATTCAATGCAAAGTATAGCTTTCAAGAACTTGAAACACAACCTTGGACTCTTAAAAGTGATTGAAGGTTGTTACAATATAAGAAGATGCATTTCCTCTCCACAACACCACTGTCTTTACAAGATTTATCCATTAAACTTCTCAAATTTATTTTTTAAACCACACAATGTATATAAAATGAAGACTAAGCATTCACATATATAGATTAGCAGTTCCCTTTGCAAAGGTTAAAGTCAAGAAACAGGAAATTATTGAAAGCGAGAGATGTGGGTGAGCAGTGCTCATTAACAAGAACGTCCTCCATTCTACCTACATTTACATTAAACAGGTAAATTACTTGTCAGCTCTACTCTGAGACCTCCAATATAACCAATTATGAAACAAATATGGCCAATTATGGGGGAGAACAGACGGTACCTGCAGAACTACAGTCAATCAAGTGTTATTTACTGTTTTCATGGATTCACTGAACCTAAAAGCATTCCAATTATGAATCTCTTATCAGATGGACAATAAAGATAGATGCGTAATGTTCAGCTTGGTTACTATTCCTTTTAAAAGGCTGACAACTAACTAAAAATATTTACTGAATGAACACTGGCGTAAATGAAATGGACAAATGAGCAAATGGTGAACAAGGCACTGCACAAAGCCATTAAAAGTAAAATTAGACACATTTACACATAAAATGTGTAAGGTCTAAAAGGTGAGAGGCAGAAGAACAGAGCTCTCTACAGCTGGAAGTTTAAATTAACCCTTTCTAACGTCCACAGTATATGCTGTGTATGCAGAGGCTCGGGAGGTGAGCCCACGCCATAAACCGCGAGTTTCAGCAGTCTTTGACAACCAACACCCGCTTGCAACTCTTGGAGATGATGCAGACTGGAGCTGTTCACCGCCGGTAGCTATGCAGAGTAGCTGGTGGGTTGTCAGCCCCCAAAGATACATACTTACTATATCTATACATGGATGGGAGTCAGTTTTCACTGCTGGAGAGATGACATGCTGCTCACACAGAGGTGAAGCAATGAGGACAATTAGGCTGGACTCACACAACCGAAAAGGTATTGTGTATTCCGTGGGCTCTGTCCGCCCCTTGTGATATGCTGTAGCTTGCAGGCAATCAATTGCATTGTCCTATGCAGTTCCACTCACATTAGCGTGTCAAAATTGTGCAATCCACAATGGGAAAATACGTAGCATGCCTATGGGCTGCGGGTATGTGCCCGTGACAACGTGGGAAATATTTAAAAAAAACAAAAAACCAGGTGTATTGCGCATGAGTACGCAGTCAAGCACAGAACAATTTTGCCAGCATATGCAGCAGTATGCAGGGTCATAGCAGGGCTCAAGGCTGTAAAATGCTGCAGAAGCACTGCAGCGTTTTCCGCTTTTGGTCGTGCGAGTCCGGCCTTGGTTACGAGTTTTTAAGGGTTATTGAATGAAAACATTTCAGGACCACTGAGCCCTGTAGCAGGTATAGGAGAGTTGTGAAGAAGAATACATTGCACACAAGCTCACTGAGAGATTTCTGACCGAGATACAGTATGTGCGAAGCCTAGCAATGTTAGTGGTGAGGGGGGTCCTTCTAGATGGCTGTCCAGATGCAATTACCACCCCTGCGACCCCTATTGCTATGCTACTGCTTTAAATGCCCCAAAAGGCTCTGGGGCATTCTGAAGGCCGTCAGGGCTGCCATGATTGTCTGCCTATTAAAATATGCCTGTGGTATGTCTTTAATAGGTAGACTGTAATACAGTATAATGCAACACCATAGTATTGCATTATACTGTACAAACGAACTGAAGGAAAATAATTAAAAGTTTATCCCCATTTTCCCAATTGTCGCATCAAAAAGTCCAATTTATTAAAATATCACATTAATAATCTCGCATGGTGAACGCCTGCAGAAAGAAAAGCAATGCCAGAATTTAGCATTTTTGTCACCCCACCTCCAAGAAAAAATTGAAAAAGTGACAAAGGCATATGTACCCCCAAAATGGTATCATTAAAAACTACAGGTCGCCCTGCAAAAAACGAGCCCTCACACATCCCTATCGACAGAAAAAAAAACACGATTTTTTTAAAAGTGGGAATGCCAGAACTGCAGAATGTGACGTGGACAGAGAAGCATCAATGCGCCTTGGTCATGAAAGGGTTAAACAGGTTTTCCATTTAACATAAATACTGTATTTTTTATAGTTAAACTACAAACTATTAATGCCCCTTTTAGACGAGCTAATTTTCGTTTGAACGAGCAAGTGCAGTCACTGCTAACTCGGTCAGCGTGTTTAGACAGCCAGATCACCTTTGAGAATCGTGCACTTCTCATTCAGTCTTTTCCATGTAAAACACTGAACAAGAGGTGTTTAACACAACGGTGAGTGAAGGAGCCAACGATGATTTATAAGCTGGCTAAAACTGTACGATGAACGAAAAGTGAACGATTCTCGTTCGTCATTCGGTCTCTGACTCCCATTTAAACCGAACGATTATTGTTCACTTTCACTCGTTTGAACAATTTTTTGAATGATAATCATTTAATACGTCTAAAACACAGCATTAGGTTCTGTTCACACTTGTAATTTAAATTTCCATTCAACTACGTCATAGGAGGCCAACACCACAATTCACAGAAGTGCTAGATTTGGGAAATCCCTGATCCAAACTGCATCCAAAATAAAACATTGAGTATAATGTAGTGATTTCACCCCGCAACTTACAAGACAAAATAGTGCAGCATGCTGCATAATGTTTCAGGATATTAGACCCGATATGCAATGAAGGCTTACTGTCACTCCAAAAAAAAACAAAAAACAAAAGTGGCAAAAGACAGATTGATTCTTATGGGTTGAGCATTAAGATGCTGGTCAATCATACTGTACCACTAGATAGAAGTATTAGTAATGTTCCAGGGCTTTAGATGAACAGCTTGTTACTTCTGGGACAGACACAAAAAAAAGGATCTAACTTTGTGGATTACATTCTGTTCAGCTCTTTGTAACGCCATAGGTTTGAGTTGAGTTGTTAAGCAACATCCATACAGCACACTGCAAAGCCATTCAACTAGGGACTCCTCAGCATTTGTGAAAAAGTTCTCTAACCTGACAAAAAAAGGGAAAATGAGCTTAATAATCAAAATGTTAATAAAGTTCTTCATAATGGTAACGCACCACTGCACACCCCACATGTGACCTTCCATCAACATTTAAAAGATCTCATAGCACTGGTTCTATTTTAGGGCATTAGGGCATTCCATCTGAGGCTTCTTCAGAATGTACGTCACTTTGACAACAAATATAGTGCCGCATGAAGTGCTTTTCTTGATGGAAACCTTGACAGAACCACAGTGAACAGAGCTGCATGCTGTTCATCCAGGTGTAGACTTCGGTTTCTGTGGAAAAAGGGTTCAAAGCCAAGAAGCGGCCTTGATTGGGAAGAGAGGTGGACTTATCAAGGAAGACCAGTCATAGAACTGGTCCAAAAGTAGTCTTTAGGAGAAGTTTCCCCTACATAGCTGTTGCGTATGTATCAGAAATATACAACCTTTATGTGCTGACAAGCGTAATCATTTTGTATCACTTCCACCAGACTGCATTTGAATAATAATCTTAATATGCCAAGTTTTGACTCTATGGATTTTCCATGGCAGAAGATGAATTAATACCAAACTCATTAACTTTCAATGGCAGAAATAATTTTTCATTTTGCATCACAAGATCAGCATCAATATAATAAAAGGCAAAAGTTGTACATGTGATATGCAAGCATATATTGGCCACCATGGCAAAGAAAGGCGTAGGGCACTGTGATAAGTGGCTCTGTAGATAAGGCAAGTAGTAAAAGAGGTATTTTCTATCTTCTCCAGATAACTCAAGGTTTCTGTGGCATGTGTTTCACAAAAGAAAAATGTGCAGAAACTTTTGTCCAGGAGCAGCACACTAACCTTATTTCCCGTGTGATAAACTGCATATATATTCACGTGACAAAAGTAATAGGAAGACGCTGCAACAAGATACGTAACCGGGCTATAGCTTGGGGAACAAGATAACAAATCCAATTGATTTCTTAATAGTTTTAGTCAAGATAAATTTACTTCTAATGGCCTTTTGACATTCACCAAATGGTGTAATCGGAGAATCTGAGTCCAATGTTTTACCTTTTGGATAAAAAATGGATAACTGTAACTGTAAATCTAACAAGCTAGAGATGAAGATTAAACGTCGCAAATAAAAATCAGGTATAGTGCAAGCTAGCATTTCTTGCAGCAGTTCACCTCACGAGGAACAATGCCTTGTAAAATACCAGTAATGGAAAGCAAACCAGATGGAATCAATGGATAAGGCAGGAATGTCCAAATTATTTTCACACCACATCAGCCTTATGGTTGTCTTTAAAGGGCCAATTGTAATTTAAGACTGTATAATAATAGTGGCGCCGGTAATAAAACTGACCCCATCGTGGCCCAGTTGTAAAAGTGCCCTCAGTCATAATTGACTATAGTCGTATTAGTGACCTCCATGGTGTTCTCAGTCGTATTTGTGACCCCCATAGTGGTCTCAGTCATATTAGTGACCCCCATAGTGGCTCCAGTAATATTAGGGACCACCATAGTGTCCACAGTAATATTAGTGACTCCCACAGTGGCCCCAGTAGTAATAGCGACCCCCATAGTGGCCCCAATAGCAATAGTGACTGCCATAGTGGCCCCAGTAGTAATAGTGACTGCCATAGTGGCCCCAGTAGTAATAGTGACTGCCATAGTGGCCCCAGTAGTAATAGTGACTGCCATAGTGGCCCCAGTAGTAATAGTGACTGCCATAGTGGCCCCAGTAGTAATAGTGACTGCCATAGTGGCCCCAGTAGTAATAGTGACTGCCATAGTGGCCCCAGTAGTAATAGTAACTGCCATAGTGGCCCCAGTAGTAATAGTGTCCCTTACGGTTGCCCGAGTAGCAATAATGTCATTTATGTTGGCCACAGTAGTAACAATGTCCCCTACATTGGCCTGAGTAGAAATTAGTAATTTTAAGCCAGAGACCTACTGTATACTGATGAGGGCAAAGACCCCCAAACAGACTGTCTATGTATGGTTTCTGGCTTGGTTTAATATTCCCAATCATTGTGGACTTTTTAGAAGGTCAATTTGAATTGAAGGCATGCTGCCATCCAATAGATGGCGCTGTAAAGGTATTTTTCTATCTTTCTGATTTGCATACATTTCCCAGAGAACCATTGCCTTATAAGTCTCCTTACTTAGCTTTTAGGTGTCCCCACACCCCCCTTGTGGGTGCTCTCCTTGGGGAGACACTATACCATCCCCTGATCTACTCACCCCCTAGGTGTCCCCACACACTTTTTGGATGCTCTCCTTAAGGAGACATGACACCGCTTCCGACCTACTTTGCACATGACACAAGCAATTTTTCAAACAAATGTTTAGAAACAGATCATGTAATTTATACCTCACTAAATCACAATTCAGAGGTTTACATACACCATGCTGAGCCTTTAATTGCTTGGAAAATGCAAGAAAATGCTGTCATGACTTTAGAAGTTTCTGGTAGGCTAATTGACTTCATTTCAGCTCATTGAAGGTGTACATTTGTCAGTATGTTAACCCTTTAAAGAGGTTTTGTCATTTAAAAAAAAAAAAAAATCAATACTTACCTATTCCTTCCCCATCGGTCTTCTTACCGCATCTTCTCCTCGCTGATCTTCTCCAGTCCCCAGGGTCATCTCACCTCCAGCCATCCAAACCCTCGTCTTATTGTTGTGATGCGTCTATTCTTTGCATCCTTCTTCCAGCAGGTCAGTTTAGGTTATGTCACTAGTGACGTAACGTTCACTGTCTAGGAAGGAATGCCGATCTATTGCCGAGACTGTGCAATGTGCGCTGTCTCGCCGCGAGAGTTCATATACTATTGCAGGGAAACAGCGTACCTGTGCAGTCTCGGCAATAGCTCAGCACTCCATACTAGGCAGTGAATGCTACATCAATAGTATCGTAATGTACACTGACCTATAGGAAGGAGACTGCCGAGAATGGGCGCTTCGTCACCGGAACAAGAACCAGACAGTTGGAGGTGAGGTGACCCGGGGGAATTGCAGGAGACAGGAGAATATCAGCAAGGAGAAGATGCGGTAAGAAGACTGACGAGGGAGGAACGGGTAAAGTCTTTTTACACACAATGATTATCACTCAAAATTTGCTCAAAAGAAAATCGTTGTGCGTAAGTGCGTAAATGCGTGCCCACCGTGCACTTACCATGCACTTTTCGTCCATCGCCAAGTTCAGCTCATATTAAAACCCATCGTCCCTGATAATAGGGACCACATGCTGAGTTCTCCGTGGGCAGCGCTGATAAGATTCTTTCAGCTGCTGCCCCGCTGGAGAACAATAGCAATAGCAATGTATTTAGAGAACAGAGCACCCGCTGTTCTCTAAATACATACAAATGAAGCTAGATAGCTACTAATGGGCTGATTAGACCATTAGTAGTTAATGCAAAATGATCGCTCAAAACTGTCATTTTCTGACGAACGTTGAACGATTATCTGTGTGTGTAAATGGGCCTTAAGTATAAAATTTTTGTTTTCTAATGACAAAACCCTTTAACTAACCAGTGATTTTTCAGGTTTTTATCCTCACCTTTCAAAAACAACACATTTTTTTTTCTAGTCAACACAGTTGTCTGAGGGCTTATTTTGAAATCAATAGGAGCCGTGCCTGCAGTAACAAACGCCGGCCACTAGACGGAGGTCGGCGCTGAGACTTCCGCTGCTTCAACTTCGACCTTAGTGTATTTTTGGCGCTGACACAATGCGTTTGCTCAGCTGTTCTGGATCATTATGTGTGCAGCGATACCAGATTTGTGATATTTTTTTTATACTTTAACTTTCATTTTTGTCCCACCAGAGGACTCAAATATCAACCACCTTTTATCATTCTTATAATAAACGGTTATACTAAAGTACAGCAGATTATAAAGCCCATGAAGCCTCCATAGCTGGCAGACCTGGAGGCCATATTCAAGCCTCTAGATGCCTTAGCAACCCATCAGGACCCTGCGATCACATCTCGAGGGTCCGATGGGTGACAGAGGGAGAACCCTTTGTAGGCCCTTTTCATGCCGTGGTCACCGTAAAGGGTATGCTGTAAATACCATTCCGATTGTTTTCTCTACTACATTTAAATGGGTTTGTAAAACCCCCATTTATTTGAGCTTTGCTGTATATGTAATTTGTTGCAAGAAAATATTCAGTCGTCATCAGAAAGCTGTTGTGTAGCAACATTACCTTAACTTCTTTTGTACCTACAGAACTTTTAGAATCTGCAGCATCTAAATTACTATTTGGGGTTTTTTTTTACCAATATTTCAGCCTTTTTAATGTACCAGGGGTGAAATCCGAAGTGATTCTGCATTAAAACCCCTGTCAGCAAAAATCCACCATGTATGGTCCTACTTTAACATGCTGTGATTTGTCTTGTTGAGGTCTTTGCTACTTTCCACCCCTACCTTACAGATATAAAGAACTCGGAAGTAAAACTTCTGCCCAACTTTAAAGGAACAATTCAACTAGACTATACAGCCTTATTGGAAAGCTAGAATTCTGAGTTTTAAAATGATACTAAGATTTCAGCTCTAGCCATTATATTCTAGCAATGACAAGTGCTTACAATTATGATGTATTACATACACCATTGGCAGGATAAATAGTAGATGAAAAAATAGATTGTAATTCTTCAATAAATATACAATTGCAGTGCAAATATATTTTGATATTGTAATAAAGCAGTAGCAACAACGTTCACACCTATCCTCTGTATCCTCAAGTATTTCCGAACAACTACACAAAAGCGAAAGCGGTTGTCATATTTTACTTAATTTGTACAAAGGCTTGCTGACTTTTTGGATTGCACATAGTCATTTGCCGAAATAGAATACTTGTAAAATTGCACTAATTAACTCAATATAGAAGCTAAAATTATGTAGGAATTATTATGTTTTAATAGTGATACCATACACCAAAATAAAGCATCCCAAAATAGAGCTCGGTAAAATAAAACAGAAACAATGTCAATATCTGTATTCTGAAACTAGGCTCTAAGGGATTCTGCCTGGGATTTCTTTTAAGAAAAGCTTGTATTAATAGTTTATTGAACCACCAGTCTGCACAGCAGGCCTCTACTTTCACTGTTCATTTAAATCTTTTCCCCCACTTTCCTCAGTGGACTAGCTTTAGTGAGGATGGACACTGAAAATTCCGAAAACAGAACACAATTTCTCAGGTGCTCGCTCTTCAGCATGGTTATAATGTATCTACATCTGACTGCAATGTCATTTTGTATACATTGCTTTGGAAAACATTCTTACAATGTATTTCGTGACTGTCCAAAAAGAAATGAAGCACCAGCAAAAAACGCCTGTTTCATTAAATGTTTTTCTGTAAACTACCATTACAGTGATTAAGCAGAATATTTTTATAATGGTGGAAATATATGAATTGCATCAAATACATTATGAAACGGAGTTGCAATAAAGTAAATACCGAATTTTGTTTTACTTTGTTAGGTCTAGAAAGACATTTCAATAACTCTAACATCTAAAATTAGTTAACCTATCATCAGAAAATTACCTATTGCTTTAATCAAGTGGTTTTTTTAACAATAATTTGTATTGAGGTTTGAAAACAAAAGTAGAATAAGGTATATTGTAGGTACATTGTATCAGAACATGGTGTTGTTCTTAATAGCAAAAGTAAGGGCTCTTTCACACGACCGTAGACCTTTTGACGTGCGCCTGCCGGCGCCTTACAATCGCATGCATGGGCACACTAATCTAACATTTGTGTGCCTCTTCAGACGGCCCAGGTCTAGCACATATACGCCGAGCCCACAATGCTGTTGGGCGGGGAGAGACAGCTTAGCTCTGCTAAGGTGTCTCACCATTCATTCCCCTTCCCTTCCCCTCGCCGGCTCACCTCCTATCTCCTCCCCTCCGGCTGTTTGCAATGGGAGGGGGCAAGGCGGGGGCAGAGCTAAGCTCCTGCCCCCTCTCCTTGTCCGCAGCCAGCAATAGGAGGGGTGGAGCGGGGTGGGGCCCTCTTATTGCAAACAGCCAGAGGGGAGGAGAGAGAAGGAGAGAAGGGGAGGGAGTTTAGCAGTCACACTGCTAAACTCTCTCCCACCTCCCTTCTCCAGCTGCTGTCATTGGCTCCCATAGGAGTCTACGCAGCAGCCGGCGTATTCCGGGCACAAAGATAGTTTGAGGACCATCTTCGCTGCCCGGCGTAAAAGCGCACGGCACTATATTGGGCGCTTTTACACCGCGAAAATACGCCTGTGTGATCTGATACATTGGAATCCAATGCATCAGATGGTAGCAAATATCGTCTGACCGTGAAAACAGCCAACGATATATGCTTGTGTGAATAGGCCCTAAGGAAAAGAAAAAGAAACATGATGAGTGGTTCCCTAGATCAGTGTTTCTCAACTGGAGTCCTCAGCGCCCCCCAACAAGTCATATTTTCAAGGATATCCTAGAGAGAGAACATCTGTGGCATTTATGAGAAGCGGGAAAACAGGTTTGTATTCAGTTTGAAGACCTGGAGCATTCAGGTTTAGAAGAACGATCTCAGGCGTAAGGGTGATATTAGATTTGAGGATTAGTCCCAGTAATTTCTGGATTTCTTCCCAGAAAGGTTGTAAAAGTGGACAAGTAAACCAAATGTGAGATTACGTATAGAGATGAGCGAACGTACTCGTCCAAGCTTGATACTCGTTCGAGTATTAGCGTGTTCGAGATGCTCGTTACTCGCAACGAGTACCACGCGATGTTCGAGTTACTTTCACTTTCATCTCTGAGACGTTAGCGCGCTTTTCTGGCCAATAGAAAGACAGGGAAGGCATTACAACTTCCCCCTGCGACGTTCAAGCCCTATACCACCCCCATGCAGTGAGTGGCTGGCGAGATCAGGTGTCACCCGAGTATAAAAATCGGCCCCACCCGCGGCTCGCCACAGATGCGTTCTGACATAGAGGAGGGAAAGTGCTATCTTGGTGGAGCTGCTATAGGGAGAGTGTCAGGAGTATTTTAGGCTTCAAGAACCCCAACGGTCCTTCTTAGGGCCACATCTAACCGTGTGCAGTACTGGAGGCTGCTTTTTGCAGTGTTGTACATTTTTTTTTTGTTGGTATATCGGCCGTGCAGAGCATTGCGCCCTGCAGTAATACTCCAGGGCCAGAAGCGCTTAGGCAGGGACAGAAGACATATTGATTGAATATAGGCAGTGGGCCTTTGCAAAAACATTTGGGGAAAAAAATCTATTTGGGCTGCCTGTGACTGTCTTCAGTGTTCTGGGTCTCTGCTGGGTGTAGTAGTTCTCCAAATTCATACGCAGCCAGCTAAGTGTTACAGCAGGCTTGCGCAAAATTATTTCCTGGCTCTGTCTGGGCTGTTAAATCACCGCTGTATTGCAGTCCACAGTGCAACACTCTGCAGTTCTTTGACATACTCCAGGGACAGAAGCGCTTAGGCAGGAACAGAAGACATATTGATTGAATATAGGCAGTGGGCCTTTGCAAAAACTTTTGGGGAAAAAAATCTATTTGGGCTGCCTGTGACTGTCCTCAGTGTTCTGGGTCTCTGCTGGGTGTAGTAGTTCTCCAAATTCATACGCAGCCAGCTAAGTGTTACAGCAGGCTTGCGCAAAATTATTTCCTGGCATTCCGTAAGCGAAGTCAGCCTCCAACCACAGGCCAATAAGCGGCACATTTAATTACAGCATTCTGTTTCTGCACTACTGGTAATACACCATGCTGAGGGGTAAGGGTAGGCCTAGAGGACGTGGACGCGGGCGAGGACGCGGAGGCCCAAGTCAGGGTGTGGGCACAGGCCGAGCCAGTGCGGTGGCCAGGGGTAGAGGCAGGGCCAGACCGAATAATCCACCAACTGTTTCCCAAAGCGCCCCCTCGCGCCATGCCACCCTGCAGAGGTCAAGGTGCTCTACGGTGTGGCAGTTTTTCACAGAGACGCCTGACGACCGACGAACAGTGGGGTGCAACCTTTGTCGCGCCAAGATCAGCTGGGGAGGCACCACCAACAGCATGCGCAGGCATATGATGGCCAAGCACCCCACAAGGTGGGACGAAGGCGGTTCGCCTCCGGTTTGCACCACTGCCTCTCCCCCTGTGACCCAACCTGCCACTGAGATCCAACCCCCCTCTGAGGACACAGGCACTACCGTCTCCAGGCCTGCACCCACACCCTCACCTCCGCTGTCCTCGGCCCCATCCAGCAATGTCTCTCAGCGCAGCGTCCAGACGTCGCGAGCGCCACTCTTTGAGCGCGAGTGCAAGTACGCCGCCACGCACCCGCACGCTCAAGCGTTAAACGTGCACAATGCCAAATTGATCAGCCTGGAGATGCTGCCGTATAGGGTTGTGGAAACTGAGGCTTTCAAAAGCATGATGGCGGCGGCGGCCCCGCGCTACTCGGTTCCCAGTCGCCACTACTTTCCCCGATGTGCCGTCCCAGCCCTGCACGACCACGTCTCCCGCAACATTGTACGCGCCCTCACCAACGCGGTTACTGCCAAGGTCCACTTAACAACAGACACGTGGACAAGCACAGGCGGGCAGGGCCACTATATCTCCCTGACGGCACATTGGGTGAATTTAGTGGAGGCTGGGACAGAGTCAGAGCCTGGGACCGCTCACGTCCTACCCACCCCCGAACTGCGTGCCCCAGCTCGGTGGTGGTATCTGCGGCGGTGTATGCTTCCTCCACTAAACCACCCTCCTCCTCCTCCTCCTCCTCCTCCACCTCTGTCTCGCAATCAAGATGTGTCAGCAGCAGCACGTCGCCAGCAGTCGGTGTCGCGCGGCATGGCAGCACAGCGCTGGGCAAGCGTCAGCAGGCCGTGCTGAAACTACTCAGCTTAGGAGAGAAGAGTCAGACGGCCCACGAACTGCTGCAGGGTCTGACAGAGCAGACCGACCGCTGGCTTGCGCCGCTGAGCCTCCAACCGGGCATGGTCGTGTGTGACAACGGCCGTAACCTGGTGGCGGCTCTGCAGCTCGGCAGCCTCATGCACGTGTCATGCCTGGCCCATGTCTTTAATTTGGTGGTTCAGCGCTTTCCGAAAAGCTACCCACACTTGTCATACCTGCTCGGAAAGGTGCGCCGGGTCAGCGCACATTTCCGCAACTCCAAGACGGACGCTGCCACCCTGCGGACCCTGCAACATCGGTTTCATCTGCCAGTGCACCGATTGCTGTGCGACGTGCCCACACAGTGGAACTCTACGCTCCACATGTTGGCCAGGCTCTATGAGCAGCGTAGAGCTATTGCGGAATACCAACTCCAACATGGGCGGCGTAGTGGGAGTCAGCCTCCTCAATTATTTACAGAAGAGTAGGCCTGGTTGGCAGACATCTGCCAGGTCCTTGGAAACTTTGAGGAGTCTACCCAGATGCTGAGCGGGGATGCTGCAATCATTAGCGTCACCATTCCTCTGCTATGCCTCTTGAGAAGTTCCCTGCAAAGCATAAAGGCAGACGCTTTGCGCTCGGAAACGGAGGCGGGGGAAGACAGTATGTCGCTGGATAGTCAGAGCACCCTCATGTCTATGTCTCAGCGCGTTGAGGAGGAGGGGGAGGGGGATGAGGAGGAGGGGGAAGAGACAGCTTGGCCCACTGCTGAGGGTACACATGCTGCTTGCCTGTCATCCTTTCAGCGTGTATGGCCAGAGGAGGAGGAGGAGGAGGGGGAGGAGCATGAGGAGGAGGGGGAAGAGACAGCTTGGCCCACTGCTGAGGGTACCCATGCTGCTTGCCTGTCATCCTTTCAGCGTGTATGGCCTGAGAAGGAGGAGGAGGATCCTGAAAGTGATCTTCCTAGTGAAGACAGCCATGTGTTTCCTACAGGTACCCTGGCACACATGGCTGACTTCATGTTAGGATGCCTTTCTCGTGACCCTCGCGTTACACGCATTCTGGCCACTACGGATTACTGGGTGTACACACTGCTCGATCCACGGTATAAGAAGAGCCTTTGCACTCTCATTCCCGAAGAGGAAAGGGGTTCGAGAATGATGCTATACCACAGGGCACTGGTGGACAAACTGATGGTAAACTTCCCATCCGACAGCGCTAGTGGCCGAAGGCGCATTTCCGCGGGCCAGGTAGCAGGGGAGGCGCAGAGATCAGGCAGCATGTACAGCACAGGCAGGGAACCATTCTCCAAGGCCTTTGCCAGCTTTCTGGCTCCCCAGCAAGACTGTGTCACCGGTCCCCAGTCAAGGCTGAGTTGGCGGGAGCACTGTAAAAGGATGGTGAGAGAGTACGTAGCCGATCGCACGACCGTCCTCGGTGACGCCTCTGCCCCCTACAACTACTGGGTGTCGAAGCTGGACACATGGCCTGAACTCGCGCTGTATGCCCTGGAGGTGCTTGCTTGTCCTGCGGCTAGCGTCTTGTCAGAGAGTGTGCTTAGTGTGGCTGGGGGAATCATCACGGATAAGCGTACCCACATGTCAACCGACAGTGCCGACAGGCTTACACTCATCAAGATGAACAAAGCCTGGATTTCCCCAGACTTCTCTTCTGCACCAGCGGACAGCAGCGATACCTAAGCAATACATAGGCTGCACCCGCGGATGGAAGCATCGTTCTCTATCACCATCAAAAACGGGAACCTTTTTGCTTCATCAATCTGTGTATAATATTCCTCCTCCTGCTCCTCCTCCTGAAACCTCACATAATCACGCCGAACGGGCAATTTTTCTTAGGCCCACAAGGCTCAGTCATATAATTTTTCTAAACTATTTTTATACGTTTCAATGCTCATTAAACCGTTGAAACTTTCACCTCAACCAATTTTTATTTTAACTGGGCTGCCTCCAGGCCTAGTTACCAATTAAGCCACATTAACCAAAGCGATTAATGGATTTTACCTGCCCTCTTGGTTGGGCATGGGCAATTTTTCTCAGGTACATTAGTACTGTTGGTACACCAGTTTTTGGGGGCCCTCGCCTACAGTGTAATCAAATGAATTTTTAGCCCACCTGCATTACAGCTGACGTTACATCAGCTGTGTTGGGCACTGCAATGGGATATATTTATGTACCGCCGGTGGCTTCCTGGCACCCACCCATGCTGTCTGTCCACAGGGAGTTGTAACTGCATGTGTCCACTTCTAAAAAAACCCAGTCTGACTGGGCATGCAGTGTGGGCCGAAGCCCACCTGCATTTAATCAGACGTTACCTCAGCTGTGATGGGCACTGCAATGGGATACATTTATGTACAGCCGGTGGGTTCCAGGGAGCCACCCATGCTGTGGGTGCACACGGAATTCCCATTGCGGAGTTGTACCTGCCTGTGACTATTTATAAAAAAACGCGGTCTGACTGGGGCATGCAGACACCTTGACAGAATGAATAGTGTGTGGCACATAGGTTCCCCATTGCTATGCCCACGTGTGCAGCTCCAGTTGGAGGTGGCACAGGATTGGATTTCTCATTGCTTCTGTACAGCATTGTGGGCTATTGCCCCGCCCCTTTTAAAGAGGGTCGCTGCCTAGCCGTGCCAACCCTCTGCAGTGTGTGCCTGCGGTTCCTCCTCATGGCAGACGCACTTATAAATAGACATGAGGGTGGCGTGGCATGAGGGCAGCTGAAGGCTGGGCAGGGACAGTTTAGTGTGCGCTGTGGACACTGGGTCGTGGGGGGGGGGGCAGCTTGTAACCCAGGAGAAGTGGCAGCGGAGTGTCATGCAGGCAGTGATTGTGCTTTGTTGGAGGTAGTGTGGCGCTTAGCTAAGATATGCATTGCTAATGAGGCTTTTCAGAAGTAAAAGTTGTTGGGAGGGGGTGGGGCCCACTCTTGCCGCTATTGTGGCTTAATAGTGGGACCTGGGAACTTGAGATGCAGCCCAACATGTAGCCCCTCGCCTGCCCTATCCGTTTCTGTGTCGTTCCCATCACTTTCTTGAATTGCCCAGATTTTCACAAATGAAAACCTTAGCGAGCATCGGCGATATACAAAAATGCTCGGGTCGCCCATTGACTTCAATGGGGTTCGTTACTCGAAACGAACCCTCGAGCATCGCGAAAAGTTCGTCCCGAGTAACGAGCACCCGAGCATTTTGGTGCTCGCTCATCTCTAATTACGAACCAATGCCGTCTGAGCATCTCCAACATAGCGGGGAGAAGCCTGGGTCTATTTTATTAAGTAAGACTGGGGTCTTATACCATCTGGAGACGATTTTATAATTTAGTTCTTGGAACCTGGTAGAGGAACAGGATGAGCGAGACCTAGATATGATATCCCTTATCTCATCTGCGGTAAAGGTGGTATTTAACTCCGATTCCTACCGGGAGATACACAAGGGTTGCTGTTCGTTCAGTGTTAGGGACCTATAGATTTTAGATATAGTACTCTTGACGGGTTGGAGGCTCCAAAATAATTTATGGAATAGTAAATTTTGGTCTGTGCCTACAATATCTGGGGAATGCAACACAGCTGAGTCTCTAATGACGCCCAGATCTCCGCTATTGAGTAGAGCATCCCCTAGGTGGTTTAGAAACTGTAAATCCTGGGACACAGACTTATAATGAGAGCCCAACATTGCAATGTCCTTAAATGGGTGTCCCTCATAATCTTTTGTTTGAGTGCTCTAAATTTGTTAGGGATTAGTGCGAGGACTGGGGTGTAGCTGCTAATCTTGGGTACTAGATTATGCTATTTGTTTGCCTTATGCCATAACCTTAGGGTTAGTTGGGTAAAAGGGTTATGGATCTCCTTCAGTTTAGCTTTATTATATGGGGTGGACCAGAGTAACAGTTTCTAACCTTTGTTTAGTGAGGAAAGTTCCACTTCTACCCAAAGTTTGAGACTGGTTTGACGGGTCAGGTCCACCATGTGGTTTAGGTGTGACCTGATCCAGTACAATGCAAAGTCCGGCAGCCCTATTCTGCCCCTTCTTTTTGTTTTGACAAGGGCTGCATGGCTGACCCTATGTCCCTTTCCCTGCCATATGAACTTTGCAGTAAGGCTTTTAAGTATGGCAAAGAAATTCTGTGGAATTTCTATTGGAAGCGTTTGGAGTACATATAGCATTTTTGGCAAGTAGATAATTTTGATTAGATTCTTTCTGCCAAACCAAGAAATCGGCAGAGAGCTCCAAGAGATAAGATCCTTCTCCATCCTCTCCAATAGTGGCCCGAAGTTTAAGTTGTACAAGTCCGCAGTGTTCTGGGATAAACTTGCCCTAGGTATGTGATTTGTTTGCATAAATTTTTAAATGGCGAGATTTTTGATATTTCAGCCCAGGAATCATGTTTGAGGTTTATATTTAGTAATTCCGACTTTGAGGGGTTTAATTTGAAATTGGAAAGCTGACCAAAGTTCTTGAACTCTTGCAGAATATGAGATTTGCTGTTTTAGGATCAATGAGGAAGAACAGCATGTCGTCTGCATATGAGGCCGACTTGTGTTCCCTGGAGCCGCATTTCATACCCATAATTTTATTGCTTTGTCCAATTTTTTCTAGGAAGGTTTCCATAGTTAGAATAAATAATAGGGGGAATAGAGGTCAGCCTTGTCTGGTTCCATTGCTAATTCGGACTGTAGGGGGAAAAAATCTGAATTTTGAGGGAAAGGAGTTTGTATGAATATTTCTAAATAGATTAGTAAAGTAAATTAGAATACCAACCTTCTACTACATTGCTTTAGGTTTCCTTCCACTTGTTTACTGCTCATTGCTAAGGGAATCAATGACCTCCTCTATGGGGAGGAGATGGCTGGCACTTGTGAACTTAGAATTCCCTATGTGATCTTTGAGTGGCCAAGATCTCTGCAGTGCATGCGCACAACCTCCACGTAAAAAAATACAGTGTAAAAAAATTGGTCATCTGAACAGCCTCAAAGGCCATTACTGGGCTGTGTGCTATCCGTGGAATATACAGACAGCCAAAAATATGGCCTTGTGAATGGGTCCAGCAGGGTGGCCTTTAACTTGTCCATCTCCTCATGATGAGATGACTTTGTTCATCCTGTCCCAAAGTATATCACAAAGCTATCAAATGAGTTACAGCAAATAGTAAGCATCAACTAGTTGTAACTGCTCCAATGGCCGATGTAAAAATTGTAATGTTTCAAGATTTTTGTGAAAATAATAACAGCAAATTGTTATAAACATATATTTATAATAACTGATAATATATAAACTGATGTAAATATTCTTTTCTGATGATGCATTCCTCCTTATATGTGCATAAAACATTTACGCTGTATACCACCATAGGAAATGCGTCACAAACATTCAAACAGCTGACACCTGCCACAAACAGCCGCAATCAGGGTTAGCCCTGATCGTAGCTGCTTGACAGCTTACATGCATGGTCAACCTTGATCGCAGCATGTAAAAACTGTCAGTTGGAGGGAGGTCTCCACCTTCAGACTTGCCATTAGCCTCCATAACGAGATCTGACGGTGCTGATGGTTGCCATGGCAGCCATGGGCCTAGTAAAGGCTCCCAGAACTGCCAGGGCTTAATATGTGAAGTTTACAATTACAATATACTGCAATAATGAAGTATTACAGTATATTGCAGCAGTGAAGAAACTATCTCAAGTCTAAGTCTACTAAGGGGGCTAAAATAAAATTTTAAAAGTTGAGTGTAATAAAATTTCTGCAAATAAAAATAAAAGATTCAACCCTCCCTCCACTACTTTTCACACAATACAATAGAAACAAATGAACAAAAAGAAAAAGTTACGTTGCCGCTTGCCAAAAAGTACAAACTATTTAAATATCGCATTATTCATCTCACATAGTGATCATTGTTTAAAAAAAGAAGAAAAAAAAAAAAGTTATGAGGCTCGGAATATATAAAGCTTTTTTTTTTCCGTTATAACGACTTTTTTCCCCCGTAAAACATAATAAATGCCTATAAACGCAGTATCACCATAATGGTACTGACCCAAGTTATGAAGTTAACATGTAATTTTTACTACACCATGAAGGCCACAGAAGCAAAAAAAACCCTGCTGAAAAATGGCACAATTGCTTTCTTTCATTTCACCCCACTTAAATTTTTTTTAAAATGTTTTCTAATACATTATATGGTACCATTAACCCCTTCCCGCTTCAGAGCGTAAGTTTACATCCTGGTAGCAGGGTACTTCCTGCAACAGGGTGTAAACTTACGTCCTTGGGATAGCGCGAGATCATAAGAGAGCCGGCAGTCAGTGATAGCCGGCCTCCCGCTGCAACAGCGGGGGTGCATCGGAGATGCGCCACCCCACTGTTAACCCCTTCCTTGACGCGATCTATGTAGATCGCGGCATGGGAAGGGATCACAGAGGGAGTGCGCTCCCTCTGTGAAGTTGCCGGGCTCTTGCGATATAATCGCAGAGAGCCCGGCTAGTTGCCGTGGCAACAGGACGCCAGATACTGGCGTACTGTATTGCCAGAGCTTGTGATTGCTGTATAGGCGATAAGGCATTACAAGTCCTGTAATGCCTTATCATAGCGATCATCAGTGCTGTGCTGTAAGTCCCCCAGAGGGACACAAATAGTGTAAAAAAAGATAGTAAAAATGTACAAAAAAGAAAAATGTAAAAAAAAATGTAAAAAAAAAACACCCTTTTTAGGTGCTCTCATATTAGCATAAAAAAGGTTAAAAAAAATTAAAATTCCACATATTTAGTATCGTCGCGTCCGTAACGATGTGTACAATAAGGTACATTTTGACTCCCAAAAAACGCAATAAAAGTGATCAAAAAAGCCGTATGTACCCCAGAATGATACCAATAAAAAAATAAGTGCTCACAGAGCTCCATACATAGAAAAATAAAAAAGTTACAGGACTTTGGATGCAGCGATTTAGAAAAAAAAAAGATTTTTAAAAAAGCAGTTTTTATTGCAAAAAAGTGGGGGGAAAAACAAAAGAATTTTGGTATCATTGTAATCGTACCGACCCGCAGAAAAAAGTGGATTATACCCACCTGATAATCAGGTTTCCAGTAGTCTCCACGACAGCACCAATGAGATTGCCTCCTCCTGGTAGGACAGGAACATACTGAGAGGTTAAAAGCTCCCCCCCTTCCCCACTTTCCTCAGTGGATTCTAACGAATTGCCGGGGCAGGAGCTAAACTTAAATTTTTTCCCCTAACCGGGGTTTTTTAATTTTAAATTTATTATTTTATTTTTCTAGGGCGGGAAAGGTACGGGTGCTGTCGTGGAGACTACTGGAAACCTGATTATCAGGTGGGTATAATCCACTTTTTCCCCCAGTCGTCTCCACGACAGCACCAATGAGACGTACCAACTAAAGTTTATTAGGGTGGGATTGCTGCCGAGAGGACTTTGCGGCCGAAGGCCATGTCCTCGTCCTGCTGCACTTTTACCCTATAGTGTTTAGTAAACGTGTGGGGTTTTTTCCAGACTGCGGCCTTGCAAATTTGCTCGACCGAGGCTGAACTGTGTTCGGCCCATGAGGACGCTACTGCCCTTGTGGAATGGGCTTTAAGCGCTAACGGGATCTCCTTCCCGAGGGCTTTATAGGATTCTATGATGGCCAGGCGGATCCACCTGGCTATGGAACTTTTCGCTGCTTTGCTACCCTTATTTGGGCCACTGAACTGGACGAACAGGTTGTCATCCCGCCTCCAGTGGCTCGTTGTATCTATGTAGGTTAGGACTGCTCTCCTAACGTCCAGGCAGCTTAGGGTTCTTTCCTCCTCGTTTTTTGGGTGGCTGAAGAATGAGGGGATTATTATATCCTGGGACCTATGAAAATCTGACACTACTTTCGGCATAAAGGCCGGGTCTGTTTTAAATATTAGTTTGGTGTCTGTAATTTTCATAAACGGGTGGCGGATGGACAAGGCCTGTAGTTCGCTAACCCGTCTTGCGGATGTAATGGCTACTAGGAAGATGGTCTTGATTGTCAGCATTCTTATAGGTAGCGCTTTGATCGGTTCGAATGGTACCGCTGTCATGGCCCCTAGAACCCAATTAAGGTTCCAGTCTGGGAACAGGTTTATGGGCCTAGGGCGTAATCTAGCTGCTGCTGTTAGGAACCTGTGGACCCATCTATCGTCTGCGAATTTTGTGTCGCAGATAGCGCTAAGGGCTGAAACCTGGACTTTTAGGGTGCTCGGGGAGAGGCCCATCTCTAAGCCCTCCTGCAGGAATTCTAAGATTAGTGGAGTGTCGGGGATAGAATCCCCGCGATCCCTTCCCTGTCTCCATGAGGAAAACTTTCTCCAGACCTTCTGGTAGATCAGGTGGGTCGTCTTTTTCCTACTGGACATTAGGGTTTCTACTACTTTCTCTGAGAATCCTTTCTGTCTTAGCGAGGATTCCTCAAGAGCCATGCCGTTAAATGGAGTTTGTCTAGGCCGGGGTGGTTCAGTGGCCCCTGCGATAGAAGATCCGTCCAGGTAGGCAAGGTGACTGGGTCCTGGACGCTCAGTGTTGTCAGAAGACCGAACCAGCTTCTTTTTGGCCAGAAGGGGGTCACTAGGATTAGCGTGCATCCCTGGGTTCTGAAGTGTTGTAAAACCCTGGGGATTAGTGGTATGGGAGGAAAGGCGTAGGCCAGTCCTTGTCCCCAGTCCTGGCCCAGGGCGTCTACCGCTATCGGACGATCTCCTGGCCGGAGGGAGAAAAAGTTGACTACTTTCGTGTTCTCCCTGGTTGCGAAGAGGTCCAACTGTGGGGTCCCCCACCGGTTGGTTAAGATTCTGAATGCCTCTGGGGAGAGGGACCACTCTCCTGGGTCTATCTGCTTCCTGCTGAGGAAGTCTGCTTTTCCATTTAGTGTCCCCTTTAAGTGGGTTGCCGTGATCGAGAGGATCCGGCCCTCCGCCCAGTGAAAGATTTTCTGTGCGATGCTTTGCAGTGGGGGAGATCTTGTGCCCCCTTGGTGTCGTATGTGAGCGACCGCGGTGACATTGTCTGACAGTATTTTTATGTGATGGTTCTGTAGCGAGTTGCCCAACTGCTGTAGAACCTGCCAAACTGCCTGTAGTTCTCTGAAATTTGAGGATTGTTCTTTTATCCTCTGAGGCCAGGGACCCTGAAAGAATTGGTTCCCCACATGCGCTCCCCATCCACAGGCGCTTGCGTCTGTTGTGATGTGGATGGCTGGGTTTTGTAGCCAGTGAACCCCTCTCCGCAGGTTCTCTGGGGATGTCCACCAACGCAGGGATGTTTTTGCCCTGTTTGGGATGTACATCCTTGTCCCTAGCGAGGACTGCCTTTTGTCCCACGAGGATAGGACTACGGCCTGTAGGGCTCTGGTGTGGGCCTGGGCCCATGCTACTCCTGGGATGCATGATGTCAAGCTCCCCAGAAGAGACATTGCCTCCCGAATTGTGCAGAATCGTCTTCGTAGGAAGGTTTTGACTATTCTGCGGATTTTTTGTATTCTCTCCTCGGGTAGGTAGGAGCATTGCGATTCTGAGTCGAGAGTTATTCCCAGAAACGTCTTCTGCTTGCCGGGATCTAGGCTGGATTTTTCCCAGTTTATAATCCATCCCAATGATTGGAGAAGTTGTAGCACTGTCTCCAGATGTTTGGTTAGGAGTTTTTTGGACTCTGCTATTAATAGAATATCGTCCAGGTACGGTACTACTAGGATCGATTTTTCTCTCAGGTGGGCGGCTACCTCTGCCATAATCTTGGTAAAGATTCTGGGAGCTGAGGATATCCCGAAGGGCAGGCATCTGAACTGGTGGTGCTCTGTTCTTCCGCCCATGTCCACTGCGAACCGCAGGTATTTCTGTGAATCTTTGTGGATCGGGATGTGAAAATACGCGTCCTTCAGATCGATGGACGCCATGTAGGCTCCTCTGGGGATCAACTTTATTGTCGAGGAGATGGTTTCCATTTTGAATCTCCTGTATCGGACGCAGGTGTTCAGGTCTTTCAGGTTTATTATCGTCCGGTGTTTCCCGCCGGGTTTTTTTACTAAAAAGAGCCTGGAGTAATAGCCCTGGGTTTCCTCGTTTCGCGGTACGGGAGATATTGCGTTTAACCGCTGCAAGTCGCGCACGCTTTGCCCTAGTAAATGTAGCTGTTTTTTTGGGGCTCGCGTGGTAATGAATTTCCTTCTGGGGATGGATACCAGCTCTATCTGGTATCCGTGCTGTAGGATCTTTGGGATCCATGGGCCCCCGCAGATTGCGGCCCATTGATCCACAAAGCTCCCCAGCCTTGCCCCTACGGGGATGGCGTCAGGGTCTTTGCTTCGGCTCCCCCTGATGGGGGTTGAAGAGGATATTCCTTCCTCTGCCCCCCTTGGGGTAACTCCAGCGGCCTGTCTTGCCCTTGCCTCGGTAGGCCTTCGGGCTGCTGCATTGGGGCCCGGGGAAAGGTCTTCACTCTCTGTGGTTTTTCCTCAGGGAACCCTTTTTTCCTGTCGGCCGCCTTCTCTAGAATTTTATCTAGGTCCGGTCCGAATAGAAATTGGCCGTAGAAAGGGAGGGCACACAATTTGTTTTTCGAGGCCAGGTCGCCTGACCATGACCTCAGCCATAACACCCTTCTGGCTGAGTTAGCGCGGGCTGTGGCTTTTGCTGAGAGTTTGACGGTCTCGGCTGCGGCGTCCGCTAGGAAGTTAGTGGCCATGCGCAGTATGGGAAGGGAGTTAAGGATCTGATCCCTCGGCGTTTTGTTGGTCAGATGTAGTTCCAGCTGCTCTAACCATACCCCTAGGGTCCGCGCCACGCAAGTGGCTGCGATCCCTGGCCTAAGGATGTTTGCCGCTGCCTCCCATGATTTCTTTAGGAGTCCCTCTGCCTTGCGATCCATGGGGTCTTTTAGCTGTGCGGCATCCTCAAAGGGCAGAGTCGTCCTCTTGGCTACCTTGGCCACCGGGACGTCTACCTTAGGTATTTCGTCCCAGCTTGCGCAAGCTTCCTCCTCCAGGGGGTATCTCCTTTTTACGCCTCGAGCGGAGTAGGAACCTGCGTCTGGTTTACTCCACTCTCTCTGAATTATTTTAGAGATGTTTTTGTGGACCGGGAAGGTATGTTTGCGCCTCTCCCCAAGTCCACTGAATATCTCATCCTGTCGGGTCCGCGGCTCTCTGGGCTGTTCTATTTTTAACGTAGCCCTAACTGATTTAATTAGTTCCGTCAATTCATCTTGATGGAACAAATATTTCCTGTAGTCCTCCTCCTCTGAGGACTCTTCGGCCGCCTGCTCCTCTTGCTCTGATCCGATGGAGTTCTCGGAATCAGAAGACTCCTCGGGAACATATGCCTTTCTTTGGCGTTTTGCTGGCGGTGCCGGCAGTGACGTTAGAGCTGATTGAACCTCTTCCTTCACCAGCTTTCTAACGTCATCCAGGAATCCCCCCGATTCCTCTCTGACTAGCCTAGCCACGCATGCCTTGCATAGAGGCCTCTGATACGTGGCTGGCAGTCTCGTCCCGCATTCCACGCACTTTCGCAGTTTTGTTCTGGGGGGGATGTCTTTTTTATCCCCCTGACAAACAAAGCATTTTTGCGGGTAAACATGCAATTTTTCCATACACAACATACTGGATATTTGCATTGTATTTTTGCCGCACTGGCTACTTACGGCCGCTGAGGCTGAGGTTTCAGCTGTCTCTGGGGCTGGAGCACTCATCTTTATACCAGTGCTGCAGACACCCTGCGACCTGTGATGCTGGTGTTCTGGCTTCTCTCAGGTTCCTATTTGAATTTTCGCGCTCCTGCGCTAAGCCCCGCCCCCTCCGCTCCTAATGCAGACGCGATGACGTCATCGCGCTGGACGTGAGATGCGGCGCCCCGCCCCCTGCCGTCAAAGGGCTTCCTGGAGCGCCGCGCTGTAATTTCTGCCGGAGGACGAGGGGGACTGAGGCTCCCGCTTTGAACCCCCTATGGGCCGCCGCGGGAGGAACCTGGCCCGGGGGTTACCACCCTGATGTGGCGTCCCGGGAGTCGTCTGGCTGCGAAGGGATGACAGGGTGAGCCACTGCCTTCCGATCCGCCTGTATGCTTTCGCTGGCTTCTCCACCAGCTCCTCTCATAGATCCTGCCTCCTGGCAGGACAGGAAGACACTGAGGAAAGTGGGGAAGGGGGGGAGCTTTTAACCTCTCAGTATGTTCCTGTCCTACCAGGAGGAGGCAATCTCATTGGTGCTGTCGTGGAGACGACTGGGGGAAAAATGGATTGTCTCATTTATGCTGCATGATTAAACCTGTAAAAAAAAAAAACTATGGCAGAATTGTTTTCTCTCCCTGTTGTCATAAAAAGAATAATAATAGTTTTACAAAATAGTCTATGTACTCAAAAATGGCACCATCAAAAACTACAGGTCGCCACACAAAAAAACAAGCTCTTATACGGCCGCATCGACAGAAAAGTAAAAAAGTTATGGCTTTTGAAAAATGGAGATGAAAATCCGCCAAAAATCGTTGCGTCTTTAAGCCCAAAATAGGCCATGTCCTTAAGGGGTTAAACATACAACTCTTCCCGCAGAAACAAGCCATCATATGGCTATGTCAATGGAAAAAGTAAGAAAAAGTTATAGTTCGTGTAACATGAAGACAAAAAAAACCTCTAGGAATTGTCTGGTAGTTAAAGGGTTGATACCAAAAACAAACAATATTGTATATATAGTGCTGCTATACATGCATAAAATGAACGACAAACGAAAAGTGAATGATTATAGTTCATCGTTCAGTCATTCTCATGCATTTAGACTGAATGATTATTGTTTACTTTTGCTCGTTTGAACGATAATCGTTCCATCTAAAAGCACCTTTACTCGAGTAAAATGGAATGGATCATCACCATAAGGCTGGCTGCACACAGACGGATTTGGAATATCGAATCTACGATTGTCATTTATGCAGATAATCCGCGGCATTCCGCATCCATTAGCAAAAGTAGAACATTCGCATGCTCACACGAGCAATTGAGATTTCCACTCGCGGGGAAAAAAATCGCAGCATATTCTATTGTTGCACAGATTCCACGTGGGCAGTTTCCACTGAACGGAAGACGTCAGACCTGCAGCCCGTCTGCAATTGACATTGTGGCAAGGTCGCGGATTCCATATCATCGCGTAGCGACAGCACAGGAAAATAAAACATTAAAAAAAAAAAAATGTACTGCACGTCTGACGGCGGATCGCTGCAGCCATTCGCAGTCCGGATAAAGAAGAAAAGAGAGAGGTATGCGCAGACACCAGCTGCAGTCAGGACCAGATTCTGCTCCAGGCTCCCGCATACAGAATCCGACCTGCTCGTGTGCAGCCGGCCTCACATTGCTTACTGCCATCACTAAAAATCCTACTGCAATATTATTCTTGTTTTAAGTATTAGAGGGAATCTGCTAGGTCCCCATAGTGACACAGAGACTGCTTTCAGAGGTCACAAGTCTGTCACCATGCCCTGCTGCCCACAGCAAAGGACGCTTAGCCAACCTGACAGCTTCCCTTTAACAGAGTGGAGAAAAAGTCAGATTTGTGTGCTAAATCAATGTATTTAAATCTTAGTATAGAGCCTACTGAGAAATCTGATTACAAAGCCACCCAGGAAATAGGATTATCCATCACACATGCTAAACCTACCAAATTGAAGTTTAAAACATTAGGATTCTTCAGCATTTTCAAAGGATCTACTAAGAATGTATTAGATTAGCCATTTTCAGCACTCAGCATATTTTTTTACTACATAAAACCAACTTTTTCTACACACGTACTGTATCTATCATTAGGTAGAGTAACGATGTTTCACAAGTAACACCACACAAAACAATTGTCAGACCTGCATAGTACTTGAATCAAGCAGATTTCTGAAATTCTGTCAGTATGTCTAAAATGTAAAGTCCCCAGCATTTTAATCTCCCCTAAAGTCATGTACAATATGAAAACGCCATGACTGTAAATCATTGTGAGATTATGCAGCTGTCCCGATGCAATCTCCAGTGAGAGGAAGGCTACGATTGACTGCAACACCAAACACCGTGCCATACATGTCTGTGGGCTATGTCTGTTACTGCGGGACCGTAGCAGAGCTGCACTGACAGACACAGCCATGTGGCAACACTGCTGCCATGTCAGCTTCTAGAGAAAGTGTGGCCTTGGGCACAATTACAAATGGGACCCCAAATATGAAATGCTGAACTAACAAGACGGTCACATTCAAGATATTTAGGAGGTGTTGTGCACAGGGGGTTTTATAAAAAAAAAATATTACTCATAACCGTTTGTAGTTATCAAATGACAGGACTAAATATTACCACCATACAGTGATTGAATATCACCACCATATTGTTTTTGAACAAAATGCACTATATAATGACTGAAATGAGCAATAATCCCACCACAGCATGCCCACCACCTGTACAGTGAGTGTTATCAGAACATAGGTATGCAAGAGAGGAAAACGCAGCTTGATGAACTGAAATGCAAGTGGGTTTAGATATCAGACTAAGTCCCCCTAAGAATGTGTTCCCCAGCACAAACAGTACCCGACATCCCTGGCAAACAGCTGATTTTGAATGAGGGAACCGCAGGCAGCCAGACATCTCTCCTGAAACGGATTAGGAGGAATATACACACAGACACATTACATTTACTGCTGGAAAGGTGACATACTCCTCACAGAGCAGTGAATGCAATTGGGAGTTCAAAAGGGTTTCCCAGGCAGCGCCAACTCAGTGACAGGAGGAAGGCATCATATTGTCTGTAATTTGTCAGTTCAAGTCAGCGGTGAGGGGGCCTCTCGGGCTCGCCTAGATAATGGCCCTGTGACTATGATTTTTTTTTTATTGCTACGCCACTGCTCAGTACACTTGAACCAGCGCTGCCAGGACCTTGCCACCTGTGTAACCGAATGTCCCCTGCAGTGTGAACCCCTCACCCCCACGCTGCTGCTGCGCCGAAGGAAAAAAAGAGGGGTGAGTGGCAGCACCCAGGAGGCCCTGCACACGTGAGGGGAGAGAGGAGCAGGTAAGGAGAAGACACAGCGCTGGGGTGGGGTGAGTGACAGCTGTGCACCAGAGCGTGGCAGCACTGACTGGAGCAGGCAGAGGGTCGGGGGTGAGTGATGGCAGGAGCGCTGACAGGCCGTGCCGGGGGTGACTGATGGCATGAGCGTCGACAGGATCAGCAAGAGGGCCGGGGGTGAGTGATGGCATGGGGAATTCAGGAGCGGTAACTCCACATTTCCCTATCGGCCACCACATAGCAGTGGGAGAAGGGAATAAGGGGGCCGGAACAGGTTTGCTGGAAAGCGCCCACAGCCAATCAGAAGCTGGGGGAGTCACCAAATGTCAACACTGCTGTATTATGTCCCCACCCCTAACTTCTTGTGGCAACATAATACAACAGTACCATTGTGCAGTTTACCCCACCTCCTCTAAGGCTTCCCCTGTTTGCCAAGCACTGCAGCGAAAGATGTCATGGCAGTTGCCTCTTAGAGGGGCATAATTATTATACTTTGAAAACAAATCCTTTTGTATAATTTCAAGATCCCACAATGGTTCCAGAGCAGTGATAATGATTCAAAAATGCCATACTGTAGTCATAATTGTGTTGCTGTTTTGCAGAATATAAGGCTGTGTTTACACAGAGATTTTTCCATGTGGGTTCTGTCCAATTGTGAGATGAAGAGAAATCACATGGGAAAAGATCTAATTGATTTTGATAGGTTACTGCACACGGTCGATTATTCTCTCGGACCAATTTTCCGAGATCGAAAAATCTGCTGCAGATTTTCTCGAACCCACAGCGAAATCGCAGGCGAAACGGTCAGTTTTTCACTTTTTCAATGACTTACATCGCACTCACCCATGTAAGCAGTTTTAGGCCGGGCTCACATGACTGTATGGTAAAACGCAGCATTTTGCCAGCGTGTGCATCTGCGTATCACCATGTTTGTGCACTTACAAATAAAAATATTTTATCTCCATATCCGGTCTGTATTTTGTGGAATGTAATACACTAATTAACTATCTGTATTTTTCACTGTCGTTTTTAAAAACATAGCACTATCTGTGCATTTGCCTCCGTATTACTATTCTTTTCTATTGGCCAATTACTGCTAAGCATTTATCCGGTAGAAAGTATGGCATACGGAGGCAAACGCTGATGAAAGCATTGATGACATACGGTTGTAACGATGCCATCTGGAAGACATTTGTAATACACATCTGTACTACAATACGCTTGTCTGAAACAGGCCTTAGTAAAAGAAAAAAAAAAAATAAAAACTTCATAAAAAAGTGCATATTCGTATATATCAAAAAGGGCATTTTTAACATGACACCATTGGCTCACGCTTGTGGTTGTTTTATCGATTGTTGTTACCCAACTCTTACAAATATTCACAGAAGTGTATTGCTCAGGATTTCTTCTAAATCCATAAGAAAAAGATTGTAGTATGCGCTATCACTTGTGCGGTGGTCCTAAAATACTTTCCCTTAGGGGACAAGGCACTTTATGCCGTGAGCATCAGCTGTACTCAGAGAAAATGAACAGTGCATTTTATAATTAGCTGAATCACTGTTGTAATGATTTTTTTTTTATAGTCACATTGCTATACAGTATTATGCAAACGGATATCATTCCAAATACTAGAATATATGATGAAGAAAGCACTTCAAAGAAATTAAGAGAGCAACACACAATTCTTCTGAGGCATGATCTCAGCACTCTTACAAGACTTCCCTCGGGAAGCCAACATATAAGCCTTGTGATTAGCGATAGATACACGGAGAGGAAGACTGTCTTGCGGTTCCTTTCAAATCAATTTACTTGTCTAATATGTACTGAAACAAGTTATAAGCTTCAATAATAACACTTTATCCCACTGAAATTACAAGCGAGAAATTGCTTCTCTGCAGCGATGCAATCAAAACTAGCGTATGCCCTCAGCATAGGTAACCTGTCAATTAATGTGCTCACTTGTGAAAGCAAAATGTCGAGTGAGCTTTTAAATCCTCAAGTACCTGCTTTTAACCTTATGTACAGCCCACTGAATTAATTACAGCATACAGAAATAAATAATCCTCCCATTACAAGCAGTCTTAATTAAGGTGTAAAGTGACCTTGGCTTTGGCATTGTTAAAGTAGTTAACAAATAAGATGCCTCAAAATAAGAGCTATTAATTACTCCCAAAGCCATTACCGGGAAGACATAGCACCAACAATATATTTTTAAGATAAAGCACGACTGTATGGTACATCCATAAATGGGAAAATCCACATCTACGGCTTATAATTAAACAAACATTAAAAAAGGTTTGGGTGCAGAAAACATAAATTCTTAAAAACCCACATTTTTTATACAATTTTAAGGAATATAACTGGGAATAGAAGACAAAACCAATCCTCAGACTCTGATTTTGGCTATTATTCCCAGACATGTTACAAGGCCTGATAAAAGGATATGGACTTCTACAGAACAGAGATCGGAGCTGCAGGAAGATCATTTGCATATTCCCTGTGCATTCTGGGGAGAGCAAAGAGTCAATGTAAGCGAGAAGATTGTCGGGATTAGCCGGGTCTAACTACTTGGAGGACATAGCCAGAACAGAGACTGGAGCTGCAGGAAGATCATTTGCATATTCCCTGTGCATTCTTGAAAAAGCAAAGAATCGCTGGAAGTGGGAAGATTATCGGGATTAGCCAGGTCTAACTTGCTCACTTAGTTGTGTCTTCACTATCAGTAACTTCACTACAATTTTTTACTTTTAGAAGCTTGGAAGTGAACATCATCTGATAATATGTAAAAGGAGAGGAGCCATTTGGTGACCAGCAACGTATGCTATATGTTTACAGACCTACCACAAGAAAAGCCAAACTTCACCTGCGAGAAATGCAAGCTTGTGTCTCTACTGGAGGAAAAGCTGCAGAGTCTTCAGGAGAGAATAGCTACATTAAAACTTATTAAAGAATGTGAGGATTTTCTTGACAGAGTAGAAGAAAGTCTTCAAAATGTTGAGGGAAAAGAAATTTCCAGTGTACCTGCAGAAGCCGAGGAATGGAAGCATGTGACCCAAAAAAGCAGGAGGATCAGGAGTCAGCCAGCACCCATCCTGCTCGGGAACTATAGCAGGTTCTCATGCAGGGCGTCCTGGTACTGGTTCCTGAGCAGAAGGAGAAAGAGGTACAGCAAGAAATGACTCTACCCACAAAGAACAGAGCAGAGGAGAAAGAGGTACAGCAAGAAATGACTCTACCCCAAAGAACAAAGCAGAGGAGAAAGAGATTTAGCAAGACATGACTCTACCCACAAAGGACTGTGTGGTAAACACACAGAGTCCTCTTGAATGGAGAAAAAGAAGTGTTGCAAAAAAGGACCTTGCAACTATCTGCAAACAACTTTGAAGACCGTGGAAAGAAGGTGAAGGAGCTAGGAGCACAGGTGGTCTTCTCATCCATCCTCCCAGTCGATGGCCATGAAATAAGAAGATGGAACAGGACTCTAGAGGTGAACAACCGGCTACGTCGGTGCCATCAGCAAATATTTGGATTTCTAGACCATGGCGTGAAGAATGGGAAGCTTTTAAAGAGACAAGTATGGATGAACACAAAACTTGCACGCATGTTAAAAACAAAGAAAAATGTTTATCGAATAGAAAGAGGGGGGAATATCCAAAGAAGAATATAATGTGGTCTTCAGAAACTGTAGGGCAAGTGTTAGAAAAGCTAAAGCTGATAATGAATTGAGGCTTGCAACAGAGGCCAATAGCAATAAAAAAGGATTTCGGGGGCATGTCAAAAGCGAAAGAAAAAAGTCAAAGATGCTATTGGATGCTTACAAGATGAAAATAGTAAATTGGTTAAGAAGGATGTTTAGAAGGCCGAACTTTTAAATTACTATTTTGTATCCGTTTTCTCTCAGAAAGTAGATAGAACATCAACTAAACCTCCCTGTGCTATTTGGGGGGAATAAAAGAATTCAGGCTATCTGTAAGCAGAGAGATGGTGAGGGAACACTTAGCTAACTTAAAGGAGATGTCTCGAGGAAGCAGTTAAATTTTTTTTTTGCCCAGTCCCCCCCCATTAAGTACACATTACTAAGCCCCCCTGTAAATGACATTTCTAGCTGGTTCGTACTTACCGTTCCAGCGTTTCAGCAACTTATAAAAGTTTCCTCAAGATGGCCACCGGCTCTTTCCCCGTCGCTCGCTGCAGCCCGACGTGCGCGCTCCCGAGACGCCGCCAGCTGTGTCTCCATGGCAACCGGACGCATCGCAGCCGCCGACCAGACGCCCACCGCCAGGCAGCAGGTAACCGGCGCTAGCCCCCGGCTCCCCAGCGCTAGACCCTCAGCCCAGGTGAAGGCCCCGGAGCCCAGCGCTAGGTTCCGGAGCCCAGCGCTAGTTCCCCCGGCCTAGCGGCAGCCCCCCCATCGCAGCGACAGCCCCCCCCGGCCTAGCGACAGCCCCCCCATCGCAGCGACAGCCCCCCCGGCCTAGCGCTAGTTCCCCCATCACAGCAGCAGCCCCCCCCCCGGCGCAGCGACAGCCCCCCCGGCCTAGCGCTAGTTCCCCCATCACAGCGGCAGCCCCCCCCGGCGCAGCGGCAGCCCCCCCCCCCGGCGCAGCGGCAGCCCCCCCCCCCGGCGCAGCGGCAGCCCCCCCCCCCCCCCGACAAATCACTTACCTGGGAGGCTTCTCGGGGCTGCTGGGCTGGGCTTCTCCGCTGGGCAGCTCCAGTTTCTGCACCTTCCTCTAACAGAGGAAGGTACAGAATGGCCGCTGCAGCGCGCTCCCGAGCAGTGACAGCTCGTCTGCGCATGCGCAGAAGAGCTGTAGCGGGGAGCACACTGAAGCGGCTCGTGCTGAATGGAGAAGACCGGACTGCGCAAGCGCGTCTAAAAAAGCAAGCTGCCAGCGAATTTAGACGGAACCATGGAGACGAGGACGCTAGCAACGGAGCAGGTAAGTGGAATAACTTCTGTATGGCTCATATTTAATGCACAATGTACATTACAAAGTGCATTAATATGGCCATACGGAAGTGTATAACCCCACTTGGTTTCGCGAGACCACCCCTTTAAATAAATTCAGGTCTTAAGGTCCAGATGAATTACATCCTAGGATACTAAAGGAAGCAGCAGAGGTAATTACTGAACCACTTGCCATAATCTTTGGGAAATCCTGGAGAACAGGAAAAGTCCCAGAAGATTGGAAAATGGCAATGGGATGAAACTGAAAGGGAGGAGACAGAGATTAGATATTAGAAAACTTTTTCTGACAGTGAGGGTGATCAATGAGTGGAAGAGGTTACCACGGGAGGTGGCGAGTTCTCCTTCAATGGAAGTGTTGAAACAAAGGCTGGACAAATATCTGTCTGGGATGATTTAGTGAATCCTGCACTGAGCAGGGGGATGGACAAGATGACCCTGGAGGTCCCTTCCAACTCATTCTAGGATTCTATGATTGTAGGAAAGCAACCTTCTAATAGGTAGTGCCGCAGAGGTACTGTAACATTTTCAGTTTGTGTGCTAAATTTCCCAGAGGAGTACTTCATGGCCCTAATTTCATTGTGGGAATGTGTTGCAACACGTTCTCTCACCTGTAGGGTATGTTTACAAATAGCGAAAATCCTGCAGAATTTCTACAGCGGAAAGCAGGGTCAAAGTCAACACCATCGGTGCAGTTTTTGACTCGAAATCAGCTGTGTTCCAGCAGCTGATTTCAAAACATATCACACTCCCCTCAGCTCTGAAGCCTTTTCACTGTCAGCGCTGCCTTTAACCAGTACCCAACAGTCTCTAGGAAGCGCAGCGCCACTGGTCAGGTGATGCCACTTGCACATCACCTGACCAGCGGCGCTGCACTCACTGAAGTCCGCTTGGAGCAGGAAGCACTGATGATGCAAAGACTTTGGAGGCGAGGGGAGTGAAAACAGCTGATTTCAAGTCAAATTCTGCAGAAATGCTGCAGATTTTTTTCCGCAGCATTTCCGCTACATGTAAACCTACCTTAAGCCATTAAAAAAGCTACTGTTCTCTAAACTTAACACAACACCACCCATTGTAAATCATTTGAAAGGGGAAATAAACCGTGGAACAGAAAGTTATCTTAATGAGTTGAGGGTCAATTTAAACTTTGCTGCATTTGTACTAGCCGTCTCCACAAGCAGAAACTGTACCCCTCCCAACCCACATTATAGGCCTCTCACCCAGGTTATCTTTTCCATCTGGAGAAGACCCTGGTTTTGGCTTATATTCCCAGTCAAGTTGGCAAAGAAGTAGGAGAGAATCAGAATTAGATCCGCTGTGGTTACATCCCTAACGGACTTTTCCAATGTAATTACTGTACACATTCAGAGGCTGATTCCAGAGGTTAGATGCCCACTAACAAAAATTGATAGAATATCCTTCTGCACATTCTGCAAAAGCAGAACAATTGGCACCAGTTTAATTTCAGTAGGGCATCTAGAAAGTGTACTTCCCTCATACATAAACTGTCACAGAGCTATTGACCAGGTATACCCTCAAGATTCCATGCTAACTAACTTTCATCTTGGACTATGCTCACATAAGACGGGTCTCACATGAAGCAGAAGCAGACCCTGACCGCAGCCAGCGTCTCTTGTCGTCTTTATCTGTACGGAGGATGGTTGCGGTGAGCCGCCGTCGAACATGTGCAGCACAGATTTTTTTTTTCTTCAAACGTTGATTTTTCCTGCACAGTCGCTGGGCGATGACGCGGTTACCAACGACCTATCTGCAATGTGAATAGCGGATGGGCTGTGGGTCCTTCGATTTCTGACTAGTAGTCTGGCATTTTGCTGGAATTTACAGGACTAAATAACACAGCCTGCTGTGCTATTTTGTCTTGTTTTCTAGCAGAGATCAGGGACAGAAATTCCAAACTGAACCTCTCACATTGATGCAAACAAGCCCTTACAATGTCAGACACCAGGCCTGCTCTGTAGATAGCTAGCCGACAGTATTTTAACATAAAATGTGTGGCTTGTATTTCATAAGAGTGCCTTCACATTTGCAATCACGCTATCACTGCGTATTTTTAATGCACATGTCAATAGGACTTTTTAATGTTAGAAATGCAAAGTTTGTGCTTTGAGATTTTTTATGTGATGCATTGTTAACATTAGAAAGTCCTACAGACATTTGCGTTAAAAAAAAGCAGGGATACGTGATCGCAAGTGTGAAGGCACCCTAAATGAAGTGTGATGCTGCACCATTTTCATCTAAACCCATAAACAGAAAACAGTCAAGAGGGTGGAAAATGGTGTCACTTTTTGCAATTGATCTTTCCAATTTTCGAATGCAGACAAAGAACGCCAGTTTCTTTGCAATATATGACTTTTCCTTCTTAAAACGTATGCATTTCAGTCATTCCAGCAGAGATTCTAGTGGAATAGCTTTCAATGCATAGCTAAACCAGCAGTGCATTTAGCTGGTATTTTCTTTTGCTCTCATGTGTATTGTGTACTAAAGTGAAATGTAAAAAGACCCTAAAATCCAATATTTCTTGAAAAGGCTTCAAAAGCTGAATGATTTATGCAGTGTCTCTGGGGATCAATGAAACAAGTGCCTAAATTAAAAAGGCTTTGTTTTCTGACACATCAGAAAGGAATGGGAACACATAAGCAATTACATTCAATTATAAGCTACATTTCACTTACACGTTTTATAGTATTGTTTCATTACTTTCAGGGTTCTGAGCAGTCATTTGCTGCAATTCCATCTTTTCTTAATACCTCTTAATTAGATATAGTTTATATGGTTCTATTTAATGCCCTTTTGATTTAATTTCAGTAGAGCAGATGTATTCTAAATGGTGAAAATTGAAAAAGTTTTCTATTTCTCTGTAGGGTGAATTGACAGGACACCAGGACACAATCCCCTAGAAAAAAGAAAGATCTAAACGGGAGATTTCACAGTGTGAGAGATTGTGACCCCATAACACGGTCTTATATGTCAAGGCTGCAGGAAATGCTATGCTTAGATATAGATGAAAGCAGTGTCCAACCTTTTTAGGATCTAGAAAGGGACATGAAGCCCCATTCACATGACCCCACTGATCGGGCACAAACATTCATACGAACGTTTATTTGTCTGATCATAGAGCTGTCTGAACATGTCCCCGATCAGCAAATACTCGCTGAATGACTAGGTCGTTTATGAAGGAATAAAGAGGCTTGGGGTGACAATGCACATGTCATAAAGAAGGTACCCCACTCAGAACCCCGTCTAAGAACTACAATGGATCTGCACTGTACTGACAGACGTGGGCCCTCCTCATATTACAAGGATTGCAATGCATCGGACTGGCCGCAATATAATAACACATTGTTTCTGCAGCAAAATAATTGCCCGCAACGTCTGACTGCCTACTGTAGGTGCCACTTTTTTAAAGGGGTTCTGTCATTAGAAAAAAAAAATCAATACTTACCTATTCCTCCCAAGGCAGTCTTCTTACCGCATCTTCTCCTTGGCGATCTTCTCCTTTCTCCTGTAGTCCCCCAGGTGCCGTGATGTATGGAGCAAGACTGCTCCATGCATTATGCCAGCGTACTGGCTGCGTTTCCAGCACAGCTGATAATGCAGCCAAGGAAGCTGGAAAAAAAAATAGTAGGCGCCGTCTGCTGTCCCTGCAGGCTTCCAGGCACTTATCTGTGCCTGCAGAGCATGTCTTGCTGGTAACAAGGTTTCAAAACCACTCTTCCAGCAAGAGATTGCTCTGATTGGCTGAGCCACAAGCCATTCATTCATTAAATGACTGTGATTGGTGCATCCAGTGCTGGCTTTGATTCGCTCTGAATTAGCCAATCAGAGCAATCTCTTGCTGGAGGCGGGGTCTTCAAACCCCGTAACTAGCAAAAGATTCTCTGACAAGTGCCCAGAACCCCAAAAAGCAGTGCTAGGGACCCGACGACAGCAGCATCGGTGAGTATAATTTTTTTTTTTTTTGGTAGTGCAGCTAGTGCTGCGTTTAGCACTGCCCTAAACATGGCCCCAAGTTGTGCCGCGTTTTCAGCAGCGCTGCTAACGCTGCCCATTCATTTCAATGGGCGACGCAGGGCTGCAAAGATAGGACATGTATCGCTGTCAAAGTACAGTGCTGAAGACTCTGCGTTTTGACGCTTGTGTGAACTGCCCCATTGAAATTAATTGGAGCGTTGTGCAGCGTTAAGAGCTGCGCTAAAAAGGCAGTGCTAAACGCTGTTAAAAAACATCTGTGTGAGGGAGGCCTTAGGGACTAACCTCCTACACTGCTTAGTTTTGCAAAGGGTGAAGGGGTAAAAGTATAGTGAGCCTTGCATTCTGCAGATCCAATTGCTTTTACTGCTGGCTGTGTAAATTCATATGTAATTTGCTCTCTCCGAGAGGTGGCTGCAATTATATAATGCCTTTCGGATATGCTATAAATGTATATAATGGAAATATCCTTTCAAGATGTGTGAAAAAAAAACTTGCCTTTGCTTTGTATAAAAAGGAAGCTTGTAAAAAAAAAAAATAAAAAAAAACTGGCATGTGGGCATTTGCACTGGTGACTAAAACGTTTAAGCTGTTTCTCTATGAAATGAAGCCAGCTTCGTAAAATCTCTGCTTCTATATACCATCTTCATGTCATAAAAATTGGGTGCACTGGGTTCCCAATTACAGTTTGTCCAATAAAACCTGCTGGCAATACTGTAAAACATCTATTACAGTACCATTTAGGGCTTCAGCAGATTTTACGTGATGCACACAAGTTGCTCTTCTGTGTGCTGTTAGCTTAATAGATTCTGACTGCTGTTTAGACCTCAGGGGCTCTATTCTGCAATGCTTTATATACATGTAAAACTGCTGTTTATCTATTATTGTTAATGGGAAGCATCCAGAATGAAGGAAATGCAGTTACACAGCATTATTTATACTATTTTATAGCATTTTTTTGTTTTAGATTAATCTGAGACAAACTGAACTGCACAATCTGTTTGGGAGACAAGGGGGATAATTCATCCAGAGAGATATATGTCCATTACAGATTTTGAAGGCATTCCAACTAGTTCCAGTTGCACACAGTTTCTACATCAGTTCCCTGCATTTTGTCACCTGAGCCTTTTTTTTAAAAATTTAACAAAGATATGGCTAGAGATAAGAGCTAAACAAAGACGGTGACGGTATGTTTTAACGGATAGGCTATTAATAACTATAATTAAGAAAAGCTCTGCAACTCTACTGTTCTGTAGTATGCCAGCAGCACAGCTCTGCTTCAGTCTACGATAATCAGCTAGCAACTCAACGCTTTCTAAACCTAGGGAAGGGAGGTGGCAAAAAAATGGCGGTGGTGGCATTCAAAAGAAGTCAAAAGAGCCGTTCCCAAAACAACAGACACAATGCCAAACCAGTCATTAAACTTCTTGGGTTTTTTAACCCCATTCAAAATATCAGGGTGTCAATCGGTCTCTATGTCAACTGCAAACCTAACAAGGGTTTCAGGAGCGATAAGACATTGTAAGTATTCGGGAACGTTGAACCCTTTTTCTGTCAGTTCTCTCTTCAGCCAGGGTGAAGAAAAAGAGGGGGAAGATGGTGGGCTGCCGGGAGAGGATGGGAGGCTGATAGATTTCTGTCTCTCAATGTAGAACTATAGCTGATCCCAAGGTGAGGAGTGCAATGGACTTTAGGTCATGTTATCTGGCAGCACACATGCCATCTGACTGTCCCATATGGTCGTCTTTCTTCGGATCAGTTGTGAGAAGTTGAGCACTTGTTCATCTAATCAGCCCTTTAATTAGGCTGTCTGTTGACTCCACAACGCAGACAGTTACCTGCGTCAGGATGGCGGAATCCAATAAGTCGCACAAAACATTCTCACTACATAAAAGTTTATAAAGTTTAGGGTACAATATGCTGGCTGCTTCCCTAGCCTTACCAGTTATATGCTGCAGTCATACCAATAACCAATATCACTAAATAGGGATGTCTAAAAGAACTTTTACACTAAATGAATATCGCTATTATATATATATATATATATATAAATAAAATTGCTGGATCGTTTGAAATTGACCTTTTTACGGTATTGACATATAATAAAATTCTAAACTTCATTTTAAATTGTTAAAAGCAGGGCACAAGGTTAGGTCGCGTACGTCTTGCTCACACGGTCAGGGGAGAACCAGTGAAGGCAGTCTAGACGAACACACATATACTAAACTCAGACACAGTTCACATTAAGGACACCTACATGAAGGAGGTATTAGTGTACCTTAACGCCATCAGAAGCTAGGGGTTTGACAGGAGGAACGCCCCTCTCACACCCCTAGCTCCCGATAGGGCCAAGTGTGTAAGGTCCTATAGCTGCACACTGAAAATGGATGAATGGCTGCCCTGCAGCCTTAGGCTGATGGTTAGTTCCCTTCTTTGCCTTACATTATAAATGTAAATGCTGCCATGCTACCGCAGTTACATGGCAGTAGTCACACGTAATAATGTAAGGGTAAGAAGCGAAAGAACCGTCAGGCTAAGGCTGCATGGCAGCCATTAAGCTATGTGCAGCATGCAGCCATCACTCTAAGCGGACAACCAGTTCCTGGCTCCCCGCTGGCCCCCACCTCACTGCAGCATGCAGCCAGTTCTTGCAGGCTCAGTGCTGGCTGACAGACGCTCCCCTGATCACCCCAATTTTGCCACTGGCCGCTGCGGTGGTCCGCCTCCGTGGGGACAGCCTGCCGCCCGGCGCCGCAATGTTCCCTCATGGCCACTCAGCAGTCGCAGTGAGAGCTAGCGCTTCTGTGTGCTGCGTCGCGCCTCTCAATTTTCCTCCACCCCTCGCTAGGGATGAGCGCTCACCGCTCGTAAGGCAGCGGGGCTCCGCAGCTGGCAATGCTTACTGACTTCCAGGACCTACACGATGAGGACATCTGCATCCAACCAGATTTAGGGGGCGTCATCCCCCCTGTCAATCCGGACTCCACCAGGACTTCCTGGTTGCGTCAAGATACACTAATACCCATGAAGGATACTCTACTAGAGGTCAATGTCCAAAAATTTGACTGTCCTGACTGTCAGTAAGAGTAACAGAGGAGGTCTGATCCCCTAAGGTTATTGATGGAAATTTTGTGTATTGTCCTTTAAAGAGTGGGTTAGCGTATTACAATAAAAGTGCCAACGCTAATTTCCCACTCTAGATACATGGGTTTGGTTATTTTCACTTAATATGTAATACTTTTTGGCCTGTGGTTCATTTACAATATAATAATTTTTGTTCATGGAGTTCGACACATTTCCATACTTGATTGGTAGTTCATCAGGAACCTATTGACCTATGTAAGAGGAGCGGGTAATGGATACTATCCCTCAAGTATACAATCAGATCCAGTTTCACTGATGTTATGTCTAAGTGCTAAAAGTGCTGATATTCCACTCGGAGAACTCAGCAGACGTATGCAGAAGACAGCGCCGCAGCTGTCTTCTGTATACCCCGCTCAGAGAGCTCAGCTGTATATCAGCTGAGTGTTCCGTGAACACAGCAGGCGTATGCAAAAGACAGTGGTCCAGCTGTCTTCTGTGTACCCTGCTTAGAGTGCTCAGCTGTATACCAGCTAAGTGCTCCATAAACACAGCAGAAGTATTCAGAAGACAGCACTCCAGTTGTGTTCTGCATACTCCGCTCGGAGCGCTCAGCTGTATATCAGCTGAGCGCTCTGAGAAGACAACAGCTGTATGCAGAAGATAGCGATTCCGCTTGTCTTCTGCATACAGCGTGAGCCTTCATTTACACACTTTTTGAGCAATAATTGTGTCTACATGGACTTCTACTATATTACAATCATTTTTAAGTGTAATTTTACTTTTTTAGGACAGAGTATATAAATTTAGTAGTATTTTTCACATTTACTAGCGAATTTCAAAAGTGGATTATTTTAAAGGAGTAATTCAGTTCTGACATGGATTTTAAGAGCCTATATAATTAGAAAAACCCATAGATCACACTATTTTCAAAACTGCACCCCTCAAAGTATTCAAAATGGCATTTTATAGGAATTCAAGAGAAAAGTGCATCACAACAGTTGTATTTTTTATGCAGATTTTCCATTTAAAACTATTTTTTCTATAACAGCAGGAGTTAACAGAGACAATACTTAGAATTTAAGACCCGGATTCTGCAGTTTTTAGAAATGCCGCACATGTGGACATAAACTACTATTTGGGCACATGGCAGGGCTCAGAAGGGAAGGATAGCCATTTGGCTTTTGGAATGCAGAATTTGCTGGAATAACTTTCAGATACCACATTGTTTTTTGCAGCCCCCGAGGTAGCAGTTCATTTGAAACCCCTAAGAACTGACCCCATTTTGGAAACTATACCCCTTAGGGAATTTATTGAGAGTTGAAGGGAGCGTTTTGACCTCACAGGTGATTTGTGAATTTTTTTCTTAACATTTTGATTTGAAAAAAAAATGTGTGTATTTTCAATATAATGCAAGAATTTAGTGATTGCTTTAAAATGCATCCTTGACATCAGGGTGTGGTATAAAATATCTGTGCTCCAGTAGGCACCAATGTTTGGCTTCTTTAGTAGCCCCATACATAATAGAATGCCCCAAGATGTTGTGATTTCTGATGCATCCACAGGGGTCCATTTGTGGGGTTTTGCAAAACTGGAGTTTGGGTTCTCTCGGATGAAATTTTGGGAACATAAATTAATTTGGGTAACAACGTGGGTAATAAAATCATGTGGGGTGGGTGGGGGGAGAACAACTTTAAAAAGCCCACCCCTCTGATCCCTACTGCATTTAATGTATCCTTTAGTTCTCAGTAAAGACAGGGATGTGGGGTCTGAATGTTTTGGGGTAATCCACTTAGCATCAGATAAATCTGTGTCCTTTGAAGTGGCAGTCCTCGGATGTCTTCTCAGGGGGGGGTTCAGACTCGCATATTTATTGTGCACCAAAAAAAGCATCACAAAAAATAAATTGGGTAGGTGACCACAGGACACTGGGTGATCACTGGGATGGGGCAACCATAAAATGGGTTGGGAACACCAAGAACTTTTGGTTCTTGTGCTTTGTTTTTTTACACTGCTGGATACCTTGACATTACACTGACTACCCATGGGATGGCTGACTACAGGACAGGTATAGGGGTACACAGCAGAACCTTTTTTTGTTTTTACAGTGACAGGATGAGAAATTACACTAAATACATTGAAACAACAGACTGATTACACTAATATACTGACAGATCACACTACACTGAAGGCCCATTTTGACACTACGATTATCTCTCAAAATTCACTCAAAAGCCATCTTTTGAGAGATAATTGTTGTGTCTAAATGTGCCCATCTTTCAGTTTTCTGTCAAATGAGGGTTTTCAGTTTGGCTTGAAAACCGTTGTTCAGCAGAACAGCTGATAAGATGGACAGCAAGCTGTGCTCTGCCTGGGGAGCGCTGATTACATTGTCTCAGCTGTCAGCCCTGTAGCAGAACAAAAGGAATTTATTCAGAGAAAAGCAGGAGGTCCGCTGAATAAATTCAGCTCCTGACAGTTCACACGCTGCTAATTGGTGCTAATAGGCATTAGTACCACTTAGCAGATTATGCAAGATGATCACTCAAAAGATGGCTTTTGAGCGATCATTTTGCATAATCTGCTAATCATCTGTCTAAACGGACTTTTACACTACACTGACTGATCACACTTTACTAACTATACTAATATACTGATCCCACTACAGTTATCAGCCGTAACTACAGTATCGGCGCAACAGCAGCAACACTTAAAATACAGGATGTAAGTTAATGTCCTGTTGCGTTAAAGGGGTTGTCTCGCGGCAGCAAGTGGGGTTATACACTTCTGTATGGCCATATTAATGCACTTTGTAATATACATTGTGCATTAAATATGAGCCATACAGAAGTTATTCACTTACCTGCTCCGTTGCTAGCGTCCCCGTCGCCATGGTTCCGTCTAATTTCGGTGTCTTCTTGCCTTTTTAGACGCGCTTGCGCAGATCCGTCTTCTCCCTTCTTCTCCCTTCGGCTCCGCTCGGCAGCATCGGCATTTTGGCTCCGCCCCCTTGTACGCATCATCACGTAGCTCCGCCCCCATCACGTGCCGATTCAAGCCAATCAGGAGGCTGGAACCGGCACACATCATGGGGCGGAGCTACGCGATGATGCGTACAAGGGGGCGGAGCCAAAATGCCGATGCTGCCGAGCGGAGCCGAAGGGAGAAGAAGGGAGAAGACGGATCTGCGCAAGCGCGTCTAAAAAGGCAAGAAGACACCGAAATTAGACGGAACCATGGCGACGAGGACGCTAGCAACGGAGCAGGTAAGTGAATAACTTCTGTATGGCTCATATTTAATGCACGATGTATATTACAAAGTGCATTAATATGGCCATACAGAAGTGTATAGACCCACTTGATTTCGCGAGACAACCCCTTTAAGAACCATGCGCTGACGACGTAAACTTATGTCCTGTTTCGTTCCCAAAAACGTTTGACACATCACAGGAACATGTCAACATTTTTGATCGGTGGGGGTTCGGGTGCTGCGGCCCCTCAATGATTGCTAGGACAAAGCACCAGAAAAACTCATCTAACCGCTGTCTCTGCTTGCTAGTTGAACACAGGCTCAAAAGACTTTTTACTTACTTAGTCTGTCTTCAGCTGGAGAGCAGAGGCAGTGATCGGATGAGTGCTTCGACAGCTTAGTTCTAGCAATCTCTGAAGGTTTCAGTATCAACAGCAGCCATTTAAGGAGAAACTATCTGCTTTTGTATATTTGGGAGTAAAACAAACAAATCTTACGGTTTTGGAAGTATATTTATATATATTAATTTATAATGACATTGTCATTTAGACATATATGCATTTCAAAAACTCCAAGTCTGTATTAATGATTGCTTAAAGACTTTAACTGATCAGCTGGGGCATTGGTTTGGCAGTAGGTCTTTTAGGAATTTATATATTTGGTGCTTTGCCCTTGAATCTATTTTTGTCGGTTCATTTTAACTATACTGTACATTCTGCATCTGTAGTGAAAATTTTATTGTGAACTCAAGAACCCCTGGTGAAAGGTAAGAAGCAAAGGACGGTCATAAAACATACAACTGTGGTAGTTGTATTGTAGAACATACAAATCTCATAGCTTTGTAAAATGTTTGTCCAGATCAATAAGAGTGCACTTTAACAAGCTAAGTGCCCAGCACCTTTCGAATGCACTCGCTGCGAGGTCCACATCACAAGTGCAGCTGTTACCTGAATTTTGCAATTCATGTTTTTTTTAAAAACAAACACTTGTCTCTAAATGTCCGTGAAGCGCTACGCACATTATCTCAATTTTAGGACATACCCCTCACCCACTTTCGAGTGACGCAGAACTCAAAATGTCAAGCAATCTGAATGTCTGAATCAACTCTAAAGAATCTGGTGGGACTCATTTTTTTAGTACAAAAAATACTGAGAAGTGACAGAAAACTTGCACATGCAGTAACATATCAAATGACGAAGAGATTCACAAACCTCATTCTGAAGCTCATCATTGGTTTTCGAGGAGGCCAGCATCTCAAATATAGTGCTGCACAAATCTTCAGGTGTAGGACCTCCAACAGAACTCTGCAAACTCTGGGCAACATATTTTTCAACTTCATCATACAACAAAGAGCCATCATCTTCGCTGTTGTTGACTTTTTGTTTTGTGTCTAAAGAAAGGTCTTTGAGGCCATTTTGAAGTTGCAAGAAGTTCAAGCTGATATTATCGTTAGTCTCAAATTCTCCATTTAATGGCAGGTCTTCAATCTCTTCTAACTCATACATTTCTAGGGAGAATTTCACATTTTTCCCAAATGATGCAGTTTCTCCAACACGGTCTTGAAACATCTGGGCAAGTTTCTTAAGTTGTTCATCAGTCAATAGCGATACAATTTTACAGGTGGCGTCACAAGCTGCTGTTACACATGTTGATGGAAATGGGCCAAACATCTGTTTGATAGCTTTGGTTGCTTCTTGACTGACACATATTTTATCATAGAAAGTGCTGAAAAGGAACACAGCTCCACTTTCAATTGCTTCTTGTCCATGGTCTGTTCCAACTGTAAGAAAACAAGGCAATTGTTTTGGTATACTGCATGTGTTTGATTTAAACTGCCTCTAAATAAATGTGTGCTATCTCCCCTATAATAGCTTAAACCTTTCACTCCAAATCATAAGCACTACAATAAAAATGACAACCTGGGAGAATTACAACCCCCAAAGTCACCCTTATGTAAATATTTAAGTCTGAATTATTGAACCAAGGATCAGTAGATTGAAATTCACTCGCTGCAGAACAATCAAGTGAGGTTCTCCTCTACTCTGACTAGCCAGGTGAAAAATTACCAAGTTGAATTCATAGTACATCATGAATTTCAAAGAATTTGTCTTTAACAAAAAGTAATTTACCGATGTGTTTTGCAGCCTGTAATATTTCTTTTAGGCCCTCGTTTATAGCTTCATGCTCCTTGTCCAGAATGCCAGTGACAAATTGAGTTATTTTCTTCCAAGTAAGGTCAGACTCCAAAACTTGCTCTCGCAACTTCAATCTTTTGTTCTGTAAAATTAATGCAATAAGGTTAAGAGAAATGTGTCTGAAACCACGTCAAAACTAGATGACGCAAAGGAAAATTATAGAAAGCAGAAGGGTTTTTCCAAATAACTGTTAATGAAATTATTATCAATCACAGATATATAAATTGTGTGTAGTTAGCTCGCTTGTAATTTGTCAGGATCCTGGGAAAGCTGAATGAATTCAGTGTTCTAATCTCACTCCCCCCTATCTTGCATCTGCCAGGTCTTTGGATGTGCAAGAGACCAGGAAATCCTGTGTTCCAATGGCAAAAAAAAACTAGTGACAGGTAGATGCTAATTGAACCCCGCTGGTGTGGATTGACACCTAAGACAGTTTCCATAGACATCTTGGCTGCCCCAATTCACATCTGAAGGAAATCTGTTAAATAAGGTTATTAATTGTGTGAAGGTCGCAGCAGTCGCAGCCCGATATGAATTATACTTCCAGAATTGGGCGGGCCAGCTGAACAAAATGCATCTTCACATGTTGCGATACGGACTCAGTAACACCCCGAAATGGCATATCTGTATACCAGGGCATAATTTACATGTCACGAATGGGTAGATAAAATCAAGACTAAAAATATGTCGGGCCTATATTCACAATCGGAGGGCCTCCTGACGAGATATGACTGAAAATAGGGAATTATGATTTTTCAGAGTTCCTATGAATCCAACCCTCTCTTCTCTGTATGAGAAAAAATGTACAGAGGTATCCTTTATAATGTGGGGACCCACAGGTCTAAATTGTCAATCTACGGAGAAATGCTGCGGCATATGGACTGTCCCGTTTTGTTTCTAGGAACTCTGCCGAACAGACGTTTTGGGCAGGTATCCCAAAATATGGTAACTTTCTTCTAATTTATTTTTATTTTAAAATACTGTCCTGTTGTGTACTAATATGGTATTGTCTTATACAAATAAGGTTGTTACATGGAAGTATATATTTTGTACATATCTATATTTTGCATCGCTAGACCTGTTCTAAAATAACTCTACAATTTAACAGTTAAGCTTTGTCTGTTTTAAAATGACTCAAACTCCAAAGATTCTGTTCATAATTCATAAGTCTGGGTTCCAGTTTACATGTAACAAACTGGTGGTGACAGCGTGTATTTGTGTGGGTATTGCAAAGTGCTAAGTTGCTAGAACAGATCAGGTGGTGATTTGCGCCTTCGGTCTGCATGTGGCAGAACCCCGGGAAAGCTGGATACAAATCAGCCTGTATTCTAATGTCTTCAAGCTTGCAATACTGCTAAAGTGATCGATTGAGGCTCTCCTGTGATGGTTGGTAACGTCAAGTGCGCTCGGAATAGTCGATCCATGAGTAATCGGGGACAGAGGTGGGATCAATGGGTATCGTCCCCTCTCCTCCTGTACGTGACAATTATCATTCAGTGTAAACGCATGCACCAACAATGAACGATAATTTGTTTGCTTATTGTTCATCATTCATGCATAAATATTGAATGACAATTGGGCCGTGTAAACAGGCAGCTGTTCATCTATGAATGACTGTTTACTGTGAATGGAGGCGGGCGGGTTGGAACAATCCCAAGCTTGCTCCGCCTCCACCCACGGAGTGGTGGGAAGATAGATCCTGTATAAAAGGTCCTTTACAGAGACATTCCAGCTACAAATAGTACACTAGCTGGTCATATATCTTACTGCAATTAAACCATTTGAACATAATTTTGTAAAGATTGGAAAATGCCTTTGGGTATGTTCACATAGCGGAAAATCAGACAAAAAACAAATCCAAAATCCACATCAATGGTATAGATTTTGACGGCTTTTTTGTTGTGGAAATTATACACATTTTGGTGTTTGATTCTCTGCTGCGGAAAATTCAGCTTTGTGTGAATTTACGCTTTAACTGCTTATTGAAAAAAATAGTGTTTGTCGCATCTGTTGTGGTGAGACGCAATTTACTATAGTCTATTGTATATAATTTACAGCTTCCCACTGCAGAACTATAGTTTGTTTGTTTTTTGGAGGAGGGGGGGGGGGGGGTTATTTTTCATTTTCCATCACCACTTAAAAAAAAAAAAAAGATCATAACTTTATAGGGAGAGGCAGAGAGAAAGAGAGAGAGTTTAAGAATGATATTGCTTTCTGTCACCATGCCTAGACCCCTGTTGGTGCCACTGTGTGAAGACTACCGTATATACTCGAGTATTAGCCGAGCCGAATATAAGCCGAGACAATAAGTTTCACCACAAAAAACTGGGAAAACTCATTGACTCGAATATAAGCTGAGCTATACTCGAGTATACACTAGGTAAAAAAAACAACCCTCCATACTCACCTCCCAGCCGGTGTCTGTGTCTATGCGACAAGCTGCTTGAATTCTCCCTGCTGTCACCCCCCACCGTCCTCTCTGCTTGGCTCTGTCAGTGCTGTGTAAGTAAGCGCTGTGATTGTAATGAGCACCAGCCAATCACAGCTGGCGCTCAATCCAATCACAGCGCTTACTTACAGAGCACTGACGGCAGGGGATTTGAAAGCTGAGCAGGGAGATAACAGCGAGGAGAACTCTAAAGCAGCCTGATTGGCTGTGAATGATCGAGCACTGGCTATGATTGGCTGACACTCGATACAATCACAGCTCTTACTTACACAGCGCTGACGGCGGGGGATGACAGAGCCGAGCAAAGATGACGGCGGGGGATGACAGTGGAGAGAATTCAAGCAGCCTGCTGCACCACCGCCGGAGACACAGACGCCGGCTGGGATGTGAGTATGGAGGGTTTTTTTTAAGCCTTCCCAAACTCGACTATAAGCCGAGGGGGGCTTTTTCAGCACAAAAAAAATGTGCTGAAAAACTAGGCTTATACTCGAGTATATACAGTAATTTTTTTTGTGGGGCCATCTGTAATTTTTATTGGTCGATTTTTATTCAATTTCAGAATTGCATTTAGCATGCAGGATAAATAACGTGATATTTTAAAGTGACTCTTTAGTTTCGGGACTAAATTCAGTCTCTAAGCTGCAGAAAGAGGGGGGTATGTTACCTGCAGTACTTGTTCTCTGCTGTCCATCTGATCTGCTGGCTTTAGGGCCATGTTTTCAGCCACCCAGATGTCTGAAGCCCTTCTCTATCTACCTAATGCACACTATGCACAGCTCTCCGATTGGCCAGTGCTGCTCACATGAGCAACTCTAGCCAAACAAAGAGCAGCAGATACAATGCATTAATAGTCCAACGCTACTAATTCACTATGGGGATTAGGTAGTCTGAAAATTCCATCAACCACCTTTTTAATAGAACAAAATCCATAGCAGAGGTCAGACAGCCATGGTAGCCAAACAGCAGCCTGTTATCTCATTGTGGGATAGCCGCTCAGGTGACAGAGGGAGCCCCTTTCCTTCTGTCGGGCCATGTAAATGCCGCTGTCAGATCTGACAACAGCAGCATCTAAGGCTTCAACTGTCAAAATCAGAGTTATTTCCATCCCAGGGGTGAATGGGTCTACCCAATAGCCTACTATAATGCCATACTCCTGAATCATCTTAGGACTTGGGGTAATCCTACTGAAATAATTAGCTGGGCTGCTTTAGTACAGGATCTAATGGGTAATTCCAATACGCACCCATTTACTGGGATTTCATATCCACTCAATAACAAATATCCCACATTTCCCAACTATAAGAGCTACAATATCAGCTCTTGCTACAGTCCATCAAAAAATTTGATATTCTATGTCAAATCTGGTTTCCGCTTGAGATTTTGGAGCAGCTTATTCCAGGCCAACACATTTAAACCTGGACTGAAAAAGGTATACTTCTGATGGCTGACCTGGTAGATCAGGGTAAGATTAAGCCTTTTGAAGGACTTGCACTACAATACGATATCTCAATTTTGAACTTTCACACCTATGTGTTAGAAGCTACCTGTTGTTGCATCCACAACTCAATCATGAGGTGCCTATATGATTTTCTCTCTGGGTCATCTAAACTAGAACTTAGGGTGCATTCCCACAAACGTATATCGGCTCGGTTTTTACGCCGAGCCGATATACGTCCTCCTCGTGTGCAGGGGGGGGGAGGAGGATGGAAGAGCCAGGAGCAGGAACAGAGCTCCCGATTCCTCTCTGCCTCCTCTCCACCCCTGTGCACTATTTGCAATGAAAGGAGGTGGGGCGGGGCTAAGTTCTGCTAATTAGCCCCGCCCCCATCCTGCCTCTCCCCATGGCAAATAGTGCAGAGTGGCGGAGAGGAGGCAGAGAGGGGGCGGAAGCTCAGTTCCTGCTCCTGGCTCTTCCATCCCCCCCCCCCCCCCCTGCACATGAGGACAACGTATATCGGCTCGGCGTGAAAACCGAGCCGATATACGTTCATGGGAAGGCAGCCTTAAGGCCACTAAATCCATCTGTGCTTACCTTAATGGAGATGTGGTGTTCTCCAAAAAAGTAGATCTACTAAATTGGGGAAAGGATCTGGGCAAAACTTTCTCGACCAAACAATAGTTAAAGGGGTTGTCCCGCGATAGCAAGTGGGGTTAAGCACTTCTGTATGGCCATATTAATGCACTTTGTAATATACATCGTGCATTAAATATTGGCCATACAGAAGTTATACATTTACCCCCTCCGATGCTGGCGTCCCCATCTCCATGGCGCCGACCAAAGCCGCCTTCTCCCTGGATTAGACGCGCTTGCGCTGAAGGGGCCGCTCCGGTGTGCTCGCGCCGCACAGGTTTTCTGCGCATGCACAGAAGACCTCTGCGGTGCGAGCACCCCGGAGCCGGACAGAAGAGGGCAGACTGCGCAGGCGCGTCCAATCCAGGGAGAAGGCGTCTTTGGTCGGCGCCATGGAGACGGGGACGCCAACACTGGAGGGGGTAAGTGTATAACTTCTGTATGGCAAATATTTAATGCACGATGTATATTACAAAGTGCATTAATATGGCCATACAGAAGTGCTTAACCCCACTTGCTATCGCGGGACAACCCCTTTAAAGTCCATAAAATGGTCCTTAAGAGCATCCTCATGCGCCAATCTCCGCTCATGCGCTAATTTTCCATAAATTAATCTTGAGTACTATTACCCCTCTAAATTAACACAATTATTCTTAGGCACTTCAAATTTATGCTGGCGCAACTATTGGCAGCCAGGCTCCCTGCTACAAATTCTTTGGGATTCCCCTAAAATAAAAATTTTGTGATCTTCTATATTCAAATTGTTATCGGAGGTAACTGGCAAACCTATTCTTGGCCCTGCCTCGGCCTTACTAGCCTTAGGCATTGACAATTATTCACCCAACATCAGGAGACTGATTTGCCATGTTTTCCAGTCAGCAGCCCTCTTGATTGTAAGAAACTGGAGATCCACCACCTCTCCATCTTTAGACTGACAGCTATGGTATCCAAACACTGTTTACCTGAAAGCTTGTTTTACTCTAGATGAGGTCAGTCATCTGCCTTTTTATAGTGTGACCCACGTTTCCACAAATTCCCAAGATGAGGAAGACCTTAACAATCTAATACTCCTTACGGTATAATAAAGTACAGTTGGACAAGATTCTGGCTGCTCCTAGGACACAGAAAATATCTTTTGGGCCTCAAACCAAGATGTGTTCTCTCATAATGAATAATATATCTGCACTCAATCCCTTCCCCTTGTTCTTGTTGTTTTTTTTATTTATATATATTTTCTGCTCCATTCCAGATTCCTCTCTATCTATATGCATAGTTAACTTGAATCCTAATATGCAACAGATTGTTGGACTGTATTGCAATAGATTGGATATGTCAGCTACAGACTTTATGCAAATGGTTTCATTTGTACTGCTGAAAAAAATTTTAATTGTAAAAAACAAATCAGAGTTATTTCCGATTATGTCAGTTTCAGTCGGGTGCCAGCTGCATAGATAGTGGTTGTTCACCATGTATATAGTGGGCTCAGCTCACATGTGTGTTCTATACAATGATACCCGGCATCCACCATATATCTATGGCAGATGCTAGGAAGAGGTTCACAATTAGAAAGACTTGAAAGCACTTTATGTGTCTATAAAAGTACTATGTTGCCTGAGCATGTAAACAGCACAAGCACGTGTTAGGATATTCCTAAGAAATGTGTGGGCTGTTGTTCCCACTCTATCACCATGAAGTATATGCACAGAATTTTACAGAAATTGCCTTCCACTGATGAAGTTCATCACTTGGTGTTAAAGGGAACTTGTCACTAGATAAGAGTACCACAAACTACGGTGCTAATAAGGCAAGTTGCCTGGAGTCCGGGGAAGTATTTCATTTACTTACCCAGCTCCCCAATACAGTGCTGTGACCCCCAAAATTCAGTGCGGACTGTGTAGTCAGACTGCTGACTGCACGCTGGGTGGGCACTCCTACAGCCAATAATGAAAATTAACACAGCTAGTGAATTCAATAGAAATCAGACAGGTCATAAAAAAGTAAGTTGGGGTACAACCTTTTTGACCAGCACCACTGCCATGAATAAAGAGCCCCGAATCTTACTCCTTGGCCAGAGGGCAAGGCAAGTGTGGGCTGTCTCTCTCCGCAGAGATGATTGGGAAAGACAGTTCAATGCCCTCATTCAGCTGTTCCTGATAATCTCATTCACAGAAGATGTAAACAATACAAACAGCTGAGTGAGCGCAGTCAGCTGTATCAGGCACTACACGGGAGGAGCTGTTGGGCAAACGATGCCTAATACTCATCCCAGTGATGCTCACTCCTGTGCCGTTACAAAGGGGCGGGTATCACTGGCATCACTCAAGCACTGCCGGAATGCAAGGCAGAGCGAGCCGTGGAGCGCTTTTACCCCGCCTCTCTCTATTCACAATAAGTACAGTCTTTCAAAAGTGAACAAGTGCTGTTTACACTGAACGTCACAATTCTCCTTCAGTTGCTGCATGCGTTTACACGGGACGATTATCGTTTAGATTCTAGCAGGAGCACAGAAATCTGAACGTATCTGACCGATAACCATCCAGTGTAAAAGGGACATTAGGTATGGTGCTGTTAGGGAAGGCGACAGACAGCTAGGTGATTCTTTTTTTATACTTACCCGCTCTCTGGATCCAACGGTGTCACCCTCTGAAGATCAGGCCGGCCTATGGGAGGGCATGCGTATGGCCACTGTGAAGTTTTAGATTTTTGTCCACCATGCTATCTTCAGGGGGACACCACCGGATCTAGGGAATGGGCGAGTATAAAAAAATACATCACCTTGTTCCCTGTGATGTCCCCAAACAGCAGAACAAATTAGTTCATGTTGCTATGGGGATGCGACAGGTTCCCTTTAAGAAAAAGCCTTTTTGCCCTCCTAGGCCCAACTGCAGATTTAGAGGGGTCCACCAATGCACATTTTGCAATGCATATCGTGCTGAAATTAATCATTTAACTGGGATCTTTTATGACTGTATGCACAATACTCTATACACATCACCATCTTTCGGTGGCTTGATGGCAGTTAGTAAGGATGCCCTGTGGCCAGAAACATTACTGGCATGGATTCTAATTGCAGTGCATGGAATATAGCACACACAGATCACTGCACAAATTCTGCCAGGTACAGAAATTGGATCAGAAGCATTCTAACATTGGGGATGTTAAGGAATTTTTCTACATTTACAAACTTCATTTTGTGGGAATGCTGGCGCAACAGTTTTAACTGCTGTTTACCAAAATACATAAAACATTCTACTATCATGAGTCATTCTAAATGTTTAGCACTTTGCGTCCTGGATAAAACATTTTACCATCAAGTCTGTCGAGTCTCCCCTGTAATCATCTTGTCTGGTGACATTTGAAAAGGAGCGCAGCGCTCCTGTGAGACGAGGTAAAACCATCTCTTTCTTATTCAGTGATCCATAGGATGAAAAATAGGATTTTGCTGCAACTTGTAACACCTAAAATGAAACAGGAGAAAATGTTTGATTAGAAGTTAAAAAAAATAAACAGATGAAAGAAAAGAAGCATATAACAACCGTCGTTTCAATAAACTGCAACAAAACATAAAAATCAAGGAATATATTTTGATTTTCATATCTTTCAGCTGAAAACTGTTTTACAATTAAATATATATTGTATTAAAAGACAATTAGCAGAAATGTATTAACGCTTCAACAGTATGTAAAACAATACCTTACTCACAAATATAGCAATTGAATGGGCATGGTCTCATATTAACTACCTAAGAGTTATAGGCCCGTGCAAAACACACTGCCTGTACTCCATAAATATTGTGCCATATGCATCACCCACCCCATAGAAGTCATGTAAAGATGGAAGAATTTCACTATGTCATTTTCAGGAAGAGCCAACCTTCTAAAGAGGATTGTTTCACAAACTATTATACACAATACAATGCCTACCTATTTACCTAAAACTCAAAGAAGAGAAGATTAACCCGCCAATTTCACACGGGCAAGTGCAATATCGCGATCGCCAACGTGCAATTTACTGCAGATGCGAGGAGTTTTTGTACCAAAAACTTCTTGCAGCGCTTAGGGGAATTAACGATCCTTCGAAGCAGGTGACAACGACGACGGCGGAGGATCGCGAAGTATTTCCCATTGTTTTCAATGGGAAACCTCACGTGCACCTGGCATGCGGTACAATGCATTGCTGGCCCCACTCAAAACAAGGGGGTGATGTCATGCAAGGGCACACCCAATCATAGGACATGCAGCGATTTTTTTTTTTACACACCGCTAGCAGGTTTTTTTTGTGAGAAAAGAAAGAGCAAAAAGAAAAAAAAAAAATTTAATCGCTTATGTGTAGGACGCCATTCAAAAGAGCGCGTGAGATTCTGGGCCGTGTAAAACTGGCCTTAAGATCCTCTATCTGGAATGAGAAAAAAAATAGCTCTGTCTAATCACCGATAACAAAAACAAAATGGGGTACTCAACTCCCCAAACATATGTTACTACAGTTTGGTCTCACCTTTGCGGCAGATTAGATCAATTCCTCATCTTCCTACATATTCATAGATGATCACTTTGAGAAACCCTTTTCTCTACTTTACCTCTTGGACGCCACATCTAGCTTGCTTTTGGCGGATCTGAGAGTCAATCCCCTTCTTCTTTCAACTATAAAAGTCTGACAACACTCCAGATGCCTAGTGGGCCATAATCGCCATTATTCTACGCTTTTAGCTTTTGTGGATAATACATTTTTTCAAAATAGTGATGCACACAGCACTTTGCTTTCCTGGAAATCTATGGGCATCACTAAGATAGGGGACTATCTAACCACAGATGGTAGACACACATTAAACTTTTCAGAAGTACAGAACAAGTGATGGAATTTTCCACTTCATGCAAGCACAAAGCTACAGTGCGAAGGTTGGTCACATGCTTCCAGCCACCACTGACGTTATGGTGCATGCCTTAGTAAACACGCCTACTCAAAAGTGTCCGTCACTCTAATTTGGACTATACCAAGCTGCCACAAGGGTGTCTCGGGATGATTAGCGAACTTTCTGAGTCTTTCACTGGGAGACACCACCCACAAAGATAGCAAGTGGTTGCCATCCTCTATGTACTTTGACAAGGCACTTAAGATGGTATATAGGGCTTATATTTCTCCCTCTCTTAACCATAAAGTTGATGGGAGTAAATCACCCTTGTGCCCAAAATGCTCTCATCCTGAGGCAGATCTTTACGATTGTCTGTGGTCCTGCCTGGCTGTTTAGGCCTTTTGGCGGCAGGTGGAAAAATTTACGATTGGCCATTTGTTCCCCCTTGGGCAAATAACACCAGAATGTGCCATCAATGGTCTAACACGCACCCATGTACAAGTGACATGAATAAACAAGAAATCACTTTATTTTATCTCCGCTGCTGCCTGCACATAGATTTCCACAAGTCCACCCTCTTGGCGTCTATTTTCATCCAAATTATTTTTTGTTTTCTGGATGGACTGGATAGATGCAGCTTTCCAAAAAGAGCAAAAACTGGCAGTTTCTTACATTATGGAAACTGTTCATTAAAACCATGCTGCTTTTGATACATTCCAAATTGCATTTCTGCTTCCAACACCACCTGGTTCTTGGAAAGTCATTTAAGACAACACAATTTTGCCCTCTAATTATAATCAGAAATCTGTGAGTGGACATTTTTTAAGTTCTTCAGGATGTTTTCAATCGGAGCTTAAGATCTGTGCATTTTCCTGCCCCATCTACCATTGTTTCCTTCCTTCCCCCCTCCGGCTGAATTGGGAGGCTCCTTCCCAATTCAGCTGGAAGGGGAAAGGAAGAAAACAATGGTAGAACAGACACTAGTTTTTCATAGTGTCAACAAGCATAGTAAGGCTGCCTGTCCACGGGCGTTTTTACATTGAGTTACTCGCGGACGGATTATCGTGTTGCTATGGAAAGCGCAGCCCTGCTGTCCACGAGTGGAGAATCCTAGCGGTCCTTTGCTCGGGGAATTCAAATCGCAGCATGCTGCGATTTGCCGCGATTCTCCGCGGTGAGCCTATCTGTCAGGAAAACCATCAGCTGTCTCCTGCTCCCCATGGACAGGCAGCCTAACAAGCACTATGGAATATTTAACTTGGAGTGTCAATCATACCACTTTTCCTGACAATCTTCAAACCCACTACCACCAATACAATCTTCCCCCACAAACCCTCCCTGTTGTTTTGGTTTGCAACTCCTCTTGGTAGGCGAGTTTTGTATTGTTGAAAAACTTGAATAAAAATGGCTGAAAAAAAACTAAAAAAAACTATTCACGATCAGTTTGTGCTTCTCCATAAAAACACTTCCTGTCAGTGGTACAGAGCTTCATAGTAACCAGTCAGATTACTACTATCATTCTCGTACTTGTACCCATAAAGATGAAGATTGGATTCTGACTAGTTGGTATGTGAAAAACAAATAGCACTAATAATAATAATTTTGATCTTCCAGATTAAGGCCTCCTATACACATTCGTGTTTAGTCGTCCGAACTTGCCAATAACAGCAGAGTCTGATAACTCTCTAAAGCGTATGGGGGTTGCTCAACTTTTCCCCAACAGATCATGGTTGTCAACCAACTTGAACTTAACTATGTTAAGATCATATATGCTGACTGTTTATACACGCATTATAAGGGGTTATCTGGTTCTAAACTACCGATGGCCTATCAGGATAGCCAATCAATAATAAGTTAGCTCCAATAATAAGTTAGCTCCATTCCCACTGTAGTGGCCAGGCTTGATATTGCTGGCCAAGTAGCTATTCACTTTAATGAGAGTTGTACTGCCATACCAAGCCTGGCCACTGCAGTGAGAACGGCGCAGTCTGCTTCCTGCAGAAATCCGCTGAGTACACAAGTACTAATGCTCAGCGAGCAGCTGATTAGCGAGGATTCCTGACAACAGGCCCCCTATTGATTTACTATTGACAACCTGTCCTGCCGATAGGCAAACAGTAGCTAACAACCCCTTTAAATGTAAGGAAGGACACATCTGTAGATCATACAGCTGCTTTCAGAGATCAGTTTACACAGATACATTTATAATGTGAAACCTTGAGAGCTTGGGATTTTAGCTGATAAACAACCGTGAGAAAAAGTTTGTGGCCTGTAGTAAAGCCTGGACTTTTTGGCAATTGAGGCAACGGTGATGCATGTGTTGTCAACACTAAGAAGAGGGAAAATGAAAGGTTAGTGACAGAGTGAAGGGTGGTAAAATTGGTTTTCAGTTTTTGTCATATTAAGCTTCTGACAGCTGGATTTAATCCAGCAGAAGCAGAGAAAAGACTGAAATATGAGCCATGACCTGCAAAGGTGAACAAAAGGAAAACATCGGAGGTTTTCTAGTACTATTGTGTGTATGCAAAAAAAAGATAAGGAAAAATGCAATGTTTCTGAAGGAAAATGTGCATCCACTAACAGACTGCAGAAAACTGGCTATTAGTAACTTGGAAACTCAAATAAGAACAAATATACATTTCTAAGAAACGCAACTATTTAAAGGGGTTGTCTCGCGGCAAACATCAAAATTTTACCTTACCCCATTCCCCCTGTCACCCCCCTGGCATAAAATAGCAATTTAAAGCGGTTTTTAAACCGCTTGCTACTCACCAATCTGACAAAATATGGAGTTATAAAAATCTTCTCCCTAAGATGGCTGCCGGTCCTTTCCCAGGGATGCACTGCGGTTTTCTCCCATGGTGCACCGCAGGTCTTCTCCCATGGTGCACCATGGGCTCTGTGCGTTCCAGTGCCGATTCCAGCCTCCTGATTGGCTGGAATCGGCACACGTGACGGGGCGAAGCTACGATGACGACGCGGTGACCAGCTCTCCGGCACGAGCGGCCCCATTCACCAGCCAGAAACACGGACTGCGCAAGCGCGTCTAAAAACGCCAGAAGATATCAGAATTAGACGGATCCATGGAGACGGGGACGCTAGCAACGGAGCAGGTAAGTGAATAACTTCTGTATGGCTCATATTTAATGCACGATGTACATTACAAAGTGCATTAACCCCTTCATGACATGGCCTATTTTGGCGTTGAGGACCAAGCGATTTTTTGGTATTTTTCCATCTCCATTTTTCAAAAGCCATAACTTTTTTATTTTTCCGTGGACGCGGCCGTATAAGGGCTTGTTTTTTGCGTGGCGAACTGTAGTTTTTATCGATGCCAATTTTGGGTACATAGACTATATTGTAAATTTATTTTTTTTTTTTTAATGATAGCAGAGAGAGAAAACGCATCAATTCTGCCATAGATTTTTTAATTTTTTTTTTACACTGTTAATCATGCAGCATAAATGAGACTTTCCATTTTTTCTGCAGACCGGTACGGTTACAACGATACCAAAATTCTAACATTTTTTTTAGGTTTTCCCACTTTTCTGCAATAAAAACCCTTTTTTTTGGAAATCTTTTTTCTATTCTAAATTGCTGCATTCAAAGTCACGTAACTTTTTTATTTTTTGATGTACAGAGCTCTATGAGGGCTTATTTTTTGCGAGACGAGCTGTAGATTTTATTGGTACCATTTTGGCGTACATAAGACTTTTTTGATCACTTTTATTGCGTTTTTAGTGAGGCAAAATGCTAAAAATGAGCATTTTGCCTCAGTTTTTTAGCTTTTTTTTTAGCGTTTTTTTCGGTGCACAGTCAAAAGCATGTGCAACTTATTGTACGCATCATTACGGACGCGACAATACCAAATATGTGGGGTTTTATTTTTTTTTTACCTTTTTTTATGCTAATCTGAGAAAAAGCATAAAAAATGGTTTTTTTACTCTTTTTTTTTACATTTTTATAAATTGATTTTTTAAATCTTTCTTTTTTTTTTACACTGTTTGTGTCCCTCTGAGGGACTTTAATCACTGCCCTGATGATCGCTGTCATAAGGCATGGCAGAGCTACTGCTCTCCCATGCCTTATCGCTCATACAGCGATCTCAGGCATAGGCAATACAGGACGCCAGTGTCTGGCGTCCTGTTGCCATGGTGACAGGCCGGGCTCTCGCGATGACATCGCGAGTTCCGGCCGGAGACACAGAGGGAGCCGCGCTCCCGCTGTGAACTCTTCCCCTGCCACGATCTACTTAGATCGCGGCAGGGAAGGGGTTAAAAGTGGCGGGCGCATCTCCGATGTCCCCCCGCTGCTGCAGCGAGACGCCGGCTGTGACTGACAGCCGGCTCCCGCTGCGGGATAGCGCTGGATCATATGTGATCCCGCGCTATCTCCAGGACGTAAGTTTACGCCCTGTTGCGGGAAGTACCCCGCTCCCAGGACGTAAACGTACGCCCTGCAGCGGGAATGGGTTAATATGGCCATACAGAAGTGTATAACCCCACTTGCTGCCGCGAGACAACCCCTTTAAGGGTTTTTTGGGACTAAGATATTGATGACATATCCTAAAGATAGTGCATCATTTACCGATCAGTGAGGGTCTGCTACTCAGGACCCCCAACAGTTTAAAGAGGACATGGCACTCAGGTGAGCACCATGGTCTCTTCTCAGGACTGTGACATCACATTCAGCCACATGGCCTAAGAGCAGTTCAGTCCCATTCTAGTGAATCGGATGGAGCTGCTATATCCAGCAGCCAGTATTAAATCTACAGTGCTGTGCTTGCAATGCATTAAAGTGGCCACAGTCCTCAGCTGATCGACAGGGCTCCCAAGCAGTGGATCCCCATCAATCCGATATTAAAAAACCTAGCCCGAGGAAATATCATCAATTTGTTAATGATGGAAAACACCTTTAAAAAGGATATCATGAACCCTTATATCGACAAATATACATTTTGGTCCAGAAGTATTTGCAAATTTGCAGTATTGTTTAGGATCCACAGCTATTTTTATATTACCCATGTAAGTGCAAAGGTTCAAAAGTAATTGAACAAACTAATATAATAAGAAATAGCTTTAAAACCTGAATGCAAAGGTTATACAGCATGGACATCACCAAATGCCGTGTCCTCCCTTGAGATGCTCGCCAGGCCTTCACTGCAGCTGCTGATTGTTTGTGTGTCTTTCTGTTTTTAGGTATGTCTTTAAGAAGTGAAAAGCATTTTCAACCAAGTTGAGGTGAAATGTCTGACAGAACCATTGAAGACTATTCTATTGCTTTGTCTTAAGCGGGATGGCTACTATTACCCAAGTGCTTCATAAAACCTCCACATAGTAAAATATCAATCTCTGCGCCATACATCCTGAGCCTTTTATGTTTCCCCTTCGTGCTCCCACCCCGTGTCCAAGGCCCACCATGAGTCCAGAAAAAAACATTTCATTCATGAAATGTACTAAAATCTACAGGGGCATCAGTGTGGCGCAAAGTTTTGCAGCAGAAATGCAGTCCTAAGCTCTCGCTTACGACTTAAAGGTTGCAGGTTCAATCTCCGCGTGGTGCAGGTAGCCGTCTCAAGGCTGACTCAGCCTTCCATCCTTCCGAGGTCGGTAAAATGAGCACCCCACAAAAACAGTCTGCCAAGAAAACGATCTGATGTCACCCTAGGAGTTAGTCATGATTTGGTGCTTGCACCAGGAGACTTTTTTTTTTTTTTGAAGTCCTATAGGCAAGCACCAATATCATTGATCGGCTTACGTCTACAAGAGCAAATCATTCCATGTTAGAAGATCCTTTAGGCCGGGTTCACATGGGCCAGAATTTCTGCAGAAGTCTCGCGGAATGGCCGCACCGAAAAAACGCGAGAATTCCGGTGGAATAGCGCAGCTATAAAACCCGCGGCATTCAGCAGCGGGTTTCGGAGCTGTTTCACCGTTGGCATTCCGCTGCAGCTTTCTCTCCCCATAGAGAGGAAAGAGGCATCTGCGGAAGCGAGAAAAGAATTGACATGCTGAAGAATTGAAATTTGCACCGAATGTCAGTTTTCGTGCTGCTTGGCTGCAACAGATTGGCCGCAGTGTGTGGACGAGATATTTGCAAAATCTTGTCCACTTTGCTGGCTGATCTTGGGATTAGGAGCCACGTGCGGAATTGCCATGCGGACTTTCTGCACGGAAAGTCCGCCCTGCATGGACCCAGCCTAAGGGCGAGCACCCACTGGCGTTTGCGTTTTCCGCGGGGAAAAAACGCTGCGTTTTCGCGGCGTTTCCCGCGATTTTTCCGCGCGTTTTTCGCGGCTTTTCCATTAATTTCCATTGACTTTCATGGGTGCATTAGGAGAAAAATAAGGACACATATGCAACTGACAGTTCCTATGTTAAAAACGCAAACGCAACGCAAAAAAAACGCCAGTGGACAGGAACACATGTTATCTCTATGCCTGTGCAGGAAAAACGCAAAACGCAGGTAAAAAAACGCCAGTGGGTGCTCGCCCTTAGAATCTACTCTAGATCTTTTAAGCTCCTCAATTTATCATGAGTTAATGAAGTAACGGGCCACACCAGACCAAGAAACTGCTCATTGGTCCACTATCCAATTGCTTTGAAACTGTGACAATGGAAGGACTTGGTAAAAAATGGCTGTAGTTCCTGAACAGTTAAAATTATTGTGTTATTACACTCCTTAAACTAAAGGCCCTTTTAGACAAGACGAATGTCGGACAAACGTTGCCTGATACTTGTCCCCGCACATACTAGCTCTCATACACCTGCATGGGAGCTTGTATCGCTGGCTCACAGTGGGGAGGCTGCAGGAGATTTCTCTCTTCTCGCTTCTCCACCCCTCTCCTTTCACATAACACAGCGGCCGTTCAGTACTGAATGATGAGCAATCAGCTCATCGTCCATCATTTATGCAGCATAAACAATGGACGATGAGCTAAATTGCTCATCGTTCAGTGTAAATAGCAGCTGTTCAGTATTGAACGGCCGCTGTGTTATGTCAATCTCCTGCAGCCGCCCCGCTCACCTGCTGGCCGCTCTTGTGAGCGAGCCAGCACTACTAGCTCCCGTGCAGGAGTACGGGAGAGAGGACACAGAGACGACTGTCGGGCATCGGTTGTCGGACATTTGTCCTGTCTAAATGCACCCTAAAGCGGAGTCTCTACTTTACTCGCACATTGCTGGCTTTTCTCTAACCCATTGTGGTGTTAAATAGAAGCTAAATCAAGTAAAATTGTGTCAATGCTCAAATATTTTCCACCCAACTGTATATTAACATTGCTTAAAGGGGTTTTCCAGAGAAATACTATTGATGACCTATCATTAGAATAGGTCATCAATCGTTAATCGGCCCGGGGTCTGTCGCTCAGGACTCAGACAATCATTCGGTCACCACCGCAAATACAGGTGGACGGCACGGCTCCCATTGATTTCAATTAAAGCTGTACCTGCAATTATAAGCGCCGGCCACTACATAGAGGTAAGTGCGGAGACTTCTGCTGCTTCAGCTTCGACCTCTGTATATTTGCGGCGATGACAGCATATGCCCACTCAGCTGATCGGTCGGTGTCCTGAGCGAGGGACCCTAAGGCCTCATGTCCACGGGGAAAAGAATTCAAATCCGCAGCGGATTTTAACTTTTCTCCCGCCCGCGGATCCGCACCCCATAGGGATGCATTGACCACCAGCGGGTAGATAAAATACCCGCGGATGGTCAATAAAAGTGAATTAAAAAAAATATGGAGCATGAAAAAAAATGGACATGCTCCATTTAGGTGCGGGTCTCCCGCAGGCTTCTATTGAAGCCTATGGAAGCCATCCGGATCCGCGGGAGACCTAAAATAAGAATAACTTACCCGCAGCAGTCTTCTCTTCTTCGCGGCTGGATCTTCTTTCTTCGGCCCGGCGGATGTACCCGGCGCCGGCATGCCGAGCACATCCGCCGGCCGAAGAAAGAAGATCCGGCCGCAAAGAAAAGAAGATCTACACGGTCCGCTGCGGGTAAGTTTAATCTTATTTTCAGCGCTCATGTCCGCGGGGCAGGAGGGACCCGCTACAGATTCTCCATGGAGAATCCGTAGCGGGCCTGATTTTCCCCGTGGACATGAGGCCTAACTGATCATCTATTGATGACTTATCCTAAGAATAGGTCATCAGTAGTATTTCCCTGGAAAACCCCTTTAATTCATATGCAAATTCAACATATATTGCAAAAGAAAAAAAAACAACAAGATCAGGTCCTGTTAGATCTTTTTAAATATGACCCCCATATTTAGTGCTAAATGTACAGCTGTTGCATTATCTATGTCTGCAACGTTCTCGTCCAATAACTCTAGATTATGAAATAAAGTGTCACTGCTGTCCATAGCAATGAGATGACAGAGTTCATTATTTCATACAGAGCGAGTTTCAAAATGAAGTAAGTAACTGAAATTGCTCTTCTGATCAACATTGATATTTTCTACATTAGGCCCATTTTGTGCCATCAGCAGCAGCTAATATCTTAAATGATATGCAAAGTCATAATTGTGAGATGAAGTATAAATTAAGAAATTATTCCTGGTTTCACTGCTACAAGATTTTAAAGGATTTGTCCTATAGCGACAACCCCTGTTCATATGCCCAACAGAGTATATTTGTCATATTGGAAAGGACCCCAGCTATCCCCAGATATTGCTGTCACCAACTGACTTAAATGGTCATGGTTTTAGACCATATTTGAAGCCAGAAATCTTTTATTACTCTGCATCCACACACGTCACTTTCATGCTTTTTTTAAGCGGATTTTTCTCTCTCAAAAATTGGTGACACACCAATGTATTTCAGTGGCAATTTTGCGCCCGTAATATGGATGTGTGTGCCGACCTGACCACGAGTCTCCTCACCTGAGCTGCGGACATCAAAGCTTCCTATGATGCTCTGAGTTTGGGTCAGGAGACTTGAGTCAGACCGGGACATAACTCTGTATTACATATGCAAAATGCATTGGTGTGTCTCCCATTACATGAACAAAAAATACTGAAAAAACTACCTATACAACATTTGGCACGTCTGAGGTCAGCGGTTACTGTTGTTTTCCAAAGTCAGCATATTGTAGTTAAGGCTTTATAATTTTAAATAGGCTTCTGTACTTCAAATACACAAGAAAAAACTAATGAAAAAACAAAACAAAAAAAAGATGTAAAAAAAAAACAAAACGATATGTAGTGACCATAAAGGCCCATTTACACCAGCCGATAAGTGCTTAAAAAAAAAAATTATATATGTATATATAAAGATCGCTAATCGGCGATTGTGTTAGCGATCATCATGCACTTTACGTGCACTGCTAGCTGATCGTTAAATTCAGTCCAACCTAAAAATCGGGTCAGTCTTATCAGCAGTTCTCCATGAGGAGTGCTTATATCATTGTTTCCCCGTGGAGAACAAAGGATCTGAGCTCAAATAACAGCCCTTGGGCTATTAACTGCATTCAGCGAAGGCTTCATTTGAACACTTAATTGGTACTAAGTAGCTGAGTAGCTACTTAATACTTTATGCAAAATGATCACTCAAAGCTGTCACTCAAACTGTTGTTTGAGCAACCTTTGAGCGATCATCAGCCCGTGTAAACCAGTCTTAATGCGGCCAAGAACAGCATCGAAAGGCAGTTCTACAGCAAATCTGTGCAGCTTTAAAATTAACGGTCTGACAGGTAAACTAGATGAATTATAGCCCTACACAGTGAGTTTGGTCATGTAACAAATAATGTGATTGGTCTGCAACTTGCTGTTGCATTAGTCACACAACAGACTCTCAAAAAGTTGACATGTCGCTTGCATTGAACGCCACGTTGAAAAATAGGCTTGTAAATTGCAACTTAAACCCAGCAGATTGCGATGCTATAGGTGACAACCACATTTGCAGGCATAACTCATAATCTGACAAATTGACCTTGCGATCTTTATGTTGCACACCCTGTGAAGCCACAGCCTTACAATATATCGTTCATACATGCATACGAACGACTCTGACTTCTCTTCTGTGCGAATGTATGCAGATGCACAGTGGATCATCTCCAACCAACCTGAGATGTCTCCATCTACAAAAGCGCAATGTGATTGCGGATGAATTGCAGATCGAATGCTACCATAAGGATCAACGGAATCCGCGCTAAAATGCGCAGTTGACTAAGTTGGCACTATACAAACAAAGATTATTAAAATAGAGCATGCTGCGATTTATTTTCCGCTTGCGGAATCTGCAAATCAAATACGCACGTGTGCGTGGAACTGAGGAAGCTCTAGCTTTCCTATAGGTAACTTGGACTGCAGAGGCTCACATGGAAACGTCACCACTGGCGAACCGGCTCTGCGCATGTGCGCCAGCTGCACATAGCACAGCAAAGACTAGGTCACTGCTGGGGGATGGGTCGAATCTCGCAGCGGGATCCGACCCGGCCGTCTGCATTCACCCTAAGGGTGCTTTTAGAAGGAATGATATTGTTCAAAAAATCATTCAAACAGGAAAAAGTGAACAATAACACTGGGGAACAAAAACTTTTTTCTTTCTTGGTGCCAGGAATTGTTGACCTGATTCTGGGTATTTTTATGCCACCGATTCCAGAAATGCTATTCTTGTCTTTGCAGGAGCTCTAGTTAAGATATTGATATTAGTAATTATCCCTTTATTTTTGCAGCAGAATTTGTCTACTAATCCTGTACATTATATCCTTGATTATGCTGATCTTCATATGTGTTTTATTTTCATTAGGCCTCCTTCACACGGGAGACAAAGTCGCGCCATTGTCTCGTGTTGCAACAATGCTATAAATCACATGTATGTGAAGCCCATGCTTTTCTATGGGTTCCTTCACATTTGCAATGTTTTGAAGCATGCAACATTGCAAGTCAAAAACCTCGTGGGTTTTGTGATAGGTCTGCGACTTGCGAGCTTTTCTAGCCCATGTTCCGCTCAGAAAACCTACTGTCAAAGCCCTAAACTAAGCCCTAGCTGTAGAAAAAAAAACAAAAGATATACATCACCTCTCCGGCATTTTCATCTCCACTGAATCTTCTCCCTGGTCCCTGGCACTGTTCTTCAGCATTTCTTCTGGCCGGGAATTGGAAAATCTCCGCCTCCAGAAAGCACTGCCGCGGCTCAGCCAATCAGAGTCAGCGCTCGGTGACTCGATTGGTTTATCGAACACTGGCACTGATTGGTTGAGCGTCACAGAGCTCAGTCAATCAGAGGCAGTGCTTCCTGGAGGCAGGGATTTTCCAATCCCCAGCCAGAAGAGATGCTGAAGACAAGTGCCAGGGACCGGGGAGAAGATGCAGCAGAGATGACAGTGCCAGAGTGGGTTTTTTTCCCCCCTGCAGTTAGTACTTAAGCGCTGGTCGCGAGGTGTTTTCATTTGAAAACAGCTTTGCATCCCTGCGGGGTTCCCCTTCACAGTCGTGGCAGGAGATAGCAATGCTCTCCCCTTGTTTTCAATGGGGCCGCCGGCCCTATTGAAAACAATGGGCTATATCACAAAAAGAATGGACATGCTGCAATGTGTATTCTGCATCACATCGCAACACGGTGCCATGCAGGGAAACATCGCAAGTGTGCATGAACCCATTCAGAAGAATGGGTTTCATTTTTGTGTAAAATTTGTGCGGCTTGCAACGCACAAATTTTGCACAATTTTCTTGCCAGTGTGAAAGAGCTCTTAACATGAACTAAAATCACAGTATACCGCAAAAGAGAAGAATTTCTGCAATTCTTCACAAAAGAAAATGATTTTGTTGTCTACAAGAAGGTGCAAGGGTTACTCATGTCACTGAATGTGAGCGAATACACACCATGCGAATGGCCGTTGTTCTTAGATGGCTCCAAACGCATCCTAAAATGTGTACTTCTACATAACGGAAAAAGATTCAGGTCAATTCCTATGGTCACTCAGTTAGTGTGCAGGAAGATAGGCAACATTAACCACAGTCCTACAGAAGATAGTGTCTCACGATCACCAATGGATCAGCTGTGTGGATTTGAAAAAGGTGAATTTCCTTCTAGAGCAGCATGGCGGGTACATGAAGTAGCCATGTTCTCTATGTCTGTGGCACAGCAGAGCTAAAGGGCAACACTGGGTGAGAAGACAGTGACCCTTGAAATAAAACATGGTTTGTGGAGAAAAAATATATAATCACGAAGCCTTTGGTGGACCGAGAAAAGATCACATTGACACCATTGCAGATTAACCTTGGTTTGATGGAGCAATTTGTAAAGGCTCTTACGAGAGATGGAATGTGTTTCCAATACATATGTAGAAATTTTCCTGGATTGAGCATGGAGAAACTAAAAACAGGTAAATTTGATGGACCGCAAATGAGAGAACTCATAAAAGACCAACGCTTTCAAGATTCTATGAACAATATTGTGGCATGTGCGTGGTCATCCTTCGGTATTTTCTTGGAAACAAGGCTGCTGACTACAGTCACTCATGGAGAATATGCTCCATGTATTTTATATACTTGGTTGCCACATAAGTATCTGTACAGTCATTTGGTTAGATTTCCATTGCGTGGGGAACGATTTCACCAAGAAATAAGGATCATAGAAGAACAGTATAGTGGACGATGGGATGTACATATTATGGCAGACTACTGTTGGTGCATCTATTGCGAATGTCCAGGAACGTCGCATTGTAGGAAATCACAGAAACGAGGATCCAGTGACGTGTCCCAATGAAGAGACTTGTTTGTAGTTCATTTTCTAAGCTTTATGAAATATATCCTTCCAAAACCATTTTTAAAAAATAAAAGTTAGTAAAAGTTAATTGTGGCATAATAATGAAATAAAATACCGTATTTTACGACATATAAGATGACGGGGCGCATAACACGACCCTCGACTTTTCGTCTTATATGCCGGGAATACAGTGTGAAAAAAAAATCAATGTCGCTCCCTCGTGCACGTGGGCAGAGCATTGCTTTCTGCAAGCGGGGCTTGAATGCCCCGCCTCCAGAAAGCTAATGCTCTGATTGGCTAACTTAGTCTGGCGTTAGCCAATCACAGCCATTCAATGACGTCATGACGTCATCTTAGGCAATCATTTAAGTCCCCGTCATTCACTTATACAGACTGAAAACACTAATCTGTCATGCAAAAAAGGAGGCCTTCTATGTTTCTTTCTTAAAAAAGTGAGGACACTAGTTTCCCAAGAAGTACAGTCCCAACACAGCGGGCTGCTTCGTGTGCCAACACCCTAATATCAGCAGTGTTTCTCCAATCCTCACCTACCTGCGCAGCTCATTCTTTCAGAGTTTTTTTAAAGTTTTATATAAGGTTATAACAGCAGTCAGTGCATGATGAAAGGACAAATGGCCTCATTTACACTGCAGTCTTGGATCAGTATTTTCTCCAAAGACACCAGTTAATTTAACCCCTTAACGCCACAGGAGGTACACTCACGACCTAGTGATAGCGCGAGATCAGAAGAGATCCCACGCTATCCGGCAGCGGTAGATGACTGTCACCAATAGCTGGGCTCCCCCTGCAACAGCAGGGGTGCATCTAGACAGTGACCCCGCTGTGACTTCCTGGCATGTAAAGGGGTCACAGAGGGAGCGTGCTCCCTCTGTGGAGTCATTGGACGCTCACAATGAAATCGGGGAGAGCCCAACGGGTTGCCATGGCAACAGGACAACAGATACAGTTGGCCTGCATTACCAGTGCCTATATTCGCTAATACAAGCAATAAGGCATTGCAGGACAGAAGTCCTGCAATGCCTTATCATAGCTGCTATTGAACAAATCCGCTACAAGGACATAAAAAGTGTAAAAAAAAAAAAAAAAAAAAAGATTAAAATAATGTTAAAAAAAAGAAAAGAAAAATGTAAAAAGAAAAACAAAAAACCCTTTTTTGTGCTTTTTCCCATATTTACATCAAATTTTTTTTTAGCAAAATCCAACGTATTTGGTATCATTGTATCCGTAACAATGGGTACAATAAATTGAACACTAAATAAATTTATCCTGCACAACAAAAAGCGTAAAGAAAACCCCTAAAAACAGAGGTAAAATGCTTATTTCTTTCATTCTGTCTCACAAAAAAAGCAATAAAAGTGATCAGAAAAACCGTATGCACCCCAAAATGGTACCAATAAAAACTACAGCTCGTCTCGTAAAAAATAAGCTCTCATATAGCTCCATGCATGAAAAATTTAAAAAGTTACAGGAAAAATTATAATTTCCAAAAAAGGGTTTTTATTGCGGAAAAGATATGGCTTTTGCTTTTTTTAACTTTTATTACTTTTTATTTATATTAATTAGTAAGACTTTTTAAAACTTATTTTTAGTTTGTTTTTTAATCTCCAGAGAGGACAAGAACTTGCGATGCTTCAATCGTTCCTGCAGTATGATGCAATGCCATAGCATTATATTATATTGCGGTCTGACAGGCATTCCATCACTCCATCCCATAGGCATGACTTGATAAGCACTCTCCTATGGCAGTCCTGGGGCCTTTCAAAAGGCCCCCGACTGCCATGAAACTCACTTGGCAACCCACGCTCTCATCGCAGGGGGCCACATGGGACCCCTGAACATCGGCTAGGGGATTTAAATGCAGCTGTCAGAATCGACAGTGGCATTTAAAGGGTTAACACCTCCGATGAGTCACATCACTTATCTGATCTATCGTGAGTGGGTGTTGGCTATAATAAACAGACGGCAGCCACATTGTATGGAGCAAAATCGCCCCACGATCTCCCTCCATACATACCCTGAAGCTGCAGGACGTAACTGTATGCCCTGCAGCGTTAAGGGGGTTTTCCGAGAAATCCACTTACCCAAATCCATTTGTGGGTAAAGTGGTACTGATACCTCCACTTCTAACTCAGTTCTGACACTGGATCATCATGGCACAGATTTTTTCCGCCTCTCCCAGGGTTGGTGACATCATTGCAGGGAGCTAAATGACTATCGCGCGGCAATCACTAAGCTCACCCTTTCTCTGTCATGGCCAATACAGAGACAGAAAAGGGGGCTTACTTAGTTATTCAAATGAGCCAGTCAGCCCCCTGTAATGATGTGTATTTGTGTGATTTCTACAATATGAACCAGTGTTGGAACCGGCCCATAAATGGGGGCACTGGCATCGCTGGTCCCGAAGTGGATTCAGTATATGTCTCCAGATAACCCTTTAAAGGAGCTGTCTCACTTTGAGCTGTTTTGCTGCAGCTCCATACATTGTGTAGTGGCCTTGGTTGGTACTGAAGGCTGAGTCTCAACCAGTTCAATAGGACTCAACCTGCAGTACCTGAAAGAGAAGTGAACAATTCTCAACGATGCATTTGTCGAATCAGGCTAAATGGGTGAGAATGAGTTAGCAGTGGGGTCACTTGCTTGTTTAAATGAGAATCCGCTCGTCTAAGTGGGGGCATAATGCTCCTTTCCCACTGAACAAGAATCCTTTGCAGGACTCGGTGACGTCATCACCAGCTTGTTTGTAGACAGGCAGATTCATGGTTGAGAATCGGTCAGTGTTTCGTATCCTATGTTGAAGACTGAATGGGAAGCAGTTAACACACCGATACGTAAGTGAGCCAACGATGATTTTTCTGTACCACGAACGAGAAGCAAACAATTGTCGTTGCCATTGGCTCTTGTTTAGACGGCCCGATTGTCAGTCACTTTTGCTCGCTGAAGGATTTTTCTGTACGCTCATCGCTCCGTCTGAGCGCAGCATGAGGGCGGCTTCACACCCAGCGTTTTTTGGGGTCAAAGCTGAGGTGGATTAAGGAAAATGCGAACTATAAAAGGAAGGACCTGTACTCCTTCCTGAGGATCCACTTCTGGCTCAAAAAAATGAAAGTCTGCAAGCGTGGTTTTCAATACAGTGCATATGCATCCCGCATATCTGTCACGTGTGTAATATATGCAGTACACAGAAAACCGCACATACAGGCGTAGATGCTGCAGGTTACATCCTCTGTACCGGCACGCAATAAGCACCAATACAGGGCAGACTACATTGTTTCATGCAAGGGGAAAGGACCTGCTCGTGTGAGCGGCCCTATAGAAGTCCGTAGGGGTTCAGCCCCGGGTACTGTGCGGGCACAGACGCCATGGGAGCGAGCCCTCGGGGTACACATGTGTAGATAACCTGCATAAGGCCGGCGACCTGCGTACCATTGTGGGAGCAAATTGCGCACAGTCGCTTATGTGTGCGGTTTTCTGTGCAGAGGAATGGGGGGTCTCAGCAGCACCCGCAGACTCCTGCTCAGCCTCCAGGGGCGCCCTAGCTATCAATAACCAGCCAGTGACAGCAGCCATTGGTTGTCACTGTTCCCAGGAGGCTGTAGGTGCAGCAGTAACGTCCCTCAGGCGGCAGTCATGTCCGCAGCTGCGGGGACAGCACACGCCACAAGTGCAGGTGTGAAGTACCACAGGGCGCGCACAGCACCGGGAAGTAGAGACAAAGTCCACTAACCACACTGCAGTCCCCAGGTACACGTGAGCGCGGTATACAGAGCTGACATGGCGGGATACCGGGGCCGCCTCATGTTTATTACTTGTTACACAGCATACAAGCAAAATGGTCGGGCGCAAACCCGGTGCCGGTCCGCTCACTTACCTGGGCTGGCTCACAGGATGACGGGCAGCCTAACCGACCAATGACAACACTCGTTCCGGGATCGTCCTACGCAGCTCATTGGCTAAACATTCGGCGCTGACGCTAGAGGGAAACAAGGCGGGATGCTATTGGTCGGCTCGGCGCGCTCGGCCACGACGCGATTGCTGACGTCATATCCACGCGCGCACACGAGGTAGCGGCTACTTCGTCATGAGGATCGCCTGACGTCAGAGGAGCACGTGGTTCTTACTAGCATCCGCATTGTGCTGCTCTGGGAATCTAATATGGTGGTGGAACTAGTGTAAGAAGGGAGGACTGAGGCTAGAAAGAGCAATCGTCTTTGTTTTCTCTTTGGGTACCTGAGAGTATGAAAAGGGGGCATGCCGGGCAGTTGTAAGGGCAGCCTGTGCCTGAGGATTGGGACCAATGAGGGGCAGTCAGTGAGTGTGAGGAGATTCTTGCCATTTCTAACGGGAGTCGGCAAAATAATGCTCAGTAGGGGGCTCACACGAGCGGAATTTCATCAGGTCATATGCTGTGAATGGAGGTGGGGGAAGTACATTGCTTGTCATTGACCGGCTCACACTGCATAATATGTATGTAAAAAAGCCCTATTGTTCTCTACAGACACATAAGAAACGTTGATTATACCCAACGCCACTAAGCAACAGCGGGAAATAAAAAGACCACGCGTCAGATATGCTGCCATGCACAGTGCAAGATCCCTGCCCTCGGCAGTGCCAGCTCACACAGCGTTCTACATACAGCATGTCACGCATGTGCCGGTAAGCCGACCTGAAATGACTTCCAGTGCCTGCTGGAGCGTTGGGTACATGTTCATACATGACTTAAAGGGGTTGTCCCGAGGCAGCAAGTGGGTCTATACACTTCTACATGGCCATAATAATGCACTTTGTAATGTACATTGTGCATTAATTATGAGCCATACAGAAGTTATAAAAAGTTTTATACTTACCTGCTCCGTTGCTGGCGTCCTCGTCTCCATGGTGCCGACTAATTTTCGGCCTCCGATGGCCAAATTAGCCGCGCTTGCGCAGTCCGGGTCTTCTGCTTTCTTCAATGGGGGGGGGGGGGGGTTTGAAAAAAAAAAAACCCGTTTCGGCGCGGGACAACCCCTTTAAAGCTACCTGATGTCGGCACAGTGTACACAACCGAATTTGCAGTGCGGAATATTGGGCCGTTGTCCACAGCAGATACCTGCCATAGCATGCTATCCAAAATCGCTTTTCCTGCCCGTGATTTTTTTTCCGCTCGCAGGGGGAAAATCACAGGATGCTCTATTCTACTGCGAGCCTTGCACGGATGACTTCCATTAACCCCTTAATGACGCGGCCTTTTTTCTTTTTCCATTTTTGTTTTTTCCTCCCCCCTTTAAAAAAATCGTAACTCCTTAATTTATCCATCGACGTCGCTGTATGAGGGCTTGTTTTTTGCGGGACGAGTTGTATTTTTCAATGGGGCTATTTAATGTACTGAAAAAGTTTTAAAAAATTCTAAGTGGAGTAAAAGGAAAAAAAAAACGACATTTCGCCATTTTTTAGTGCGTCTTGTTTCTATGGCGCACAAACGGCAACAATAACGACATGATAACTTTATTCTATGGGTCGGTACGATTACTACGATACCAAACTTGTATAGTTTATTTTTTACTATACTCTTTTTTTTTTTTTTTCAAAGACATTTACATTTTTTTCAATTATGTTCTGCCGTCATTTTGTGCGCATGATAACTTTTCCGTCGATAAATTTTTCTGTCGACGTAGTTGAGCAAGGTCTCTTTTTTTGCGTCATGTCCTGTAGTTTCTTATAATACCAATTATATGGAATACATACGACTTTTTGATCGCTTTTTATTGCGGTTTTTCTGGGAGACAGGGTAACTAAAAAAGTGCATTCCTGGCGTTCTTTATTTTTTTTTTCGGACTAGGGTCACCACGCGGGAAAAATAATGCACTACTTTGATAGTTCGGACTTTTACGGACGCGGCGATACAAAATACATATTTTTAATTTATTATTTAGATTTTTAATAATAGATATGGCAAAAGGGGGGTGATTTAAACTTTTACAACTTTTTTTTTCCAATTAAAAAAAACTTTATTGATTATTTTTTTTTACATTACTTTGAAGTCCCCCTGGGGGACTTTAAGATGCGATGCTTTGATCGCTCCTGCAGTATGACGTAATGCTATAGCATTACGTCATACTGCTTTTTGACAGGCAGTCTATCAAGCCACCCCATGGGGATCGCTTTATAGGCAGTCTGTTAAGGCAGCCCTGCGGCCTTTCATTAGGCCCCCGGCTGCCATGACACCCACACGGCTCCCCCGATCTCACCGCGGGGGGGCCGTGCGGGACCCCCGAACATCGTTCGGGGGATTTAAATGCCGTTGTCAGAATTGACAGCGGCATTTAAATGGTTAATAGCCGCGATTGGCCGCGCGGCCGCTCGCGGCTATTGCCCGCGGGTGTCAGCTGTTATAAAGAGCTGACGCCCGCACTGTATGAAGAGAGGTAGCCACGCAACCTCTCTTCATACATGCCCTGCGGCTCCATGACGTACCGGTACGTCATTGGTCGTTAAGGGGTTAAAGTCAATGGAAGCCATACGTCCCGCGACTCTTTTGCAGTGAGCACTGCAGAAGGGTCGCGGGATCCGTGACGGAGCCTACTGTGCATGTGCAACGGCTGGCACGCGACGCTGGACAGGTATCTCACAGCTGTAATCCGACTACCGTACGCTGTGCACAAGTATGCGTTGGTAGTTTAAGTTGGTGCTTGAGTGTTTTCGGCCACCTTCACACGGGTGAGAAAATCACACGAGTTGTGTGCGTTGCAAGCTGCACAAATCTCACAGAAATATGAACCCCCATCATACACAGGGTCATACACACGAGTGATGTGTTCCTGTGAAGTTAACCTTAAGCCTCATGTACACGGCAGGTAATGATCCTGGCTAAGGAATCCGTCCCTGACCGCAGCGGGTAACCCTGCGCACCTGTCATCTCCTTCACCAGAATCCTTGTGGTCTTGTCTTCCTCCGGCTTCTCTGTATTATGAACGGTAAGTGTAGTACGGATTTTTTATTTTTTTTAAACCCCCACTTTTCCCGCGGAATCCGCAGCACGTCCACAATTTACATTATAGACAGCCCGCAAGTCGGGCGGCTTCTATTGACTTAAATGAAACAAAATCGCTGCAGCGTGATATCCCTCGATTGGCAGAATCCTCAGGATAACTGCTAATGCTTAATCCCTTAGTGACTGAGCTTTTTTGCTTTTTTCCACTTTCGTTTTTTCCTTCTCTCTTTTAAAAAATCGTAGCACCTTTATTTATCCACCGACGTCGCTGTATGAGGGCTTGTTTTAGTGGGACGAGTTGTAGTTTTCAATGGTGCTATTATACCATATAATGTACTGAAAAACCTTTAAAACATTCTAAGTAGAGAGAAATGGAAGAAAAACGACATTCTGCCATCTTTTGGTGCGTCCTGTTTCTATGGCGCACAAACTGCAACAAAAATGACACGATAACTTTATTCTATGTGTCAGTACGATTACTAAGATACCAAACTTATACAGCTTTTTTTTTTTTTTTTGCTGTACTACTTGTATTTTTTTTAAATTATTTTCTGCCTCCATTTTTTGCGCACAATAAGTTTTTTATTTTTCCGTCGACATAGTTGTGTGATGGCTCATTTTGTGTGGTACGTCCAGTCGTTTCCGTTGGTACAATTTTTGAAAACAAACGACTTTTTGATCACTTTTTATTACATTTTTTTCTTGGAGATAGGGTGACCAAAAAAGCGCATTTCTGGCGTTCTTTCATTTTTTTTTAACTTCTATAACTTCTTTTTTAAATAATTAGTAAAACTTTATTGTTTTCATTTTTACACCTTTTTTTAGCCCCCAGGAGGGACCACAACCAGCGATGCTTTGATTGCTCCTGCAGTATGATGTACCGTCATACCTCATGTAAATAACTCCATTCCAAAGAATAGAGTTCCTAGTCGCATGGGTTTTTTTGTGCATCTTGCAATGCAGAAAACCTGCTCAAGATTTTCACTCATATGCATATAGCCTAAAGCCCCCCTCACACAGATGTTTTTGTTCAGCGTTTAGCGCTGCCTTTTCAGTGCAGCGCTAAATTCTGTACAACGCTCCCATTCATTTCAATGGGGCTGCTCACACAGGCTTCAAAACACAGCATTTCCAACGCTGCGCTTTAATAGCGATGCATGTTCTATCTTTGGTAGTTTTCCGCCCTGAGTCGCCTATTGAAATAAATGGGCAGCTGTTTCAGCGCTGCCGAAAACGCGGTACAACTCGTGGACAGTGCTAAACGCTTTAGCTATACTATATTATATGCTTATAATTCTAAATAACTGATGGCATATATATTTTTCTTTTTTTTTTTTTTTCTCTAGCAGTGGAAAAATAGATCCAGACGTCGAAAACAAAATCAAGAATTTGATTTTCTCCAACAAATAATGGCTGATGCAGCTTAAAGGGAATCGGTCACGTCCCCACAGTACCATAAACTAAGTTAGGCCACATTCACACGAGCGTGTATTTGCACATCCATACGCGCGTGCATAAAACGCGCTTCTATTAGAACAATTGGTTCCCTATGGTGTGTTCACATGTCCGTGTTTTACAGGCACGCAAACACAAAAGATAGGACATGCATGCATCGGGAATGTCCATGCTGTGCATAAATATTCCCCGCAGGGAGTCACCTCCTGACTGGACACTGTGACAGCGACAAGGGGACTCCTTTCGGGGAGTAAAGAATCCCCTGCCACAGCTGTGGCAGAGGATCACAAAGCTCTTCTATTGACTTCAATGGCGCCACCGCTGCCGGCATCCCCTGCAATGATTTTTGGGGGAGGGCTTTAAATATAAGCCCTTCCCTGAAAATCAACCCTAGCTTGTGTAAAAAATTTTAAATCCCCGCCTGCTGAAAGAACTTCATCTCAGTGCTGGGGACCAAGTGGCTAGACGCTCCGAGCCCCGACAGTGGCAGAGAGGTGAGTATTTTCTTTTTTACACCACCTAGGGTTGATTTTCACGGAAGGGCTTTAAAATCATTGCAGGGGTTGCCGGCAGCAGCCGCAGCCCCATTGAAAGCAGTGGGTGCGAAGCCTTGTTCACGCTTGTTTTGATACATGCGTGGACGCGTGGTTTTGCACGCAAATCCACACACGTTCATATTTTTTTATTTTTTTTGTTCAGTCTTTTTTATTGGAGATTTGAATTTACCAAAAGCAAACTAGCAGATAAATAAGGTCTCGCAGGACCGTTTAAAACAAGTAGCATTTGGAAATAACATACAAAAACCTTACACGCCGGGACATGACCATGTGTTAAAGTCAATCTATACCTGTCTTATCACATGGCTTGTCTTAATAGCATTTAGGCAACAAACATCTGTACCATGTCATTACAGGTTTATCTCTACGGAGAGAGATGAAAGAAAATCTGTTGATTACTACTCCTTAATAGAATCGAAATTTAAAAATTCCCTGGTTGTTAAAAAAAAAAAAAACAACCAGGGGTGGGTGTAGGGGAGATGAAGGGGATCACCCAATCCAGATGCCTACAAGTAGATGGACTAAATAAAATAAGGAAAGGAAGAATAAACCTTTGCCTAAGGATTGGGCAATGGGTTATAAAAGGAGTTTGAGGGGGGGAGGGTAAGACCAGAAATGAGGGGGGGGACTACAAGTAAAACCACTCCAATATTTATATAATATAATATATAGTCACTTGCCTGCTTGGGGCTCAGGCGCGTCTAGCCGCCATTTGTTCTCCCTGCACTGCTCTGAAGCTTTTCAGCAGGCGGGGATTAAAAATGCAGGGAGAACAAGCAGGGACTAGACACGCCTGAGCCCTGGCAGTGGTGGACAGGTGAGTATATCTTTTTTACTACAGCAGGGATGATTTTTCAGGAAAGGGCTTATATTTAAAGCCCTTCCCCGAAAATCACTGCAGGGGTTGCCTGCAGGCCATTGCTTTCAATGGAGCCACTGGCAGCTGTGGTGGCCCGATTGACAGCAAGGCTCTTAACCTAAGTTTTTGCTCTTAAATCAGAGCAAAAATTCGGGAGAGAGCTTGCTCTCGAGTCAAAAAGCTTATAAGCTGAGGCACTCTTAACCCAACTATCACTGTATTTTGAATTGTCTTCTGACACATTGTGTTGTATGTTAAGAACACTTTATCCCAGAAGTACTTTACCCTATCACAGCTCCAACACACATGCTTCATAGTGCCTCTTTTGGTCCCACAGAGCCAACACCATTCCACACCAAGGGGAGTATGTATCTCAGACAGTTGCAGCACTTACCCCTAAAGCGGTGGTCAAACAGCCAGACCGTAGTAGCAAGCTGGAACAAAGAGCTGAATCATGACTCTTGAGAAAGATCCAAGTTTTTGGATCGAAACGTTGCTGATTTTGTACCCTATGTCCTGGGATCAATAAATATAATGCTGGATTAAATGAAAATTCTCTCTTCCTGGATTGCTGATGGACTTTTATTTTCTTTGCTACCAAGGGGAGTATGTAGTGCAAGCGGTCTGGGCACCTCTACCACCTCGAGAGAAGTTTATTGCTTCTCTCTTGGGCGGCGCATACAATAGACAACTTGTGAGTAAATACGCATGCCTTCTGCCAATCTCTGACACAGGCTCTGATCCATGGGATATGACTTATAGGGATTGAGCAATCTTCCTGCTTCAGAGCCACCCATTGTTTATTAGTAGCATGATAATGCCAGTCTATAAGGTGCATTAGGACTGCTGCGGTTTGGTATTGCCCTAAGTTTGGAAAACGTACTCCTCCCCTTGCTTTGGGAAGTGATATATATTGAATTCCCAGTTGAGGACTTCCATCTGCCCCAAACAAATTTAATCGTGGCTGATCTTAACCTATTAAAAAATTGTATCAGTGGGATGATTGGAATCGCTAGAAAAAGGTATAGGAAGCTAGGGAGTGCGTCCATTTTAACGGTGTTTATCCGTCTGGCATAGGAGGGCAAGACCTTTAGCCTACGTTCCGGGAGGGTTAGATTGGAAGAGTTTAGTATGGTCGGCTGGGATATACACCCCTAAATATTTTATAGCCTCTTTTTTCTATTTAAACTGGAATTGTTCTATATATTTTTCTTCTACTAGTGGTAATGAAATATTCAGGGCCTCTGATTTGGAGTAGTTGATTTTTAAATTGGATAAGTGGCATACTTCTCAAATTCATGCAGCAGGGATGGTAGAGTGGTTGTGTTATGTAGAGCAAAAGGTCGCGTAAAACGCAGCTTTGTATTGAACTTGTATTTGCATTCCCCTAATAGTGCTGCTGTTTCTAATTGCTACCGCTATATGCTCCATCACAAGCACATATAGCAATGGGGATAGGGGAAAGCCTTGTCTAGTGCCGTATTTAATATTGATCGGAAGGAACAGTCAACAATTCATCCTAACCCTAGCTGTGGGACAAGTATAGAGGGCAAGGACCCTGGCCAGGAACATGGGACCCAGCCCAATCTGTTTTAAGGTTTCAGTCAGGAACCCCCAATGTATCCTCTCAAAATCCTTTTCAGCATCAACAGATAATAGACACATGGGAACTGCTTTACCCCTGGCCTCAGCCGTTACCAGTATCATTTTAATAATATTGTCCCTGGCCTCCCTACCTTTGATAAAGCCCACTCTGTTTGTATGGATGATGGAGGGTAGGTGGGGAGTTAATCTATTAGCCAACATTTTTGAGAACATTTTTATATCAATGTTCATTATTGATATCAGCCTATAGTTGGTGAAGACCGTGGGGTCCTTGCCTGTTTTTGGTATGACACTAATATGTGCCTCAAGAGATTAGCTTGAGAGAGGGGATTCAGAGGATATTTCAGAAAAGACCTTTGCCAGGAAAGGAGTGAGTTGTCTCATGATCTTGTAAAAGGCAGGCATAAAGCCATCTGGCCCTGGACGTTTGCCTGCTGGCGTAGTCTTAATGACTTCCTCGATCTCGTCTCTGGTAATATCTGACTCTAATGTTTTGCTTATGGTGGTTTCTATGGGTGGCAAAGCTGTCTCTTATGTATTGTAATATACGATCGTGTAGGATATCAAGGTCTATATCAGAAAATTGACCTCTCAACCCATACAGCTGGGTGTAGTAGTTCTGGAAGGTCTCTATGATTTCTATGGGATTGTGGGTATCTACACCAGTCGTGGTTTTGATGCGAGGGATAAAGTTACCCATTGCGTTTGGGTGCAATAGGCGAGCTAAGTGCTTACCCGGTTTATTGAAATATTCGTAGTAAAAGTGTTTCCCCAGATCCCTGAAGTGCAGATACTTTTAATTAAATTTGGCTTTAAGCTCAATTCTAGCATTAACTAGTTCTGCAAATGTAGATGGGGATAGTGATTGTTTGATAAACAGACCTCTCAAGACACATTTTAACACCTCCCATTGGGTTGGCATCGGCGGGATGTATTTTTTTTTACCATAGCATCCATCCTGACAACACACATTGAGGTTACCCCGCCTGAGCTCGTTGGGACAGGAAGAGGAGAGTGTTTAAGGTCACCTTCCACCATCCATCTCCAGTGTTTCTTCCTGTCCCAAACGGACACTGAAGGAGTTCTCCTCGTTGGAAGATGGACGATGAAAGTTATACTCACCAGAGACGTGGTGTCCAGCCTCCGGCCCATCAGTGAAACAGCAGTCAGGAGGCCACAGGACCTGTGACAGGTGCAGATGCATTATACGCTGCAGTCCAGGCATCTAGCGGCGGCCAGCTACCAGTGATGAAGTGGCGCCGCATCGTACGCAATAACGTCAGGCGCACACTGCCGGCGGCGTCCCCATGAAACGGATGAAGAGATGCGCTTTATATACAAAAGGCTGGACAATAATCTTGAAAGACCAATTTGTTCTGGTTGTACAACCAAAATGGTGAAGGACGAACAGCAAAATTTATTGCAAGGAAACCGCAGGCGGTCAGGAGGCCGCAGAACCTGTGGCAAATGCTACTGCATCTTGCGCTTAGCTCCCAATGCCTAGCGGACGGCAACTAGTGGTGATGCAGCGCTGCACCATGTGTGATGATGTCAGATGCACTCTAGTGGCATCAGCGCAACAAATTCAAAATAGGGCGCTGGATTTGAATCCCTGAGAGCTTTTTCTACAGGATTCAAGCTCTGTATCTCCTCCTAACATTATGGGACAGCCTGGAGGTAGTATGGGAAATCTACAAACTGTGGGTAGTCCACTTGGACAAAAAGCTTATTACCTAATGGCACTCGCCTGTTATTACATGGATGAAACTCCATAGCCAAGCCATGCTGAGTAGTTCACTGGAACAGAAGCTCATGGTATATGATTGATATAATGGCAATCACCGGTTATTGCAGAACAAAACTCTGTAGCGAAGCCATGGTGAGTGGTTCACTGGAACAGAAGCTCATAGTATATGATTGGTATAATGGCAATAACCAGTTGTTGCAAGATAAAACTGCATAGTCAAACTATGGTGAGTAGTTCACAAAAACTCATGGTATTTGATTGATATAAGGGCAATTACCTGTTATTGTAGGATGAAACTCCATACTCAAGCCATACTGTGTGCAGTTCACTAGAACAGACACTCATAGTATATGATTGGTATAATTTCAATCACCTGTTTATTGCAGGATAGAAATCCATAGTCAAGGCTTGGGGAGGGCTAATCAGGGTGGAGCTAAGTAATCTCCGCCAGATGGTCATAGAGCTAGTCTTTAACCCCAGCTTAGTCCCTCTAGACCAGCAAATAAGGACCCATATTTATAAGCACCCTAAGGGGATGTGGCGCTACACCTTAAGATGGATTTAAAACACATGTCTAGCAAAACAGGAGATCCTAAGTTTAGCTCAGCAATTCCTTGTTCTCTATACAAAAGAGAAAATATTATATAATATATAAAGATCCAGCTAGTAAAACTGATATCTGTGATGATAGAGTCACAGATACAAGGACAAAATTTTAAATCCAACAGCTGAAGCAGAAAAGAGCAACTTTGTAAAAGTCTGGCTATCTTCCATAGACTTTTAAAATCTTTGGAACTCTGCAGTGAAGTACCTATAATTTACAAGCGACCACCTTGTTCAAGCCCAGCTGAAAGACCTCATGAAATTGTGTGAGACTGCAGGTATTCTCCCAGAAACCATTATAGTAGCCATCTTGGTGGCATCCCCAATGTGCCAGTGGCCCTCATAGCTAGGAGACGATCTGAAGCTGGCAGGTGCCGCAGCAGAGCTATACACTTTCAAAAAAACAGCTTTTCATTTTTGGGAAAACGCAGGGAGGGCAAAACAGGTAAATGAACCTACCAAAAGATGGCTTGTGTAATAGCCTCTCTTTGCCCCTGAACGACCATATCTCCAGGATCCAAAATAGAATTTTTGCCCCCTTTTTCCCTGTAACGGTTATGGGTACACTCTCCTTTTTAAGATAGTTTGGAGCATTGGGTTCAGACTGAATGCATTGGAGCTGTTATCCAGTCCCCTTAGTGAAAGTTTTTTTTAGGGTTATTATTAGTCTTTGTTTGGGCTACTAACTTAACCATACTTAATTTTAAGTCCCAGTACATTTCTGAATTTTGTCTGAAATGAGTTCTATTAGTTCTACGATTTCCCGACTTAAGGATGGCAGCGTCATTTGCGCGTTGAACTCAGACGCATACTACATGTTCCCATCCACCTGGCATACGAAAAATATATATTCAATTACGGTTAAAATGAGTTTGAAATCATTTATTTTCAGCCTGAACCCAGACACTCAAAAAGTTCTCGGGGTATTCCTTGATTCCTCAAAGGGTTACTCCTTTCTTCAAATAAAACAAGGGTTTTTGGTCATAGGAGCACAGGTGACAGATGGGGGAACAGTGGGGTTCCTGTCCAGCTTATGCCTGCTCTAAATCCTCGAATTTTACAGAGTTCAGAGCAGTTTAAGAAATGTCAATTCAAACGGAAGATATAATTCGTGGGAAACACATAAAAATATTGTCGGACAACAGTGTCTTATTTGGCACCAGAGACCATCTTCAAATGTCTATCAAAAGAATATTCTCCTGGGCAGAGAGCTAGATAAAGTGCTTATTGGCTATTTGTCTAAAACGCTCTCAAAACATTATTGCAGATTTTCTGAGTCTGGGAAGGTTAGATCCAGGGGAATGGTCCCTAAAACTAAACATATTCGATCTGTTGATCTGGTTAACCCCAGATAGACCCATTGCATTAAAGACAAATTTGAAATGCAGGAATTTTTTTCTTAAATCCAGCAAACAATCCCCTGGCACCAAATGCATCTTCACAAGAATGGGACATGGATTTGGCATATCCTTTTTCTCCTTCCCTTAAATTCTCAAACTCTGCATAAAATCCAGAACGGCCGGATCAGGGTTGTATGCATTGCACAGCGTTGTCAAAAGGCCCTGCTTCCTGTCATTGTCTGTCTAGGTGATACGGACACTGATTCCGCTGGCCTCAGGCAGGACCTTTTTGACTTGAGGTCCAGTGTTCTGCCAGGAGATCTTCTGCACAAAGCTGATGGCCTGGCTACTGAGTGGCAGAGATTGAGAGACCAATGACTATCGTCCAAGGTAATAAACACTCTCTTAACAGTTGAAAGAACTCTACCTCCAATGTATACGAGAGTCTGGAGGAAATTCTGCAACGAGGTACGGAGCAGATAGTCCAGATCCCAGCAGCCTGGACCTTACAAGATCTGGGATCTTAGTTTAAACAGCCCGTATGAACCTCCCTTTGAGACCCATACATTTGGTATTATTGAAAGACCTATCCATCAAAGTAGCCTTGCTGGTAGTTATCACAACCCCTGGGCGGATTGGTGAGATTCAAGAAATTCTCCTGTAGAGTCCTACCTAAATGTGCTTGATGATAGGATAGTCATGAGACTAGACTTATTTCTCTTTCCTAAAGCGCTGCATAAACCAATTCAAGCCATCACTTACAGGAGTTGGGATTTTTGAATCCCGCAACCAGGAAATGATCTGTGGGCGAACGAGGACTGCAGGACACATGGGGGAGCTCTGAAGAGCAACAGGAGGACCTAAACTGAGCCTGCTAGGTAAGTATTCCCTTTTTTTTTCTGGGAATGCAGCCGGGGCTTATTTTAGGGGTAAAGAAACGCATCACATCTCACGAATATCAGTAGTTCGTGAGATGCGATAAACAATGAGGTTCCGTAGGGAAACCTGGGCTACAAAACATCGCAAATCGTGGCAGTATAGAGCATGCTGCATTTTTTATTCAAAACATCGTTTATGTAAAGGAATCCGTAGGAAAGCATGGGCTTCACATACATGTGATTTGTAGCACTGTTGCATTGCGAGAAAAATCGCACGATTTGTGACCCTCGGTGAAAATGAATTACAAACCTGCCTTAGTTGGAAACCACTAAATGTACCATAAACCGCAATACTGAAGTATGTTCTTTAACTGCTTCATGACTGCCTACAGTAGGCTTACGTTGCAGCTTGCTGGGTTCTGTGCAACGGTAACAAAAATTTATATTCTTAATTCTACTGGGGATCCCGTAGTGCGACTGTGGTGCACAAAACAGGCTGCTATTAACAGCCTTTGGTTTAGTTGCAGTCATTGGGACCTAATTGGTGGAGGCCCTAATCACAGTTACAATCATTCGTAGCACAGGCTGGGAAAGTTTGCTGTAGTATTTGAATACTATAAAAGCATATACGGACTTTACACGGGTGAGAAAATCGTGCGAGATATTGCAGGAATATGAATGGGGTCATACACATGAGCATTTTTTTTTTTCTTTTTTTATACATGGCACCGCAGGAATCAAATTGTGGCATGACCTATCTTTTGCGTGCTCTCACATCGCACCGCCCATTGTTTTTGATGGAACGACTGCAGCATCGCAAAGTGGCGGAGATTCCCTGCATCCCTGAAGTGATGCAAAGCTTTTTTCACATAAAAATGCCTTGCATCCTCGGCGATTTCACATGGATGGCGAGGGCAATATCAGGCCGCAATTCACGGTCTGATATTGCCCTTGCCTGTGTGAAGTTAGTATAAAAGTCGAAGGTTTTGTACCTGTCTTTTTTTTCAGCTTGTTCTTGACAGATGACTTATTATAGCACATTGTTTGCAGACAAGTGTATACACTGCCCAATTTATCACAAAAATCCTGACTTCTATGAAGCTAGAGAAAACATGGAAACCAACAAATGTTCTGGAGATGGAAAAAATTTTAGACCTCACATTTGGCATGGGACTTGTTAAAAAAACAAGAAGCAGCAACTATAGGCCGCCTGCACACGGCAGAGGTGGATTACGCAAGTGGACTTTCACTGTGGAAGACCTGTGATTCATCGCATAAAAAAATTTAAAATGCTTGTGGACGATCGTGGATTCTAGAGTTTTTCCGCGCGGATGCGCAGCGGATCATCTGCACAGAAAAAAAAATCACAAGCCTAACGATGCTTTCCCCCAGCTCCCTGATTGCTCTCCAAACAACCTGAGAAGTATCCGCCTACAAATCCGCAATGTAATTGTGGATCGAACACTTCCTTAGAGATCAATGGAGCCCGTCTGTGCAGAAACCACGCTAAAATGAAGCATGCTGCGATTTATTTTCCGCTTGCGAAATCTGCATTTCAATCCCACTTGTATGCACGGAGATGTGTATGCTCACACTTTCCTATGGTGGACTTTAACAACAGATCATCTGTGCTGATTGCGGACTCCACAATTTAACCCTTTCCAATCCACTGTCTGACCACTGAAGACATTATGATTGAAGGCTGTACAGCTCTGATGTTGGAAGACATCCGTTGGGGTTTTCTTATTGTATATTGCCAGCCTCTCTGCTGTCGGAGCCTATCCAACGTGTCACCTCATGTGGTACTGGCTTTAGCCAGCATATAGCGCCGTTGTATAACAGCAGAAAAAGAGTAAGCCCCGTAGGGAAAACCAGGATACAAATTGGATTGGAAAGGGTTAAATCCGCCCGTGTGGTCCACCTGCCCTGTTCTAACCACTCCAACCTTCTATGCCATTCTTCCAAGAAGACAATATGAAATTCCGATGAGATTTTGGTATTTCAATGATAACAGTCAGTGCTCCCCTAAAAAATGCTCCAGAATTTGAAAAATTCTATAAAATTAGGCCTTTTATCAAAGAGATTTTATAATTATTTCTAAAGCTTTACACCGCCAAGAAAAATATTTTTATTGAGGAGTTACTTATAAAATTCAAATGAAGACTGCTAATGAAACAGTTTAGTGCAAGCAGAAGGGCAAGATTTGGAATCCTCTTCACTTTTCGGAAGTCATAGCAATTTTTATATTTCTGTCGAAATGGCCGTATTAGGGCTTTTTTAATAATTTTTTTTCGGCGATCTGCAGTTTTGAGTGCATGTAATGTGGTGTTAAACTTTTATTTATTGTAATTTTTTTGGAGTAGGGAGAGAAAAACAGCAATTTTGCCATTGCGTTTTTTTTTTTGTTTTTTTTTACAACGTTAATCATACAGCATAAGGCCTTAGTCACACGGGCGTAAATACGCGCGTAAAAAAAACGCGTGACCATGTCCATTGCCACCAATATGTTCTATCTTTAGTAGGTGCGTTTTTACGCGCGTATATACGTCCGTGGGTTTTTACGCGCGTATATACGCGCGTATTTACGCCCGTGTGACTAAGGCCTAAATGACACAATACATGTATTCTGCTGATCAGATATTTTTTTTAGTTTTTTTTCACTTTTGTACAATAAAATCCCTTCTTTTTTGGAAATAATAATTATTTTTACATTGCCGCATTCAAAGTTCCATAACTTTTTTCTTTTATTTTTCTATGGTTAGAGGTATGCGGGGGCTTGATTTTTGTGTGATGAGTTTTCATTTGTACATTTTGGGGGACGTGCTGCTTTTTTGATCACGTATGATGCATTTTTTGGAAGGCAAAATGAACAACTTAGGCATTTTGCCTCTATGTAGAGAAATTAGGCTGTCAGACATTTTGTGTGTTAGGCCATGGGCGTACCTCAGCTTCCATTTTATGTTTGCAATTTACTGGGATACTGAGAAGCTGGATAAATTGCAATATTCTAATCTCTCCTTCCTCCTCTGTATTTGATAAGCCTTTGATATACAAGAGGACAGGAAATCCTTGTCCCACTGGCCATAAACTGGGTAATGAGAAGGAGATGCTAAATTGACTCCATGCTAGTGTGGAGTGACACCTTGAATTGTTCATGCAGACACCCGGAAGCCCAACTCCTCCTATCACAAGGGAATCTTCTGATAAAGGCTATTTGGGCGTATGAAGGTCTTACCATAATATGAATCATATTTTCAGAATCTGGTTGCCCAGCAGAACAAAATGCATGCACTCAGAGGCGGTAAGCGCTCAGAAACACTCTCTAACTACGTAACCCCCATACCTGGTTATTATTTCTGCCTTATGCTTGATAGGCATTGATAACAGCATGTCCCATTGAAGCTCACTCCTGTGCTGTTACAAAGGAGCGAGTATCGCTTACAGTGCAGCCAGCAGAAAGCAGGGCCGACTGGGAAGCATTCTTCCCCATCCGCCTCTATTCATTGTAAGCAGACAGTCGTCTAGAACTGAATTACTGCTGTTTATACTGGATGACTAGTTGTTCAGTTTTCTACATGCATTTACTGTTCGAATTCCCGCAGGAGCGCAGGAATTTGAACAACTCTGAATGCTAATCGTCCTGTGTAAATGGGACTTTAGACTTGAATTCTACAATGCGAACTCAACCTCTTGTTAATTAAAAAAAAATGGCAGCAATGACTGCTCAGTGAGTTTCAAATAGCTGATAAAACGTTAATTAACCCCTTTTTGGCCTCTTGGAATTCTGACTTTGTGGTAATAACTTTAGAATGCTTTTACTTATTCAAATGATACTTTAAAGGCCCATTTTGAAAGATAATCTTTCAAAAGATTGAAAGATCAGCGATTGTTTTGCATTTAGTATTTAGTATGTTTTGCTATTAGTACTTTATCAGCTTAATTTGCTTCTAGGAGCTGTTGCGGAATTTAGCAGGAGGTCTGAGCTCTGTATTTAGCTTCATTGTTCAGTCACAGGCTGCTAAGAGAAAACAATGTAATCTCTAGCTCCTCGTGGAGAATTCAGCACCTAAACAGCAGACACAGCGTGCAGTCCTACTTATCAGCTATTCTGACAGCTAAGACAAAGCAATCAGCAGTTATCAGCTCTCCCCTGGCAGAACACAGCATGCGTTCCTGCTTATCAGCTGTTCTGCTGAATGATGGTTTTCAAGCAGAATTGAAAACCATAATTCGGCAGAAAACTGAAAGATGGGCACATTTAGACACAATGATTGTCGCTCAAAAGATGGCTTTTGAGCGAATTTTCAGTGATAATCGCTGTCTAAATGGGCCTTTACTGTACTTTGTGTTACTGCTAAATATTAGTTCATATATTTTTTCTGTTTAAAAAATCCCAAATTTTGAGAAAATTTGGAAAAACTTGCACTACAGCTTATTGCTACTAAGACCTTATAAGGCTTATAAGTATAGTAGCAATTTTTTAAATTTGCAAGTACATCTTCAAAGTCTATTTTTAGGAACAGTTTTACTTTTGAAGTGGCTTATATATTAGGTAACCTCCATAAATTACCTCATTTTAAAAACGGCATACCTCAGTATATTTAAATAGCACTTGATAAAGAGACTTTGTGTCTATTGAACATATGATAAGATATGATATATCCATATGATTGACATGAAATAAATGAGCTGGAATCTGAAGCCTGAATCAAAGAGATATCCATGATTGATTCTTTCAAACAAGATTAAATAAACACAGAGCTAGAACTGATAAATAATGTTGAACTCCTTCATGATTCTGTCATATGAATATAGGACGTATTATACATTAGTCCGATAATAATGCAGTATAATTCAATAGACAGTTAACAATCAATTAATTAAATAGGCAAAATTACAATAAACCGAACAATATAAATAGTCCTAAGTTTGGTAATGCCTCAATTTAAACAACAATGTCTAAACCAACATTTCTCATTTTACCTGACTCATCCTTTCTGACGCATCATTTTGAATCGGTATCTTTAGATTGTATAGCATAAGTACAAATAGTTAGGTCCGCACAAAAACATACCGTATTTATATGTATACCGGTATAATTGCTCAATGATTAGCGGCAGAGCAGGCCGGAGATCTCTCTGCACACTTCCATTCACAGTAAACAGGCCATTGTTCATCTATAAAAGACAACTTGTTTACATAGGCTGATCTTCGTTTGATTTTTATGCATGCACAATCCAAACAAATTATCATTTGTCACTCACAGTAAAAGGGCCCTTAGCAGTGAGCATGTGGATAAACAGCAGAAATCGCACAATGTGTGCTCATTTACATGTGCGTATTTACGTAGTGTAATACCCAGTGAATAGAACCCATTGATTTCCATGGTTTCGTTCACATGAGCATATTTTTTCACACATTGTGCAATCGCCTGAAAAAATGCACCGTGGAAGCTCATTCATGCACAAAATCAATGCGATCTTATGCTTTTTTTTTTCTATGTGCATAAATACGCAAGCAAAAAGATTGTTGATCGGAGGTAAAAAGCAAGGCAGCTGCACATTTCTGCCCATGAATATGCTATGTATTCTCATACTGAAATACACTTATGCCCGTCTGAATGCACCCAGAGTTTTACTTACCGCACTACATGTGTGTCTGTCCCTGCCCCTACTCGCTCTCTGCATACTGTTCAATGAGTAGGATGACTCAAGAATATCCTTTTCAATCAAGAGCTAGCAGAGAGTGAACAGAAAGATAATGGGAAGGGAGAGAGCACTTTAAATACATTTTCCAGCTCAAAAATGTAATTTTAGATGAATAACCTACAAAGCAGTTGTATTAATTATAACACAAGCACAAGTTGTTTGAAAAGTTGGCAGAAAAACAAAAATACAGTGCACAGAAAATGTCTACACACTCCTGTTAAAAAATCCGACAAAGATGAATCATTTCAGATCTATTTCCACCTTCAATGCGACCCCTTTTCTGTACCATTCCATTCAAAAACAAACTAAAATCATTCAGGGTGGAAAAACAACACAAAAATAATGCAGTTGCATAAGTGTGTACACCCTCCTATATTTAGGGATGTGGTTGTCTTCAGAATTAGCCAATCACATTTAAACTCCTTTTAAAGAGGGCATGATTAGCAGCAAATGACGGATGAAGCATAATTGCCTCCTGTCAGCACCAACGGCGAGAAAAAAATGCATAAAACGACAGCAGACATCTGTTATTTACATCACAGGACTTATCTGACATCACTGGCACCCAAATCATGATGGTCAGAAGTAAGAAGAGCCCTCTGAAGCTCACAAAGTTCTTCCCCTCCAGTGGGGAAATCCAAGATGGCGCCAGCAAGCAGAGGCTCGACGTAGAAGCCTGCACTAGCAAAATCTCAGCTTGCAAGCTGTATGGGAGACCCCGCTGTTGGAGGATTCCCTGCCTGTGTTGGCATCCTGAGTGTCCAGTGTCTACAGCAGCTATCTTAGAGCCTGTAATGGACACTACTGAAAAAGAATAGGCTGAGGGGGAGATGCTGGGAGAAAATCTCTGTATTAACCCCTTAATTGCCTCCTACTCCATACTGTACAGAGATTCTAAGTGAAATACCTCATGATATAGTGCTGATAAAGCACAGGCATAGCACCAGTGTTTCTGATGCACGTATTACTGAAGCAATGGTGTGCTGCTTGGTGGCAGACCTCAAATTTTCCTCTTTATCCCTTCAAACTGAAATTACATCTATTGGTGATCATACCTCACATGCAGAAAACAAAATGGCGGAAATAACTGGCCCACAATGAGCTGGTTGATATTGCTAATTCAATGGATTCATGAAACTAAAAATCGTTAATATGGAGGATAAATCCAGGCAAAATAACATTAGGTTAGAAATGATCAGCTTAAAGGGGTTGTCTCGTGAAATCAAGTGGGGTTCAGCACTTCTGTATGGCCATATTAATGCACTTTGTAACATACATCGTGCATTAATTATGAGCCATACAGAAGTTATTCACTTACCTGCTCCGTTGCTAGCGTCCCCGTCGCCATGGATCCGTCTAAATTCGCTGTCTACTGGCGTTTTTAGACGCGCTTGCGCGGTCCGGTCTTCTCCCTGGTGAATGGGGCCGCTCGTGCCGGAGAGCTGGTCCTCATAGCTCCGCCCCGTCACGTGTGCCGATTCCAGCCAATCAGGAGGCTGGAATCGGCAATGGACCGCACAGAGCCCACGGTGCACCATGGGAGAAGACCCGCGGTGCATCGTGGGTGAAGATCCCGGCGGCCATCTTGGTAAAGGAAGAAAGAAGTCGCCGCAGCGCGGGGATTCGGGTAAGTAATAAACTTTTTTTTAACCCATCCCTTGGGTTTGTCTCGCGCCGAACGGGGGGCCTATTGAATAAAAAAAAAAAACGTTTCGGCGTGAGACAACCCCTTTAAGGACTTCCTTTTTGATTTTTTTGCTGCTTTACTCCTTGGTACTAGCAAAAACTAATAAGCAACAGTTCACCCAGGCTCGATAAGCCTAAACCACTTCCCACATCTACACCAAGGAATGTCATTACATGTGTCCATTTTTCCACATTAAAGATAAAATAATAGATGTTGCCAGTTCCCAACTGATTAAATAAAATATCCCACTATTTGCAGACCTCTCTGCAGCTACTCTATTATGTTGGAGGGCATTTGTCTCAAGCACCAAGTCCTAAGTGAACAAGATATCTCATACAAGTGGAGTTTTCCAGTAAAACTTATTATCACTAAAAGTGGTTCTAAATTTGTAGCACAAACCCTAGAAGAAGCTCTACGACTCTGCAGGGATTGGCACCTTATGCCGCAGGAAACTCCCAAATCAGATGGGAAAAGAACCTCCCCCTCTCTCCTAGAGACAGCAAATGTTGACTTTCCGCCTCTCTATAGCAAGATAAGGAAGTGACATCCTATGCCATCTTGTCCTTTTATTTAAGATGTCTTCCCTGTAATCTGTCATATGGGGCAGGGTTTTCTCTTTACAGTGGGAATCAGTAAACCCAGTCTCCCCATGAGGACTGGACTAATTTGCATACCACTTACCATGTTACTTGTTACCCATACGTATGTTGTTATTCTTATGCTACTTTTCTGAGTCTATGTTCTGGGGCTCGTGGTCCGACATAATCATGCCTTTATAACTGCAGATTGGGTAAGGGTATTTATATGAGTGGTTGCTTACGTACGGTACTTTGACCGACTGGGAGACATACCAGAGTGGAGCCTACCTCTGCTGCTGGGGGTCTCCCAGGCTTCCTCACAGCCCAAACAGAGCTGTCTATACCAGCATAATGGTATTTGAAATAGTATCTGTTAATGCTAAAGGTCTCAACATTCCCTTAAAGAGACCAAGGCTTTGGAGGGAGGCTTAGGAGTTGGATGCACACTGAAATAGGGAATTTACATATAAATTATCTCACAAACAATTCCCACATATTTTCTTCTCCCAAGCAACACATAAGAAAAGCGGAGTATGCATTGCCTTTAAAATTACAGTGGCATTTTCCCCAGAGAAGGAAATTGTTGATGATTATGAGCGCTTTCTCATTCTGAATTGCATTATTAATAACACTCACTCCACCATAGCATCAATATATGCCCTGAACTCTAAACAATATATGTTTGTTAGAAAGGTCCTGGCCATCATCAGCCATAATAGGGTGGGCTCTTTGATTTGGGTAGGTGACTTTAACAAAGCCCTTTGGCTTTCTATAGACACATCAACCACTAAACTCACTATACGCCCATCATTTATTGTCTTTAGTTTAACCACCCAACTATTAAAGTATGGCGTCTGAACAATTATATTCTAAAGCACCTGAAGTATGCCCCTCACTCACTAATCGTTAGCAGATTATTTTGCCCTTAATGACAACAGGGAAGTCTCTGACTCTATTTTATGGTGGCCCCCATAAGGTTTTTATGAGAGATCATTTTGTAAAGCAGGCTTTAAGATAAAAAGCATAGATATGCCTTATTACTGTCACTACAATCCTGAATCTATGCATTACATAGTTAATAAAATTTTTTAATCACCAGAAAAAATTAAGCAAATATCTGCTGTACACCAACAGTCCAAAAATTGCATGCCTATGAACATGACGACGACTTGACTAGTCAACCTAGACAGAACAATATAACTAGCTTTTTGAGCAGGGCCAACCTTTTCTCTCTGTCCCCAGCTGTGCTGGATACTGTATCACAACTATTTAGTATGACTAAAGTATTGGAAGTTATTAATTCCCTAAAACTGAACAAAGCCCTGGAACCAGATGGTCTTACAAACAAATATTACAAGGCCCATAAAATCACCCTAGCCTCTTATCTGACCAAAGTATTCAATGAAATGATGATAAAAGCTTGTGTCCCAGTGGAGATGACGAGCGTACTTATCACCTTACCTAAGGCTGGTAAAAGCACTGGCTGTCCTACTAATTTTAGACCTATCTCTCTTTTAAATACAGATATACAAATATATGTAAAATTACTGGCCAATAGACGGTTAGAATTTATACCAAAACCTTGTTGATAAAGATCTAGTGGGATATATTAAAGAATGCCAGGCACACAACGTTATATTGATATTGTCTCTGTGGTGTTTGCTCAGGGAATGCCTTTCTTGATTCTTGCTTTAGAGGCGGAGAAGGCGTTTGACTGAGTACATCGGGATTTTGAGGCCCGTTACTTTCATCCATGGTGGCTGTATGAAAAGGTCTATGCCTCGGATTCTATTTCCAGCCCTTTCATTATGTCCAATGGAACACACCAGGGTTGCCCTCTGTCTCCAACAGTGATCGATCTGGTGCTGTAGTTCTTCGCACAAATGATTTGATCGTCAATGGACATATCGGGTATTGTCATAGGGAATCCTTAGCTTAGACTCTCCAGAATCTCCTCTCCATTCAATTTCAAATATTATTAAAGAATTCAGTCTTGTGAACTGTTACAGAGTTAATACCTCCAGATCCTTAATATGGGAATCTCTAAATTCGCACAAGGAAAGTAAAAAAAAATAATTTCCCGTATAAGTGGTCTGAGGGACGTATCTAGGCATTACACTGACATTTCCTGATCATCAACTAGGACCAGTTAATTTTAGATCCTTACTTTCAACATTAGAGAAAGACATTAAAAATTCTGCCAATGTGATCGTTTCATGGGTGAGCTATATAGCCATCACTAAAATGCTACTACTCCCAAACATTTTGTACGTCTTTCACAATTTTCCCATAATTGTCCTAAATATAATCCTAAATAAAATACAGAACTTATTAATGTGCTTTATGTGCTATAATCAAAAGTTGGGGGTGTCTTACAAAATTCTGTTACTTCACCATTCTCAAGGAGGACTAGGTTGTCCATGCATTGAAAACTACTACTATGCAAATCTACTCAACCAGTTAAGGAGCTGGTGGGTGGATGACTTCTCCAAACATTGGGTAAGCATTGAATCCAATGCTACTGAATATCCAAAGTGTTACCATAAGGCCGGTCAGGGACCACGGGTGGCAGTGGTCGGCATTCTGGGATGGTGTTGCGCCCATATTCGGGTCGGCAAGCAGCAGCGCCATACTCCGGTGTGCGGGTGTGGCGTGTGGCTCGCGCTCTAACTCTGAGTTATAGTGGCTGGCTGGGAGCTCCAGTCAGCCGGCTTGATTGGTCTCCGCCCAAGGGGCGAAGACTCCTGAATATAGTCTGGCAGCTGCTGATAGCAGTTGCCAGTTATTGGTTCCGTTCCCTGTGTGTCTGACTTTGGTCCTGCTCCAGTGAAAGTTACCTTGTCTCGATTCAGCTCTGCCTGTGTTCTGTGGTTTTCCTGTCGTGTTGGTTTATTCCATCTGCCTAGCCTGTCGGTACTAGTAAGTTGTCATCTGCATAGGTACGGCGGTTCCTTTCTGTCCTGCCACTAGGCAGCATAGGGTCAGTGTTGGTGGCCTAGACTTGTCCACCTTTGGCGCTACCTCCAGGAAGGGACATTGGCGTGGGTGAGGGTCAGGGAGTCCCGCGCCGTGCGTACCTGTGCACCCTACTAGTACTGTGACATAACTGGCCAGAAAATATTTCCCTGCAGTTTTTTTGAGGTGGCATTCACAGTGTGAATGGAGTCCTACAATACGATTACCGGTCAGATTCGTGACCTGGCCGGTATGGTTCAGGACCTGTCGGGGCGTCTCAGCCATCTTGAGCAGCGGTTGGTTGTGCCCGCTGATCTAGTGCCTAAACCTAAATGCCCATTACCCGAGGTGTTCTTGGGAGACCGGAAAAAATTATTTGTCTTCCGGGAGGCTTGTAAGTTGTTTTTTCACTTGCGGGCCTCGTTCCTCTGTGTCCGAGCCCCAACGGATGGGGATTGTTATGTCTCTGTTCAGAGAAGGGCCTCAGTCATGGGCCTATTCTTTACTGGCTAGAAGGGAAGCTAAGCTAGAGTACCGTCAAGAACGTGGTGCTTAGTCTTTGGCGACCTCTACAGCCAGTACCCCATTGTCAACCCCCAGAGCTGATGGTATGGAAGTAGACTGGTTGAGTCTTGAAGAACGGAGGCGGTTCCGGGTTTCAAACCAACTCTGTTTCTACTGCAGCAAAGCTGGTCATCGCATCGTGTCCTGCCAGGAAAGGCGGATACGGAAGCAGCAGGAAAACTTCAGCTCCTAGGTGACTGTAAGGAGGGTCATCTAGGAGGTCAGGTACTCTCTAAATTACTGGTGCCTAGTAGTAGTGTTTTCACAGGGTGGGACAGGCATTTATTGATTCTGGGTCGGCCGCGAACCTTATTCATTTGCAGTTCGTAAGACCACTGTTATCAAGTTTTACCACGTTAGGTTTGCCGATCCACTTTACCAGTATCGATGCAACCTCTCTGTCCTCAGGGGTAGTGCGTTGGAGGACCCCAGAACTTTGGTTCACGGTGGGCGCATTACATTGAGAGGTTATTTCATTTCTGGTCATGGAGAAGATATCCGTGGATATCGTTCTGGGATTGCCTTGGCTAAGGACACACAATCCTCACTTCGACTGGACTACTCTAGAGCTATTTTGGTGGGGAGGGTCCTGTCAGGATCATCCAGTGCCTGTTACATTTTGCTCCACCCATACTATTAGTATTCCGGACTATTTACAGGATTTTGAAGATGTGTTCTTTAAGAAGCTTTCTGAGGTAATACACCTGCACCGCGAATGGGATTGTAGGATTGATCTGGTCCCGGATAGTCCCATCCCTAAGGGGGCTATATTTAATCTGTCAAGTCAGGAGCATGAGGCTCTTAAATCCTATATTTCGGAGGCTTTAGCCAAGGAACATATCAGACCATCAAAGTTACCAGCTGGGGCAGGCGTATTTTTTGTTGAAAAGAAAGATGGGTCTTTGCATCCTTGTGTCGACTATCGGACTTTAAACAAGATCACCATAAAAAAATCAGTGCTCTCTCTCTCTGATTCCTTATCTGTTGAATCAGGTGGTGAGAGCACACTGGTTGTCTAAGCTTTATTTTCGGGGGGCTTATAATCTTATACGTATTAAGTCTGGTGACGAGTGGAAGACCGCTTTCAACACCCTGTTGGGGCACTTCGAGTGTCTGGTTATGCCCTTCGGGTTATTCAACTTCCTGGCGGTTTTTCAGGAGTTTATGAAGGCGGTCTTCCACGATTATCTAGGGGTTTTTTATGGTTGTCTATTTGGACAACATTTTGGTGTACTCGTCAGATTGGGACACGCATGTCAGACATCTCCATTTAGTGTTAGAGCGGCTATGGGAGTACCAATTGTATGTTAAATTGGAGAAGTGCTCATTTGGTGTCAAACGCGTGTCATTCCTTAGGTATATCGTTACTCCAACTGATGTGTTTATGGAGTCAGAGAAGGTTGCAGCAATTGCACAATGGGCTAAACCAGATAATTTGAAGGCTCTTCAGCCCTTTCTTGGGTTTGCCAACTTTTACAGAAAATGTATGAGAAATTTTTCAGTGATTGCACAACCGCTGACTGATTTCATGAAAAAAGGAGCGGATGTGACGTTGTGGTCTCCGGAAGCTTTAGAGGCGTTTCAGCGACTTAAGACGGCTTTTTCCACCGTGACGGTGTTTGCTCAGCAGCACCCTCAGAAGCCCTTTTTCGTGAAGGTAGACGCTTCGGAGGTTGGGGTGGGGGCAGTCCTTTCCCAGGAATTGGGGGGCCGTTCAGGGTATAGTCTGTGTGCCTTCTTTTCCCGTAAATTCAGTAGCGCCGAGCACAACTACGATGTTGGGAACAGGAAACTGTTGGCAATAAAATGGACATTTCAGGAATGGTGTCATCTTCTGGAGGGGGCTCGACACCAGGTGACAGTCTTCACCGATCACAAGAACGGTGTAGACTGAGAATGCTAAGCGTCTTAATGTGCGGGAGATAAAAATGGAACGTAAAAATCAAGACCCAGTACAATATTTGCGTCTTTTTGGGGGCGAGAGGGTCAGTCGGTGGGTAGAGTTTTTACCTTTGGCCGAATTTGCCATATATAATCTTATCAGTTCTGCATCGGCTGGTGTCACCTTTCTTCTATGTGTTCGGTTGGCATCCCCAGTTCCTGACTCCCATTCCAGTACCTACAGCTCATCCTGCTGTTGATGTTACAATTGAGTTGCGGGAGGTCTAGAATGGTGTGCACAAGAATCTGGAGTAAGCAAGTGGTTGTATGCAACTACGTAGTTGTAAAAGTTCCACTGTGTTGGAGCCATTGAGGTCGGTCATAAGGTCTATCTGTCCACAAATAATTTAAAATTGAAGCTCCCCTCGGTAAAGCTTGCGCCGTGTTTTATGGGTCCCTTTGCCATACCGCGAGTCATTAATCCTCTAGTTTATGAGTTGGATTTACTTGAAGGGTGCATAGGATGTTTCATAAATCCCTTTTGAAGTTATTTATCCCTTCATTTGTACCTGTGCATCCTACTAGTACTATAACACAAAGCTTTCACATTTTTTCTGTGGGTTTCTAGATTAACAAAATAAATTTCCATCATCGCCTTGTCCCAGTATATCAGCTACTTTGTACATTTTGAAAATGGTATCTACGAAGTTGGATATACTCCCCCTACAAATCCTTAAGCTACTAGAGGAGGTGATCCCACTATTGATAGCTGAACAAATGGTGTGCTGGAGGCATTCATAGAGTGGGAGATTTGTTTGAGAGGTCGTCACTCTGGTCATTTAGACAAATGAATGAGCTATTCCAAATGTCTAATAAGGAATTTTATAAATATCCACAAGTACGACACTTCTTCACTTCATATACCTCTCCCACCATAACACCTCTTAGTAGCTACAAGTCTATACAGCACTAGAAATCAAACCAAGGGTATCTGTAAGCCATATGTAGACTTATCAAGATGCTCTCAGACTCACATACTTGTCTTTAAAACCAGATGGAAAGAGAAGCTTTGGCAGAAGTATACCGCAGATCAATGGTCACATATATACCTACTTAGCTCTAAATTTTCTCACTGTGTGAACCACCTGAAAATAATAAGAAATTAATATGCAGATCGAGCTATGTTGGAGATGCCACAGACACATTCATTCCTATATATCTGGTGGCTGTATAAGCTGCTTCAAAGCTTCTACGACCAAGTCCAACATGCACTGTGCTCCATTTTGCAAATTATGGTACAGTGGGGTCCGGGGGTTGCCCTTTTGTGATTGGGTACAGAGGACTGCCTCTCGGCTAACCTTGTTATTTCCCATGTCCTAATGGCATCCAGGGCCTCCATACCAAAAAAATGGAAAAGTACAAATATTGTATTATTAACTGAAATTTTCCTGTGGTTCAACACAGTTGCCTAATGGAACATACGAATGCCTCCAGACTGGATCAGGTGTAGGGGTTCAGGAGAAGGTGGGTAAAGTGGCTTAAATTCTCAGGATATATCTGCTAATCACCCTAAAAGGGGGGCATCCATAGGGTTTTATAATGAGGGTGGCATAAATGGGACTTCAATTAGGAATTCCTTGTTTGAAGCGATTACTAGAGTTTATATCTCTCGCTTTATGCACATGTGACATAAAGTGAGCGTTCTATGTTAACTAACCCAGACTACTACTTATTTATATTCTTGTTTATTCTTTTTTTATACTAGTTATTGGTTATTATTTCCTTGTCCATCGTTTCTTTATCTTATTTTACTTTATTTACTGTACACTTATTGCTGATGTTTATGTGAAATATTACGTTATCTCAACAATTTTCAAAAGCAATAAAATTATTTAGAAATAAACTCATGTTAAATAGTTGTCAGTACAAAGCTATTGTACAAATTATTTATAGTGATTCTGATTTACCACATATAAAGCTTTTCTAGTATGATTTTATTGCATTTATCAGCAAAAGCCAAAGTGGTTACATCAGATCAAAGAAATCTGATTATTTAAAGGTATCAGTCAGGAGAAGGGCCCCAAAAAAATTTCTAAGCCATTACATATACCGTGGACCACAGTGGAGACGGTCATCAAGAAGTCGATAAATTTGGCACAACAGTGACATTACCAAAAACTGAATGTCTCGCAAAAATTGAGGAAAAGACCAAAAGAAAATTGGTCTGGGACAGCATTTCTCATATACAGTCGTGCCTTGGGTTAGGAGTTTAACTCATTCCGTGACGGAGCTCTTAACCCAAAACACTCGTAAGTCAAGTCAATTTTCCCCATTAAAATGAATGGAGAAGCCATTAATCCGTTCCAGATCATAAAGCTCTCCCATTGATTTCAATGGGGATGCTGTTGCCCCATTGAAAACAATAGGATGCTGGCACCCCCACAGTGATTTTCAGGGAAGGGCTTTAAATAAAAACCCTTCCCTGAAAATCCTTCTTGGCTGTAGTAAAAAAAATTATATACTCACCTGTCTGTCGGGGCTCAGGCGCGTCTAGCCGCTGCTTGTTCTCCCTGCACTGCTCTGAAGCTTTTCAGCAGGTGGGGATTAAAAATACCAACCTGCTGAAAGGGCTGCATCTGATTGGCTGAGCGCTTGGCCAATCACAGACAGCGTTCAGTCATTCATTGAATGACAGCTGAGCGCTGCCTGTGATTGGTCACAGCACTCAGCCAATCACAGGCAGCACATTGAATTCAATGAATTGCAGAGCACTGCCTGTGATTGGCTGAGCACTTTCAGCAGTGCAGGGAGAACAAGCAGCGGCTAGACGCGCCTGAGCCCCGGCAGTGGTGGACAGTTGAGTATATATTTTTTTTACTACAGCTAGGGATGATTTTCATGAAAGGGCTTATATTTAAAGCCCTTCCCCGAAAATAACTGCAAAGGTTGCCGGCAGCAGTGGCGGCCCCATTAGGAGCAAGGCTTGAAACCCAAGTTTTTGCTCTTAAATCAGAGCAAAAATTTGGGAGAGAGCCTGCTCTCAACTCAAAAAGCTTGCAAGCTGAGGCACTCTTAACCCAAAGTATTGCTGTAGTTTCCATGAAACCTTTTGAAATGTCTTATGCCTGAGGAAAAAACATAAGTAGATTTTGTTAGCCATGAATGGTATATCTACAAGATTACTTTACTTACTGAGAACAATCACACTTTACTCTACTGGTTAACGTACCAAACTTTTTTCAATTTAAACAGAAGTTTGTCTGTCTTCTATTAGGTGGCTGGGGAGTGCAGGAAGGATTTGATGGCTGTGCAGTAGATCAGAACATCTTTTGAGAGAGTTAAGCGGGATGTTAGGAAAGATTCCTTGGCTCATTGGAATCTTTAGAGAGTTGTAAATACTCCTGATGTTGATGACAGCTTCTCTCTGCAGCTTGCAATGCCTCTGTGATGGTTTTCCATGGCCATACATATCAACTGTATGCTGATTTGGCCCTGTCTACTGTCACAAAGCACAGAACCATGAAGCCCTACTTGGAAATTCTTCAGGCAAAGAACATTAAACATCATTGGGACAATTTAAAGGGGTTGTCCCGCGCTGAAATGTTTTGTTTTTTTTTCAACCCCCCCCCCCCCCCCCCGTTCGGCGCGAGACAACCCCGATGCAGGGGTTAAAAAAGAACACCGGACAGCGCTTACCTGAATCCCCGCGCTCCGGTGACTTCTTACTTACCTGCTGAAGATGGCCGCCGGCATCTTCTCCCTCGGTGGACCGCAGGGCTTCTGTGCGGTCCATTGCCGATTCCAGCCTCCTGATTGGCTTGAATCGGCACGGGTCGGAGCTACACGGAGCTACACGGAGCCCCATTGAGAGAAGGAGAAGACCCGGACTGCGCAAGCGCGTCTAATTTGGCCATTAGACGGCGAAAATTAGACGGCAACCATGGAGACGAGGACGCCAGCAACGGAACAGGTAAGTGAATAACTTTTGATAACTTCTGTATGGCTCATAATTAATGCACAATGTACATTACAAAGTGCATTAATATGGCCATACAGAAGTGTATAGACCCACTTGCTTTCGCGGGACAACCCCTTTAACTATTTGGATGTGGCTCTTACAGTCATGTCCCCAGAGGGTGCAAGGCGTTGCTTTGTAAAATTGCTCATTAAGGATCCGCCCTCCCCTGCTACACCTGAGCAGCCTGACCATAGCGCAACATCTGCGGCAATATTCTCTATTATGCGTCTTCATCTTAGTTAACCTGTAGTACTGACCCATGATCAGATTTTCCCTACTGTTACTATTGCTATGTTACTACTTTTTTTTTTTTTAATTAGATATTTTTTATTGAACATTTCCAACTTTTCTTTTACATATTTCAAATGTATTATCAGTCATCATTGTACATAACTGTTTCCCTCCCCAACCCCCTCCCTCCCTTGGTGTCTCTCTTAACAATTGGTCCAGTATATATGAGTAGCTTAGGTTCAGTAAGTTCCATCTCATATTTTGGTTATGTTATAAACAAAGAGGGTTTTAAACGATAACTGTCCATTATAGTTCCATTGTTTTCTTTTCTCTCGTCGTCCAGATACAAATGCAGATTGTTCCTGCTCGGCCCGGGCGGGAACAAATGCCACCATCAGTTATTTGATCTCTCTCTCTCTATTCCGCCTCACATATTTCCGTGTACCATATGTCAACAAAGATTTATTATTATTATTATTATTGTAACAATTGTTCTGTTTATCTGTTCCTTCTTTTTCAATAAACCATATATATTTTTTCCCCCTCCCAAACTCATCTTTTGTGTTTTTTTCATTTATTTATTTATGGTCCTTTTTATTTATTTACTTCCCCTTTCCTTCCGGGTTAGATGTCATAGTTACAGATGCTGACCCACACGGCATTCCATATCTCTCTCCACCCGTGCACTTCCTATCCCACTATCTGTCCTAGATTTGCTCTGGTTTGAGCCTGTATCCATCTAAGCCATATATCGTAATATTTTTGCGCTTAACATATATGTTTTTTTCCCATGGAAGTATTTGGGCAACTTTATTTTTAAATTCACATATTGTGGGAGGGTCTTCATCCAGCCAGTGCTGCGCAATCGTTTTTCTTGCCATATATAGCAGTCTGGCTACCGCTAGCTTTTCGTTTTCATCTAATGCTAAGTCGTGGATGTAGCCCAGAATGCACACAAACGGTGTGAGATCCAAAGTTATTCCAAATGTATTAATTATTTCACATATTTCGGTCCACTATGTTACTACTAGTTTACCACATGACCCGCCACCACTCATTGCCTGTTCTTTAATCTCTCACTCTTTTTGTCCTCTCTCCCCCCAACCTTTTTTTTTCTCTTCTCTTTCTTTCAGTTTCCTATCCTTTCCACTATGACTTTCCTCCCCTTCTTTGATGCAGTTTTACTCCTGTCTATGCCCTGGGACATGCCTTGATGGAACCGAGGAATCTCCTGCATACACACATTGGTCTGCTGCCTTGAGTCTTTTTTTCCCATTTTAGCTATGTCATTGTCGGTTGTTTCCCATATTGTGCAGGGCCTTAATTTACCTCACAAATATACTAATTTTTTTCAATATTATCGTAGTCTACATGCAAATATAGAATGCTTGCAAGAGGCCCACTTTTCTACCACCACAGCCCTGAAGTAACTTGCATCCTGATATCCTTTATTCTATGTTGTTAAAGCCCCAGGAAGAGAATAATGTCCCTTTTACCCTTACATTTTCTTTGGTTAATCCCATAGCCTGCTACCCAATACTTGTTGGAACGATAGACTGTTCACTATAGTGTTTTATTATGTCCCCAACTCTGGACATATTGCCTTTTTTATCTACTCTGTTTAGGCTTGTGTTAGAGCTTGCAGAGGGCATAGTGATAATCTGTGTATATTTCAACTGTACACTTAACATAAGGCTGAATAGATCTGGGAGTCCACTATTGGCAGTCCTCTTTGTCCACCTCCATCCTCTTTGTTCTCTGCTTTTTGTTCTTTGCTGGCAGCTGGTGGCCTAGTGGATACCACCACCAGAGATTATACCTTCTCATCCAGACACTTGTTTTTTATAGGATCAACCACATATTGGTTTATCTAGTCTTCTTACCCAATGTGCATTCAGTTTCCATACTTTCAGTCCCATGGTCACAACCCAGTCTTACTCACCAGTACTTTTATTATCACACTGCCCCGTACCAAAATTTGCTGTTATCTTTCCCTGGGATCTCTTCCACCTTGGATTTATAGTTAAAAGAATACCTTTCTATTAATACACTGCAATTAACCTATAGGAAGGCCAAAAAGTAGTACTCCATGGGTTTTCAATTAGGGAAGCCGTGCACAAAAAGAAAGAGTAGCTGCACATGTAATCTCACTTGGAGCAGCAATTGAATCACTTGGAAGCACAGCTGAAACAGGCATTCACCCCTCAGAGGAGTTCGAGTAAGCCTGGGGGGAGTTTGACTTACATTTGATCGAGAAAGCAGAACACACCATATGTTGGTCTCAGCAATGTTTCTATGTATTAAATAATAAAAGTATAGTATATAAAACTCTTAGTTAGCCCATCATCTTAGGTGTCCTGTCCTTAACCCCTTCATGACATGGCCTATTTTGGCGTTGAGGACCAAGCGATTTTTTGGTATTTTTCCATCTCCATTTTTCAAAAGCCATAACTTTTTTATTTTTCCGTGGACGCGGCCGTATAAGGGCTTGTTTTTTGCGTGGCGAACTGTAGTTTTTATCGATGCCAATTTTGGGTACATAGACTATATTGTAAATTTTTTTTTTTTTTTTTAATGATAGCAGAGAGAGAAAACGCATCAATTCTGCCATAGATTTTTTTTATTTTTTTTTTACACCGTTAATCATGCAGCATAAATGAGACTTTCCATTTTTTCTGCAGACCGGTACGGTTACAACGATACCAAAATTCTAACATTTTTTTTAGGTTTTCCCACTTTTCTGCAATAAAAACCCTTTTTTTTTGGAAATCTTTTTTCTATTCTAAATTGCTGCATTCAAAGTCACGTAACTTTTTTATTTTTTGATGTACAGAGCTCTATGAGGGCTTATTTTTTGCGAGACGAGCTGTAGATTTTATTGGTACCATTTTGGCGTACATATGACTTTTTTGATCACTTTTATTGCGTTTTTAGTGAGGCAAAATGCTAAAAACGAGCATTTTGCCTCAGTTTTTTAGCTTTTTTTTTAGCGTTTTTTTCGGTGCACAGTCAAAAGCATGTGCAACTTATTGTACGCATTGTTACAGACGCGACAATACCAAATATGTGGGGTTTTATTTTTTTTTAACCTTTTTTTATGCTAATCTGAGAAAAAGCATAAAAAATGGTTTTTTTACTCTTTTTTTTTTACATTTTTTTTAATTCATTTTTTAAATCTTTCTTTTTTTTATACTGTTTGTGTCCCTCTGAGGGACTTTAACCACTGCCCTGATGATCGCTGTTATAAGGCATGGCAGAGCTACTGCTCTCCCATGCCTTATCGCTCATACAGCGATCTCAGGCATGGGCAATACAGGACGCCAGTGTGACAGGCCGGGCTCTCGCGATGACATCGCGAGTTCCGGCCGGAGACACAGAGGGAGCCGCGCTCCCGCTGTGAACTCTTCCCCTGCCGCGATCTACTTAGATCGCGGCAGGGAAGGGGTTAAAAGTGGCGGGCGCATCTCCGATGTCCCCCCGCTGCTGCAGCGAGACGCCGGCTGTGACTGACAGCCGGCTCCCGCTGCGGGATAGCGCTGGATCACATATGATCCCGCGCTATCTCCAGGACGTAAGTTTATGCCCTGTTGCGGGAAGTACCCCGCTCCCAGGACGTAAACTTACGCCCTGCAGCGGGAATGGGTTAAACACCCTCTGCTTAAGATTATGCTCCCTTGATATATTTGCAGTCCTGGGTATAAATAGATCGTTGGAGAGATCACTGTATTGACTCCTGATATATCTATACATAGTTATTAGATCGCCCCCCTCAGACATATTTTTTCTAAACTAAAAAAGTTTTGATAACCTCTCTGGGTATTGCAGTCTGCCCATTCAATTTATTACTTTAGTTTCTCGTCTTTGAATCCACTCAAGCTTTAATATGTCCTTCTTCAGTACCAGTGCCAAAAATTACACAATATTCCATGTGTAGTTTGACCAGTGACTTGTAAACATTAAGAACAATGTTCTCGTCATGCAATTGTTTTGATGCACCCCATGATCCTATTTGCCTTAGCAGCAGCTGTCTCACCCTGGTTTTTCCAGTTGAGTTTGCAGTTAAGGTTATGTTCACATAGCGGTTTTTTGTTTTTTTTTTGCATTTGTCTCCTTCGTCATGGGAGGAGAAGAACAGAAATCATCATTTTCATTTTTTCCCCTATTAAAATGTATTGCTCCATTTGCATCTGATGCATCAGGTTTCCGTTTTTTGACTGAAAAAAATAACGCAAGCTGTGTTCCTTTAACAGTTTAAACTTTTTACTTTTCAATATACAGCAAAACACAGATTAGATTAAAAAATACAAATTCCATGAGGATAAAGTCACAGGTAACACGCTGGTATCTGAAATTTCTGCTCCATTTGCTGATGTATTTTTTGAGGTGATTAAAATTTTCTGGCTGGTTTTTACCTTTTTTCAATTGTGCGCACTTTTGTAGTGTTTTCTTGGATGATTTTACATGTTGTTGTGGGTTTTTCAGGATGATCTTCGAAGTGTTTTTTTAAAGGTGACTTTTGTGTACTTTTTCATGCAGATTGTGTTGCATTACTATTGGTGATGTTATCTTGCATTTTTTTTCAGGTTGACTTAGGGTGATTTTACATGGGCAAGAAAATCACACAATTTTCACCTGATGCGAAAGTCAGTAAAAAAGCAGATTATGAAACTAATCATTTACAATGGTTTCCTTTCCATCTGCAATATTTTCACTAATGCGATGTTGAAAGAACAAAAAAATCACAGCATACTCTACCTTTCTGCGATGTGCGATTTTAACTCCCATGTTTCCCTATGGAGCCTCCTTTTTATCACATCACAGCAGAACAAATTTGCGTTGCGATTTTAATGTTAGAAAATCGCGATAAATTGTGCGATTTTGTTGTGGGTGGCAGCAATGCGATGCAAAATGATTCTTAAAAAAGAATTGTTGACGACCAAAAATCACGGGAACATACATGAGATTTTTGCCACAATTTTCTCGCAGCAATATCACGATTGCCAATGTGAAACTGGCCTAGCTTGTTTTTTTTTAGGCTGATTTTTCTATGGTTTTATGCAGATTTTTTTCACATTGTTTTTCAGGATAATTTCCCTCTTGTTTTTTTGAGATGATGTGTATTTTTTTTTTGTGCAGATATGTTTGCGTTTTTCCTGCATTGTTTTTCCATAGTCTTGTATGGCAAAGGGATCAATGATATCACAAAAAGAGGTCTCTACATCTTTTTACCTCCCATAAGTAGCGAGCATTCTTGATCGCTGCAGGTAATTAAGTGTTGGGGATTGGTGTGCTCCCTTATCCCTGACATCATGTGCAACATCAACTGTACGTCACAACTGACCCCTAAGTGTAGATGGTGCATGCTCAGATTTTTATCACATTCATGTACTTGCCACAAGTATATGGCATTTAATTTTCACACAGTTTCTGAAAGATGTTTATGTACACCATGGGGTACAAAGGGGTTGAATGTACATTTACGGCTTGATTTTGCCTTTGGTTATGTTTGTATATAATAGTTATTTTTCTTTTAGTCAAATTTGTCATGACCCCGTGGCGCTCAATGAAGGACAGATTTGTCTGGGACATGTCAAAAGAAAGGCAGGAATGCTGTGGATCAGGAGCATCAAGGTAAAAGCATTACAAATACAAACAAATGCTAGAGTTCCTAAGACCGGTCACTGAAAATAGACCATGATCATTTATTTTTCTTCCTGCTGTTTTTTGGGTTTTTGTTTTTTATTAATGTTTTTTTTCATAGAACAACTTCAAATTCTTGGGAACCAGAAATACGTGCTGGAGAAGTCCTTCTTTAACTCACCATTGCTAGTCCCACTGTCACTTCCGCACCTGGTCAGAATACAGCTACCACTCCCCCATACAGATGCATCTGCTACTCCAGAAGAGGCAATAAAAGACTCTTTTGGTGAACTCTAAAGGCAACAGACAACTGCAAGGAGACATTCACCAGAGTGGGAAGAAATCACACATTGCACAAGGGACGCCTTCCTAAGGATGGACAAGCAGATAACTCTTTTCATGCAACACCCGACGGTGACCAAACTGTTGAATGAAAGTATGAAATTCCTCTAAATTCTGGTGCCATGGATGGTGAAAACACCTGAACAGACACAAGAGTGCGATATGACACTCATCAATATGGTATGGTCATTTCTGCACAGCTTCCCATTACAAAGTTGCCCACTTTTTGAATCCCAGCCACCTTTCCCAAAGCAGCTGCTCCATATCCAAAAACTCCATCTTAGCAACAGTCACCACACTATCCCCAGGAAAGCTACCACAAACAGCAGCCTTCATATTCCCAAACTCCTTTCCAGTTGCAGCAACTAACCTTTTCCCAGTCTAACCTCACACTGGCACCATACAATCCTCCTCACATACCTCAAGGCCAATGCAATCTACCCACCCACTCTCAGTCTACCATTCAGTCCTTCACCTCTTCTACTCCTACTGTTCCACTTAATGTCTTTCCTCCTACATCTTTCTAAACACCTACACCTTCAACCCCTCCAGTGTTTCACCTCTTTTACTCCTCCTGCTGCTCCTCATGTCTTTCCTCCTCCTACGTCTTTCTAAACACTAAGGCCTCATGTCCACCGGCATGCATGGTTTCCCAGTGCAGAATCCCGCAGCGGTTTCCAGCCGTGCCCGCGGACATGGGGCCAAAAAATATATTTACTCACCTGTCTGGACGCGGCGCTCTGTTCTTTTTTTTTTTTTTTTTTAAGTGTCCTGCTTTCCCGTGGATATGCGGCATGGACAGATGAGACAGGAAGACCTGCACAGATTTTTTAATTCCATTTTTCCCATGGACATGAGGCCTTACCCCTTCAACCTCCTAGTCCTTCACCTCTTCTCCTCCTGTTCCTCCTCATGTCTTTCCTTCTCCTACATCTTTCCAAACACCCACACCTTCAAACCCCAGTCCTTCACCTCTTTTACTCCTCCTTTTCATCCTTATGTTTTCCTCTTCCTTCCTATCTTCCAACACCTTCAACCCCCCAAGAGCAATTTCTCCACTTTTCCATATTCCTACTCCCTGCATATTCCACATCACAGTATTCTAGCAGCATTGTCCAGACCGGATTACATATTTGAGAGTGGCACTAAGGGAAGACCAGAGGACAGAGGGATCAGTAATGAGGACCAGCCTGCTGCTTCTCCCCACCTAAATAGAGGCAGCTGCCATGATTTAAAAATTAATGTTAAAGCAGGGCTGCCAGTAGCAGCCATGTACATATGGAAATAGTGATCTGTTAGTGTCCTCTTTTTTCCCCTTGTAACCATTTATTTATCTATAAAATGAAAAAAAAAAAAAAAGTTTCACAGTTTAATAAAAAGAAGTTTTAATACAGTGTGGTGCTCTGCTTCTCTTTGAATATTATAGTTATTATTAAATGCTTTTGTTTAGCACAAAAAAAAATAAAAAATAGCTCATACTGACCTCTGCTTGGCAGCACAACTGAGTGGCTCATACTCCCAGTGATGGCTTCCGAACACGTAGCTCAGCAGAATGCACTGGGGCTGTATAAGGCGCTCAGCTACACTTCAGGGGATCTAAACATAGTTCACTGTGCTCCAATTTTTTAGTTTATAGTGGTTTTACTGTGTGTTGTTTGTTATTGTTTGTCTGGATAACTTTTATTATTACTCCAATAAAAAGGTAAGTTTTAGTTACAATCTCAGAATTCAGAACGGTGAAAATTTCAAGAGTTTGACACTGATTTTTCTGCATCGGTGAAGTGTATTATGGCATGTCCAAACTGTTACCATCTTAATCCCTTAGTGACCAAGCTTTTTTCTATTTTTATTTTTTCTTCCCCCCCATTTAAAAAAAATCGTAACTCCTTTTATCCATTGATGTAGCTGTATGAAGACTTGTTTTTTGCAGGATGAGTTGTATTTTTCAATGGTACTATTTAATGTATCATATAATGTAAAGAAAAACGTAAAAAAAATTCTAAGCGGAGAGAAATGGGGGAAAAAAGAAAATTCCGCCATCTTTCGTTGCGTCTTGTTTCTGCTGTGCACAAAATGCAACAAAAATGACATGATAACTTTATTTTATGGGTATGTATGATTATTACGATACTAAATTTATAGTTTATTTTCTTTTTGCTGTAATACTTTTTTTTTCAAAGATATTTCATTTTTTTAAATTATTTTTTGCGCGCAATAGCTTTTTTATTTTTCCATCAACATAGTTGTGTAAGGGTTAATTTTTTACAAGACGTCCTGTAGTTTCCGTTGTTACCATTTTAGAAACCTATGAATTTTTGATTGCATTTCATTGCATTTTTTCTTGGAGACAGGGTGACCAAAAAAGCGCCTTTCTGGCGTTCTTTAATTTTTTTCTGATGACGTTCATTGTTTGGGTTAATAATACTGCATTACTTTGATATATTTTACTTTTACAGATATGTATTTTTGTTTTATTAAAAAGCGTATTGCGGGAAATGAAGGGGTTAAATAAAGGAAATGGTTCGTAAATTGAAAGTGAGACGTGCTGCTCTTATTCAATTTTATCACTGTAACCAACAGGTTTTAATTTTACAGAAACATATCAATTACTTTCCGTTATTAAAATGAAAAAAAAAAATTGTTGTGCTTTTACCCACTATACTCTAGCCCCTCCCCAATGGAAACAGTGATTTAAAAAGTGGGGGAGAGAGAAAGAGATGTAAATATAGTCATTTTTTATTTTTTTGATGACTGTGACTGTGTGTTAAAGTAGAAATTGGGTGACCAGTGGAGGAGACTGGGTGAGGGAATTCTAAATTCAAGCTTCTCCCGGAAATCCAGGTGACATGAAAGCTCTGGAAAATCTACTTAGGGATCTTTTACATGGAACGAGTATCATTCAGTTAATTGTTGGATCATCTGAAACTGAACGATAAAAAGTCATTGTAAATATGGCCAACAATGAATGATATTTGCTTATCATTCGTTGTTTACTTTATGAACGCATAAAAAATGAATGATCGTTAAAGCTGGCAGTTCATCTATAAAAGCACAGGAGTGATAATTGTTGAAACAACTACCTAAAACTCCGAGATTTGTATGAACTTATCTAGTAGGCAATAAATTGTTGGTTTTTGGGTACTTATTGTACTGATGTGTTTTCAGATCTGTCATCGTAATTCTTGCATTTTGATAAAAACACCAGTGACTTTAACACTTGGCCACAGTGATTTTGCAAACCTTCAAAAGGCTCATCAAAATGTGTCAAAATGCTCTATATTATTCCAGACTAAACTAATAAACATCCTTACTTCTCATACTTAACTACTTTTTAAAATTTACTTTAGGGAGATAACTTGTATAGTACCTGTACCCCTACTAGGATCACTGTATAGTAAACAATGCAGTACATTGTATTTAGAACTTCACATGTAGTAATCGTAGTGGGTACCAGTATGGTGAGGCTTAAGCCTGCAGACTCAGGTAACTTTTAAACAGATGTATTAGGGTTCTGGGAATGAAACTTATGATTAACTCTAAATATGGGATCTTCTCGTAATACGAATTTGGAAAAGTTCTTATTCATTCACATGATAGCACTAGATCTCATCTTTGGTACAAAGTATATGCATATCTGAATAAGACTAATTTGTTAGAACCTCAACTCCATGGAAAGAAGGAGCTGAGGAGCTGCTAATAATTTGTGGTAAAATTCAGGCGTTAACCTCTTCAAGACAAGACAAGAGTTTTGTTTTTTCTTTTCAATTTTCATTTTCTTGTTCCTGCCTTCCAAGAGACATAACTTTTTTAAATTTTCCTATCGACATTTGATGTACTCAAAAGCCTTTAACATTTTTTAAGTGGAGTGAATTGAAAAAAGAAATCCAATTGGGCCATTTTTTTGAGGGGTAAAGTTTTTACAGACAAATATCACCGAGGGAACCACTAGTATTAAAATTTAACTTTTATTTGAAAATAAATTAAAATGCGTGAAGGCCTCGTTTTTTTATTTTTATAATAAAACCTCTATTAAATTTGTGTGACGTTCTCAATTGGTTTCATCAATTGCTTGTATATATATATATATATATATATATCTCATCTAGGAGATTCTTTTATGCTCAGGAGGGTATCTATCACTATTGAGAAGGTAACTAATAGCGTTTAACACTAATAGTGTCAACTGATGTCAGTGATATGTACTCCCCCAAGCCAGTCTCCTATTACAAGCAGAAATTGTTTTTCTAAAGAATCTGATGATAAGCTTTACTTCCACTCAATCGCCATGTTAAATTTGGCTCATTGGAATTGCATAACAGATTCTTTTGTAAAGACCAATTGGAAAATTATAAAAATGGAAAAGAATCCAGCATCTGATGTATAGTGCTGAGTATTTTTTCTTGTAGCGGCAATATAAAACGCCGTCACTGCTCTTTTTAGGCTTATGCCTTTATGCATATGAGTGATCAAACAAATGGGTATGGCGAGATTCCTCTTGATTATACAAGGATATCTCAGCACTTGAACCCTTTATAGATGTTTGTCACCCATAATACCTGGACGCATTAGGTTTTGATGGTTAAATTTTTCCAGCCCATCAAAGATACATAGATACTAGAGATGAGCGAACGCGTTCGTCCGAGCTTGATATTCGTGCGAATATTAGGGTGTTCGGGATGTTCGTTATTCGTAACGAATACCATGCGGTGTTCTGGTTACTTTCACTTCCTTCCCTGAGACGTTAGCGCGCTTTTCTGGCCAATTGAAAGACAGGGAAGGCATTACAACTTCCCCCTGCAACGTTTAAGCCCTATACCACCCCCCTGCTGTGAGTGGCTGGCGAGATCAGGTGTTCGCCTAATATAAAAGTCGGCCCCTCCCGCGGCTCGCCTCAGATGCGGTGTGAGTTAGATGAGGGACAGTGCTGTTTATACCGGAGCTGCTGTAGGGAAAGAATTGGTAGTTAGTGTAGGCTTCAAGACCCCCCAAAGGTCCTTATTAGGGCCACTGATAGCTGTGTGTTGGCTGCTGTTAGCAGTGGGATTTTTTTTCTTCTCAAAATCGCCTCTGCAGACCGTTGCACCTGGCATTAGGGACAGAAGTGCTGCATAGGCAGGGAGAGTGTTAGGAGTGAGTGTAGCCTTCAAGAACCTCAACGGTCCTTTCTAGGGCCATATTTATCTGTGTGCAGTACTGTCCAGGCTGCTGTTAGCTGTGCTGCATTTTTTTTGGGCTTCTCAAAATCGCCTCTGCAGAGCATTCCACCCTCCATTGATACTGCAGGGAAAGAATTGTATAGGCAGGGCCACAACACAGTTATTATTCATAGAATATACGCAGTGCTGCCTGTTGGTGGGAAAAAACTGAAAACAAATCTATTTGTCCAGCCTCTGTCCGTCCTAACGCCTGTGGACACGTGTGAGCTGCGTGAAAAACATTGCTAAATCATACGCACCCAGCTACGCTTTACTGCTGGCTTCGCCATTTGCTTTCCTTAATTGGGAAAAAAATACCTGCTCTGCCAGAGTTATAATAACTCTGCTACCCTCACGTTCTGTGACACATAAGCAGGGACACAGCACAGTTATTAAACTTCTCATGTTCATTGAATATACGCAGTGCTGCCTGTTGGTGGGAAAAAACTGAAAACAAATCTATTTGTCCAGCCTCTGTCCGTCCTTACGCCTGTGGAGACGTGTGAGCTGCGTGAAAAACATTGCTAAATCATACGCACCCAGCTACGCTTTACTGCTGGCTTCGCCATTTGCTTTCCTTAATTGGGAAAAAAATACCTGCTCTGCCAGAGTTATAATAACTCTGCTACCCTCACGTTCTGTGACACATAAGCAGGGACACAGCACAGTTATTAAACTTCTCATGTTCATTGAATATACGCAGTGCTGCCTGTTGGTGGGAAAAAACTGAAAACAAATCTATTTGTCCAGCCTCTGTCCGTCCTTACGCCTGTGGAGACGTGTGAGCTGCGTGAAAAACATTGCTAAATCATACGCACCCAGCTACGCTTTACTGCTGGCTTCGCCATTTGCTTTCCTTAATTGGGAAAAAAATACCTGCTCTGCCAGAGTTATAATAACTCTGCTACCCTCACGTTCTGTGACACATAAGCAGGGACACAGCACAGTTATTAAACTTCTCATGTTCATTGAATATACGCAGTGCTGCCTGTTGGTGGGAAAAAACTGAAAACAAATCTATTTGTCCAGCCTCTGTCCGTCCTTACGCCTGTGGAGACGTGTGAGCTGCGTGAAAAACATTGCTAAATCATACGCACCCAGCTACGCTTTACTGCTGGCTTCGCCATTTGCTTTCCTTAATTGGGAAAAAAATACCTGCTCTCCAAGAGTTATAATAACTCTGCTACCCTCACGTTCTGTGACACATAAGCAGGGACACAGCACAGTTATTAAACTTCTCATGTTCATTGAATATACGCAGTGCTGCCTGTTGGTGGGAAAAAACTGAAAACAAATCTATTTGTCCAGCCTCTGTCCGTCCTTACGCCTGTGGAGACGTGTGAGCTGCGTGAAAAACATTGCTAAATCATACGCACCCAGCTACGCTTTACTGCTGGCTTCGCCATTTGCTTTCCTTAATTGGGAAAAAAATACCTGCTCTGCCAGAGTTATAATAACTCTGCTACCCTCACGTTCTGTGACACATAAGCAGGGACACAGCACAGTTATTAAACTTCTCATGTTCATTGAATATACGCAGTGCTGCCTGTTGGTGGGAAAAAACTGAAAACAAATCTATTTGTCCAGCCTCTGTCCGTCCTTACGCCTGTGGAGACGTGTGAGCTGCGTGAAAAACATTGCTAAATCATACGCACCCAGCTACGCTTTACTGCTGGCTTCGCCATTTGCTTTCCTTAATTGGGAAAAAAATACCTGCTCTGCCAGAGTTATAATAACTCTGCTACCCTCACGTTCTGTGACACATAAGCAGGGACACAGCACAGTTATTAAACTTCTCATGTTCATTGAATATACGCAGTGCTGCCTGTTGGTGGGAAAAAACTGAAAACAAATCTATTTGTCCAGCCTCTGTCCGTCCTTACGCCTGTGGAGACGTGTGAGCTGCGTGAAAAACATTGCTAAATCATACGCACCCAGCTACGCTTTACTGCTGGCTTCGCCATTTGCTTTCCTTAATTGGGAAAAAAATACCTGCTCTCCAAGAGTTATAATAACTCTGCTACCCTCACGTTCTGTGACACATAAGCAGGGACACAGCACAGTTATTAAACTTCTCATGTTCATTGAATATACGCAGTGCTGCCTGTTGGTGGGAAAAAACTGAAAACAAATCTATTTGTCCAGCCTCTGTCCGTCCTTACGCCTGTGGAGACGTGTGAGCTGCGTGAAAAACATTGCTAAATCATACGCACCCAGCTACGCTTTACTGCTGGCTTCGCCATTTGCTTTCCTTAATTGGGAAAAAAATACCTGCTCTGCCAGAGTTATAATAACTCTGCTACCCTCACGTTCTGTGACACATAAGCAGGGACACAGCACAGTTATTAAACTTCTCATGTTCATTGAATATACGCAGTGCTGCCTGTTGGTGGGAAAAAACTGAAAACAAATCTATTTGTCCAGCCTCTGTCCGTCCTTACGCCTGTGGAGACGTGTGAGCTGCGTGAAAAACATTGCTAAATCATACGCACCCAGCTACGCTTTACTGCTGGCTTCGCCATTTGCTTTCCTTAATTGGGAAAAAAATACCTGCTCTGCCAGAGTTATAATAACTCTGCTACCCTCACGTTCTGTGACACATAAGCAGGGACACAGCACAGTTATTAAACTTCTCATGTTCATTGAATATACGCAGTGCTGCCTGTTGGTGGGAAAAAACTGAAAACAAATCTATTTGTCCAGCCTCTGTCCGTCCTTACGCCTGTGGAGACGTGTGAGCTGCGTGAAAAACATTGCTAAATCATACGCACCCAGCTACGCTTTACTGCTGGCTTCGCCATTTGCTTTCCTTAATTGGGAAAAAAATACCTGCTCTGCCAGAGTTATAATAACTCTGCTACCCTCACGTTCTGTGACACATAAGCAGGGACACAGCACAGTTATTAAACTTCTCATGTTCATTGAATATACGCAGTGCTGCCTGTTGGTGGGAAAAAACTGAAAACAAATCTATTTGTCCAGCCTCTGTCCGTCCTTACGCCTGTGGAGACGTGTGAGCTGCGTGAAAAACATTGCTAAATCATACGCACCCAGCTACGCTTTACTGCTGGCTTCGCCATTTGCTTTCCTTAATTGGGAAAAAAATACCTGCTCTGCCAGAGTTATAATAACTCTGCTACCCTCACGTTCTGTGACACATAAGCAGGGACACAGCACAGTTATTAAACTTCTCATGTTCATTGAATATACGCAGTGCTGCCTGTTGGTGGGAAAAAACTGAAAACAAATCTATTTGTCCAGCCTCTGTCCGTCCTTACGCCTGTGGAGACGTGTGAGCTGCGTGAAAAACATTGCTAAATCATACGCACCCAGCTACGCTTTACTGCTGGCTTCGCCATTTGCTTTCCTTAATTGGGAAAAAAATACCTGCTCTGCCAGAGTTATAATAACTCTGCTACCCTCACGTTCTGTGACACATAAGCAGGGACACAGCACAGTTATTAAACTTCTCATGTTCATTGAATATACGCAGTGCTGCCTGTTGGTGGGAAAAAACTGAAAACAAATCTATTTGTCCAGCCTCTGTCCGTCCTTACGCCTGTGGAGACGTGTGAGCTGCGTGAAAAACATTGCTAAATCATACGCACCCAGCTACGCTTTACTGCTGGCTTCGCCATTTGCTTTCCTTAATTGGGAAAAAAATACCTGCTCTGCCAGAGTTATAATAACTCTGCTACCCTCACGTTCTGTGACACATAAGCAGGGACACAGCACAGTTATTAAACTTCTCATGTTCATTGAATATACGCAGTGCTGCCTGTTGGTGGGAAAAAACTGAAAACAAATCTATTTGTCCAGCCTCTGTCCGTCCTTACGCCTGTGGAGACGTGTGAGCTGCGTGAAAAACATTGCTAAATCATACGCACCCAGCTACGCTTTACTGCTGGCTTCGCCATTTGCTTTCCTTAATTGGGAAAAAAATACCTGCTCTGCCAGAGTTATAATAACTCTGCTACCCTCACGTTCTGTGACACATAAGCAGGGACACAGCACAGTTATTAAACTTCTCATGTTCATTGAATATACGCAGTGCTGCCTGTTGGTGGGAAAAAACTGAAAACAAATCTATTTGTCCAGCCTCTGTCCGTCCTAACGCCTGTGGACACGTGTGAGCTGCGTGAAAAACATTGCTAAATCATACGCACCCAGCTACGCTTTACTGCTGGCTTCGCCATTTGCTTTCCTTAATTGGGAAAAAAATACCTGCTCTCCAAGAGTTATAATAACTCTGCTACCCTCACGTTCTGTGACACATAAGCAGGGACACAGCACAGTTATTAAACTTCTCATGTTCATTGAATATACGCAGTGCTGCCTGTTGGTGGGAAAAAACTGAAAACAAATCTATTTGTCCAGCCTCTGTCCGTCCTTACGCCTGTGGAGACGTGTGAGCTGCGTGAAAAACATTGCTAAATCATACGCACCCAGCTACGCTTTACTGCTGGCTTCGCCATTTGCTTTCCTTAATTGGGAAAAAAATACCTGCTCTCCAAGAGTTATAATAACTCTGCTACCCTCACGTTCTGTGACACATAAGCAGGGACACAGCACAGTTATTAAACTTAGATAATTCATTCACTAGAGGCAGTGGGGCCTTTCGTTTTCCAAAAAGGGCAAAAATTATATTTGGCCTGCAGTCTTGCGCCAATTTATTTCCTGCCTGTGAAATCAAATCACTGGTAATACAGCATGCTGAGGGGTAGGGGTAGGCCTAGAGGACGTGGACGCGGCCGAGGACGCGGAGGGCCAAGTCAGGGTGTGGGCACAGGCCAAGCTCCTGATCCAGGTGTGTCGCAGCCGACTACTGCGCGATTAGGAGAGAGGCACGTTTCTGGCGTCCCCACATTCATCGCCCAATTAATGGGTCCACGCGGGAGACGGTTATTAGAAAATGAGCAGTGTGAGCAGGTCCTGTCCTGGATGGCAGAAAGTGCTTCGAGCAACCTATCGTCTACCCGCAGTTCTGCGCCGTCCACTGCTGCCAATCCGAATCCTCTGTCTGCTGCTCCTCCTTCCTCCCAGCCTCCTCACTCCACTACAATAACACCTGCTCAGGAGCGGGAGCACTCCCAGGAACTGTTCTCGGGCCCCTGCTTAGATTGGGCAGCAGCGGTTCCTCTCCCACCAGAGGAGTTTATCGTCACTGATGCCCAACCTTTCGAAAGTTCCCGGGGTCCGGGGGAAGAGGCTGGGGACTTCCGCCAACTGTCTCAACAACTTTCTGTGGGTCAGGAGGACGATGACGATCAGACACAGTTGTCTTGCAGTGAGGTAGTAGTAAGGGCAGTAAGTCCCAGGGAGCAGCGCACAGAGGATTCGGAGGAAGAGCAGCAGGACGATGAGGTGACTGACCCCACCTGGTGTGCAACGCTTACTCAGGAGGACAGGTCTTCAGAGGGGGAGTCAAGGGCATCAGCAGGGCAGGTTGCAAGAGGCAGTGCGGTGTCCAGGGCCAGGGGTAGAGGCAGGGCCAGACCGAATAATCCACCAAGTGTTTCCCAAAGCGCCCCCTCGCGCCATGCCACCCTGCGGAGGCCGAGGTGCTCTAAGGTCTGGCAGTTTTTCACAGAGACGCCTGACGACCGACGAACAGTGGTGTGCAACCTTTGTCGCGCAAAGCTCAGCCGGGGAGCCAACACCAACAGCCTCACCACCACCACCATGCGCAGACATATGATGGCCAAGCACCCCGCAAGGTGGGACAAAGGCCGTTCACCGCCTCCGGTTTGCACCCCTGCCTCTCCCCCTGTGCCCCAATCTGCCACTGAGATGCAACCCCCCTCTCAGGACACAGGCACTACCGCCTCATGGCCTGCACCCACACCCTCATCTCCGCTGTCCTCGGCCCCATCCAGCAGTGTAGTTCAGCGCACCGTTCAGCCGTCGCTTGCGCAAGTGTTCGAGCGCAAGCGCAAGTACGCCGCCACGCACCCGCACGCTCAAACGATAACCGTCCGCATCGCAAAATTCATCAGCCTTGAGATGCTGCCGTATAGGGTTGTGGAAACGGAGTCCTTCAAAAGTATCATGGAGGCGGCGGCCCCGCGCTACTCAGTTCCCAGTCGCCACTACTTTTCCCGATGTGCCGTCCCAGCCCTGCACGACCACGTCTCCCGCAACATTGTGCGCGCCCTCACCAACGCGGTTACTGCCACGGTCCACTTAACTACGGACACGTGGACAAGCACAGGCGGGCAGGGCCACTACATCTCCCTGACGGCACATTGGGTGAATTTAGTGGAGGCTGGGACAGAGTCAGAGCCTGGGACCGCTCACGTCCTACCCACCCCCAGAATTGCGGGCCCCAGCTCGGTGCTGGTATCTGTGGAGGTGTATGCTTCCTCCACTAAAGCACCCTCCTCCTCCTCCTCCTCCTCTGTCTCACAATCAAGATGTGTTAGCAGCAGCATGTCGCCAGCAGTCGGTGTCGCGCGGTGTGGCAGCACAGCGGTGGGCAAGCGTCAGCAGGCCATGCTGAAACTACTCAGCTTAGGCGATAAGAGGCACACGGCCCACGAACTGCTGCAGGGTCTGACACAGCAGACCGACCGCTGGCTTGCGCCGCTGAGCCTCCAACCGGGCATGGTCGTGTGTGACAACGGCCGTAACCTGGTGGCGGCTCTGCAGCTCGGCAGCCTCACGCACGTGCCATGCCTGGCCCACGTCTTTAATTTGGTGGTTCAGCGCTTTCTGAAAAGCTACCCACGCTTGTCAGACCTGCTCGTAAAGGCGCGCCGGCTCTGCGCACATTTCCGCAAGTCCCACACGGACGCTGCCACCCTGCGCACCCTGCAACATCACTTTAAGCTGCCAGTGCACCGACTGCTGTGCGACGTGCCCACACGGTGGAACTCTACGCTCCACATGTTGGCCAGGCTCTATGAACAGCGTAGAGCTATAGTCGAATACCAACTCCAACATGGGCGGCGCAGTGGGAGTCAGCCTCCTCAATTCCTTTCAGAAGAGTGGGCCTGGTTGGCAGACATCTGCCATGTCCTTGGTAATTTTGAGGAGTCTACCCAGGTGGTGAGCGGCGATGCTACAATCATTAGCGTCACCATTCCTCTGCTATGCATCTTGAGAAATTCCCTGCAAACCATAAAGGCAGCTGCTTTGCGCTCGGAAACGGGGGCGGGGGAAGACAGTATGCCGCTGGATAGTCAGGGCACCCTCCTGTCTATTTCTCAGCGCGTACAGGAGGAGGAGGAGGAGCATGAGGAGGATGAGGAGGAGGGGGAAGAGACAGCTTGGGCCGCTGCTGACGGTACACCGGCTGATTGCCTGTCATCCTTTCAGCGTGTATGGCCTGAGGAGGAGGAGGAGGAGGAGGAGGATCCTGAAAGTGATCTTCCTAGTGAAGACAGCCATGTGTTGCGTACAGGTACCCTGGCACACATGGCTGACTTCATGTTAGGATGCCTTTCTCGTGACCCTCGCGTTGCACGCATTCTGGCCACTACGGATTACTGGGTGTACACACTGCTCGATCCACGGTATAAGGAGAACCTGCCCACTCTGATTCCCGAAGAGGAAAGGGGTTCGAGAGTGTTGCTATACCACAGGACCCTTGCGGACAAGCTGATGGTAAAATTCCCAGCCGACAGCGCTAGTGGCAGAAGGCGCAGTTCCGAGGGCCATGTTGCAGGGGATGTGCGTAGATCGAGCAGCATGTACATCCCAGGCAGTGCAACAGTCTTTAAGGGCCTGGCCAGCTTTATGGCTCCCCACCAAGACTGTGTCACCGCTCCCCAGTCACGGCTGAGTCGGCGGGAGCACTGCAAAAGGATGGTGAGGGAGTACGTAGCGGATCGCACGACCATCCTTGGTGACGCCTCTGCCCCCTACAACTACTGGGTGTCGAAGCTGGACACGTGGCCTGAACTAGCCCTGTATGCCCTTGAGGTGCTTGCTTGTCCTGCGGCTAGCGTGTTGTCGGAGAGGGTGTTTAGTGCGGCTGGGGGAATCATCACAGATAAGCGTAGCCGCTTGTCAACCGACAGTGCCGACAGGCTAACACTCATCAAGATGAACAAAGGCTGGATTTCCCCAGACTTCTGTTCTCCACCAGCGGACAGCAGCGATACGTAAGCAATACGTAGGCTGCACCCGCGGATGGAAGCTACGTTCTCTCTCACCATCCAAAACGGGGACATTTCTGCTTCATCAATCTGTGTCTAATATTCCTCCTCCTCCTCCTCCTGCTCCTCCTCCTGAAACCTCACGTAATCACGCTGAACGGGCAATTTTTCTTAGGGCCACAAGGCTCACTCAAATAATTTTTCAGAACAATTTTTATAAGTTTCAATGCGCTTAAAAGCATTGGAACTTTAACTTGAACCAATTTTTCGTTACACTGGGCTGCCTCCAGGCCTAGTTACCACTTAAGCCACATTAACCAAAGCGATTAATGGGTTTCACCTGCCCTCTTGGCTGGCCATGGCCAATTTTTGGGATGTACATTAGTACTGTTGATACAGCAATTTTTGTGGGCCCTCGCCTACAGTGTAATCAAATTAATTTTTAGCCCACCTGCATTACAGCTGACGTTACCTCAGCTGTGTTGGGCAATGCAATGGGATATTTCTATGTACCGCCGGTGGCTTCCTGGCACCCACCCAGGCAGTGGGTCCACAGGGAGTTAAACCTACATGTGTCCACTTGTAAAGAACCCCAGTCTGACTGGGGCATGCAGTGTGGGCCGAAACCCACCTGCATTAACCCTTTCCAGTCCACTGTGTGACCTGTGAAGACATTAGGGTTTAAGGCTGTACAGCTCCGTTGTTGGTAGACGTCCGTCGGGGTTCTCTTACTGTATATTGCCAGCCTCTCTGCTGTCGGAGCCTATCCTACGTGTCAGCTCATGCAGTACTGGCTTTAGCCAGCATATAGCGCCGTTGTATAACGGCAGAAAAAGAGTAAGCCCCCTAGGAAAACCATATACAAATTGGATTGGAAAGGGTTAAGCACAACATTACTACCTCAGCTGTGTTGGGCAATGCAATGGGATATTTCTATGTACCGCCGGTGGCTTCCTGGCACCCACCCATGCTGTAGGTGCACACGGAGTTTTTACTACATCTGTACACTTATAAAGAACCCCAGTCAGACTGGGGCATGCAGTGTGGGCCGAAGCCCACCTGCATTAAGCACGACATTACTACCTCAGCTGTGTTGGGCAATGCAATGGGATATTTCTGTGTACCGCCGGTGGGTTCCAGGGAGCCACCCATGCTGTGGGTCGACAGGGACTTCACAATAGGGAGTTGTACCTGCCTGTGTCTATGAATTAAAAAGCCCGGTCTGACTGGGGCATGCAGACACCTTGACAGAATGAATAGTGTGTGGCACATAGGTTCCCCATTGCTATGCCCACGTGTGCAGCTCCTGATGGCGGTGGCACAGGATTCTATTTCTCATTGCTTCTGCACAGCATTGTGGGCTATCGCCCCGCCCCTTTTAAAGAGGGTCGCTGCCTAGCCGTGCCAACCTCTGCAGTGTGTGCCTGCGGTCCCTCGTCATGGCAGACGCAATTCTAAATAGACATGAGCGTGGTGTGGCATGAGGGCAGCTGAAGGCTGCGCAGGGACACTTTGGTGTGCGCTGTGGGGGGGAGGGGGGGCGGTTGGGCAGCATGTAACCCAGGAGAAGTGTCAGTGGAGTGTCATGCAGGCAGTGATTGTGCTTTGTTGGAGGTAGTGTGGTGCTTAGCAAAGGTATGCCATGCTAATGAGGGCTTTTCAGAAGTAAAAGTTGTTGGGAGGGGGGGGGCCCACTCTTGCCGGTATTGTGGCTTAATAGTGGGACCTGGAAACTTGAGATGCAGCCCAACATGTAGCCCCTCGCCTGCCCTATCCGTCACTGTGTCATTCCCATCACTTTCCTGAATTGCCCAGATTTTCACACATGAAAACCTTAGCGAGCATCGGCGAAATACAAAAATGTTCTGGTCGCCCATTGACTTCAATGGGGTTCGTTGTTCGAAACGAACCCTCGAGCATCACGGGAAGTTCGTTACGAATAACGAACACCCGAACATTTTGGTGTTCGCTCATCTCTAATAGATACCTAATGCTAGCCCTAATCCCACTCTGACAGCCCCATCGACGCGTTTCTACAGTTAAGTTCTTATGACTGTGTCATCAGGATGGTTTGTCTTAGGTGCAGACACGTACAGCCTGACGGCTGTGTTCAAATGAGCAGCATTCTGATAACCATTCATAAACCATCCTGATGACACAGTTATAAGAACTTAACTGTAGAAACGCGTTGATGGGGCTGTCAGAGTGGGATTAGGGCTAGCATTAGGTATCTATGTATCTTTGATGGGCTGGAAAAATTTAACCATCAAAACCTAATGCGTCCCAGGTATTATGGGTGACAAACATCTATAAAGGGTTAAAGTGCTGAGATATCCTTGTATAATCAAGAGGAATCTCGCCATACCCATTTGTTTGATCACTCATATGCATAAAGGCATAAGCCTAAAAAGAGCAGTGACGGCGTTTTATATTGCCGCTACAAGGAATAATACTCAGCACTATACATCAGATGCTGGATTCTTTTCCATTTTTATAATTTTCCAATTGGTCTTTACAAAAGAATCTGTTATGCAATTCCAATGAGCCAAATTTAACATGGCGATTGAGTGGAAGTAAAGCTTATCATCAGATTCTTTAGAAAAACAATTTCTGCTTGTAATAGGAGACTGGCTTGGGGGAGTACATATCACTGACATCAGTTGACACTATTAGTGTTAAACGCTATTAGTTACCTTCTCAATAGTGATAGATACCCTCCTGAGCATAAAAGAATCTCCTAGATGAGATATACAAGCAATTGATGAAACCAATTGAGAACGTCACACACATTTAATAGAGGTTTTATTATAAAAATAAAAAAACGAGGACTTCACGCATTTTAATTTATTTTCAAATAAAAGTTAAATTTTAATACTAGTGGTTCCCTCGGTGATATTTGTCTGTGAATCCATTCTGGGAATTCTTCTGTCACGGTGACAAAGTAAAGTTTTTACAGTGTTCAGTGTAGTAAAAATGATGTGAACTTTGCTCTGTGGTTAAGTACAATTATAGTGATAACAAATTTATATAGTTTTGTTTTCATATTTTACAGCTTTTCTATAATAAAATTTTTTTTTTTAAACAAAAATGTGAAAATCCCTGCCTCTAGGAAGCGCTGCCTCTGATTGGCTGAGCGCTGTTGTCAGCTTGCAGTACACAATGATTTTCAATGTTTCCTATTAAGTCCTGCCATGTCCATGTATGGAAGCCTACTGACAACCTACAATTGCATCCTGGGATGCCGATAGGACACAGGAGGGGTAACGTGCTGATCACTGGCATACCATTAGGGGTCATAAAGGTTGCAATTGTGCTCTGGTCCCTTTGGTAGGGGGCCTGCCATACACTATTTTGCTACTGCGGGCTGCTTCTGGATGCCGCTCAGGGAATGGAGGTCCATTACCCAGGGCAGACGACAGCCAATTCCATGCTGCAGACTCGCCCAGGGCTCTCTTCCACTGAGACTGCAGTTGTGATTCATCCACCCAGACCAAAATAGATGGTCTTCTTCAGAGGTGGAAGCTTCTCATAAAAAACATTTGTCTGCTTTACAACATGATTTGCAGCACTTGGGGCAGAGAATAGTGGCAGTGGAGGAAACAGGAAAAGAATTCAGATTCACTGGACTTGCACAAACTACACAGGAGCAAGCGCTTCAGATATGCATATGGGTGATCTGGAGAACTGCCATTCACAGAATAACCCTTGCATTTGAGGTCTCAATAAGGATATTACAGTGCCCCAGTTGGAAGCTTGGGCACATAAATTTTTTAGCAACGTTCAGAGACCCCCTGACCAGTCAATTGAGTTAGGCAGGATATATCAATCCTTGGCTCCTAAATCTTCTGATTCTGCACATCCTTGAAACATTATTTGTCACATTAATTTTTAGAAAGGGTAGGAGCAGATTTTGCGGAAGGTCAGGGAATACAATGGCTTCTCTTTCTGGGGATCTCCTGGATCTAGTCCATCGCACTTTGCAATTACGCAGAGCCTTGAAACCCCTACTTATAGCACTGTGAGGAAAGGAGGATGGGGATATTCATTCCAGCTATGGGCCTATAAAGGGGGTAAATCTGCTTTGTTTAAGTCCCTTGGCTGAAATTTCTAGGTACTTTTGATCTTCCTATGATAGATTTACTAGACTGGCCTACACCCACTACCAGCTCCTTGCCAGCTGGTTCCTCCCAGAGAGACATGGCATACTGTAGGAAGAAAACCACAGCATCAGTCTTCGTAGATCACAGTTGGAACATACCTAAAGCACTCAGTCTCATTTACATTCAAATCCAATATTTATGTTGTTTTTTATGCCTGTTATAACATGGTTAAGGCCTTATTCACATGACCATATGCGAAAAACATGTCCCGCGGTGTTTTACTGGTCTGTGTGATGCCGGCAAAACATGAGTGTGGCAGCAGGTGTACTGCTCATGACTGTTTATCTTATACACTTGATCATGCACAGTTTGACTTTATCTTTTTTTTTTATATTCTCGCTCTGTTTCATAGCAAAGTTGCATATGTATTTCCACCCACATGCAATTTATTGCATTTGAACAGCGTTGCATTCGCTGCCCATACAAAAGTATGTATGTACACGCTAATGTAAACAGATCAATGAAAGTCCATTTACTTTCATGGTCTCCATTCACCGTGTATCATACGGTCATACATCATGGGCTTAATATGCGCCAAAATCAGTCGTGTAAAAGAGCCGTAAGTCTCATCACTTTTGTCTGTTGGTGGTAAAGCACTATTTTACCTTCCTCTTAGACTCCTTTTTCCTCATAGGTCCTTCATTTTTGTTCACTTATTTATTTAATTTTTCAGTTATCTTTGATGTGGTGGAGGAGTAGGTTTTGCATTGTAGGAGCTCTAAGAAACTCCATATAGCGTTGCATTGTCTGCTCTGGATAAAATGTGAGAAGTTGTGTACACAAATCACTGACAAATGACACTAGCCAGTATCCTACGACAATGAAGTTGTTCTGAGTTTATTATAAGGCAGACACATTTATTTATTTATTTATATATATATATATATATATATATATATATATATATATATATAATATACATACTTTACCACATAAGCAAGGTTAGGGTGGTTACAATCTACACAATTGCCTTACTTTGTAATGACTCTAATGATTAACATATCTTAATGCCTTAAGGTATATGCTGCTACTAAAACACGTGATTCCTAACAAGCAAAACTTAAGGGGGAGAATAGACTTATTCTGTATTTGTTGTTCTAATAGCTCCTCTCCAAAGGGAGGGGGTCAGAACCCGCTATATCAGGACATTCCTAAGCCAAGGAAGAATATGTTGGAGTATGAGCCTGCATCTAATACTACATATCAGTGTATAACAGAAGCATGTTAACCATTCATATGTTAGCTATTCACTAAGAAGGAAGATATATCTCTCTCTTGTATATACACGTACATATATATATATATATATATATATATATATACACACGTTTGCATTGGCTAATGTGAGAAACATATGAAATAATACATATGCAATAGAATACATATTATCACTATAACATCTGTTTATAATTGTATTTCTACCCACAGAGCTTGATAATCTTGCAAGGAACAGTTGCTTGGTTTAGTTTTTGTTATATTACCCATCCCTTTTTCCCTCTCCTCCATGCCAGAAAGGGGTTGGACATTTGACTGCAAGACTGCTGCTTATGACCTGTGCCCTCTTCCTCTTTTATACAACCATGACTAATGTGACTTTTTGTACATACACTGCTAAAGGCCTCAATGTCCGAGAGAAAAGAAGTCTTTAGTAATTTAGGGACAAAGGAAACAAAAAAAATTGGGGGGCAAATGCAATCAAATGGCAGGCTGACCATAAGAGTTCATTATATATTATATCCAGAACATCTCTATCAATACTATCCACCAATAATAATAATAATGATGATTAAATTACTATAAAAAAGTGAAACAATGCAAATCAAATAAATTATTTTATTTTTTATATCCAGGTTGCATCCATATTCACTGCATTTTTCATGTGCCCAAAAAAATGCAAGAAGGCCCAACTCATGTCACTTTTCCCCCCCAAGGTCTCCTGGTAGCATACGCTAAAAACACAGTGAGTACGCATGCAACTGCATTTTGTTGCAGTTTTACGTGATGCAATAAGCGTTGTTGGATGATTTCGATCCATGATACAGACCAAAATAGGATATGCTGCAATTTTTTTATATGTGTAAATAACACGCATCTGAATACATCAATACAAATCAATGGTGTTGTTTGCTGCCCATATTACCTCCATAAAATTATGGACGTAATATGAACAGAATCTATGCCTGTGTGCATGAGGCCTTAAATGGCCAGCTCATGGTCCCCACCATATTTCTGACCCAGCAAATCCTGCCTAACCTCTGGCTATTTTAGCCATCCTACCCCCATGGAGGATAGCTAAACAATTGGTCCCGTTAGCCACTGTGATATAGCCTCAGTTAGTTGTGTATTCCGGTTCTGACACTTGCGTTTGTTCTGGATACTTCTGAATTCTGTGCTCCCTAACCTCATCTCTGTATTCTGAATTTAGTTATTGCCTGCTGCCTGCCTTGACCTCCAGCTTGACCCTTATTATTGCAACTGTGCTACGAGCCCCAACCACCGTTAGTCTTCTGAATACTCACCTGTCAACACCATCAGGCTCTGCGACTTGGCCCAGTGTAGTGTCTGCAGCCACACTGCTGGGACTATCTGGACGAGTAACATCTTGGGGATCCCTCAGCAAGGACTGTATCCCACTTGGAGGGGTCAAGGGTGAAAACTGGGATACCTCAGGTAATAGCTCAAAGTCAAATCAGTGTCTGGCAAGTTGGATCCATATCCACCTGTCTGTCAATTTGCTTAGGCCATGTATCCCTCTGGTGCAACAAACACCAAGCTGGATCCAGCCGTGCATTCAAGGAACAAGTTTCACAGATCTTTCAAGATGTTGCAAGCCATCTGGACTCCCTGGAAAATGGTCTACCCAGGTTGCTATTCAAGCTTCTTCTCAACTGCTCACTCTGCTAACTATTCAGTTGTCTATACATCAGTCTCCTGCACCTGATCCTTCTACTGGTCCACAGATACCACTACTGTCCCACTATGAAAACACCCAACCCTACAGAGGATACAACTGGTTGGAGTGTCTTTATAAAGACCAGAGTACTTGGTAGTAAAGGAAAGGAAGTTGTGGTAAGAGAGAAGGAGAGAGTTTACAAAGTCATAGATAGAACAGAGACAGGAGAAGACCAAATCAAGCATATTGCAGTCTTTGTGCATGGGCAAAACTGTGAGTTGTGAAAGGGCTAGAGATAATTAATGTTGGAAGCTAAGAGGCAGATCAGGAGATGTTAAAGTCAAATAAAATGAGAGTTGGAATTTCACAGCATAAGGGCTCGGTCAGAGAAGTGTTGTTTACTTGCTAATACAGCAGCGAGAAAACAGCGCTGCTATAGGAACCAATAGGTTCCTATAGAAGCACTCAAATGGACGCTTTTTAGAAGCACATAATCTGCGCTTCTAAGAAAAAAAGGACAGCGAGTGCAAACTCATTTGTCAGCTCCGTGGTGCAGAGTGCTTTCCATAGGCTTTAAACAACAAAAAATTCCATGCAGGAAAAAGTGTAACCCACGCTTGCTTGCAGAGTAAAATTTGTAATCTTCTTTTATTTAGTCAGATTTAAAATTGTCAGGTATACACATCTCTAACCAGACGCGTATCGTTGTTTAAAGCCCAGTACTGGGGGCAGGTGAACCCGCTTGAGCAAGCAGTGGATCATGAAACATATTTGAAGTGAGCAAGCTGACAGCACAGCACACCATATTCAAGTGTTTGCTTTTCATAGGCTCCTATGAGAGCCACAAAAGCATGCATCCTGCACTATGGATCGTGTGACCAGGCTGCTTCACGGAGCTAGAAGGAACCCATTCACGTGATCTTTTCAGGAAAGATAGCAGTGAGTAAACAATGCTTGTCTGACCAAGCCCTAGGAAGCGACGAGACAAGGTAGCAAAGTGATCTAGAAACAGGCTTGGAAAGTGCTAGGGGCAGAAGATGACCACCACTGCCATAGACAGTAGAGTCTAAGAGTATGGATACTGGTGGGATTACAGAGAAAGTGCATCTCGGAGAAAGTAGAATGTCTACTTCCCCACGTCTGTTTTCAGGTCTTGGGCTATGGATAAAGTGCAGCCCATCACCTGATACTGCCTGTCCTGCAGTATCAGGTAATGCATATTTGGCTTCTTTTTCTGTGAGGTATGTCTTTGTACATTTTTTTCTCTCACGTCTGTGAGTTTATTTGGCTATTAGTGAGATAGCATAGGTTCTGACATACGCGTGGCGGTCTTGCCGCGGCCCATCAGCTTACATGGCTTGGCCAAAATGCAAACTAACACCCGCATGTATCAGTGTTTTTTTGGCATACAGTGCGCTATAGATGCTGGGTAAGGCCAGAATGCCCCGCCAGTGCGGTGCACTAATGTGATACAGGGCAATCCACTGCTTTGCCAGTGGAGGTTGTATTCCTGTATTGTGTGGTGCACTTATCTATGGCTGGCATCCTTGGTATCAGTTCATATGTGCAGACTATGTTGTCTGCAGTCACCTCTCCCCCAATCTTCGGTTTAGTTGAGTGGCTGCACATCAGTCTGCACTGAACATTTAGCTCCCTCATATTGCAATCTGGTTTTCTGCGTGCTACTAGGGAATATGGTTATTGAGTCTGCCCTGCAGTTTTAGATGATGCATATTTGGCTTCTTTTTCTGTAAGTTATGTCTTCGTAGGGTAGAGAAGCAAATCTGCCATTTGTGTGGCCATTCTGATGCCTTTGGTCTGGGGCATACATGCCGAGCCTGGAGAGCCGCTCTGCTAAACTGCCTGCCTCTTTCTGCCCCCTCGCTGGCTGCCAGCAATGGGAGGGGGCAGGACAGGGCAGGAGCTTAGCAACTAGCTCCCGGCCCATCATACCCCTTCCATTGCAAACATTGCAAACAGCCGACCTCCCTACTCCAGCAGCTACCATTGGCTCCCATACCATTCTATGGCAGCCACTGCCTATATTCCAGCTAGGAAGATAGTTCCTGAACTATCTTTTCCTGGTCAGCGCAAAAGCTGCGAGAATACGCCCATCTGAACTGATGCATTGTAAACCAATGCATCAGATGGGCAGCGTATATCAGCTGGGTGTGAAAGTGTTGCTGAAATACGCTTGTGTGAATAAAGCCTTACTATGTAGAAAAAAAAAGATTTAAACAACTGTCACAATTTGGTATTTTCATGTTTATAAGTACTAAGGGAAAAAGGTTAGCACATTATTTAACCCGGAAGGTGCACACCAAGAAAAAAAAACATGGTAAAAATGGCTAATTTTGTATATATCACAAAAAGTGGAATATCAAGTGATCAAAAAGTCGTATGAATCACCAAACGGTACCAATAAAAAGGACAATTCATTCTGCAAAAAAAAAGTCTTAAACAGCATTGTGGCTGGAAAAAAAAGTTAGTTGATGAAAGAAAAAAAATTCTACTTTTTCTAAAAAAAAAGATGTAAATTATTAACCCTTAGAGACCAGCCCATAGTGTTTTTATGTCCTTGCTAAGTAGGCTTTAATCCCTGAGGACATAAAAACATGCTTCCTGCGGGGATTAAAACAACGTAGGCTGTGGACGTGACAGCTCCAGGTTGTCAGCTACCTCCGAGCACCGACATCGGAGGCCGCATGGAGCTCCCCCCCACAATGCAATTGGCGCTATCCGTTTGAAAGCGCCGATTGCATTAAAGTGCAAAAACTTTTTTTAAAAAGTCAAAGATTCAGCTGCCCTCATGGATCAGATCCAAGGGGGCAGCTGAGATTACCCCAGTCCTCTGTGCCGTTCCGCAGTGATCTGGTCCTCCAGGACTTGAAGCCGGCCTTCTGCGCATGCGTGCCAGGCGTCATTACATCAGCTGCATGCGTAGAAGGCAAATTTGAAATCTCCCGGCTCCTGAAGGCAGCCAGGAGGCAAGAGATGTCACCGGGGAGTTTTATCTCCCCTCATGGATCGGATTCATGAGGGGAGGTGAAAATACTCACCCCTGTCCACCGTGATGTCCCCCGAGGATCAGTACCTGCCATGGGCTTCTGTTCACATGCACCACATTGGAGAGCCTGGCAAATTTAAAATTCCCCTGCACTTGGCTGTCAAAAATAGCCGAGTGCAGGGAGATGTTACCGGGGACCGCTGTATGTGGTTCCCAGTCACATAATCACTGTTATCCACCAGATAACAGTGATCATGGAAAGTTAAAAAAAGTTTAAAAAGTTAAAGTTTCATCTCCCCATACCGATCGTATCCATGAGGGAAGATGAAATTACATACCCAAAGTCCCCGAATTTGCCTTAACCCGCCTTCGGCACATGTGCCCATCAGCATAATGGCGGACACATGCTCAAAAGTCAAGGATTGCCCGTGAAATGTAAAATCTCCCTGCTCCTGGCTACCAGAGGTAGCCGAGAGCCTGGAGGTGTCACAGAGATGGCCCGCGATACGAGATTCCTTGTCACGTGATCACCGTTATCCAATGGATAAAGGCGATCACGTAAAAGTTTTTTTAAAAGTTGAAGTTTCATCTTCCCTCACTGATGTGATCAGTGAGAGGAGATAAAACATCTTACCAGAGGCCTCCGCATTTGAACCCCAAAGCAATCATCCTCCACGGACCTCCCCAACTCCTGTGCATGCCCCGCCAGAAAAATGCCAGACACAGGCGCAGGGGGCAGGGAGCCCAGGAAATTTTAAATCTCCTTGCTCCCGTTGACCAGCGGTCTCCAAGAGCCTGGAGCAGTGACTGGTCACCTTGTTGAGCAGTCCCCGGTCACGTGATAAAAAGGTAGCGATCTGCCTTAGGCCGGTCTCACATGACCAGATAGAAATTGCGGATTCCATATGCGTTTTATCTGGATTACACAATTCAGCTCACATTAGCGAATCGGAATTATGTAATCCACTTGCACAAAGCAGAGCACAGCGGATATCCGCAACATAGAGCCCATTGTGCTCCATGGTCGCAAATATACTCACAGCCCATATGCAACTACATTGTATTTGGGATGTGGATAGCCGTTTCGTCACTGAGCGATGGCAGGGGAAATATTAACAAGAGATAGTGTACTGCACATGACCGCCTGTGTAAGTACGCAGTTATCTGCTGGGATCTGCTGTGGGCTTCCGCAAGTGGATACCACATATGGCCGTGTAAGCCCCGTGTTATTCCGATCGCTACCTGTAATACGTAATTTACAAGAAGCCCCGGGAACGCTCGTCTTCCTGCAGTTCCTGGCGCAGCTTGTTGAGTGCATTCTATGTGAGATCACCGCGCCGCAGCAAGCTTACAAAGCCTCACAGAGCGCCACTTTCTACACCCTATCCCTGCCGCTGAGGTCAAGAAATACCCCCCCAAAAAGCAATAAAGGAGGAGGGATACCCGATTTTATTGCCCCATGTGCCCATCCCAACCAGGACCCCCTAATTACTCCTTTGGATATACCACACAGTTTACATTATTACTTTTATCTAAGATTTCGGAAATGCCAAAAAATGGGAGAGAGGGATAATTTTTAGGGAGTCAATTTTTTTGCTGCACAAGTGGGCAATGGGGCCTCGAATTTATTCAGTTGTGCCCTGAAATCCAACTGGTGTTCCTCCATTATAGGCCTAGCCATGTGTCCTATAAGTAGATTAGGGCCACAATGGGCATGTTTCTGAACACAGGACAAACAGGGGTATCCATTTTTGGATGAAAGTCTTCATTGATATGTGTGATATACAAAAAAAACTGTTTTTAAAATTACGCAGTTGCCAAAAAATGAAAATAGTAATTTTTTCCTTCTGCTTTGTTTAGATTCATTCAAAAACTGTGAGGTCAAAATATGCAGTACAACCCTAGATGCGGACCCTCGATGTGGATGTTGCTGTTATACACTGAACAAAACCAAGATATTTAATAGTTCAGATGGAAATAAAAAGTATGAGATTAAAAGCTTCATTAACTGTAAATCCACAAATATTATTTACATTATTCTATGTACACATTGCAACCTAGAAAATTCCAGATTAGAATGGCAGAGCATCTCAGGGATATTCAGAAGGGATATGTAGGCAAATCGTGGGTTGCTAATCATTTTATCAAAACATTTGATAGTAATATGGAAGGAGTTTCATGCTTTGGCATTGAAAGGGTGTGTAGAAATAGAAAGCAGAAGGTAGAAATGCAAGATATCTTCCATAGGGAGGCTTCTTGGATTCTGGAAGTGGACACTAGATATCCACATGGGATGAACTATAAAACCAATTTATTTTGTATCTATTAGTTTTATTTGTATTATTTAGAAAAATAAATGAATTCATGAATGGGTGTGAGTGAGACCTGCCTCTGATTGGCTCAGCGCTGAGCCAATCAGGGGGCAGGTCTGACTCACACCCCCTTCCCACCCACTGCAGGCCGGGCGCGCTGAACTACGGCTGCCGGGACAAGGTAAGTATATATATTTTTTGTATTTTAACACTTTTCTGGATGAATTGCAGGGAAGGGCTTATATATTTAAGCCCTTCTCGACAATTCATCCAGCGCTGTCCGGCAGCCCATTGCTTTCAATGGAGCCGGCTGTATTGCCGGCTCCATTGAATTCAATGGGAAAGCATCGTTCTTCTCTGCCACAGCTGTTACAGCTGTGGCAGAGAAGAATGATTTGTCTTCTATATGTTCTCAATGGGGTCGGCACTGCTGCCGCCGGCCCCATTGAGCGCATATAGAGAAGAGAACAGGAATCGCAGATCGCAGATAGGTGCGATCTGCGATTTCTGTTCTATAATTTATCGGACGAGCGCATAAAAAGCGCTCATGTGTCCGATACGATTGCAAAGCAATGGTTTTAAAAAATCGCCGGACGCATGCGCAAATCGCGCAAAAAAACGCTCGTCTGACTAAGGCCTTATAAAGTGACTTGTGTCAGATTTCCAAACTTTGGCTTGGTCATTAAGGCACAAACGGGCTTGGTCACTAAGGAGTTAAAAAAACGACATAAAATTGGGATCAACTAAATTATACTAATTTGCAGATTAGTGTAATTAATTAATCAAACATGTTATTTATACCACACAGTGAACACCATGGAAAATAAAAAAAAATACAATGACAGAATTGCAGATTTTGTTAGCATTGCTTCTGAAAAAAAAAAAACAGAAAAAGAAGTAATGAAAATGGTATATCTTTCCAAAATGGGATCAATGGAAACTATACCTCATCACACAAAAACAAATTGTCATAGAGCTCTGTTGATGGAAAAATAATGGTCATGCTCTTGGAATGCTGCAACACAAAAGCAAATCTTTAAAAAAAAAAAAAGTGTTTTTTTTAATGTACAAATATAGCAAAACATGTATAAACTTGGTATTGTTGAAATCATGTAGACCCAGAGAATAATGTTATCACAATATTTATTTTGCACACTGAACACCATAAAAATAATGACAAATGGCAGAACTTCTTTTTTTCCCAATCCCCCTAAAAAATTAATAAAAGTTATAAAATACATTATATGTGCCCCAAAATGATGCCAATAAAAAGTGCAACTTGTCCCACAAAAAAACAAGCCCCCATACAACTATATTGACATAAAAATTAAAAAAATATGGAATGCGACAATGAAAAAAACTGAAAGATTAGTTGGTCATTAAGGCGCAAACAGGCTTTGTCATTAAGGGGATAAGTAGCTTACAGGCAAAAAGATTGGTCTAGTGAACAATAAGAGGATGCAATTTCATATATTTTACTTTTTTATTTTGGTGTTGATGGTATATAATCAACTTTATATTTAAAGAAGTGACAGCATTTGTTTTAGAAAATATAGGTGGATAACTCCTTTATTTAAACAGGTGGAAATTCATCACTGCTCAGAGCTATCCACAGTAAAAAAAACAACTGGCAACATATTTAACTCCTTCCCTCCATATGACGTACGGGTACGTCATGGCAGCGGGGTACTTTCCGCAACTGGACATACCCTTACGTCATGTGGATCCCCCACTGTTAACCTCTTCCCTGCCGCGATCTATGTAGATCAAGGCACGGGAAGAGTTTATAGAGGGAGTGTGCGCCTTCTGTGCTATTATCGGGCTCTTGTGATATAATTGCAGAGAGCCCGGCTGATTGCCATGGTAACAGGACGCCACCTACAGGTGTGCTGTATTACCATTGCCATATGATCGCTGTAATAAGTGATAAGCCATTGCAGGAGAAAACTCCTGCAATGCCTTTTCATAACAATCATTGGTGGCATGGTGTAAGTCCCCCAGAGGGACACAAATGGTGTAAAAGAAAAAATCTAAATAATGTACAAAAAATACAAATGTAAAAAAGTAAAAGAAAAACTTTTTTGGGCTTTTTCTCTTTTTAGCATTAAATAATCCCACATATTTGGTATTATCGTGTCCGTAACGACACGTACAATACGTTGAATATGCTTTTTATCCTGCACAGCAAAAAGTATAAAAAAAAAATGCTAAAAAACTGAGGCAAAATGCTAATTTTTAGCATTTTGCCTTCCAAAAAGCGCAATAAAAGTGATCAAAAAAGCCGTATGTACCACAAGATGGTACCAATAAAAACTACAGCTTGTCTCGCAAAAAATAAGCCCTCACAGAGCTCTGTCCATGGAAAAATAAAAAAGTTATAGGACTTTTTATATGTCAAAGGGAAAAATGGAAAAACCTAAAAATATAAGAATTTTGCTATTGTTGTAATCGTACCAAACCGCAGAAAAAAAATGTATTGTGTCTTTTATGCTGCATGATTTATGCTTTAAAAAAAAAACTATGGCAGAATTGATGCGTTTTCTCTCCCTGCGATCATAAAAAAAAAATAATGAAAAGTTTTGCAATATAGTCTATGTGCCCCAAAATGGCACCAATAGAAACAAGCCCTTATACGTCCGTGTCGACGAAACAATAAAAAAGTTATGGCTTTTGAAAAATGGAGATTAATATCCGCCAAAAATCGTTGCGTCCTTAAGACCAAAATAGGCCATGTCCTTAAGGGGTTAATGCAGTTCATGTTTTTGTACCATCAAGAAAACTTTGGGCAGAATTTTCTGTATCAGTTTAATTATGAATGGGTTGGACAAGCTATGCTTTTTATATTATAGTGAGGTAGTATAATCCTATATAGGATATAGTATAGGATATTTCTTATACTAGGAGCAGTTGCAACCTTAAACAATTTATGTACGCGGTGTGATAAATAGTTGAGAAAAAAAATAAAATCTGAATAGAATTTTATTTTCTTTCATAATTTTAACAAAAGGAAAAATCGGTGTTAATTTCCTCACCATTCCATACCTGTTGCTTTACCACCACATTTTTTTAGACAGAGCACCTAGTTTTCATTTATGGACTTATATGGACTCTGAGATAAGTTGCCATCAAACAAGAATAAAACCTATAGTAAACTAACACCTTTTACCTGATGTGTATATAGTTTAGAGAAATCTCTTTAAATATTTCACTGCATTGTTGTCAACCTTTCCTGTTAATCCATCATATCAACTTTAGGGCCCAGGGATTCCAGGGAAATATCTATTAAAGGATAGTTTAGGGAAGTCACAAAAATGGCAATATTAAATTCAGCTAAAAACCCTGTGATTAACAATCTAACGCTGACCACAGTGAATTGTCACTTTGATTGATTTCACAGTGACATTCATTGATGGCAATTTTATATGAAGTGACAGTTAATATTGTACTGAAACTTGACATTTCCTTCATGCATTTGCATATAATAAAAATATTTGAAGTAACTAATAATACATCTAAATCCCAAATTTTTAAGTAACATTTTGAGAAACATTTTTACAAAATTAATGCAAACTTAAACCTACTGCTCACATTCAGTAAAGCCAATTTTTATATGCCAAATTTGCACATTTTTACTCTGTTACAAATCAGTATAAATATTAGGTTATAATGGATATGGATAGCGCCGATCGCATAAGTTACAAAATGTACAAAAAAAGTTAAAGATTTAGCTACCCTGATGGATCGGATCCATCAGTGCAGCTGAAATTACTCACTCGCCTTCTCCGGGGTCTTCTGTGGTGACGGAGTCCTCCCGGACCCGCCGCCGCTCTTCTGCGCATGTGCGCCAGATGATGACGTCACGTGCATGCGCAGAAGCCCGGGAGCCCCCAGCAAATTCAAAATCTCCTGGGGATGTTACCGGGGACCGCGGTAAAAAAGTTTTTAAAAAGTACAAGTTTCACCTCCCCTCACGGATCCGATCCATGAGGGGAGGTGAAAATACTCACCTCAGGTCCGCCGATGTCCCCGGTGTTCCGGGAGCCGAAGTCCCCCTCTGCGCATGCGCACACGATGATTGACATTGGGCGCGTGCACAGAGGGGTTCGAGCTACGGCAAATTCAAAATCCCTCTGCTCCTGGCTGCTATGTGTAGCCAGGAGCAGAGACATTATACCAGGGACATGATCACTGTTTTAAAAAAAAGTTTTAAAAAGTTAAAAAAGATCATATCCGTGAGGGAGGATGAAAGTACGTACATAAGGCCCCCGGATTTATCTGCGGACCTTACCCCAGCTTCTGCGCACACGCCCGTCGCCAAAATGGCGGACGCATGCACAAAAGCTGTGGATTGCCAGGATGATTGAAATTCTCCCTCCTCCTGGCTACAAAACTGAGCCAAGAGCCTGGAGATTTCACGGGGGGCCGCGGTGAGCGGTTCCTGTTCACGTGTTCGCCATTATACAATGGATAGGGGCAATCACGTAAAAGTAAAAAAAAAAAATTGACGTTTCATCTCCCCTCACCGATGCGATCGGTGAGAGGAGATGAAACTTTTTACCAGAGGCCTCCGTATTTGCACCCCGACGCGATCCTCCTCCGTGAACTTACCCGGATTCTGCACATGCGACCGCCGGCAAAATGCCGGACACATGTGCCGGAGTTGGGGAGCCCAGGAAACTTAAAATCTCCTTGCTCTCAGCGACCAACGGTCGCCGAGAGCCTGGAGCAGTGACGGGTGGCCTCGTTGAGCGGTCCCCGGTCACGTAATAAAAAAGTAGCGATCTAACATAGGTCGGTCTCACATGACCGGATAGGATTTACGGATTCCGCATGCGTCTGATCCACGGTATTACGCAGATCAATCGCATTGGATTACACAATTCCGCTCACATTAGTGGGTTGGAATTGTGTAATCCACTCGCAGAAAAGAGAACGCAGCAGGTTCTATTTTACCGCGGCTATCTGCAGCATAGAGCCTATTGTGCTCCATAGTCGTGGATATACCCGCTGCCCATACGCAACTACGTTGTGTACGGGCTGCGGGTAGCCGCGTCATCGCTAAGCAACGGTGTGGGAAATACAAACAAAAAAAAAATTTGTACTGCTATTGACCGCCTGAGTGAGTAGGCAGATATGCGCAGTACATTACGCGGCCGTACGCAGGGTCACAGCTGGGCTCACAGCTGGGATCCGATGCGGGCCTCCGCAAGCGGATTCCACCTATGGCTGCGTGAGCCCGGCATTATTCAGACCGCTACCTGTAATACGTATTTTACAAGAAGCCCCGGGAACGCTTGCCTTCCTGCAGTTCCAGGAGCAGCTTGTTGAGCGCCTTCTGTGCGAGACTGCCGCACCTCCGCAAGCTTACGAAGACTCACGGAACGCTACTTTTTACACCCCATACCCGCCACTGAGGTCAAGAAATAACCCCCAAAAAGCATGAAAGGAGGGGGGATACCGGTTTTATTGCCCCATGTGCCTATTCCAACCAGCCTCCGTAATTACTCCTGTCTTCAGAAATACCACACAGTTCACATTATTACTAGAGATGAGCGAACGTACTCGGTAAGGCCGATTTCGCAATCGAGCACCGCGATTTTCGAGTACTTTACTACTTGGGTGAAAAGTACTCTGGGGCGCTGTGGGGCGTGGCGTGGTGGAGCGGGGGGTAGCAGCGCGGAACAGGTGGGAGCTCTCTCTCTCTCCCCCCACTCCCCTCTGCAACCCCCCGCTCACCCACAGCGCCCCCGAGTACTTTTCACCCGAGTAGTTAAGTACTCGAAAATCGCGGTGCTCGATTGCGAAATCGGCCTTACCGAGTACGTTCGCTCATCTCTAATTATTACTTTTATCTAAGATTTGGGGAAAGCTGAAAAGGGCGTGGAGGGGGGGGGCGATATTTTTAGGGAGTCAATTTTTATTCTGTACAAATGAGCAATGGGGCCTTGAATTTATTCAGTTGTGCCCTGCAATCTAACGGGTGTTCCCTCCATTATAGGCCTTGCCATGGGCCCTGTAAGTAGATTAGGGCCACAATGGATATGTTTCTGAACTCGGGACAAACTCGGGACATTTTGGGGTGAATGTCTTCATTCCTATGTACGCTGTACAAAAAAACCTGTTTTTAAATTGAAAAAAATTGCCAAAAAAATTGAAAATCGTGATTTTTTCCTTCTGCTTTGCTTAGATTCATTCAAATACTGTGGGGTCAAAATATGCTGTGTACCCCTAGATGAATTCATTAAGGGGTCTAGTTTTCAAAATGGGGTCATTTGAGGGGGTTCCTTATCGTTTTGGCCGCCCAATGGCTCTATAAGTGGGCGATGGGGCCTGGAATTAATTAGTTGTACCCTGAAATCCAACGGGTGTTCCTTTCATTATAGGCTTAGCCATGTGTCCTGTAAGTAGATTAGGGCCACAATGGGTATGTTTCTGAACACGGGACAAACAGAGGGGTATCCATTGTGGGGTCAAAGTCTTCATTTATATGTGTGCTGTACAAAAAAACCTGTTTTTAAATTGACGCAATTGCCCAAAAAAGGAAAATCGTAATTTTTTCCTACTGCTTTGCTTAGCTCTATTCAAAAATTGTACGGTTAAAATACACAGTACACCCCTAGATGAACGCGTTAAGGGGTCTAGTTTTCAAAATGAGATCATTTGTGGGGGTTCTCTATTGTTTTGGGCGCTCAAGAACTCTACAAGTGTGCTATGGGGCATAAAAGGCCTTCAAGCAAAATCTATGTTCTGAAAACCACCGATTACTCCTTTCATTTTGGCCCCGTTGTGCATCCAGACATAAGATTAGGACCACAATGGGTATATTTCTGAAAACAGCACAAACAGGGTTATCCATTTTGGGGTGCAAGTCTTCATTCACATGTGTGCTGTACAAAAAAAGTTGTTTTTAAAGTGACAGAATTGCCAAAAAATGAAAATCTCAATTCTTACCTTTTGCTTTGCTTGAATTCATTCAAAAACTGTGGCATCAAAATATGTAGTACACACCTAGATAAATTCGTTAAGGGGTCTAGTTTTCAAAATGGGGTCATTTTTGGGAGTTCTCTATTGTTTTGGACGCTCAAGAACTCTACATGTGTGCTATGGGGCCTAAAAGGACTTCAAGCAAAATCTATGTTCTGAAAGCCACCGATTACTCCTTTCATTTTGGGACCCATTGTGCATCCAGACAGAAGATTAGGGCCACAATGGGTATGTTTCTGAGCACAGGACAAACAGGGGTATCCATTTTGTGGTGCAAGTCTTCATTTATATGTGTGCTGTACAAAAAAAGCTGTTTTTAAAATGACAGAATTGCGAAAAAAACGAAAATCGCAATTTTTTCCTTTTGCTTTGCTTGAATTCATTCAAAAACAGTGAGGTCAAAATGGGCAGTACACCCCTAGATACATTCGTTAGGGGTCTAGTTTTCAAAATGGGGTCATTTGTGGGGGTTTTCTATGGTTTTATGTGCTCAAGAACTCTACATGTGTGCTATGGGGCCTAAAACGCCTTCAAGCAAAATTTTTGTTCTGAAAGACACTGACTACTCCTTTCATTTTGGGCCCTGTTGTGCACTCATATATAAGATTAGGGCCTAGAGATGAGCGAGCGTACTCGGCCATGCCCCTTTTTCGGCGCGATTTTCAGTACTTCCGTACTCGGGCGAAAAGATTCGGGGGGCGCCGTGGGTGAGTGGGGGGTTGCAGCGGGGAGTGGGGGAGAGAGGGAGAGAGAGAGGGCTCCCCCCTGTTCCCCGCTGCTTCCCCCCTGCTCCGCCACGCCTCCCCCGCCCCCCGGATCATTTCACCCGAGTACGGAAGTACTCGAAAATCGCGGTGCTCGATCGAGTAATTACTCGAACGAGTAGGTTCGCTCATCTCTATTAGGGCCACATTGGGTATATTTTTGAACACAGGACAAACATGGGGATCCATTTTGGGGTGTAAATCCTCATTTTCATTTAAACTATAGAAAAAAAATATGTCTTTAAAATGACATATTTGCAAAAATATTAAATTTTAATTTTTCTCCTCTAAATTGCATTAATTCCTGAAAAAAAACTGTGGGGTCAAAATACTCATGACACCCCTCAGTGAATACATTAAGGGGTGTAGTTTTTAAAATAGGGTCATTTGTGGGGGTATCTATTATTCGGACACCTATGAGCCTTTGCTATCTTGGCTTGGTGCAGGAAAATAAAGTGTTCCTCAAAATGCTGAAAAGTAATGTTAAATTTGTATGTCTCCTAAATGGTTAAAAAAACATAAAAGTTTTTCAAATGTGCATTCAGAATAAAGTAAATAGATGGAAATATATATCTTAGCAAAAGTTTGTACGGTATGTTTGCACATATTTGATATATTACAATTGAAAATGTGAAAAAATGATATTTTTTTCAAAATTTTCCCAATATTGGCACTTTTAATAAATATACACAAATTATATCGGACTATTTTCACCACCTAAATAAAGTACAACATGTGGCGAAAAAACAATGTCAGAATCACTTGGATATGCAAAACCTTTACAGCTATTCTATGTTAAAGTACACGTCAGATTTCCAAAATTTGGCCTGGTCATTAAGGAGCAAACAGGCTTGGTCACTAAGGGGTTAACCAGAAACTTATGGGGCAACCATGCAAAGAGTGGCAGATACCCTAAAAACTAGAAAACCCTGTTATGGCCCATAAGCAGGGAATATAAACCTGGACAACAATGAGAGAAAGAGAAATCCGCAGTTAATGGCAGAAGTTTCCAACATGTCTCATCCTTCCCATGGAGATATTAAGGGAACAGTAGGGGAAAGAACATTACCAAAGCACTTATTTCCTTATGAAATACATGCAATATGATCATGAATTGCACAGCACTTCACATAAATTGATAATGCTGAATAACACAATCATGCAGCATCTGGTAAATACAAACCACAATACTAATAAGCAGTCATGCAGCAAGCAACACAGCAAACCTGCATAAGAGTGGCAGTAGTAAGTACATTAGCATTAGTATTAGTACTACATATGTATTGCAGTGTATTGGCAGCAAATAATATATATATTTAGCTCTTTCTGCTCTATAACATGATGCCTGCAGTTTTGACAGAAAGTTCAAGCTGACAGACTGTCTTTAAGTGCACACCTACAAATAAAATTTGGGTAACTTTCAACAGGTCAAACAGTTCCGTAATAAATATCAGGACCGGACTGGTAGTCTGCGCAATAGAGATGATTCCTGGTGGGCTGCACTGCCAGATGACTGAACTGGCTGCTAATCCTGGCCTTTACGACAGGAATATATATAAGACAGTATATTTGGAAAAAGAAAACCTAAGGCTGGTTTCACACACGCGCATTTGAATTGCGAGTTCCGCAATTGCCATCCGCGCGTATGATACATGGTAATATGCAAGTATTGAAATGCATGGACTTATGCTGCTTTGTGCACACTTGCAAGTACAAGTTTTGGATTCTGCGTGCAGAAGAAAAACTGTAGCATGCTCTATTTTACCACTGATTTTGCGTGTATGAGCTCCATTGATCTCTATGGATGCGTTCGATACACAGTGCGTATGCAATTATATTGCGTATGGACGTGGATTCATGCTCATGTTGCTAGGAGACTAGATACATATGGTATAAAGAAAGTAGGAATTTGTTAGCAGAAAATGCAGGACAGAATCTAGGGATCAACCCATCCATCCAGACTGCTGTCTGTAACCACGCTTATTCTTCTGGGCTCTTCCTCCAGAAGGATAGGTGTTATTTTTAAATGTGGTTTATACTACTTCTAAAAGAAGTAGTATGAACCTGATAACCCTAGAGAGCAGTATTCATTCCTAAGGCGTAGCTCTTGGAACATCTTTCTCCACGACAGCACAGGGAAATGTCGCCTGAGTGACAGAAGGGTGTTTCCAAGGAGTTGGGCTACTTTCTGTAATTCCCTGCTTGTGTTCAGTTTTCCACACTGATGATACACTTTCCATCCTGTAAGCAAGTGGGGTGCACTTGCCTGCGGATCGCCGACCTCTTGCACATGAAAATGGCAGAAACTGCTCAGGAGATGTGGATTTCTTTATCTGGCTCCTGCCAGTCTTTATTTGTCATCACGCAATCACAAAACATAGCAATATCATCCAACGTCAATATACACAGTCCATATGCACCCCACTTGGGTGTGAGTCCAGGGTTGTCGCCCCTGTCGGACTCTGGCCTCTGCTAGGCCACCAGCCTGCAGCACCTCAGCTCTGCTGCATTGGTCCTCTCTCTCTTGCTTTTGGCAGGAACTGGCTTTCATCTGGTTCCCGCTCCACCCCTTGGTGTTAACCCTAGCAGCAGAATGCCCTTCTGTGTTGTGCACCTCTTCATACCCCCCTCCCCCACCTTTGATAAAGGCCGTAGGCAGTATCATACTTTTTCTTTTGGTCCTCCAGGGTCAAAACTCCATGCTCAGGGGTCTCTTTCTATTTTTACTTGTCTGACAAATTCTCTCTTCTTGTCTTCACTCAGCTCATCACATCCTTGCAGATCTCTCTCAGACTGTGCTCTCCCAGCTTGCAGGTTGACTTTCAAGTGCAACTTTGTATCCTATGTAGCTTGTAACATCTTCAAGTTCCTCTACCTCTAAATCTAACTTTTGCTTGGTAGTATTGAGTTCACTGATGAATTGGTCCTTGGAGCCAGCATCCCTGTGATAGGCTACTATCACCTGGACAACCCGTTTCTTCACTTTCTGGGTTTACTTTTTGAGGTCATTATACTCTTGCTGCAGTTCTTCCAAGATTTCTGCTGCCACTTCTGAGACCTTCTTAGCTTCAGTAGCCTCACTTTCTGCCTTCTCCTTGGCCTCTTGTACTTCAGAGGTCTATTCAGTCTGCATCTTTTGCTCAGCTCTCACCTTAATGACTTTTCTTTTATTTACAGAAGTGATTTCTTTCCTCCAGACTGTCCAAGTCTTTACAAATTGTTCACCTGGAGTGCCCAGGTCACCTTCATCTAATTTGGTATGCTTCACCACTTGTGTCTTATTTTTACAATTCTTCATTCCTGCCACCGGTTGTTGGACCACGCCATTGCGTTTTCTTTGTACCAGAGTTCACTTTCCAGCATCATTATCAGGAATCTTCCACAAGCTCTTCTTCTCTTTTACTTGCTTTCTGAACTGGCTCCTAGACCGCACTAGTCTCGGAACCCTCTTTTCAGCAACATGACACTGTGCTGCCCAGCGTTTCATCTTCACACTTGAATTCTTGGCAAATTTTTGGAACAGCCCCTTTTTCTCTGACATCATTTTCAGGGTGCGTGTCAAAGTTAACCCTTCAGTCTTTTTAATACAGGCCATTTCTTCAGCACGCTCACATTCAGTTTAAGCTGATGTTCACATATTTTCTGTGTCTTTCTTAGTTTGGACACAAGCTCCTTTTGGAGACCAAGCTCCACAGAAACATCTTCTATCTCTTGCTGAAGACTTATTTTAACCTTCTCAAGCTTATCACAGGCAGCTGTCTTCTCTTCATACTGCTGCCTTGTAGCTTCTAACTCCTCTTGTATTTCTCTTTTTTGCTCTTGCACAGAATCCAAGCACACAGCACTCTTCTCCAGTCTATATTCTAGGTCAGACACCTCAGCCTGAAGTGTTGCAACCTGCTCTAACAGGTTTCTCTTAGCTTCTGCATCTTCCTCTACCTGCTTGAGGAACACATCTCTCATCTTGCATCGTCTTCAGGTGTGCACTGAGACCAATCCTCTGCTGCTTCTCTTCCTGTAGCAGCTTCTGGGACTCTTCACTCTGAGCTTCCAGCTCCACCTGCAGCCGGCTCACCTGCTCAGACAACGCTGTCTGCACACTGTCACCTTCAGTTATTTTTATTTGTAGCTCTTGAAGCTGCATCTCTACTGTATTTCTCTTGCATTCAGACTCCTGTTTAGCCTGCAAAAGGACCGCCAGCTTATGGGTAAGCTCAGTACACTTGCTTTCCACAGCCTGTTTGACCTCTTCCAAGGTTTCATTCATCTTTTCAGCTTGCTCTAACCATTGGGACAGTTCCTTCATAGCTAGCTCATGGGTCTGATTAAGGTCCTGGATCTGAGCTTCATATTCTTCAGCTTCCTCATCCAGGCTAAACTGTAGCTGGGACACCAGTCTCTCATGCAATGCCTCCTGGTTTTCCTTGTAACCCAGTAAGTCTTTCAAGATCTCTGCTTGTTTCTCTGCCTGACTGCAAGCAGCTTTCTCTAGTTCAAGCTCTTCCTTGAGCTGACTTATTTGGCACTCCAAGTCACCATTTTTCTTTGCTAACTGCATTTTCAACTTCAACCTGATTCTGCAAACCTGCAGTTGCATTATGTGCATCTGTAGAAGCTCTTTCTAACTTGCAACACGTCATCTCAACTCTTGAGTTTTCATTTGCAGTTTCTTACAGTCCTGTTCATACTGCCCAGATTGTGCCTCCAGACATACTCTGCGATCACCCTCATCTCTGGCTACATCTCTGAGGTCTTGTATCTCTTTATGGGCTTGCATTGGTGCAAATCTCTCCTGAATCTTAAACAAGCGTTCTCTTGCTGTCTCACCCTGGACCTCAGGATCTGCACTGACAACCTCACTTGTCCCACTAGCAGCAGCCTTTTTCTTCTTTTTTCTCTTCTTTGCACATTTAGTACGATCTATTCTTTCTCTCTCTAAAGGCATAGTACTACTCACTCCAGCATTTCTAGTCTTGCCACTGGACATCTGAACATACACAAGTCCATCTGCAAATACCCCCAGCTTGGCTCTTTCTGGTTGCCTGCTGTACCACCCGCCATCTTGACTGCACAGTCCATAATAAACAAACAAGTTTACAAACTTGCCTCGCAGACTTCCGCTAGCTGTTGCTCCCACAGCAACCACAAACTTTGGCCTCCTGGCCCTTTAACCGCAGCTTCGGCCTCCTTGCCCTTTAAACAGCATCCAGCACAACCGTTCCCAGCAGACATGCACGTGTTGCTCCTGCAGCTTTGTGCGCCACTCCAGATCTTGCCCGCATCCTCCACCATATGTAAGCAAGCGGGGTGCACTTGCCTGCGGATCACCAATCTCTTGCACATGAACATGGCATACCACACGTATAGAAACTGCTCAGGAGATATGGATTTCTTTATCTGGCGCCTGCCAGTCTTTATTTGTCATAACGGCAATCACAAAATACAGCAATATCATCCAACGTCAATATACACAGTCCATATGCATCCCACTTGGGTGTGAGTCCAGGGTTGTCGCCCCTGTTGGACTTTAGCCTCTGCTAGGCCACCAGCCCGCAGCACCTCAGCTCTGCTGCACTGGTCCTCTCTCTCTTGCTTTTGGCAGGAACTGGCTTTCATCTGGTTCCTGCTCCACCCCTTGGTGTTAACCCTAGCAGCAGAAGTTCTGTCTGTAGCCCTCTACAGGCCCTTCTGTGTTGTGCACCTCTACAATCCGCATACGTTTGCACGGAAAACCACACACATATGTGACCATGTGATATTCATTTCCACCGTCATTCGCATACCTTCTGCTGTGGATATCCGCATGCGGAATCCAACCTGCTTCTGTGAGCCCAGCTTGCAGGTTTCTCCAACCTGGCCAGCCTCAGGACATTCAGTTTAAGTGGAGCTATTGCCTCTGCCTGTGATCATGGTAGCTCCACTTCCCTCTGCCTGAGTTGCCAGCGTCCTGCTATGCCTCTGATCTCACACACAGCAGCACCGTCCCTTCCTCTAGGCATCTTCCTGATCTGGATCTCACTAAGTTCTCCGCACACTTCATTCTCAGTGAACTCCCTCTGCCTGCAGTGGATACTTTGTGTTGGGTGGGTCAGTGATTCAGTAAGAGTCAGGGACTGATTAGTGCGCTGCTGGCTATATAATGAATTGTGTAGTGAACTGCTGAGCTGTGTAGTGCGGTGCTGACCACTAATCAGCCCAACAGTCCACTAGTTAGCTAAACAGCCTACTAATTAGTTAGGCAGTACACTAGCCAACCCATCAGTGGACTGCTGTGCTCATTACTGGGCAGTAGCCCACTAAGACACCTTCACTTGCAACGTAAATACTGCGGAAATTAAGCAGTTAAGCAGCATTTACTGTATACTGCCATGTAGAGAAGGTTTCTAAAATGATAATTACATGGTGTGGAAATTTTCCACAGTGAATCCACAGTGTATCTATTTATGTTGCGGATTTGATTTAAAAAATAAGGATTAAACTGCACAGGAAATCCACTAAAAATAGCGCAGCCAAATCTGCACCATTTAAGTGCATATTTGGTCTCCGTGATTTTCCTGCATATCTGCTGCGGAAAGCCCTCTGTTGATACGGATTGTAAGAAGGTGCCATAAGGCTTTCATGGGGTGGTTTTACAGTATTTTGCGCATACCTCTGGGTAGATATGTGTGCATTTGTGAACCTCCCATAGAAATCTATAGGGCTCTTTGGTGCGCAAATGGTCACAAAATAGAGCAAGTCCTATTTTTTTGCGCCTGCAAGAACCGCACATGCAAAACAAAGAAATTAGAATGAACCCATTGAAATTAATGGGTTCTATTCGCCTCGATTTATGAGCGGGATTTTATGCGCAAAAACACGTTAAAATTCACTCATCTGATGGAGCCCTAAATAAAAATTGCAGCATGTCCTACTCTTGTCTGATTTTCTGACGAGAATAGCACTTGTCAATGTGCTGTGTTCAGCACATACTAAAGCACATATATGGGAGTGCTATCGGATGCAAGTTGCGCCTTTAAATCTTGAGCGCATCTTTTAAAAACGCCCATGTGCATGTACCCTCAGTGGGCTACTGGCCAAAAACTGATTAGTGGACTTCTGGGCTTATTATGTTGCAGCCTGGGCTGACATGGTTCTAGTAGCCCTAGTGAGATGCACTGGAATAATAAAGCAATCTTGGAGCTCTTAGTATGTAACAACCTAAAAGTTCTTTTGTCAAATGTGTCTCAAGTTCAACTTGCAACAGTGATATTCAGCACAACAGTCTGCTCACATGATAGGGTCACAGACAGATTTTTATGTAGTGGTTACCTGATATATACATTGTTTGTATAGAAATAAATTTGCACTCACCTCCCCACAGTATAGCTGAGTCCACAGTCTCCTTAACAACCATTGATATACCTGTACGTCATTGGTCATGGAGGTGGGTTGGGAGTGTGCTCAGGACCTAAACCCTCTCCATAGCTGGAAGATCCTAGCTGATGTCCACCCACACCACCCAGGATTGAGGTTAGCTCTAGTCCTGTCTATTTAAGCTGTCGTGGATGACCTTAGGGGGTCCACGGCATGATCAATAGGAATGTTTGCATCCTTCCAAATTAATGTTATGAGACTGTGCGCACAGCCTGAAGCAATCACACTGACACAAGTTTAGTATATGAAAACTTCCTCATTTCCCCCTTATTTGTGGGCACATAGCCTCTTTTATAGAGTTTAACATATTTGCCCTTTATGGGCAGGCCAAAGATTGCATAATAGACAATTGGATAAGCTTCTTGAGATTCTTCCTTCATCCGGTCATCTGTTATTCTTGTCGTTGCCCGTCACATGGTATCAGTCAGGAGGGGGCAAGATGAGATGAGCGAGTTGTCTTAGTTACCATGTGTGGATGGTCCAGTATGATTGTAGGTTATGACTTGAACTATTTGCAAAAATTTCCCGTAAACTCCTTATGTTGACTAGTGTGTTTGCTAAAAAGCGGTAATGTTAAAAACTGCGGTTTCGTGTGTCTGACTTGCTTCAGCTAAAGTCTGCTAGGAATCGGGAAATAGAGGGTTTCACTATAGGCTTGCTCCAGCTAAGGTCTGCTAGGAATCGGGAAACAGAGTGTTCCATTAAATGCTAGCTTCTGCTAAAGTCTGCTAGAAGATAGGGAAACAGAGAGTTTCATTGTACATATGAGGAAGTGGATATGTAAGATATAAAAAGATATGTGTGTAAGCAAACACAAGATGGAAAAATACTGTCATAGGTATACTTAAGATTAAGAATGTATAGTATGTAAAAGGATATATGAGTAAGACTGTCCACTACAGGTCCACTGTCCACTACATATGAAATATAGATATTGCGTATATCCACTACAAACTATTTAGATGCCACTGTCAACAATGACCATGATGTCTAAGCTGTCTAGGCCTCTCTATTTGCCCCATCGCTTCCCTTGCAACGTCATCATGTGTCGAACAGCGTCTTTACTAGCGGAACTCACACTGAGACTCCTCTAATAACAGTACTTTTAGTTTGTTACATACTAGGAACTTTGAGATTGTTATTTATTTTAAGTGCATCTGTTACTGAACCAGTTAGTGGAAGTTCTGATCTTGTTCTTGCTATATTCTTGTGGTGCTCGGAGTACATTTTTTTTGTATTTTACCTAGTTATTACTTCAATCTGGACTGCTGTCTTAAAGTTGGACTGGACTGACATGATTTCTGTACTAGAAGCTGCTATGACCAGGGATGGTATGGCTTTTGTAGGAGCTGACTATCAGCCCCAACATAAGTCATATCAACCCTGGTCATATTATCCATATAGATGTCATGTCAACACCTTAAGCCATCATTCACACGAGCGTGTGCTTTTTCACACGTGGCCTAAAATTGCAACAATGAAGAATAACCACGATCTAATTTTGAAATTAATTAGTGTTTTCTTGTCAATTCACATGAGCATATCGTGTGAAAGAAAACGCTTCCTGCGTGGAATTACATCGGTTGGCAGAATGTCATCTATAAGCTTAAATAGCTAAAATATATTACAGAAAGGGAAATATAAAAACAAACAATCACTGTAAACGGCCATATACTTACTGATACAAGGGGGCAACTATGTGCACCACCTAAACATTTAGGCTACCAAACTACCAAATGAGGGAGACAGTTACACCTGTGGAGGACAACAAATAAGAGACAGCCACTCACACGAGGGGAGGGCTGCTTGGTGTATACTCCTTCACAGAGTAGATACAAAGTGTCAGACTGGCTCCCTCATTTGGCATTTGGCTGCCTGCATGTTGAGGTGGTGCACATATTTGCCCTCCTGTATCAGTAAGTATATGGCTGTTTTTAGTGATTGTAAATAGCTAAAATAGAGACAGCTGTCTTTTCCTGGCGTCGGACGAAGGTAAACTCCCTCCCCCCCCTTTTCTTTCCAGCTCTTGTAGGAGTCTATGGAAGCCTCCAGCATTTTTCGTCAAAAGATAGGTCAAGGCCTATCTTTTGATGCTGCAAGAAAAATCTGTGACCGAAAATGGTAGACGATTTGATGATTTTATGATGCGATTTTTTCATACGCCCGAAAATCGCCCATGTGAACGAATGCATTGGAATCCAGTGCTTCACATAGTAGTGATTTTCGGCCGATGATTTATCGCGGCAAAATATCCGTGTAAAAAAGCTCATGTGAATGAGGCCTAAAGCACATATCAGTGGCTCAGGAGCTTATACACCCAGTCTAGTTCTCCTGAGATATTTAGAGGCACCTACGTGTTCCCACTTGTATTCAATTGTATCCATATTGTTAAGATGGTGTGATAACTGTATTTATGCTATGTGCTTGGTTCTGGGGCTGTAGTTATGTACTAGACTTGGTTCTAATATATTAGAAGTATGAACATGTTTTATTAGCTTAGAGAAACTTTCTGCTGTGTGCTTAAACCGTATGCATATCCCATGCAATTTTAATCAGTCCTGATTTATTGCATTTGACCAAAAGCTATTTTGTTTCAGATACTCCTTAACTGACAGAATAAATCAAAATTTGTTGTAGCATGTATTGCACACCTCTATTTTTCTGCAATATGGGTGAAGGAGGGTGTGCGCTGGTAGAGTTGGTGTGCCAGAGATGCATTTTAATCCCAGTCTAGCCCTGATAAACATAACAGTAATTGACATGAACAGTCCTAGTTGTTTTAGGTTGGGCTCAAACAGCCATAATTTGCTGCATGCCGCCCATGGGAGATACACGTGCGGCACTCGGCAAGTACAGAATGACATTGCGTACTTGCTGTGCACCGCCAATTGCTATGCAGTATCTTGCCCTGTGCACGTAATGCATGCCAAGATAGAGCATGCTGCAATTTTTCTTGTCCCGTATTTTGCGCAATTCATGTCAGTGGCAACATGGCAACCTATGACAGGTTGATACAGCTTATTCTGCGTGCAAAACCTGCATGCGGAATATGCTGTGTGAGCCAGGCCTTACTAGGATCCCTGCAGTCCTACTACTGTACTTGGTATCTCAGGAGTCAGTAAATAAAAAAAGATAGCATAATAAATAAGCATAAAACATTGACCCTTAAAGGGGTTGTCTCGCGAAATCAAGTGGAGTTATACACTTCTGTATGGCCATATTAATGCACTTTGTAATATACATCGTGCATTAAATATGAGCCATACAGAAGTTATTCACTTACCTGCTCCGTTGCTAGCGTCCTCGTCGCCATGGTTCCGTCTAATTTCGGGATCTTCTTGCTTTTTTAGACGCGCTTGCGCTGTGCGGTCCTCTCCCTTCGGCTCTGCTCGGCAGCATCGGCGTTTTGGCTCCGCCACCTTGTACGCATCATCGCGTAGCTCCGTCCCCGTCACGTGCCGATTCCAGCCAATCAGGAGGCTGGAACCGGCACATGTCATGGGGCGGAGCTACGCGATGACGCATAGAAGGGGGCGGAGCCAAAACGCCGATGCTGCCGAGCAGAGCCGAAGGGAGAAAACCCATCTGCGCGAGCGCGTCTAAAAAAGCTAGAAGACCCCGAAATTAGACGGAACCATGGCGACGAGGACGCTAGCAACGGAGCAGGTAAGTGAATAACTTCTGTATGGCTCATATTTAATGCACGATGTATATTACAAAGTGCATTAATATGGCCATACAGAAGTGTATAACCCCACTTGATTTCGCGAGACAACCCCTTTAACATAAAGTACATTGTGTCACACTAAAACATTCTTAGAATCACTTGGATACGTAGAAACATTCCAAAGACATAAAGTTCACATGAAAGGTGCTCAGTCAGGAAGGACAAAATTGTTGTTTCAAGAAGCACTGACCGTAATCATTCACACAAAAGGAATTGATGTTTTTTCCAATGTTATTTACACTTAAAAGCATTTTTGTGTTTATACTTGGAGCTCTTTCTGTAATACATTTATGCATATAATTGTGTAATATTTATCAATTCTAGCTACAAAAAATGATAAAAGATTTTTCCCATGCAAAGCAATCTGTGTAGCTCTTATTAGCAGATGTCCATTTTAATTTGTAAGCTGAGGAAATTTTGTGTTTAAACTATTAAGTTTAGGCTGGTCACACACCTATGTATTTCGGCCCTGTTTTTGCTTTTGTAACATGGACATATATTTCATGGCCTGACTGTAGGTCTCATAAGAATCCATAATGTGTGGAGTTCGGGTCAGGAGATCTACAGTCAAGGCCATGACACATATCCCTGTTGTGCATATAAAAACATGGACAAATACAATAGTGTGTCACCGGCCTAAACATAATATACTTTGAACACAAAATAAAATTTAACTCTTCCATCTGCTGAGCTTTTGTGTCACCGGTCCAAAATGGATTTTTGGTACATCTTCAGGAATGTTATGTGGTATAACGCGACTATTCAGTCAGTGATGGTGAGTAAGCTCATCATATGTCTTCAAGAAGTTAAACAATGTTGTCAGGGTTCATGAACACTAAGGAAGGATTTATGAATTTATTCAGATTGCCATGCCAATTATAGAGCCATGTGCAGAAAGCTGTAGGACATTATAGTTACATACTACGGTTGATCAAACATGTCGATCAGACTGGATCAACATTTAGACAAGAATTCTAGACAGTTCAATACGTATTAATGCTATTTTGTTCTAAGCCTTTTATGAAGTCATTGACTGTTTTTTCTGTGACCAGCTTCTGCGGTAAGCTGTTCCACAGATTCAATGCTTTTATTAGCGCTCCATCTGAACCCTTTCCCTGCCGCGATGCCGCAGGGAAAGGCTTAACGGGAGGGGGCGCATCTCCGATGCACCCCTGCTGCTGCAGCGGGAGGCCGGCTATCAGTAACAGACGGCTCCTGCTGCCGGATATTGCTCCTGCTGTCATGATCTCGCGATATCCCTATGACGTAAGAGTACGTCATTTTGCAGGAATTAACCCACTCCCATGACGTACCCTTATGTCATATGGAGGGAAGGAGTTAGCTGTATGGTCAGTGCAGCAAGCCCCGGAGATTTTCCGGGCGTGCCACTCAAGGGGTTAATAAATACTAAAATTGCATTGTTGACTCATTTAAAAAACCTGCCCTCTGAGGCTCAACATGGTAATAATAAACCTGCCACTCAAGGGGTTAATTTACATTAAGCTGTAAAGCTCTTTTTCATATCCCTTATTAAGTTATCATGGGTGTCATGAGCTCACCCCTCCTAGACTTCCTATATAAGCTAAAGTTGAAAGCTGCTACAAAGAGCTGCTCCTGCTGTCATGGATTTAATGTGGCCATATTTTACGTGATTGCACATCTGAGTGGGCATTATGTGATACTACAATATTTCACAAGAGAGAGGGCAGCTGCATGAAGCATTTGCTGGTATTAACCGCTGTGAGCCACAGGCTATAGAAGTTGTAGCTGAATCAATCAGCTGATTGGTGGGGTGACGTCATTCTTAGGGCTTATGCACCTGGTTGATTTTTCTTACACAGCAAAAAAATACACCATATATCTGCAAAATAATCCGCAGCTGAAAGTTAATTTTTATTCCTCTAGAAACAGAATGGTGGACTAATTTATTATTCACATTTAGTCGCTGGAAGCATTTATACTGACCAATTATCGGTCTGAAGAATCTGAATGATAATTGTCCTTTGATGAAAGGTCCCTTAGAAGGTAGCTTTCACCCAGCCAGCCATCTACTTTACATTGATGACGAGGTAAAAAAACCCGAAACAGATGTCCATGGTTTTCTTTTCCTTTTGAAGAAGACCTTGGGCTTTGGCTTATATTTCCAGGCATGTTAATAGCCTGTTAGAAGGTTGGACACTGCTGCCTTCTAATAGGTAGCACCCTAGTGGCATTGTATCATCCCCTATTTGCATAGTAAATTTCCTAGAGGAGCATGCAAGGCCTTATAAGTCTCCTCACACCTACTAGGTGCTCTTCATAAGGAGAAACAATATGCCTCCCGACCGAAGTATAATGCATGTACAGCATGGATGATCTATAGTAATATGGTTAAATTGTTAATGCTCCCTAGAGATATTTGCATGCCTTTATGGTATCTGAGCAGTTGAGACTTTAAATCATATTGGACACTGAATGACTGGAATAAAGTAGTATTACTGTAGAGTTATTCAAGTCTCAACATCAAAGACTTGTACCTTCCGAACATGATATAACTATTTGAAATATAAGAAATAATTGGATAATGATTAGAAGCACAATTGCAATTTGCATGCTTCTGTAGAGATAAGAAATGTGTGTTCTCACAGCAGTGGATGGAACAATAATAAAATCCATAATCCTTAATACCACGTGGGCAGTAATTAACTGTCCAGGTCTATTTTACCATACTGCGCTATTCAGGGTGCCTTTCAATCTTTGGCTTTACGTGATGTGAACAGCAATTCAGCTTTCCTCCCACATTCCTCATGATACTTTTCGTATCTTTTAAGCTGTTTTAAAAGCAAATATATCAGTATTTTGTGTCACGTTTTGCTAACTACATTTTAAAAGATTTATTACCTATACTTGTCATTCAGATTTCTGCTGGTTTGAAACCAATAAACTGGGGAATAGTTAATATGGTTTTTAACATCTTAAGGCCTCTTTCACATGACCGTATGCGTTTTTACACTCGGGTAATCACGGCTAAAAATCACATGAATGAAGATTAGCTGCGATCAAGTCCCGAGCTTTAGCCGCGTTATCTTGTCCATTCACATGTATAGCTGCAGCATATCGGCAAAAAAATATGTTGCAGTGTGGAAATCCCTCAGTCGACTAATGATGCTTAAATAGAGCCAGCTGTTTTTGTTTCCCAGCATTGGACATAGCTAAACTCCCTCCACCTCCCTTTTTTTTAAGCTCCCACAAAAGCCTATGGGACCCTCCAGCGTATCTCGGCAAAAGATAGAGCGAGACCTATCTTTTGATGCTGCATATAAAATTGGTCACCATTTCAGTCACCGATGTGCTATTTTTCCCGTCACAATTTTTTTACACATCCAAAAATAATTTCTCTGAATGAATACATTGGAATCCAATGCTTTAGATGGTCGCAATTTTTTACGCAGTTAAATATCTGCGTATATACGATCATGTGAATAAGGCCTAATACCAGCATTTTTATGCCGGTCATTAAGGGGCTTAATTGTGATGCATATATCTTTTTACAGCATTGCATCAAAAGCCTGGTACGGGAGACCCATGACAGGATGTGTTGGGGGCTTGGCTGACTAATGACACCGGGACACTAACTCTAACAGTGGGGATCAGGTAAACCGATCCCAGCCATTTAATCCTTTTACATGCCATGGTTAATGTGACCTCCTCTAGTAAAAGGCTGACAGAGAGAGGGGGCATTCTCTGTCCACTATTAAAACTCTCATGATAGATGAGTTACTATGGCACATGGAGGCTCGAAGATGGCCTCCAAGTTTGCCATCAACGGTGGCCACTGAATCTCAGGCTGAGCCTCAAGGGACAATATAATGCACTGCAATAGTAAAGTACTACTGTGTATTATACAAATATACATAACCCATATAATGTAGTAACATTCAAGTTCGCTAGTGAGAGAAAAATAAAAAGTGTAAAAAATACATAAAAAAAGAAAAATAAAAAAGTCAAAACGTCACCTTTCCCTGCAGGTGCGCATTTTGCTGAAGTTTCCATTGACTCCTATTGAAGCAGGAGTTAATGGAAACTTCTGCGCACAGAAGAGCTCTCCCGCGGCTTACAGCAGGGCATTTAATGAGTGCTTCTGGCCAGAAACACCTTTTAAATGTCCCTCTGTTAACCCCATAGTCCCCGCGGGGATGGGGGACTCCCCCAGGGTTCCGTTAATCCCCGTGGGGAGACCCCTCATCACTGAACACTGTGACAGCACTGTCACAGTGTTCATTGTTGAGGTGTCTGTAGCAGGAGCGAAAGAATTCCCTGCCACAGCTGTGGCAGAGGACTGCGATGCTATCCCATTGCTTTCAATGGGGCCGGTGTTGCTGTCGCCCCATTGAAATCAATGGAATGAAGGCCAGCCCCACATGGATTTTTGGGGAAGGGCTTAAAATAAGCCCTTTCCTGAAAATAACGTCCCTGTGTCACATCACCTAGCACCACTGTCAGGGCTCCAGCGCGTCTTCTCCCTGGCACTTTTCTGAAACATTTCTTCTGGGCAGGGATATAAAAATCTCCGCCTCATGAAAGCTCTGCCTCTAACATAGTAACATAGTATGTAAGGTCGAATGAAGACAATGTCCATCTAGTTCAGCCTATTTAACCTCCTTGTTGATCCAGAAGACGGCAAAAAACCCCAAGAGGCAGAAGCCAATTAGCCCTATTGGGGGAAAAATTCCTTCCCAACTCCCTAATGGCAGTCAGACTAATTCCTGGATCAATCTCTAGTACTTCCTATCTATCTGTATACCCAGATCAACATCCCTCTGGTCACGTAAAATCTATATCCTGTAATATCCTTCCGCTCTAGAAAGACATTTAGTCCCCTCTTAAATTCCTCTATGGAGTTTGCCATCACCACATCCTCAGGCAGAGAGTTCCACAGACTCACTGCTCTTACTGTAAAGAACCCTTTTCTGTCTTGGCGATGAAACCTGCTTTCTTCAGGACATAGCGGATGCCCTCTTGTTACCATTGCAGTCCTGGGTATAAACAGACCGTGGGAAAGATCCTTGTATTGTTCCCTCATGTATTTATACATAGTTATTTGATCACCCCTAGCCGTCTTTTTTCCAGGGTAAATAATCCCAATTTGGGTAGCCCTCTCTAGGTATTCAACTCCCTTCATTCTATGTATAAATTTAGTTGCCCTTCTTTGAACCCCCCGCCAATCCAGTGGTACAACCCAGGTCTTGATAGTGTCCATAAATATTAGAAATAGCAGCTTAGCTATTATATCACTTAGTTCCCTTAGAACCCTTGGGTGTATTCCATCGCGCCCAGGTGATTTATCGATTTTTATCTTCTTTAACCGGTTCCGCACTTCCCCCTGTGTTAGGTATGTAATATTTTGTGAGGGGTTTATTTTGTTTCCCTGCATCTCATGTGACATTTACTTTTCCTTCATGAATACACTTGAAAAGAAACTAATAGGTCTGCCTTCCCCCCATCGTCTTCTATGATTTCTCCTGTATTATTTGTTAAAGGGCCAGTGCTCTCAGTGCAAGTCTGTTTGCTGTTAATATAGTTAAAGAATAGTTTGGGGTTGTTGATTTCTCCTGTATTAGTTGTTAAAGGGCCAGTGCTCTCAGTGCAAATCTGTTTGCTGTTAATATAGTTAAAGAATAGTTTGGGGTTGTTTTTGCTCCCTTTGGCCTCCTTCTTAGCAATTTTGATCTTTCCTTTGCATATTTTGTTTTTTTCCCTGTATGATTTTAGAGCTTCTTCACTGCCTTCTTGCTTAATTAGTTTAAACGCTTTATTTTTTTCGTTTACTGCCCCCTAACCATCTTGTCGAGCCACATTGGTTTCTTTCTACTTGTAGTTCTTTTGTTTTTAAAGGGTATGAACTGCTCACATGAGGTGATTAGGATGTTTTTAAACTTATCCCATTTGTCGTCTGTACTGATACTTTTGAGGATGTTGTCCTAATTCATGTTACCGATAGCAGTTCTAAGCTGATCAAATTTTGCTTTACTAAAGTTTAGTTTATTTGTCGCTCCCTGACAAGGCTTCTTCTTGAATGACAGCTGGAAGTTAATTATATTGTGGTCACTGTTCCCCAAGTGCCCCTCAACCTGCACCCCCATTATTCAGTCCAGTTTGTTAGTTAATACTAAGTCCAGAGTGGCCATCCCTCTAGTTGGCTCCCCTACAAGTTGGGTAAGGTAGTTATCTTTAATCGTTCTCAAGAATTTATCACCACTATGAGATTTGCAGGTCTCGTTATCCCATATTATGTTCGGATAATTAAAGTCCCCCATGATAATTACTTTGTTGCATATTGACACCTCTTCTATCTGCCTTAATAGTAAGGTTTCAGTTTCTTCTGTTGCTTTTGATGGCCTATAGAAAACCCCTATCAGGATTTAGTTATTTCTTCCTCCCTGTATTTCTACCCACAGAGATTCCACATGTTCATCTCCTATACCTATATCCTCCCGTAGCCTCGGCATTAAGTACGATTTAATGTACAGACATACCCCTCCCCCTTTCTGGTTTCCACGGTCTCTTCTGAAGAGATTGTAACCCTGTAAATTCACTGCCCAATCGTACTTATCATCAAGCCATGTTTCTGTTATTCCAACTATATCGTAGTTTTCATCGGTCATTCTCTCTTCAAGCTCACCCACTTTAACGATCAGACTTCTTGCATTTGTGGTCATACAATTTATACGGTTGTTTTTGTACTTTAAATTCATTTTGCTACTAATGGTACTATTGGCTGATCTGACAGATCTAACTGTACAAACCCCACCCCCTGCTCAACCCCCATTACCATTACTTAGACCCAGGTCGCTAGCTAGCTCTGATTCGCTCAGCGCAGGGATGAATAATAGCTATTCAGTGACTCAGCTGAACAGAGGCAGAGTTTCCAGGACGCGGGGATTTAAAAATGAAGAAATGATTCGGAAGAGTGTCTGGGAGAAGATGCGCCGGAGCCCCGACAGCAGATTAGGGGTTATTTTCAGAGAAGGGCTTATATTTCAAGCCCTTCCCCGGAAATCCCTGCAGGGGTTGCCTTCATCCCATTGATCTCAATGGGGCAGCAGCAGCGCTGGCCCCATTGAAAACAATGGGATAGCATTGTGGTCCTTTGCCACAGCTGTGACAGCTGTGGAAGGGGATTATTTCATCACAGCGGGGAGTTCCATAATCACTGAACACTGTGACAGTGCTGTCACAGTGTTCAGTGATGAGGGGACCTTCGTGGAGCAGCTGCTCCAGTGAATGGACAAAGTTTCATGAGCTGCGCATATGAAACTTTGCCCGTTCACACGTTTTTTGCTTACGTGAGGAGCACATTTTTTGGCATACATAGGCGCACAAAAAAACACGCTCGTCTGACTGAGACCTTAGTATGTGAAAAAACAAAAAATGTCAAAAACAATTAATTTTGCGTAACTCACCCCACAAAGAAAACTAAATAAAAAGAGATCATAAGGTCGTATGAATAACCAACTGGTACCATTAAAAAGTACAGATTGCCCCACAAAAAAACCAAGAAACCCTCAGAACTGTTGATGGAAAAAATTGTTAAGTGTCTTTAAATCTGACAATAGAAAAAATATATCTGTTAATTTAAAAAAAACAAACAAACAGCTAAACATGAAAACTACACAAATTTGGTTTTGATGTAATTGTACTGATTTGTAGAATTAATTTAACATAATATTTATATCACATGGTGAATGCTGTTAAAATAAATAAAATAGATTTAGTTAATCATGCCTCTAGAACAAATTGGAAACAAAATGGAATAAAAAGTGATCAAAATGTTGTATGTTCCCAATAATGGGATTAATGAAGAGTAGAGCTTAAAAAAATAAAGCCCTCATAAAGCTTCATAAATGGAAAAATAAAAATGTTATTGCACTTGGAATACAGCGACACGAAAGCACATCTTTTAGAAAAAGTGTTTTAGTGTTCAATTGTGGCAAAGCTATAGGGAGCGCAGAGGTAGAAGTTGCTACCAGGCCCTAGAGTCAAACGTCCCTGTGTCACATAACAAAACAGTACAGTCAAACCTCTAGTTTCGTTGGTAATTCGTCCGAAAACAATCGGCTAAACCTGAAACCAATGAAACTCGAGGCAATTATTTCCAAAGAAATTAATGTAAATCCAATTAATTTGTCCTAGGCATTCCAAAAGACACACCAAACCACATTTAACAGAGAATAAATATGTTTTTTTAATAGCAAAAAAAAATAACAATTATAAATGAATATAAAAGAGGCTGCCTGCAGACAGCTGGGTCAGATCCCGCTGCGAGAATTCTCAGCGGGATTTGACCCGTGCCCCTGCAATGACCACTGCGGCTCACCTGCCCCCGTGTCTCCTCCACTCTTCTATGTGCCATGTAACGCCCAGCTGGAGCATGCGCAGAGCGGAGCAGGCGCGTCACTAGTGACGATTCTGTCCGAGCCTCGGCGAGACCCGCACAGGATTAGAACATGCTGGGATTTGTTTTCCGTGAGTGTTTTCACACGGACAAATCGTGGCTGTGTGCATTGGATTGCATTATGTAATGCAATTCTATGGTAGCGGGCACGGGTGGAAATTCTACGAGAAATCCTGCCGCCGAATTTCCGCCTGTCTGTAGAAAGCCTAAAAAATAAATGAACATTTAACATGTTATTAAACATGTTTATGTGTTTTATCTGTGCTGTTACATAGGACTGCAGGTCACATCTACTATGTCATCTGTCCCTAGCGTTATCACTCTGTTCTCTGTGGTGTTACATAGGACTGCAGGTGGTATCATTAATTATCTGTCCTCAGCGTTATCACTGTGTGTTATCTGTGGTGTTACTTAGGACTGCAGGGGACATCACTGTGTTATCTGTCCTAAGATATCACTGTGTTATCTGGGTAAACATGACCACTTACATTACACTACAGTACTGTTTTACTAGCGCCCATGATGATGCTGGAGAAGGGTGGGTAGCATTTCAGTATCAGTAGTAGAAGACGCTAAGCAGGAGATCACGTGGGCCTCGTCTGCAGTGAGGCCACGTGGGCCGACGGCCGCCAATGAAACTAGAAGCAGCCAGTGAAACTACAGGTGAAATTCTGGCTTGAAAAATCTGTGAAACTGGAAATTGACTAAACTAGAAGAAATTGAAACTTTGAGGTTTGACTGTATTATAAATAGCATATAGTAGGTAGCGATCCTGTTACAGATCTTGCAATGGGGCCCAGGAGCTTTGAGTTATGCATCTGGTGTGCAAAAAGTAGCAAAACATTAAGAAACTGTGTAAGCTTGGTATCATCGGGATTGTGCTGACGCAGAGAATAATGTTATCACAGTATTAATTCTGTATGCTCAATGCTATAATAATGAAATCCAAAAGAAAATACCTGAATTTCTTTTTACTTCCCAATCCTCCTAAAAAAATAGTAAAAAAGTTATAAAGTACATTGTTATATATACCCAAAATAATGTAATAAAATATACAACTTGTCCCCCAAAAAGCAAGCCCTCATATGGCTATGTCGACAGAATAAAAAAGTTATGGCTCTAGTAATGTGATGATAAAAGAAGCTTGAAAAGTTAGTTGGTCATTAAAGGTACAAAGAGGCTTTGGTACAAAGCGGTTATATGTAAAGGGAACCTATCATAAATAATAAGCACCATAAGTCAAGTTGCTTATAGTTTAGATGAGTCTAGAGAGCTGTGTCTCATACTCACCTGGTCCTCCTGTGGTGTCCCCTGCAAAGTCAGCACACGCACAGCAAGTCCGATTTTTCAGAAAGCTGTGCACATGCACATTTGTAACCCCTCATCTGTGGTGAAAAGCTGAAGATTTTTTTTCCACAACATGTGGATGAGATTTCTTGAAATGCTTGTATTGTAAACTGTTACAGATTTTCTAAAGTCAATTCGGCTGTGGAAAATCTGCAGCATTTGTACAATGTGTGAACATACGTTTTTTTAAGGTGCTTTGTTGCAGACGTGTAGTTAAGAGATTGGGGTAGCATGTGTTTCATATGTTTGATGGTGGTTGGTGCTAACAAGACAAGGTCTGGGTAACTAGATATAGGGCTAGTGCAGTCAACTGAAGAGAAGCCTGGCTGGGATTCTGTCTTTTGTGTACTAACCGTAAGTAGTTCTTTATGTTCTAGACTGTCTAAAATGACATACTGACCAAATTAGCAATGACAAATGAGCTGCCATGTTGTGTATGATACTAATGCTATCTCAATCCGAAAGTCAACGGATATCAAAATTATATTTAGCGCATACAGTTTATTGTACTCTGTTAAAGTTGTTTACCATGGGTATTAGATTTAACTTGGACTCTCCGAAATGTTACATGGATAGTGTAGATTTAATGCATATAGTCTGGGATTATGTAGAATTGGGTGAATTTTGAAATGGGGTTTTAGAGGTACTTAAGAAAATATATGTTGTCGATATTGGTCTTAATCCCAGAATTTGCATATTCGGTATTGTTGATGGGCATACTCCTTTGGGAATTCTGAGAACTATGGTACAGGCATGAAAGTTGATTACGAGAGAGGTTGTATCTTTGTAAAGGGGAATATATATCAAAAGAGAGGCTGTTTGAAAAAGTTTGAGAAAGTGTGTGGGGATGATGGTTGGATATATATAGCGGATGGATAGATAATATTGAATGTCGGTTACACAGAGGTATTGTGGAAAAGTATATTGGATTTACAGTGGTTTAGGGACAAGAGTGAGAAGATAGAGAAGAATTTTGGCCCTTTTACATGGGCCATCAGTCTGGTAAAGAACTGCACTGACGTCCCCGCTAAGGTCCTCAGCGCTCGTTCAGAGCGTTTACACTGAAAGACTTCAACACTGGATTGCAGGCTTCTTGTTGGCTTTTTGCTCAGCGCTTCACTTTCTATGTGAAGCGCTGAGCAGGGAGTGTTTACATGGAACGAGAAGCCAGTGACCCAACCATGGATTTTAAGTTTACTAAAAAGTCAGTCTAAAAACCTGCAGAGGGGTAGGGAGTGATTTCACTGCATTTATACTGCAAGATTATCGCTCAAATTTGTTTGTTTGAATGAATTTTGAGTGATAATCCTTCTGTGTAAATGGCCCATTAGTCTTTTATGTTTATTTATGTTTTAATGTATTGTTTGGCTGGGATAATTAAATGCCTTATGTCTATTGCTAATATCTAGAAATTATGTGGCACTGTATCAAAATTATAACTTCAATAAAAAAAATCTGATTCAAAGAAAAAAAAAGACATACTGTAATGGACCCACCCTTGAAGGGATTAAAATGTTGGCATGGGAACGGACTATACCTGAGATGTGACAATTTGAGCACCAAAAATGTGTGACAATTTTTAGCATACCAAGACTGAGCATGCTCAACTAGAAGTGTCCAGGAAAGAGAAACCCTGATATAAAAAGGGACATTTTGCTCTGTCATCAGAGCAGAGTGGGAAGTATGATAGTAGCTAGAGGTGCTGCTGGAGGCGACACAATTGTCTGCAGGAGAGTGAGCCCTGTAAGAGCTGTAAGCTGCGTCTGAGGACTCCTTGGATAGACAGTATGCTGCATGCTATGAGGTCAGGAGCTGCATCCGGAGAACAGAGCGGGAGAGAGCTGGGACCCATATGAGTAGCCAGGAGGGCTGATGAGCACCAGGGCCGGGGCTCTTGACAGTGGAGCAGGACAGAGGTTACAGGAGTGTGAGTGTCTAGAAAGACAGCTGCTGACCACGTTTACAATGAAATAGACTTTCATAGAGATGGCTGCATCTGGCAACAACTAAAATGTGCCCTGTAAGAGGAACAGAGAAACTTGATCTGCTTAAGGCCCCCTGCACCCGACTGGGATGGAATTAAGGAATTCATGATCATCTCAGTGCAGACAATTTGCAGCATTCCACCCCAATTCAAACCAATGGATCATCCGTGTGTCCGCTCACATGAGCGGACAGCAACTACAATTTTCTGCTCACAGAAACAAATTGCAGCATGCTCAATTTTTGCGCAAATCCCGCACAGACGGCTTCCATTGAAGTCAATGTAAGCTGTCTGATTCATAGCCCTGCTAGGCAACAATGCATGAAAAGCGGGAGCTTAAAAAACCTGTACTCCACATGTCCGATGGCGAGCCATGTGGAGTATCCGCAGTATAGGCGAAGAAGTTTAATGACAGGCATGCGAGGACCCTGGCCGGGCACAGGGATGAATTCCGCTTCGGTCTCCCGCATGCGGAATCGGACTCCCGCATGCGGAATCGGACTCGTTTTTGTGCAAGCTGCCTAAGGGAGCAAATCAGGACAGCAAACTTTTCTTCAGCATCAGAATTCTAAGTGAGGTCGGTCTCGATAAAAATCAAACGTGTGCACACATTTAGTGACAGTTGGGGACCATGCAGGACTGCTATCAGATAAATGTATTCTGTGGGTCACTAGTAATTTCTTGGCTTGAACACCTAATGAAGGGAATGAGATTTGATTGTAAATGAGCCTGATATTTTTGGCATCCGTCTATTGAGTACTTGGAGATCTTTAAGTTGCAAACAGTTCTTTGGTTGTTTACGGACTGTGTGCAGCAACCGCACTTATTGAATACCAGTTGTTGTGAGAGTACCTTTCGTTATATCTCTATGGTGCATTACTGGCGTAATTAATAACTGTAATACTATCTAACGTATATAATAGACGTTATTATTTTTAGCTGGCGATAATGAGGTTTATGTAACGGATATGCAGAAATTACATTTCTGAAAGGCCCTAACCATTTTCCTTTGCAGTTTATTGGTTGTAATAAAATGTAATATTTTTGTAACTCCATTGTCCGCTCTGTATCCTGGTATCTGTGTCGCCTAACATCTACTGCAAAAATACTGTATAGTTTCTGCTAAGTGCTGTGGAAAATAATGTTGATGTTACACATTTTAATATTATCATTGTTGTGTAGCCCAAATTATGTGTCAAGCCATATTTACACGGGCTAGCGAAATATTGATATTTGTTTTTTTTCTACAAGTGCGATGCGTTTTGTGAGAAAAATCATCTCTGAACATGCGATTTTTCACATGCATTTTTCATGTGCGTGAAAATTACATGTTAGTTCTATAGGAAAAATTTAAATTGCATCACATTAGCATGAAAAATGACATTTGCATGTGAATGTGATGCAATTTTTTTTTACTTCTGTAGGAGATAATTGGTGATATCGCCTGTAAAGTAAAACCTGCTGTAAGCCATATAATTAGACCTATTGCAAATAATGTGGTCTAATTTCTTATGAGTTTTGTACATCTTGCAATGCACAAAAGGTACACGATAAAATCTATCTAGTAAATACAGCCTCAGGCTTCTTTCCCACGGGCGTATATCGGCCGCCATTTATACGGCCGGCCAATATACGCTATGTTGGGGAAGCTAAAACTGGTGAATGGGTGCGCAAAAAGCATTTGTGCACCCATTCAGATGGCATGGGTCCCAGGCCATATACACCGAGACTACCATGCCGTTGCCCCTTTTCCCTCCCTCCCCATTGCAGGCTCACCTGTCCTCTCCTCCCTGCTGGCTCTCTGCAATGGGGGGTTGACAGCGGCGGAGCTAAGCATCGGCCTGTCCTGCCTCCTCCCATTGATGGCTATGGACAAGGGTCTGGGAGAGGGCGGGAGCTTAGCTCCGCCCATGTTCTGCCCCTTGTCTACAGCCAGCAATGGGAGGAGGCGGGATGGCCAATGCTTAACTCCGCCCTCATCCCCCCTACCATTGCAGGGAGGAGGGGACACGTGAGCCTACACGGGGGAGGAGAGCAGAAGGAGGGAGTTTAGAAGCCACACTGCTAAACTCCCTCCCACCTCTGGCCGCTGTCATGGCCTCCCATAGGAACTCATGTAGTGACCAACGTAAGCTGGCTCAAAAGATAGTTCCAGTGTTCTATCCCTTCTTTCCCCCCCCCCCTCCATTCACTGTAAGCAGAAAGTCTTCAGTACTGAGCAGCTGCTGTTTACACTGAACAGCTTATCATTCGTTTTTTTCAAGCATGCTGAAACCCAAACGACTGAGCTGCTGTCGCTCAGTCTCTGCATGCATCTACACGGGACGCCTATCGCTCAAAACCTCGTGGAATTGTGGGGTTTTGAACAACTTCTTATGATAATTGTCCCGCATAAAAGGGGTTTAAATCCCCTACATACAATGAAGAGGGTGATGTATTGTTTCTTATCTAAAAAAGTTTCTGCAAAAACAGAAGAATACACAAGATTTCTTTCAGAACAATGGACTTAAGGCACATTTAGATGCAATGATCATCGCTCAAAATTTGTTAAAAGTCTCGAAAGTGAGCGGTTTTGCTTTTAAAGACGACCATTTAAATGTAACAATTATTGTTTTAAAATGGACGATAAACGATAATTGATAAACAATGATAGTTTGTTTGAATGGCATGTGCATCAGTGAAGGTAAAAAAAAAAAGAAATAAAAATCGTTTAACGACTGAACAATTTTTATTTAAACCAAACGATAAGCAAACTACCAAACGATGGATTTTAAGCGGAGTGAAAGACAGCGATGAATGAATGGCTAACTAAATGTTTACACGTAACGATTATAGCTCAATTTTAGCACTTTTAACGAATTTTGAGTGATGATCGTTGTGTCTAAATGGGCCTTTAGCAGACTGGATCAGAGACAATTTGGCAGAAATTGATCATTTTTTACACTTCAAAAGAAAAACAGTTTGAACCTAGTGAATGATCAAATGTTTTTAACTTTCTCATATGGCAAGTCCCTACTGAGCCTGTTTACTAATTTCCTGTGCTTTTGGTTACCTCATGAACACCTCAATGACCTATCAGCGCATGACATGTTGTAATGTATCTGAATATCACACCTTCTTTTGTTTTGATTTACAATTGCAGTGGCCCAGAGTTGGGGTGTCTTTAGAGTGACATTGTGTCTGTTTTAAGTGATCTGTCTTGTACGTGTGTCTGTCTCAACTTGTGTTCTGTGTGATATTAACCAGCTGTGTTGTAAATGTCATGTCTCACTTAACGCGTTGTTTGTGTGTGGCTCACTTGGGATCTTAGGATGAGTTGGTGAGGCAGTGCTAGAAGAGGGGAGAGTTGAGGAAGAAGAGAGATGTAGTCGGTGGAGGCAGACGTGTCAGCGGTAGGCTGATACACGCTTTGCTTCTGCCCATGCTGAGCAGTGGGCCGACCTTAGCCCCAGTGGGATGAACTACCCTGGGTGCTAAAGTACAGAGCAACAACCCTTGTTATGACAAGTTCAGTTGGAAATGTGCAGCACAGTCACAGAGATAGCATTGCCAAAGAGGGGAGCGAGAGTACCTGAAAACTACAGACATGAGAGCAGAGGGGAAAGAAACCAGCGTTGGAAGCAGTCTATCCAACAGTGAGTTGTACGAGCCCCTGTTAGATGAAAGCCAGGGAAGTGCAAGCGGCCCAACCACAGTCATTCCAGATGCCAATTTAGCTCATTTGGAGGGAAAAATTCCATAATGGCAGTCAGAATAATCCCTGGTTCTACCCAACTCCAAGACCCGGATCAACAACCCGGCTCGTCATCTAATGTCTATATCCTGTAATATCATAACGCTCTAAAAAGATGTCTAGTCCCCTCTTAAATTCCTCTACCAATTTTTGGTTTCCCATCACCACAGTCTCACTGCTCTTACAGTAAAGAACCCATTTCTGTATTGCTGATGAAACCTGCTTTTTTCTAGACATAGCGGATGCCCTCTTGTTACCTTCGCAGTCCTGGGTATAAACAGATCATGTGAGAGATCCTTGTATTATCCCCTAATATATTTATACATAGTCATTTGGTCATCTCTTAACCATCTTTTTTCCAGAGTGAATAATCCCAAGTTTGATAACCTATCTGGGTATTCCAGGCCTCTCATTCTGTTTATTAATTTAGTTGCCCTTCTTTGAACCCCATCAAGCACTGCAACATCTTTTCTGAGCACTGGTGTCCAGAACTGTACACAGTATTTCATGTGAGGCCTGACAAGTGCCTTATATATCGGAAGAATAATGTTCCTATCCCTTGCCCCATACCTCTTTTAATGCACCACAAGACTTTATTTGCTTTTGCAGTAGCTGACTAGCATTGACTGCTCCAATTAGGTTTACAGTCCACTAGTACCCCTAGGTCTTTTTCCATCTCCCTTTTCCCTAGCAGTACCCTATTTAGTGTATATTGGTGGCATCCATTTCTCCGGCCCATGTGCATAACCTTACATTTATTAATATTGAACGTCATGTGCCATTTTTTTACCCCAAGCCCCCAACTTAATTAGGTCCATTTGGAGACGCATATTGTCCTCCTTTGTATTCATTATCTTGTATAATTTCATATAAGTCCAGTGCTCAATTTTGTGCAGATGGAGTGCGTATTCGTGCGCCCCTAAAGACACTTATGGTACCTTGGGTGCACAAATGTTGTGTATATTTTTGCTTCTGCAAAGATTGAGCGCAAGAAACACAAAATGTGAGGGAACTCTTTGAAATCAATTGGTTATATTTTCTGTGTTTTGCATGAGCGTATTTTGCGCATGCAAAAGTATGCAGAAAAATGCCTGTGTAAAGAAGTCCTAACGGTTTTGAAACTAAATGGTTTGGTGGAACATATAGTTGCATAACAGGAGTGACTCACATGTGGTGACATTATTAATAGAGCAAGATACTGCATGTACACCATTTTTACTGTTATTAATGAGCAGCTATGTGCAGCCTAGTGCATTAGAACGTAAGAAAAATAACATTTTATTGTACCCTCTGACAAAATAAATTTTGTCCAGGAAATACACTTTAAATAACCTACATGCATACATTTAGAAAGTTCACTGAAATGAAATCTGCTTGAAGCACTTAAATACAAAGTGCTTAGCAGCTGGATTTTGTTGACAGGTACTTTATTTCTGTCACTATATTGGTCTTATCGTAATCGCTCAGCCTGGTAAAACTTACACAAGGAAACTTTTAAATACAATAGGAAAAATAGGAAGATAAAATGTTTCCCTTAGGGTGCAGTCACACAAGCGATTTTTAAGAGCATGTATAGGCGTGATTTCAAATCGCCTCTACATAGAACCAATGCTTTGCAAGGGAAGCCGTCACATGTCCGATTTTTAAAAAACAATTTTCTATGTTAATAAAATTTGCACCTACAAAAGATAGGACAGAAAAAAAGCACGTCTATAGTCCGTTGTGTGATTAAAGTTCCGATCTGAAACAATGTTTTTTTTTTCAAAACGGCAGGAGTTCCCATGACTCCCATTGGGAGCTTCAGTTCACACACCACGCGACTTTGACCATGTGGACAAGTGCATAGACTCCTATGTGATCTCAAGGTCTTGCAAATACAGTAAAAACCTCTACTAGCATTGACCTCTATTAAAAGCCGATTTTGTGTAAGGCTTTTTTTTAAGACAAGATTTGGTCTCTAGTAACATTGGTTGCCTCTAATAACACTGGCATGTGCAGGGCCATGTGGCCTTGCTGCTGAACTGACGTGATCGGAGTCTTCTCATCCTGCTGCTGCTAATGCAACCCACCCTTCTCCATCATCGGTGACTGGTAATACACTAGTACAGTAATATATAATTGGACTTCAATGTAACAGCACAGAGAACACCGTGATAACGCTAAGGACAGATAATGATGTCACATGCAGCCCTATGTAACAGCACAGAAAACACTGTGATAACGCTGAGGACAGATAATGTTGACACCTGCAGGCCTATGTAACACCACAGAGAACACACAGTAACATGTTCAATAACATGTTCAATGTCCATTTTTTTCTTTACAGCAGTATTTTAAATTAAATTATTATTGTTATTGTTTTTGGTATGAAAAACCATATTTTTAATGTGGTTTGTTGTGTTTTTAGGAATGTCTACAATGAATTAATTGGATTTACATTGATTCCTATGGAAAGATTTACCTCTATTAGCAATGGTTTCAGGTAAATCGAGTGCATTCGGATGGATTTCCGACCTTAGTAGAGGTTTCACTATACACACAAGGTTTTTCCTATGTCTTTTTTGTGGCAGCTGTAAGTTATTGTGGCCAAAGGGGCTGTGCGAATGTAGCTGTAATTAAGCATTGCATTGCCAGCACTATTCATGGCGAAAGCTTATAAACGCATGCATTTCTGCAGCGGGTTTCCTCGTTAGAAAGGTGCGCTGTGGTTTCAGAGTGTTGTTTACCACCGTATTTTCTATTTGGCCTTTTTTCAATTTAAAAAAGGAATCTTAAAGATTGTACATACTTGTTGCGCAATTGTTTATCCCGTAACCTCACTTTTTCAGAGGTCCAATCAGTAATTTGGAGCTTTAGTCATCATATCTTTCCACACCTGCATACCACGCTCCACTTTGTTACCATGTGTAAATCTGGGCACTTTCCCCCCCAAATGTGCAGATGCATAATTGTTTCACAAGTGTTTTCAATTAATTATGGGTGCAGCTTTGCCTATGGCCACCCACTATAAAAAGGTTCATTTTACTGTGGTTCAAGTACAGCAGACATTTATACTTGCCATTTGAAAACATGGACAAACGTGCGCTTATCCGTGTGATCCAGGAGCAGCCTGCATTATGGGACGTGCGCACCAGTTTGCACAAAAACCGTGGCCAGAAGACCGAATTGTGTGAAGAGGTGGCAAGAAGGTCCTTCAGGCAGCGCTGGTCAACTTTCAGCCCCAGGACATGTCGAGAAAATAGTGAGTATTTGGGGGGAATGTGTTTGGGCAAGTTCACACTATGTTTGTACATTCGCAGAATCATTATACCTAGCATTTACCTCTGTTGTACCCAAATGGCTTTTCCCTGTTTTTTGGCTTAATGTATTTTGCAAGCTTGGTACGTGCACTCTGTTGGCCCTGTATCTATTTATATTTCCGGCTCACTTATTTGTTTTGCACTACTGACCTCAAATACATGCCATTTCATTATACCTTGGCCCCCTTTGTATGACTTTCTTATATGGGTCCTGATATTTGTACACACTCTTGTATGTAGCTTTAGGCTGAATGCACACAGGCAGAATTTCCGCTGATGCACGCTGCCATAGAACTGCATTAGTTTATGCAATGCTATGCAGACAGCCGCAATTTGACTGTGTGTAAAACCCACACGGTAACAAAATCGCAGCATGTCCTATCTCTGTGAGACACGCACAGAAACGTCACCGCTGACGCGCCTGCTCTGAGCATGTGTGGCAGCCAGCACATTGCAGAGCAGAGAGAAGACGCCAGAGGAGGTGAGCCGCGGGTCACTGCAGGGGCATGGGTCCCATCCTGCTGCAATAATTTTAGCAGTTGAAATCTGACCCGGCCATCTGCATTCACCCTTACTTATGTTAATACGATTGTGGATTTATTTTTTAACTTTTTTTTGTTGGTTTTCTTACCCACCTTAGTTAAACAGGTCAGGATTGCCTGACGCTCTATAAGAGACACGTATAGGAGGGAGCTACAAAGACACAGCCAGCCAGGCTCTTCAGCAAGAGCAACTTATAAATTAGCTTTTTTACTTGATTTTCTGAGGCCCATAATGGAGCTTACCCTGTAAGTATATTTTAGAATTGCGCATTTTGGTGAAAATGTAGGTGGTAGTGTTGAAATAGGCTGTTGAGCACACACTAAAGGCCCATTTACACAGGACGAATGTTGGAAAACATTGACATTCGTCCCTGCACATACTTGCTCTCATTCTGCTGCACGGGAGCTAGTATCACTGGCTCACAGCGGGAATGTTGTAGGAAATTTCTCTCCTTGTGCTCCCCCGCCCCTTTCCATTGACATAACATAGCGGCTGTTCAATATTGAATGGCTGCTATTTACACTGAGCGATCAGCGATCAGCTCATCACCCATTGTTTATGCAACCATTGTTTATGCACCCATGTTATATTAGCATAATTTTTTAACTTTCCGTTCTATGAACTACTGAGCTTCTGAGATGGAGGGAAGGGAACTACAGTGCGTTCTGTAAGCAAGTGGGGGTGCACTTGCCTGCGGATCGCTAACTTTCAGACCGGAATGGGCACCAACCGTGTAGAAACACTCTCTGGAGACGTGGATTTATTTTTATAAACTGGCTCCTGCCAGCATTTATTCCCAGCATCAAAGTAAACATAGCCCATATAACATCCTTTAGCACATAATAAAGTCCATATAAGCACCCCACCTGGGTGTTGAGTTTAGGGTCGCCTTCCCTGTCAAACTCCTGGTCTGCACTAGACCCTGGGCTAGCAGCCCTTCCAGCTCCACTAAGCTGACTCTCATCCAACGTCTCTCTGGCTCTCTCAGCCAACGTCTCTCTGGCTCTCTCAGCCAATGTCTCCTTGACTGAATGCACACTTATATCCCACTTCCTGACCACACCTGTGGGTGTTTTCCCTTTTCTCAGGCACCAAAATGCCTGTCTGTTGCCCCATACAGGCTATTCTCTGTAGTGCACCTCTACAGTTGTTACTGTGATGGCTGTGACTGACTGGATGGCCATCACATGCCTGGAGACTATGCTGATTGGTCTCTATATAAAATTCTATGATCTGAGCTGTTATTACACTCTTAGATCACAGAACTCTTGCATAGCAGGGGTTGAGCTCTAGGGGTAATCTCTGCAAGGATGTTATTATCAAATAATATTATCTAAGGGCGCATTCACATGGGTATATGCAATTTTGGTTGGTGAAAAATGCACCATTTTCACTGAATGTGTATATGCATTTTTTGCTCATTTGTGCATTTTTTTACACCTGTGTTGTATCCATATTTCAGCCATTTTTCACATGCATAAAGAAAAATAATGCAAGAAGGTCCAAGTGTTGTCAGTTTTGTTACAGCCCACAGAAAATGGGATGTGAAAATATACCATAAAATGCAGTGAACACAAAAGTTAATGTGTCTTTACTGTGTTTTTTTAATGCAACCAAATTGGTGATTTTGGTCTGTGGAGACAGCCCAAAAATAGGACATGGTGCAATTTTTTTTTTTGTATGTGTGACCTTATAAAAAAAGAATAATCTAAATACACCAGTTTTAATTCAATGGTTTTGTGTGCTATCCGTACTCAGTCAGAAAAACATACAAATTAAATACATACAGAAAATATGCAGATTCGCTGCAGCTGTAAACATCCACCATAATCTGCACATTTTGACGCAAATTTTGGTGCAGATTTTCTATGGATTTTTTCAGTTGTAGAAAATCAGCTACCGGTACATGTGAACACATCCTTATCCAAGCAACGTTTCAAAAATCAATAGCTAAAAGTGTCATCTACAGGTTCACCAAGACTAAAAATCCTGGTTGAGATAACTGGAGTGTAAGCATTGATCAACAAAGAGTGAACATTTCTAACAACAATGATTATCAGCCGACCACAGAATTTTTCTCTCCTTGACATTTACTATATTTTGAGATTAGTAGCTTGTCACAGCTGCTATTACTACATTATCCATCTTGGTGCACCAGAACTCGGGAATCTAAAATGTACTTGTATATTATCAAGTGCATCACTTTGAAACACATCAGCTATCCATTTTCTATCAGACAGAATCACACAGCAGACCATTATAACCTGACCACCAAAAAGGAAAACTTAATGGAATAGAGACTAACTGAAAGCTGAAGATGGCATTTGCCATTGGAAAAATCTAATTGAAATCAAAAGGTTCTTAAACTGGAACATTTTTCTCAAGAAAAAAAAAGAAGAGATAAACATTCAGAATTAGTGTGAGCTGAGTTTTATGCTGTAATAATATTTAGTAGCTTCAGAAGCTTTATTTAAGATTACAATGTTGTGTGAATATAATATTCAGAGACTTTTATACTGTCCCCTAAGATGCATGATGAAAGGCCATCAGATACAATCCACAGGGAAATGCGCAGCTTTGTAAAGTAGTAGTATAAGTGAAATGAGTTGTAGAAAAAAAAACAACTTAACGCTGTATTTTTATGTTTGTGTAGTAATTATCTTTAATTTGCTTTTTACAGGCTTCATTGTCATTTTCTTTTTGCAGAATGTGCTCTATTGATATTTGTACATATGATGCACAGCAGGGAACATATGTATTATAACAAAAGCATTGCTTAAATTTACCGTGAAATGTTGCAGAGACTGTTTTTAGTAAATGAGTATCAAAACCTCTATACCAGGCTTATCTGTTCTTTTATGTCTTTGTCACCCTAAGTCTTAAGCACATGTTGCAGTGTCAATACGTTGTCCTCCTCTTTTTGTTCTGCTTAAATTGCATTACAGTTACGATACAGAGTTATGGTTTGTCAGCTTTTGGATCTAAGGCTAAGCCATCAGTATTACATAGACTGAAGTACAAGAGATTCTAAAGCATATTGTTCTAATGACATTCACTTATGTAGTCTATAAAATCTAGTGAACATCCTTACTATTCTTGAAATCTGCAGACATTTCTTTGTTCCTTACTGGTGACCAATGTGGCTGTACCGTCTTTGGATGGATGCTGCGACAAAACAAATAAGTAAGTAAATAAAATATAATTACCAAATTTTGACGGGTGCTCTAATTTTTCATGTATTCATATATGGTCAATTTTCTATTTTAGGTGGACATCTCCTGAGATCGCCGGAGATTGCAGAACCCATTGGAATGAATGGAGCAGCCATACACATGTACGAACCCCGCTGCCTAAATTGTCAGATGCTCTAGAGCAGTGGTTCCCAAAGCAGTCTATATGGACCCTCAAGGGTCGAGTTTTGACTTGCTGGGGGCCCAAGTCAGCAAAAAAAATTTTTGGGGGTGCACAAGATGTAAATGGGGGTCCATGTGAGTGGACTCTATTTAGGCAGGTCATCATCAACATTTAGACGTTCTATAAATGACATAATACACCTCACACAGATTGTGTACATAATACTTATAATAGACATAGAAATTACTTACCTCTTTGATATTTCATCCAATTATTTATTGTAGAGTTTGCGCAAAACTTCTTGGGCTCTGGCGATAGACAAAACAGACCTGCATAGTAAATAATTAACCTATAAAGTTTCTACAGCGCATAGTTTTCACGTGATCTGCCACAGCCCAAGAAGTTTTGCGTGAACTATATTTATCGGCTTTGTGGTGTGCTATGTTCATGTGCAAGTTTTTACAAGTTTTTTACGGGCAGCAACGCATTGTGCGTGTAGCTGTTGCTTATCCTGCATCATGGACTATCACAAGAAAGGTTTTGATAGCTTTTCCATCTTCATACCTCATGGTAAAAGGGTTTTAATGTGGTTGCCAACCTTCTTACGAAGAAAAGAAATTGATTGTAAATCCCCGGACATGGAGATGTGAGACTATACCTCACTAATTTGAAGCCAAATATTGAACAATTGATATCAGAGCATCCGGCTCTTCCCTCCCATTAACAGCATTATTTGTGTAGTAACTTTATGTAAGCATTTTACTAGGTTCTGATTTGTTTTATCCCAAATCCAAATATCTATTTGCATTTTGTGTCTTTTCAATAAATATCTTTATAAAAATTGTACATGTTTTTCCTTTTTTTTCAATTGTCCACTCTACAAAACCCCCTATCTAAGTGAGCAGCACTGTGTCAGCTGCGAAATACCCATTTGACTTTAATAAGTTTAGGAAAATTCAATATTAGGCTGGCTGTACACGACGGATTTGCATTGCAGAATCCAGAGTGGGCGTCTGCCTCCAGATTCCGTAGCAAATACCACCCATAGCATGCTATTGAAAAAATGCTTTCTCCTGCACATAAGTGGAAATCGATTACGATTTTCCGCTCTAGGAGGAAACATTGCAGTATGTTCTATTTTTAAGCATACTCCATGTAGACGGCTTCCACTGAAATCAATGGAAGCCAGCCGACCGGCGGCCCTTCCGCAATTGATATTGCGGAGAGGTTGCGAGTTCCGCGTCATTGCCTAGCGATGACGCGCGAAAAGAAGGGTTTAAAAAATCTGTACTGCACATTTCCAATGGCTCACCGTGTGGACCACCCGCAGTACAGAAAGGAAGAAGAAATGACAGGTACGCACGATGCCGGGCTGGGCACAGGATTGAATTCCGACCCAATCATGTGCAGCTGGCCTTAGGCAGGCAGGGGTTCTATGGAAAAATTGGCAAGTGGTCTATGGGGCAAAAAACTTTGGGGACCTCTGCTCTAGACCCTAGTTCTCAGGATTTGGAGCTCTGTATAAAAAAAAATTAAACTACAACTACTATAAAGAAATGGTAAGAAATTAAATAGCACAGAATTGTGGACCTCAAAAGACATTGGACCAGATTTATTAATTCTGTCAAGAGGGCCAACAGAGATGTAAGTATGTATATATCTATGTTTATTTATGTGTAAATATATGTCCGTTTAAGGCCTCATGCCCATAGCCAGGTCGGATTCCTGATGCAATAGTCGCGCAGCGGGATGCGACCTGTGCCCTGGCATTGACCTCCCGCTTATGTGTCTTCTTTCTCTGCTCTGCGATGTGGCGGTTGGTGCACAGTAGTGGCGTTTCTGTGCGAGCATCTGCGAGGCTCACACAGAAATAGGACATGCCTCGATTTTAATACCGCTCGAGTTTTCACATGGTCAAATCGCAGTTGTCAGCATAGGATTGCATAAACTAATGCAATCCTATGGCAGTTTGCAACAGTGGAATCCTTTACAGTCGCAGAAAACAGTGTTATACCAGAGCCCTCAAACGGAAACAAACAAAACGATTCCCTATTATTAGTGAAACAGACACCACTTTGGTGTCTGTTTGACAGGCTGTCTTTTTGTTATATTTGGAGTGTGTAGTTGACTAGCTACTTTCTAATCTAAATATAACAGAAATTAACGGAAACCAAAGTGGTGTCTGTTTTCCCTAATGACAGTGAATGATACTTCACATTCTTCTGAACATACTTCTGTATTGCAGTATGTTGAACTTTTACTCACAATCTATTATACCCTGCCACTGACAAGGCTTAACAGACTAAAATACATGGTAAGCCTAGGAGCTTTCAATATTCCCAGGCTGCCATTGCAAAACACGTGCTGCACTTAGCGCTATGTAGATGCAATCTGAACTGGATCAGTGCTGGAGTAAATCCTGTGGAGGCCCTAGGCAGTTAGAATCTTGGTACCAACATTGGAAATTATCTCCTGATACTTATTTAATTTTACCAACCAGCAATTTTAATAAACCAACTTTATTACACAAGAAAAAATATTAACATCAGGTATATATAATCGTCGGTGTTCTCGAAGCTTCTCTCGCAAATATTCTACTAATATTGTGACCTAGAAGGGTACTACAAATCTCTAATAAGAAACTGAAGTAGCTTTCGCATTTACCCTAGGTCCAGAAATTGGTTTAAGCAGTGCCCCTGATCAGTAAGGAAGTCTGCTTCAACAGTGTATGATAGACCCTTGCTATTGCTTTTGACTTTGCTTATTGACCAGTCTGCCAAATGAAAGAAATAAAATGATTGGCTAGAAGACAGTGGTATGAGAACAATACAGAGCCTGGGATTGGAGGATCGATTGCCTAAGCAACAGAAGATTCTGCTAAGAGAGACATGAATGGGTAGGATGTGTGTGAACAGTCTGCCAGAGCTGCTGACTATACAGCATGCAGAACAGCCAAGCAGAGAGACTTAACCTTTTCCAATCCAATTTGTATCCTGGTTTTCCTAGGGGGCTTACTCTTTTTCTGCCATTAGACAAAGGCGCTATATGCTGGCTAGAGCCAGTACTGCATGAGGTGACACATTGGATAGGCTTCGACAGCAGAGAGGCTGGCAATATACAGTAAGAGAACCCCGACGAATGTCTTCCAACATCGGAGCTGTACAACCTTAAATCATAGTGTCTTTAGAGGTCAGACAGTGGATTGGAAAGGGTTAAAAGTGAATCCTGCAAGTAGCCTAAACTGCAAGCAACTGATTGCAGAGGTGCCTGCTTCTGCCAGAGTGTGAGTGGCAACAGAAGATCCCGTAAGCAAACTTATTATTGAGAGTTGCATTGGGAAATGCCATAATACCAGAACAAAGTGGGAAAAGTGGAGGAGAAGTCTGTAAAGTGGCCTGTAAGTCTTCCGGAGTCCTTAATCAAGCCTTAGGGCCTCAGGCAACCAAATCCGGATCCAGAACCATGAATGAAAGCGCTACTTAGCACCTGAGGCCTAGTCTAGGAAAGTAGGGTTAGTCAAATAACAGGGCTGGAAAGTACCTAAGGCCATTTAACCCAACTCGGCTCACATTCAGTTCCACCAGTGGTTTAATGCTAAATCTCTCCACAGTCTGCGGTCTTCCGCCATTTCTGCTTATATTCTAATATATTGTTATTTACTAGTGTCCATGCAAATCTGCTTTTATGAAAGTTCTAAATCAGTGGATATCTACAAGTGTTAGTAAAAGTGAACCCTACTGATTCTTTGCTTCTGCATTATTGCTATTAATTACATCATGGTGCTACACAGCGCTCGTGTCATGATTATCATTAACAGTGAAAAGCATCAACACTGCAGGTGCTATTGGTTGAGGAAAGTGTTGGTGATAACCACCGTAATGCAAGTTACTTACTGCACTCTCACCATCCGTAGCACCCTCTAGCACACTGCACTAGAATCTTGAATAAGGAGGAACTCCTTGAGTAAGGGACACATTAACTCACTAAAGTTCTCTTACGGTATGCTTGCACAGTAGTGGGATAACATTGAACTAAGTAGTGTAGATGTATTGACCATTACTGCTGTACATTACATATACATGGGTTTCACCAATTTTGTTTTAGAATCTCGACCTTTTAAGAGACAAATGGCAATCCTGATGTCTATGGTTTATATACTTTAAAAGGAATGTGTCACCAAAAAGACCTATTAAATAAATCAATGTGTTAAACACATTTTAAAAATAATTCTTGGAGATTTTTTTTTAACTTTCAGTCACAATCCTATATATTTTTTTAAATCCTGCATTTTTCACACTGACCTCAGAGCTTAATACTAGTCCATAATTTCCCAATCTGTTGGGAAAACACTGAAGCAGTCATCTCACTAACATCACAGGCAGGATTGCACTAAAAGGTAACACATATATGTAAATACACACAATATCCAGCATTTACAATAGGTGATCAGCTGTGATTATCTACTCCCCTCCCTACAAAATAACCATAGCACAGGTCTCAGAGCTTGTCTACAACAGTCTCCAATCGAAGTCAATGGGTCCCCTTTTGCCCATTGTATGAATGGCCTATGAGACTGTGGCAAATGCTCTAAACACTTAATTGTACCTCAGGCAAGATGGCAGTCCTCATAGTCATGTATAACAACAGAATAAAACAAACTTTCCTCAGAAAATAAAAATAGATTAGAAAAATAGAATTTGTTTCTCTATTTGGTTTGCATAAATAAAACAAATTGTTGTTATATTCCCTTTAAAGGGGTTGTCCCGTGAAATCAAGTGGGGTTATGCACTTCTGTATGGCCATATTAATGCACTTTGTAATATACATCGTGCATTAAATATGAGCCATACAGAAGTTATACACTAACCCACTCCGTTGCTGGCGTCCCCGTCTCCATGGCTCCGACTAATTTCTGCATCTTCTGGCTTCTTTAGATGCGCTTGCGCTGTCCGGTCTTCTGCTCTGTTGAATGGGGCCGCTCCGGCATGCTCGCGCCGGAGAGCTGGTCTGTGCATCGTCATCGTAGTTCCGCCTCCGTCACGTGGTGCCGATCAGCCAATTAGGTGGCTGTAATCGGCAGTGGAACGCAAGACAGGAGAAGATAATCCACGGTGCACCATGGGAGAAGACCCGCGGTGCACCATGGGAGAAAACCGCGGTGCACCTTGGGAAAGGACCGGCGGCCATCTTTAAAAGAAGAAAAGAAGAAACTGCCCGAACTGGGATGCAGGTAAGCGATTTAAAAAAAAATAAAAATAACGAAGGGATTGTTTTTAACGGGGCACAATGTGGGGGTATGTAGAAAAAAAAATTTTTGGATTGTGCCGCGGGACAACCACTTTAAGTTGGTAATGGGTACTTATATTAACACAGTATTTTTTCTATAGAGTTTCTTTGAGCAGATTTGTTTTTTCTATCTTTTGGAAATAATTTAAAGGGGTTCTGTCATTAAAAAAAATAATTCTATAGTTACTCAGTCCTCTCCAGGCAGAATTCTTACCAGATCTTCACTTCCCTGATCTTCTCCTGGCTCCTCCACTCCCCTGGGTCAGGTCACCTCCAGCCAGCTGGATCCTCTGCTTCATGTGACGAAGTGCACGTTGCTGGAATTCTGCTTCCTGCAGGGCAATGTACGCTTTTCTAGTTGCACTAGTGACGTAGTGTTCACTGCTTAGCGGGGCATGCTGACTCCTCATCAGCCTGTTTTAGTGTGACTGTGCATGCACGATGTCTCACCACTAGTGTTTGTATTAGGTGATCTAGGGTTGTTCAGGGATTAACTTCTAATATCCCAAATGGTGTCATTTTTTTGAGAGTTTGATTGTTCTCAGTCAGAGAAACCATGTAATCCTGTAGCTATGATACCTTTTAATGGCTAACAAAGATATATGATCTTATTGCAAGCTTTCGGACCTCTCATGATCCTTCCTCAGGCATAATGAAACTGATTTGGATGGGACACATATAAATACAAATGTTCACACATGAAAAGGCGCAGAATTCAGAGACTGATTTGTGATTAAAACAATACCAGACAGAATGAGCAGAGAAGTAAATACTTAATGAGTCCACTGGTAAGGAATGTAACAGTTTTATGATCTCTACATTGGTGCTAGGAGGTGACAGGCTTGTGTGTTATCTCTCCTTCAGACCTGCAAATAAGTAATACGAAATAATACCTCTGCAGCACCACCTATTGGATGGCAACATTTCTTCAAATCAATGTATGGCTTTGTCAGTCAAAGGTGGACTTACTGCCTGCCAGGCACACCTTGAGGCCAATGGGGTTGCCTCTGAATCGGTGTTACAACTTGCAAGATTCATCTTTACACACTATTATTTCTCCTTTAGTAAATAAATATTCGTGCAACTCAAATGGCACTGCAATATGCCAACCTTTCATGGCAAAACTACAGAGTTACTTTCTGGCTTTCTGCCCCAGCAAACCATTGGCCTACTTCTGCTACACTGAGGACATCATAATCATCTGGACAAACACTGAACAAGAACTAATAAAATTCCATGAGAGTTTCAATGCATTTCACTCCACCATAAACCTGACATTAAGCTACTCTTGTATAGTAATCAACATTTTGGACATCGTAAACCGAAAATCAATTGATCGACCCTCATACCTCAGATGAGATAGTTCCCATCCTAAGCACATCAAAAAGTCTATCATCTACAGCCAGGCCAGATATAACTGGATCTGCTCCAAACCAACAAACAGAGAGGAACATTTACACAATCTCAAAAAGACATTTTTAAATCAGGGCTACCATCCCACCTCAATTGATGACCAAATCACCAGAGCCACCAGGATACCCAGGAATCAACTATTCCAATACACAGAGAAAGTAAAAAATGCATGTGTGTCTCTAGAAGTGATTTACAATTCACAGCTAGAGGTACTTAGGAAGACTGCAGACATTTTCATCATACCCTACACAAAGATGACCACCTGAAAACCATATTCCTAGACCCTCCCCTCCTATGTAACAGCAACCTTCAAATTTGAGGAACTTTATAACCAGAAGTGCATTGCCCTCTTACACACAAAGGAACTTATCCCTGTAATGTAGGGAGCTGCAAGCCCTGCTCACATGTACTGACCACAGACAGGATACAGATCCCCAACACAAAGCAAGACTATAAGATCCCTGGGACATTCACATGTTCCACATCCAATGTTGTGCACCTGATCCGGTGCAGTGAATGTCCTGTTGGGGGGCTTTATATCAGGGAAACAGGACAAAAACTGAGAACCAGGATGAGATCTCATCGACACACAATTAGAGAGCGAAAGATGGAATTACCTGTGGAAAAACGTTTTTCTAGTCATGGACACAACATGGAACAGATGAATATTATCATACTGAAAGGCAACTTCAAGTCACAGCATCACAGAAGAATTTGGGAGTATAAATTTATGACCATTTTTGATACCCTCAAGAATGGAATTAACATTGGAGCGGGATTCTTGCATCAGTGGGGATGTCTGGAGGGGTGGGGCGGTCAGGGGATGGCATTGTCTCTCCCTAGCCGGGGGCACCCTGAAGGAGTGTTTTTCCCAATCATTGTTTGAAAGCCTTGGTAAAAAGCCATACATTGATTTAAAGGAATGCTGCCATCTAATAGGTGGCACTGCAGAGGTATTGTTTCATATTCCTTATTTGCAAGTCTGAAGGACAGATAACACACAGGCCTGTCACCTTCTAGCACCAATGTAGAGATAATAAAACTGTCACTTTCTTTGACAGCCAGACAGTATTTAGTTCTCTGCTCATCCTGTCTGGTATTGTTCCAAGCACAAATTAGTCTCCGATCTCTATGCCTTTTCATGTGTGTACATTTACATATGTCCCATTCAAATCTGTTTTAATATGCCTGAGGAAGGATCTTGAGAGGTTTAAAAGTTTGCAGTAAAATCATATATTTTTGTTAGCCATTAAAAGGTATCATATCTACAGCATTACTTGTTTTCCTTTGCTGAGAACAATCATATTTTGCTCTACTGGCTAACACAGTACCAAACTTTTTTTTAAAAGTTCATATCTAAGACTTATGATTATCTAGGGCAGGGGTCCCCAACCACAGGTCCGCGGACCAGGCCTGGGCCGTTGGGGTTCTTTTGCCGGTCCGCGGCGGCACCGCCGCAGGGTACTGTCTGACAGCAGACTTGACGAGGAGGTGACGCCCCCACCTTTTGATTGGCAGGAATGCTGGCCTGCTAACTCCGTCTCTCTGGAGGCCGCTGTTGCCATTGTTCAGGTGTGTCTGCAGCGCAGACACTATCTCCACCTAAGTACTCTGGTGCTGACACTCCCAGACTCACCACCAGCGCGGTCTGCTGCCCTGACAGTAGATGTGGTGCAGTGCTCCGTCTCCACCGCCCATCGGCAACGTCTTCCGCTCCTGTGAGTGAATGCCCCTTCGGCGCTGCCATATGATAAGCCAGAGTAAGGCGATTGGCAGCAGGGTTGGCACACAAACCAAAGCGGGGCCCGGACGCAACATCACATCCCAGACCCACAGATGGCAGGGCAGTGTCGGCAAGCAGGCTAGCGGGGACAGCCTATGTACGGGGCGAGTTACAGCAGCATGTGTGCACGGCACATCACAGACACCAGCTGGGGAAAGCAGAGCAGCAGGAACATGACTTTGAACCGGACAGTGTGAACAGCGGGGTCCGGATGGCACATAGCATGGCTGCAGGTAAAACAGCCAATCAGATGCTGGGGGCGTCGCCTCCATGTTAAGTCTGCTTAATGATGTCGACACCCCTAACTTCCAGTGTCGACTTAATACAACAGTACCCCGCCACAGACCAACACTAAACACTGACAGTGTGCTCTGCAGTGGATCAGAGCACACTGTGTGGGCTGGCCTCAAAAGACGTGGCTCCTGGCAGAGAACATTATGCAGGGCGTGCCATCTTTCGTGACATAATACAGCAGTCTTGACATTTGTAGACGCCCCCAGCTTCTGATTAGCTGGGGGCGCTGCTGTGCTATGTGACTGTCTCACCTGTGTCAGAGGCCCCAGGAGAAACGCAGCCCACGGTAACAGCGCCGCCAACACTCAAGCCAGCACTCAGCCCGTCGGACGGAGCTGACATCCCCGCTAAGCTAACAGACTGTCGCTGGGGGTGAGTCACAGCAGGCGTCCTCCATAACCCCGCCCCCATATGACCAAAGCCCTGCCCTGCTGGGCCATGGAAAAATGATCTTGCTTGAAGCCGGTCCCTGGTGCAAAAAAGGTTGGGGACCACTGATCTAGGGTAGGGAAGGGTTAGGTGCTAACATCTTGTGTAAAGGTAGTAGAGGTAGAACTAATGTAGTGAAAGGGTAATGACAATATACAAGGTGGTTTACAGAGGTGAGGTAGTTGACTACAAACAGACTCTAGCACAGTGAAGTCACCATGCTTGAAGGCATTGGGACTCTGTCTCTCTTCTCTCACTGGCTTTTACATCACATGGCATAACTGCTCAGGTATGCAGATTGTATGATTTGTTATCAGCCAATCAAAGAGCAACTTTACCAGTTATAGATACTTTGTGATTGGCTGATGAGGATAATGTATTTTCCATGCAATCTTTGAAGTGGCATACTCTAGAACTTTATTAGGGGCCATGGGAAAGCATGCATGCTCTCAGGGTCACTTGTGTTATGTAAAGTTTCCCACTGGCATGCTCCCTCTGACCTCTGTGCAGTCAACTAATATGTCTTTACTTTTGTATATTTACTTGACATACACACTAACCATATAAATGAAAATGCAGTTGCTCTCTTTGATCAAAATAATGAGTTTAGGAGAATAAATGAGAAAACAGTAAAATATAAAACACCTGTTCAGTGAAACAAAAAGCAGCCTGTCAAAGGCAAATATATAACCATATCTGAGGCATTTCACAAACTCATTTTGTATATATGAAAAAAACTTTTTGTAAGTTTGCCAACCAGACAATTGAGACAGCCAAGTGAAGACAGAATTATAACTCACTTGTTTTCAAAGCAATTGCTGCCAAGATGTGAACTAGGCATACTTCACAAGCTACTCCAGGATAAAAGGAAAAAGACAAATAATAGCTGAATGAAAAAAATAGTAAAAGAAAGCAATGTTTCATAAATTGATTTGTAATTTATGTGAATGTATCTTCCATTTACTGCTGTTATTCTTGTGTTGTTTATAGGAACACTATTTTTTCTACTTTCTTTTCTGTATTAACAAAATATTGAATACCTTCACTGAGGGTGACCCTTCTTGCAGTAAAATTATATTGACTTCTAAGATAAAAAAATTACATGAACTTACTAGATATATTTTTCTTCAAGCAATTATCTTTGTGTTTAAATATACACAGCAATACAATTTCATTGTATTAAACATCCTTAAGTTCCAGCACTGGTCATATTGGCGACACACACTTCCTTACTGTATTGTGTATAGATAGACAATACAGCTAGTATGGTCTCTGGACAACAAAAGGAATCCTTGTGGCTACAACCCGATTTGCAGTGGATAGCATATGGTACAAGAATCCTCTGTTTTTTTACCCTTAACTCCCACAAGGAGGTATGGATTCGCCGTAGGGAGATCAGTAGTTTATAGTCCTCAAAATAATCACCAGTTGGCAGCTAAACTAAGCAGTGAAGATAGGACTAACATGCAAAGACAGGACTAGAGTGTGTTCATGGAATCAGAACATGGTCACAGAACTAAAACCTGGATCGACAAAGCCAGATCTGAACCAGGAGGAGCATGTCCCATCATGTGGCACCTATTCCAGCCACCATCTGTGTGTTGTTGTTAGGCAACCAGAAACCTCTTCCTTTGTACCTATCCTCAGCAGTGGCTCTGTTGGTTCCGGCTGTGGCTCTCCTCCTCTACATTGCTGGCAGCATTGGGTTGCGAGGGCAACCAGTGCACTCAGATGATGTTGAGTCTGGCTACCATCATCCTGACCACTACTCTGTTAGTGTTCCCTGGCTATGTTCCAGATTTCACTACAAACTCTACACTACAATACACCAGCTTCCTAAAAGTGAATATTCAGAGGTATATGACCTGGAAATGCAACTAGAAAAGCTCATACCTCTTTGTGGCGGTTAAGGGTGAAAAACAGGGCAGTCTTTGGACCCTCAACAGCGCCAAACTGATTGTGACTTGAAGGATCCACTTCTCTAGTGAGAAATGTAACCCTCCCCTCTGTGTATAGTGCTGCTATCCTGTTGCATCTACGCTTCCAACAGTCATCAATAAAGAAGCACTCCAGCAATTTTTTTTGCCTATAGTATAGGCTATTTGTTATGTTTAGAAGTGTTCTTATTCACCTTGGCTGTACAAATGTAATTGTAGCATCTTACCAGCGCTGGATAGGAGCCACGGGTGTAGTAGCAATGCAGGAACGGAGAGTAGTCAGGAGGAAGCCGGAAGTCATTATCAGGTGGTCATGTTTGCAGTACCAATGGATGAGGCAATAAGCGTAGTCAGATGGAAGCTGGGACTTGTTATCAGGTAGTCACGTTTGCAGTAGAGGAGCAGGGTTAGGAGGTGACACTTGATCAAGGCAAAGAACACAATAATCTCACACTGAGGGAGTGGCAAGGCCAGGCTTTTATATGAAGTCCAATCAAGACAGATGCAGAGTCAGCACAAGGAGGCAGGAACTGGGTTAAAAGGAACACAGAAACAAGGCTAGGGTTTGCAGGGCAATTTGCTCAAAGGCTTGGATGGCTCAACAGGGAGAGCTGCTGGGTTCAAGTCCTGATAGTAGCCTCCTCCTTCTAGAATGCCCTCTGGACATCCTACAGACTGGCTTTCCAAGGTACCTGTGATGGAACTTGTTTGTGAGCATGGACGTTGCTGACCATTCCCACAAGTTTACCCCTTCCATTTAAAAAGGTACTGCAGTCTACCTCTGTGGATTCTTCCTCCCCTTGGACCTTCACTGGTGGAGGAGGTGGCTAGCTTCTTCCCGGAAAGGTGTTGTCCTAGAAAGTTTTAGCAAGGACACGTGAAAGATTGGATGCACCTGCACGCTGCCCGGGAGCTTCAACTGGAATGCCACCTGGCTGATCTTTGCAGTGATTGGGAAAGGTCTAATAAATCTTCGTCCAAGCTCGGGGAAATTGACAATTTAAATTTAAATTTCTCTTGTAGGCATTCTGAGCTTCTTGCAAGGTCTCTCTTAATTTTCTCTGGATTTCAGTTAACGCCGTCAGTCTGTGGTCGACCATTGGGATGAGAGTACTGATTGGAAGGCCTGGAATAAAGGCTCGATGTATTCTGTGGTTCACAAAGAATGGGCTCTAGGCGGTTAAGCTCTGCTGGGCATTGTTATAACTGAGCTCTGCTGTTGATAGATAATCCACACAATCATCCTGAAGATGGGAGATGAAGCAGTGGAGGTACTGCTTCAGCATCTGGTTAGTTCTCTCAGTCTGGAGACTGTTAGACTGTAGATGAAAGGCAGAAGAGAGACTCATAGTAATTCCCAGGGCTGTGCAGAAATGTCTCTAAAATTTCGAGGTGAACTGAACCCCTCTGTCTGAGACAATATCATCTGGAATACCTTGTAGTAAAAAAACTTCCCGAGTCTTTTCAATGGATACAAAGTGAGCCATCTTCGTAAGACATTCCACAACATCAAAGATGGTGGTCATTCCTTTTGAGGGGGACAGGTCCACTATAAAATCCTTTAATATAGATCCCTATGACCTGGATAGGATTGGCAGAGGTTGTAGGAAACCCAGAAAGTGACCTTGTGGTGTCTTGCTTCGGGCACATACATCGCAAGAGGTGACATATCTGTTCATGTCCTTCCTGCAGTCGGGCCACCGGAAGGAATGAAGCAGGAATTCCAGAGTCCTTGTGACCGGCCAGCTTGGAATCGTGGGCCAGTTTGAGGATTTCGAGTTGACCAGCCTTGGGAACATATAGTTGGTGTTCTCGCCTCCAAACTCCATTCTCGAAAGAGAGCCTCGCATCCTTAGAAATATGACTCATGGAAGGGTCACTTTTGTAGCCTCTCTTAAGCTTTGTGAGGAGGTCCTCCAAATGCAAGATACCAAAAAAATGATTTGAGGACAGAATCTGTGGTCCATATTTGACTTCTCTTCAGGCTCTGAAAATATCCTGGACAATGCATGAAGTAAAACTGGAGAAGAACAGAGCCCATCAAGCCCATTGTCGTGCAGATAAGCTCTTGGCGATACTGAGAAATTCAAAATTTTTATGGTCAGTAAGAACCGTTACTGGATGATGGGTTCCTTCCAAGACAAGACTCCATTCAGTGAAAGGCACCTTGATGGCCAGAAGTTCCTTGTTCCTGACATCATAGTTTCTCTGCGGGTGATAAGGTATAGGTCAGAAATGTATGGCTGTAGTTGCATCTAATCTCTGACTCATTGTGATAGAATAGCTCTCGCAGCAGAGTCGGAAGCGTCCACACCTCCACAATGAAAGGCAACTCTGGTCTTGGGTGGATCAACATTGGTGCCAAAATAAACAGAGTCTTTAGTTTCTCCAAAGCAACTTATGCCTCCAGGGACCAGGAATAGGTGTGTGCTTTCTTTGTGAAGGAGGTTATAGGAAGGATGACTTTTGAGAAGTCGTTGATAAATCTTCTGTAGAAGTTTGCGAAGCCAATCAAGAGCTGTACTTCCTTCACATTTCTTGAAATAGACCAATCCAGGATGGCTTTAATCTTGCTGGAAACCATACTTAAGCGATCTGGGGAGATATTGTAACCCAGAAATTGCATTAGGGTCTGTTCAAACTCATACTTCTTTAACTTGATGTAGAGGTTATTCTTTTGAAGTCGTTCTAAGACCATCCGAATGTGCCTGCGATGTTCCTCCAAATTGTCAGAGAAGATGATGATGTCATCAAGATATGCCACTACAAATTGATCCAATAGGTCTCAAAATACGTTGTTGATGAAGTGCTGGAAGGTATCGGGAGCATTGCAGAGACTGAATGCCATAAGTAGAGATTCAAAATGCCCATATCTTGTTTGGTAATCCATCTTGCATTCACCTCTGGGCGGATCCGTACCAGATTATATACTCCTCTGAGGTCCAGTTAAGGAAAGACCTTGGCTGCCCAAAGCCTCTCCAGCAGTTCTGGCATTAATGAAAGAGAATAGCAATTCTTAATAATAATCCAGTTTCCGGTAATTAATGCACAGTCAAAGGGTAAAATCCTTTTTTTTTTAACAAAGAAAATGGGTGCTCCGGCTGGGGAGAAAAACCATTTCATCCAAATGTTCCTGAAGTCCCTTTAACTCTGGTTCTGAGACTATGTATATAACCCCAAATGGAATAGAAGATCAGGGGAGCAGCTCAATAGGAAAGTTTTATACGGCCGGTGATGTGGCAGATGGTCGTCTTTCTTCTTGCTGCAAACATCCCTGAAAATCTGATAGTGGACTGGTAATTTCTCAAAGTCCTGTTGACCAGCCTCGAGGTCTTGCACTGGTTTAGGGGAAGATGGTGCCATCTGGCAGTTCTCTTAATAGTATTCCAAAGGGAAGACAATGGTCCTTGTTTCACAGTCGATAAAGGGATTATGGGTAGAGAACCAAGGGATTCTGAGAATCACTGGAAATTTAGGGGACAAGATGAGCTGGAAGCTGATTGTTTCTTGATAGTCAGGGTTCATGCAGAGCTCTAGTTTAATGGTCTCCTATGTGACAGGACCTGAGGACAGTGATGTTGGATTCCTACTCCGGAATCCAACATCGCTGAGCATTGTGTCTTCTGATTACCCATTAAAATCTCTATTAGGAAGACAAAATGGTGGAGGAGGGGAAGGGTTTTCACACTATCTTGAACTGCCCGGGCAAAGTTGAATTTGGTGGAATCTACTTGTTTCATGACGCCTGGATTGTTTGTGGTCTTGATGCTGGCTAGAGCAAGAGTCCTTTGGAATTTGTTTGGACAGTTTAGGGCATAATAGCCTGAGCTTCCACAATAAAGGCACAGATTTTCAGCTCATCGCCTTTCTTTTTCAGTGGTGGAGAGGGGTTTGTGGATGATGTCAACCTGCATCGGTTCAGGTGTGGCTTTAGTCCTTGGTTGGGGACTCAACAAGAATTAACTGAAGGAATAATGGGTGTTGGTGCCCAAACTCCACAGTCTCTCTTTTCGCTGCTTAGAAAATCTCTGGTCAATCCGGATGCATAGCTGAATGAAGTATTCCAGGTTATCAGGGATCTCCACTCTGGCAAGTTCATCCTTTACCCACTCAGATAGGCCCCCACAGAATTGGCTCTGTTGTGCAGCTAGATTCCATATGGTATCATTTTCACAGCAACGAAATTCCGTTGTATACTCTACAATGGAACGTCGTCCTTGTTATGTAACCTCTCTTTGGCAATGGCACAGCGTTTTGGATCATCAAAGATTTGGCCCCTAGTAGTCGTGAAGGTATTGAGACTATCAAGGAGATTACTGTTGGTCTCTATGTAGGCCAATGAGTCATTATCGAGTAGTCACATTTCTAGTGCAGATGGATGAGTCAGGAAACGTAGTCAGATGAAAGCCAGAAATCATTATCAGGTAGTCATGTTTGCAGTAGAGGAGCGGGGTTAGTAGGTGGCACTTGATCAAGGCAAAGAGCACAATAATCTCACACTGAGGGAATGGTAAGGCTAGGCTTCTATAGGAAGACAGGGAGAGCCACTGGTCTTGAAACAGGAGGTCCTGGGTTCGAGTCCTGATAGCAATATATTAAAGGTTGGAGGGAAGGGATATAAGGATATAGAAATGAACTGCCACTGTACACAAAAACATAAATTAAACGTGCATGCAACAAAAGAAAAACAGGAACATAGACCCTAAACCAACACCAGGCAGCCAAATACTAACCAATTATACTAATGCAACAAGGCAGATGGAAATACAAATAAGTATGAGGTATTAGTTAGCATTTTAGCCAAAGTACCTAAGCTCACAAGCCCACATCAAGGGTCTTTGTTGTCTTGTGAGTGTCTAATCTAACAAGACAACCAAACCACAAAAAGGAACCCTGCCTACAAGCTGGAACCTGGCTTGCTCTAGATCGAAAGAGATGCAGGGGAACACCAACATAGAACATAATATGCACCAGGTGTCTGAACACTTACAGACACAGTGAATTCTAACATACAACATAATACACAACAGACATCTCCACACCTACAAACATACAGTAAACAGTGAACAAGATGTAGTTCACACCAGGTTTCTGCACACCTACAGATAGACACTGAAGAAGACATTGTTCACGCCAAGTATCTGCACACCTACAGACACAGAGGAATCCAACCCAGAATCTCATGCATGCATATATACCCCAAAACAGACATAGTTTAAATGTCCAAACCCACACACATGAGGGGCAGAGTATCAGACATCACCCATCTGACAGAGAAGGGACAATGCATCAGACGTCACCTATCTGATGGAGAAGGGACAAGGTGTCAGACATCATCCATCTGACAGCGTAAAGGGCATTCAATCTATGGAACCACACCTGGGGTAAGGGAGCAGGGGCCCAAAGAACATGCAAACAGGGAAATCAGGTATCCAGCCATTTTTTAGGGAGAGTGTGGGGGAACAACTCAAACTCGCCTTACACATGCATCACTCTAAACACCAGTGTTCTGCATGGGAAGGATGAGGAATGCATAATGACCAGCAGGCTTTAGCAAGAGGGGCTGGAATTTACATATACAAATGTGTGGTGATTGGCTGGCTCAGCCAATTCAACCACACCCGCAGCTGTATGTTTCTGGAAACCTATATAACTACAGGTCCCAGGAGCATAATGTGACAGTATATTTAAAGAGATTCTATCACCAGGTTCAAGAAGTTTGAGCTCTGAGTCATGGAAATGGTCTGTGACAGTTTCTCCCCTCCTGCATCATGCAGACTGACAGATCTCTCGATTTTTCTGTATAGGGAGAGAGCTGTGGTCAGGGAGAAGATGGTGCCGCCTGCTTCCATGGCTGGGAGCTCAGCTCAGCTCCAAGTCAAACTTCAAAAACTTGGTGACAGAATTCCTTAAAACAATAATATAGAGGCTCTTGTACATGCCATGTGTATACTTGTTTTAGTTGATGTCTGCCATTTTGGTTCCTTCTTCCCCACTAATATGACTCCCCTCATGCAGCCTATATTTCCCATTAAGCCTCTGTTTGGTAGGGGGGTATTGTTTTGACACTGTATGAGAGTATTTGTATATCATTATATTGTGGTTACTAAGTTCATTTATATGTGAAAAATTAGTACAGATAGCATAAGAAGCTGAGAAACACATATTGTTCAACTGGATTGATGATGATTTACACCTTTGACCTTTTTATAAGGATAAAACAGTTTTATTGATCCTTATTATATTGTGCATAGAGAACATATCCATAGGAATCATCTTCACCCCTTAGTGAAGGCCCCATTGCCGTTTTACATTCTAGCTAAGTGGTCTTCAATCCTCAGGGACATAAAAACATGCATCCTCTGAGGATAAAGCCACATAGGCTAAGGACGTGACAGTTATATGCTGTCGGTTACCGGTGGTAGCTGACAACCTGGAGCTGTCATGAGGGGGCCACGGGGAGGCCCCCCCCCCCCGCATTGCAATCAGCACTATTCAATGGATAGGGCCAATCACAATAAATTTAATAAAACATTAAAAAAAGTTAAAGATTCAGCTCACCTTAAAGGATCGGATCCATGGGGGCAACTGAGCGTACTTACCCCCGTCCTCCCTAATGTCCCGAGGTGATCTGATCCTCCGGGATCAGACGCCACTCTTCTGCGCTTGCGTGCCAGATGTACAACGCCATGCGCATGCGCAGAAGGCCTGGATCACCCGGAAGATTTGAGATCTCCTGGCACCCGACTCCTAAAGATACCGGTGATCACAGAAAAGTGAAAAAAAGTTGAAGTTTCAGCTGCCCTCATGGACCCGATCCATGGAGGCAGCTGGGAAAACTTACCCCCGTCCTCCGGGATGTTCCGCGGTGATTTGGACCTGCCACGGGCTCCTGCGCATGAGAGCCCGATAAATTTAAAATCTTCCTGCACCTGGCTGTCAAAGATAGCTGAGTGCAGGAAGACGTGAGCAGGGACCCCTGTATGTGGTTTCTGGTCACATCATCACTGTTATCCATTGGATAACAGTGATCATGTAAAGTCAAAAAAAGTAAAAATAAAAAGTTTAAAAAGTTAAAGTTTCATCTCCCCTTACGGATCGTATCCATGAGGAGATATGAAATTACATAACTAAGGCCCCCAGATTTGTCCCACAATGGGATCTTGATCCGCAGACCTTACCCTGGCTTCTGCACATGCGCCCATCCACAAAATTGTGGACGCATGCGCAAAAGTCAAGGATTGCCCAGAAAATTTAAAATCTCCCCCCTCTTGGCTACCAAAGCTCAGAGATGTCATGGGGTGACTGCGGTGAGTTGATCCTGCTCATGCAATCGTCGTTATCCAATGGATAATGGAGATCATGTAAAAGGAAAAAAAATGTTGAAGTTTATCTCCCCTCACCAATGCGATTGATGAGAGGAGATGAATCTTTTTACCGGAGGCACCATATTTGAACTCTGACATGATCCTCCTCCACAGACCTCACCTGGATTCTGCAACTATGCCCTTTGGCGCCAGACACATGAGCAGAAGCCGGGAAGGGCCCCGGAAATTTAAAATCTCATTGCTCCGGATTACCAAAGGTGGCCTCATTGAGCGGCTCCCCGATCACATGATAAAAAGGTAGCAATCCACCTTAGACCGGTCTCAGAAGACCGGATAGGAATTACGGGTTCCACATACGTTTGATCCACGGTAATATGCGGATTAATCAAATGTACTGGATTACACAATTTTGTTTATATTAGCAGATTGGAATTACGTAATCCACTCGCAGAAAACAGAACGCAGAATGCTCTATTTTACAGCGGATATCTGCAACATAGAGTCCATTGTGCTCCATGGTCGCAGATATACCCGCAGCCCATATGCAATTACATTGTGTAGGGCTGTGAGTACCCACGTCATTGCTAAGCGATGGCACTGAACATACAAACAAAAAAAGGTGTACTGCGCATGACCGCCTGTGTGAGTACGCAGTTATGCGCAGTACATTATGCGGCCATACGCAGGGCCACGGCCAGGCTCTCAGCTGGGATTCACTGCTGGGCTGCACAAGCGGAGTCCACATATGGCTGTGTTAACTCAGCGTTATTCAGATCACTACCTGCAATACAAAATTTACAAGAAGCCCCGGGAACGCTCGCCTTCCTGCAGCTCTAGAAGCAGCTTGTTGAGCAACATCTGTTTAAGACCGCCGCACCTCACCAAGATTACGAAGCCTCACAGACCGCCACTTTTTACACCCCATCCCTGACGTTGAGGTCTAGAAGTACCCCTTAATCCCTTAAGGACATGGCCTATTTTGGCATTGAGGACCAAGCGATTTTTGGTATTTTTCCATCTCCATTTTCAAAAGCCATAACTTTTTTATTTTTCCGTCGACGTGGCCATATAAGGGCTTGTTTTTTGCGTGGCGAGCTGTAGTTTTTATCGGTGCCCCTTTTGGGTACATAGACTATATCGTAAAACTTTTATTATTTTTTTTATGATAACAGGGAGAGAAAACGCAACAATTCTGCAATAGATTTATTCTTATACCAAATTCTTATATTTTTTTTAGGTTTTTACACTTTTTTGCAATAAAAACCCTTTTTTTGGAAATCTTTTTTTTTTCTCTATAGCTGCATTCAAAGTCTTGTAACTTTTTTATTTTTTCATGTACGGAGCTCTATAAGGGCTTATTTTTTGTGAGACGAGCTGTAGTTTTTGTTGGTACCATTTTGGGGAGTGTACGGCTTTTTTTGATCACTCTTATTGCATTTTTTGGGAGGTAAAATGCTAAAAATTAAAAATGTTTTTTAGCTTTTTTTTAACACTTTTTGCCGTACAAAATAAAAAGCATGTTCAACTTTTTGTACACGTTGTTACAGACGCGTCAATACCCAATATGTGGGGTTTTAATTTTTTTTAACCTTTTTTTATGCTAATATTAGAAAAAGCATAAAAAAAGGGTTTTTTTTACATTTTTTTTTTACATTTTTCTTTTCTTTTTTTTCACTATTTGAGTCCCTCTGAGGGACTTGCAGCATTATGCCTATGATCGCTGTCATAAGGCATGGCAGAGCTACTGCTCTGCCATGCCTTGTCACTTATACAGCGATCATAGGCATAGGCAATACAGGACGCCAGTGTCTGGCATCCTGTTGCCATGGTGACAGGCTGGGCTCTCGCGATGACATCGCGAGAGCTGGCCGGAGACACAGAGGGAGCGCACTCCCTCTGTGAACTCTTTCCCTGCCACGATCTACTTAGATCGTGGCAGGGAAGGGGTTAACAGCGGGGGGCACATCTCCGATGCCCCCCCCCGCTGTTGCAGCGGGACACTGGCTGTGACTGACAGCCGGCTCCTGCTGCGGGATAGCGCGAGGTCAGTCATGATCTCGCGCTATCCCGATGACGTACCGGTACGTCATTTTGCGCAAAGTACCAGCCTGCCATGACGTACCGGTACGTTATGGAGCGGGAAGGGGTTTAAAAAGCATGGGAGGAGAGATACCCAGTTTTATTGCCCCATGTGCCCATCCCAACCAGGCCCTTATAATTACCCCTGTCTTCGGACATACCACACAGTTTACATTATTACTTTTATATAAGATTTAGGGAATGCCAAAAAGGGCACGGAGGGGAGGATTATTTTTTTCCCGCACAAGTGAGCGATGGAATTAATTCACTTGTGCCCTGAAATCCAACGGCTGTTCCCTGTATTATAGGCCTACCTATGTGCCCAGTAAGCAGATTGGGGCTACAATGGGTATGTTTCTTAACATGGAACACACAGGGTGAAAGTCTTCATTCATATGTGTGCTGTACAAAAAAAACCTGTTTTTAAATTGACACAATTGACAAAAAAAACGAAAATCTTAATTTTTTCCTTCTGCTTCACTTAGATTCATTCAAAAACTGTGGCATCAAAATACGGGTGTAAATCCTCATTTTCATGTGCACCATAGGAAAAAAAACTGCCTTTAAAATGTCGTATGTGCAAAAATATGACATTTTATTTTTTCTCCTCCAAATTGCATTAGTTCATGAAAAAAAACTGTGGGGTAAAAATACTCATGATACCCCTCAGTGAATTAAGGGGTATAGTTTTTAAAATGGGGTCATTTGTGAGGGTATCTATCATTCTGGCACTTATGAGCCTTTTCAATCTTGGCTTGGTGCAGGTAAACAAAGTGTTCCTCAAAATGTTGATAATGAATGTTAAATTTGTACGTCTCTTAAATGGTTAAAAAAATGAAAGTTTTTCAAATGTGCATCCAGAATAAAGTAAACAGATGGAAATATATTTTATCGAAAATTTGTACAGTATGTTTTCACATATTTGAGATACTGCAATTGAAAATGTGAAAAAATGATAATTCTTTTCAAACTTTTTCCGATTTTGGCACTTTTAATAATTATACATAAATTCTATCAGTCTATTTTTACCACATTAATGAAGTTCAATATGTGGGGAAAAAACAATGTCATTATCACTTGGTTATGCAAAATCTTTACGGGGTTATTCTATATCAAAGTGACACATGTCAGATTTCCAAAATTTGGCTCCGTCACTAAGGCGCAAACAGGCTTTGTCACTAAGGGGTTAAGGTGGGATTCTATCTCCCCTGTATTTTATGTATAAGTATCACATTAACAGGAGGCGAGGGGAGTATTTCACCACTTTGTAAAACCTGAAATTCTAACATAGTATTTTAAGGCTGGGTTCACATGTAATGGCTATTTATAACAGAACGTATGACACATAGCTGAATCCATCTTAGATGGACATTGCCAACTGTCTAATGGGCCTTATTGATATAGAATGATGTCCATGTCATCTATCATTTTGATGGGAAGAATAGTGATACATGCAATGCTATTCTTCTCATCAAATCTCATGGAATTTGCAATGCAGATGCGAATAAACCATAAGTAATATGCCTCTCTATTCAATGGCAGTTTGCTTAGAATATTGCAATGAATTTATCAAAGCGTTTCCCTCTCTCGAATAATAAAAAAGTGGCAAATTTAGGTGCATGCCATAATATTCTCTAAAAAAATAGACTTTTTAAAACTTCTTTATCTTTTTCAAAAGTTTTGAGAAAAACTAATTTTCAACTGGTGTCACACAGTTGTTTTTGCAAAAATGTGGCTTGCTGTGTTTTTGCTGCATTTTTCAGATGTTGGCTGAAGTGCAATGAGGTATTATGAAATGCACCAAAAGCAGCACGTTTGTTTGTTGTGGTGTTTTTTTTCTCACTTTTGATGCATTTTTTCCATTAAGTTTTTTCAAAATCATAATGTAACTCATTCAAGGCAGCTCACGCAACCAATCATAAAGAAACTTCAAGAGTCTTGCACACCAGCCTAAATATATAGCATCCACATAGAAAAAAAATTGTAAGTCTATGAAAATGTCAGCTCACAAAACATCTTGAGTAGATCTCTCAATAATTACTGCATGTAAATGTCAATGCTTCTATAAATCAGAACTTTACTAAAATATCATATCAAAACAACCAATTAGTATAGAGAAAAAAATTATAAATAAGCCATAGATGTAACACATATAATGAAAAACATGGCCAGGGATAAAAGAATCATCATATAACAAACATTTACTTACTGTGGCACCCTCACAGTAAAATGTTCATATGAGTCCGTCTTCACTGTAGATAAGCCTCCATATAGTAATTATTAGAGATGAGCGAACGTGTTCTTCCGAGCTTGATATTCGTGCGAATATTAGGGTGTTCGGGATGTTCGTTATTCGTAACGAACACCATGCGGTGTTCTGGTTATTTTCACTTCCTTCCCTGAGACGTTAGCGCGCTTTTCTGGCCAATTGAAAGACAGGGAAGGCATTACAACTTCCCCCTGTGACGTTCAAGCCCTATACCACCCCCCTGCTGTGAGTGGCTGGGAAGATCAGGTGTCACCCGAACATAAAAGTCGGCCCCTCCCGCGGTTCGCCTCAGATGCGGTGTGAGTTAGATGAGGGACAGTGCTGTTTGTACCGGAGCTGCTGTAGGGAAAGAATTGGTAGTTAGTGTAGGCTTCAAGACCCCCCAAAGGTCCTTATTAGGGCCACTGATAGCTGTGTGTTGGCTGCTGTTAGCAGTGGCAAATTTTTTTTTCTCAAAATCGCCTCTGCAGACCGTTGCACCTGGCATTAGGGACAGAAGTGCTGCATAGGCAGGGAGAGTGTTAGGAGTGAGTGTAGCCTTCAAGAACCTCAACGGTCCTTTCTAGGGCCATATTTATCCGTGTGCAGTACTGTCCAGGCTGCTGTTAGCTGTGCTGCATTTTTTTTTGCTTCTCAAAATCGCCTCTGCAGACCATTGCACCCTCCATTGATACTGCAGGGAAAGAATTGTATAGGCAGGGCGACAACACAGTTGTTATTCATTGAATATACGCAGTGCTGCCTTTTGGTGCCAAAAAACTGAAAACAAATCTATTTGTCCAGCCTCTGTCCGTCCTAAGGGCTGTGGACACGTGTGAGCTGCGTGAACAACATTGCTAAATCAGACGCACCCAGCTACGCTTTACTGCTGGCTTCGCCATTTGCTTTCCTTAATTGGGAAAAAAATACCTGCTCTCCAAGAGTTATAATAACTCTGCTACCCTCACGTTCTGTGACACATAAGCAGGGACACAGCACAGTTATTAAACTTCTCATGTTCATTGAATATACGCAGTGCTGCCTTTTGGTGGAAAAAAACTGAAAACAAATCTATTTGTCCAGCCTCTGTCCGTCCTAAGGGCGGTGGAGACGTGTGAGCTGCGTGAACAACATTGCTAAATCAGACGCACCCAGCTACGCTTTACTGCTGGCTTCGCCATTTGCTTTCCTTAATTGGGAAAAAAATACCTGCTCTCCAAGAGTTATAATAACTCTGCTACCCTCACGTTCTGTGACACATAAGCAGGGACACAGCACAGTTATTAAACTTCTCATGTTCATTGAATATACGCAGTGCTGCCTTTTGGTGGAAAAAAACTGAAAACAAATCTATTTGTCCAGCCTCTGTCCGTCCTAAGGGCGGTGGACACGTGTGAGCTGCGTGAACAACATTGCTAAATCAGACGCACCCAGCTACGCTTTACTGCTGGCGTCGCCATTTGCTTTCCTTAATTGGGAAAAAAATACCTGCTCTCCAAGAGTTATAATAACTCTGCTACCCTCACGTTCTGTGACACATAAGCAGGGACACAGCACAGTTATTAAACTTCTCATGTTCATTGAATATACGCAGTGCTGCCTTTTGGTGGAAAAAAACTGAAAACAAATCTATTTGTCCAGCCTCTGTCCGTCCTAAGGGCGGTGGACACGTGTGAGCTGCGTGAACAACATTGCTAAATCAGACGCACCCAGCTACGCTTTACTGCTGGCGTCGCCATTTGCTTTCCTTAATTGGGAAAAAAATACCTGCTCTCCAAGAGTTATAATAACTCTGCTACCTTCACGTTCTGTGACACATTAGCAGGGACACAGCACAGTTATTAAACTTAGATAATTCATTCACTAGAGGCAGTGGGGCCTTTCGTTTTCCAAAAAGGGCAAAAATTATATTTGGCCTGCAGTCTTGCGCCAATTTATTTCCTGCCTGTGAAATCAAATCACTGGTAATACAGCATGCTGAGGGGTAGGGGTAGGCCTAGAGGACGTGGACGCGGCCGAGGACGTGGAGGGCCAAGTCAGGGTGTGGGCACAGCCCGAGCTCCTGATCCCGGTGTGTCGCAGCCGACTGCTGCGCGATTAGGAGAGAGGCACGTTTCTGGCGTCCCCACATTCATCGCCCAATTAATGGGTCCACGCGGGAGACGGTTATTAGAAAATGAGCAGTGTGAGCAGGTCCTGTCCTGGATGGCAGAAAGTGCTTCGAGCAACCTATCGTCTACCCGCAGTTCTGCGCCGTCCACTGCTGCCAATCCGAATCCTCTGTCTGCTGCTCCTCCTTCCTCCCAGCCTCCTCACTCCACTACAATAACACCTGCTCAGGAGCGGGAACACTCCCAGGAACTGTTCTCGGGCCCCTGCTTAGATTGGGCAGCAGCGGTTCCTCTCCCACCAGAGGAGTTTATCGTCACTGATGCCCAACCATTCGAAAGTTCCCGGGGTCCGGGGGAAGAGGCTGGGGACTTCCGCCAACTGTCTCAACAACTTTCTGTGGGTGAGGAGGACGATGACGATCAGACACAGTTGTCTTGCAGTGAGGTAGTAGTAAGGGCAGTAAGTCCGAGGGAGCAGCGCACAGAGGATTCGGAGGAAGAGCAGCAGGACGATGAGGTGACTGACCCCACCTGGTGTGCAACGCTTACTCAGGAGGACAGGTCTTCAGAGGGGGAGTCAAGGGCATCAGCAGGGCAGGTTGCAAGAGGCAGTGCGGTGGCCAGGGGTAGAGGCAGGGCCAGACCGAATAATCCACCAAGTGTTTCCCAAAGCGCCCCCTCGCGCCATGCCACCCTGCAGAGGCCGAGGTGCTCTAAGGTCTGGCAGTTTTTCACAGAGACGCCTGACGACCGACGAACAGTGGTGTGCAACCTTTGTCGCGCAAAGCTCAGCCGGGGAGCCAACACCAACAGCCTCACCACCACCACCATGCGCAGACATATGATGGCCAAGCACCCCGCAAGGTGGGACGAAGGCCGTTCAGCGCCTCCGGTTTGCACCCCTGCCTCTCCCCCTGTGCCCCAACCTGCCACTGAGATGCAACCCCCCTCTCAGGACACAGGCACTACCGTCTCCTGGCCTGCACCCACACCCTCACCTCCGCTGTCCTCGGCCCCATCCAGCAGTGTAGTTCAGCGCACCGTCCAGCCGTCGCTTGCGCAACTGTTGGAGCGCAAGCGCAAGTACGCCGCCACGCACCCGCACGCTCAAACGTTAACCGTCCGCATAGCAAAATTCATCAGCCTTGAGATGCTGCCGTATAGGGTTGTGGAAACGGAGTCCTTCAAAAGTATCATGGAGGCGGCGGCCCCGCGCTACTCAGTTCCCAGTCGCCACTACTTTTCCCGATGTGCCGTCCCAGCCCTGCACGACCACGTCTCCCGCAACATTGTGCGCGCCCTCACCAACGCGGTTACTGCCACGGTCCACTTAACTACGGACACGTGGACAAGCACAGGCGGGCAGGGCCACTACATCTCCCTGACGGCACATTGGGTGAATTTAGTGGAGGCTGGGACAGAGTCAGAGCCTGGGACCGCTCACGTCCTACCCACCCCCAGAATTGCGGGCCCCAGCTCGGTGCTGGTATCTGCGGAGGTGTATGCTTCCTCCACTAAAGCACCCTCCTCCTCCTCCTCCTCCTCTGTCTCGCAATCAAGATGTGTTAGCAGCAGCATGTCGCCAGCAGTCGGTGTCGCGCGGTGTGGCAGCACAGCGGTGGGCAAGCGTCAGCAAGCCGTGCTGAAACTACTCAGCTTAGGCGATAAGAGGCACACGGCCCACGAACTGCTGCAGGGTCTGACACAGCAGACCGACCGCTGGCTTGCGCCGCTGAGCCTCCAACCGGGCATGGTCGTGTGTGACAACGGGCGTAACCTGGTGGCGGCTCTGCAGCTCGGCAGCCTCACGCACGTGCCATGCCTGGCCCACGTCTTTAATTTGGTGGTTCAGCGGTTTCTGAAAAGCTACCCACGCTTGTCAGACCTGCTCGTAAAGGCGCGCCGGCTCTGCGCACATTTCCGCAAGTCCCACACGGACGCTGCCACCCTGCGCACCCTGCAACATCACTTTAAGCTGCCAGTGCACCGACTGCTGTGCGACGTGCCCACACGGTGGAACTCTACGCTCCACATGTTGGCCAGGCTCTATGAACAACGTAGAGCTATAGTCGAATACCAACTCCAACATGGGCGGCGCAGTGGGAGTCAGCCTCCTCAATTCCTTTCAGAAGAGTGGGCCTGGTTGGCAGACATCTGCCATGTCCTTGGTAATTTTGAGGAGTCTACCCAGGTGGTGAGCGGCGATGCTACAATCATTAGCGTCACCATTCCTCTGCTATGCATCTTGAGAAATTCCCTGCAAACCATAAAGGCAGCTGCTTTGCGCTCGGAAACGGGGGCGGGGGAAGACAGTATGCCGCTGGATAGTCAGGGCACCCTCCTGTCTATTTCTCAGCGCGTACAGGAGGAGGAGGAGGAGCATGAGGAGGATGAGGAAGAGGGGGAAGAGACAGCTTGGGCCGCTGCTGACGGTACACCGGCTGATTGCCTGTCATCCTTTCAGCGTGTATGGCCTGAGGAGGAGGAGGAGGAGGAGGAGGATCCTGAAAGTGATCTTCCTAGTGACGACAGCCATGTGTTGCGTACAGGTACCCTGGCACACATGGCTGACTTCATGTTAGGATGCCTTTCTCGTGACCCTCGCGTTGCACGCATTCTGGCCACGACGGATTACTGGGTGTACACACTGCTCGATCCACGGTATAAGGAGAACCTGCCCACTCTGATTCCCGAAGAGGAAAGGGGTTCGAGAGTGTTGCTATACCACAGGACCCTTGCGGACAAGCTGATGGTAAAATTCCCAGCCGACAGCGCTAGTGGCAGAAGGCGCAGTACCGAGGGCAAGGTAGCAGGGGATGTGCGTAGATCGAGCAGCATGTACTTCCCAGGCAGTGCAACAGTCTTTAAGGGCCTGGCCAGCTTTATGGCTCCCCACCAAGACTGTGTCACCGCTCCCCAGTCAAGGCTGAGTCGGCGGGAGCACTGTAAAAGGATGGTGAGGGAGTACGTAGCGGATCGCACGACCATCCTTGGTGACGCCTCTGCCCCCTACAACTACTGGGTGTCGAAGCTGGACACGTGGCCTGAACTAGCGCTGTATGCCCTGGAGGTGCTTGCTTGTCCTGCGGCTAGCGTCTTGTCGGAGAGGGTGTTTAGTGCGGCTGGGGGAATCATCACAGATAAGCGTAGCCGCTTGTCAACCGACAGTGCCGACAGGCTAACACTCATTAAGATGAACAAAGGCTGGATTTCCCCAGACTTCTGTTCTCCACCAGCGGACAGCAGCGATACGTAAGCAATACGTAGGCTGCACCCGCGGATGGAAGCTACGTTCTCTCTCACCATCCAAAACGGGGACATTTCTGTTTCATCAATCTGTGTCTAATATTCCTCCTCCTCCTCCTGCTCCTCCTCCTGAAACCTCACGTAATCACGCTGAACGGGCAATTTTTCTTAGGGCCACAAGGCTCACTCAAATAATTTTTCAGAACAATTTTTATAAGTTTCAATGCGCTTAAAAGCGTTGGAACTTTAACTTGAACCAATTTTTCGTTACACTGGGCTGCCTCCAGGCCTAGTTACCACTTAAGCCACATTAACCAAAGCGATTCACCTGCCATCTTGGTTGGGCATGGCCAATTTTTACTGAGGTACATTAGTACTGTTGGTACACCAATTTTTTGGGGCCCTCACCTACAGTGTAATCATAGTAATTTCTATGTTCTTCGCCTGCACTCATGGTACAGAAAGGTGTGTGGGGTTGGCCTACAGTTTAGCTACATAAATGTAACTTGTGCCTTGGCTATACTAAGGCTACTGAAATGGAACGAAGACTGCGCTCCCGCTATACTGCTGCTTCAGAATTGTTAATGGGGCCTGTCCTGAGTGCTACTATTGCTTACATGGAACGAAGACTGCGCTCCCGCTATACTGCTGCTTCAGAATTGTTAATGGGGCCTGTCCTGAGTGCTACTATTGCTTACATGGAACGAAGACTGCGCTCCCGCTATACTGCTGCTTCAGAATTGTTAATGGGGCCTGTCCTGAGTGCTACTATTGCTTACATGGAACGAAGACTGCGCTCCCGCTATACTGCTGCTTCAGAATTGTTAATGGGGCCTGTCCTGAGTGCTACTATTGCTTACATGGAACGAAGACTGCGCTCCCGCTATACTGCTGCTTCAGAATTGTTAATGGGGCCTGTCCTGAGTGCTACTATTGCTGACATGGAACGGACACGTGGAGAGGACACGTAGTGCCTCAAAAACATCCCCCTCCAACAGGGAAAACATTGTTGGCAAATGCCTTTGCATTGGTTCGTCTGGTGGCAGTCCAAGAATTTCACCTTTACCGACACAACAAGAGAGCCCCCACACCATCCCCCCGCCACGGCCCACTTAATCCTGGCCACATTCCGAAAACCAACAAAATACAACCGTGCTACTAGGTCCGCAGTCACCACCACATTACCACCAACGCGGTTACTGTTAAGGTGCATATAACCAGTCTGACTGGGGCATGCAGACACCTTGACAGAATGAATAGTGTGTGGCACATAGCTTCCCCATTGCTATGCCCACGTGTGCAGCTCCTGATGGCGGTGGCACAGGATTCTATTTCTCATTGCTTCTGTACAGCATTGTGGGCTATCGCCCCGCCCCTATTAAAGAGGGTCGCTGCCTAGCCGTGCCAACCCTCTGCAGTGTGTGCCTGCGGTTTCTCCTCATGGCAGACGCACTTCTAAATAGACATGAGTGTGGCGTGGCATGAGGGCAGCTGAAGGCTGCGCAGGGACACTTTGGTGTGCGCTGTGGGGGGGAGGGGGGGCGGTTGGGCAGCATGTAACCCAGGAGAAGTGGCAGCGGAGTGTCATCCAGGCAGTGATTGTGCTTTGTTGTAGCTAGTGTGGTGCTTGGCAAAGGTATGCCATGCTAATGAGGGCTTTTCAGAAGTAAAAGTTGTTGGGAGGGGGGGGGGGCACTCTTGCCGGTATTGTGGCTTAATAGTGGGACCTGTGAACTTGAGATGCAGCCCAACATGTAGCCCCTCGCCTGCCCTATCCGTTTCTGTGTCATTCCCATCACTTTGTTGAATTGCCCAGATTTTCACACATGAAAACCTTAGCGAGCATCGGCGAAATACAAAAATGCTCTGGTCGCCCATTGACTTCAATGGGGTTCGTTGTTCGAAACGAACCCTCGAGCATCGCGGGAAGTTCGTTCCGAATAACGAACACCCGAACATTTTGGTGTTCGCTCATCTCTAGTAATTATAATAAAGTTACTTGAGAATATATGGGCAACATTTGATTCAAGTACTAAATACTATATTTAATTCAAATCCTGTATACCTATATATTGATAAAGTATTGATTTATAGTAGCATTGATGTTTATATGCAGTAATTATTGAGATATCTACTCAAGATGCTTTGAGAGCTGACATTTTCTCATGTTTTTCAACATTGCAGCTTACACAGTAACATAGTACGAAAGTTTAAAAAAGACAAATGTCCATCCAGTTCAGTGTGTTTTCATTCCCCCTCCTTCCAGAGGAAGGCCAAAAAAAATACAATGAAGCAAAAAACAATTTACCTCATTTGGGGGGAAAAAATTCCTTCCTTACTCCATAATGGCAGTCAGAATAATCCCTGGATCAACATTTGAATGTCCCTACCTGACTTCTAGACCCGGATCAACAACTTATCTGGTTATTTAATGTCTATATTCTGCAATGTTGTAGCACTCCAAAAAGATGTCTAGTCCCCTCTTAAACTCCTCCATTGATTTTGCCATCTCCATTCCCTCAGGCAAAAATTTTCATAGAGTCACTGCTCTTACAGTAAAGAACCTCTTTTTGTGTTGGTGATGAAACCTTCTTTTCTCTATAGGCAGAGAATGCCCCTGGTTATCGTCACAGTCCTGGGTATAAACAGATCACGGGAGAGATCCCTCATGAGCCCATGCTGATGAGGAGTTATACCATTGTTTTCCTTCGGTATTCCAGGATGGAATCTCTCAGAAACCCCTTTGAATATTTTTCCAATTATTGAAGTGAAACATACAGGCCTGTAGTTACCAGGCTCTATTTTTGAACCCTTTTTGTAACCACTTTGGCAATGTGCAAATCCAGTGGTACAATCCCGGTCACAATAGAGTCCCTAAATATAAGAAATAGTGGCCTGTCTATCACGTCACTTCTTTCCCTTAAAACACTTGGTTGTATTCCAGCTGGGCTCGGCGATTTGTCGAATTTAATCTTTTTTAGCCATCTCTACACTTCCTTCTGTGTTAGGCAGGTGATATTTAGTGGGGGGTTCATTTCCCCTTGCATCTCGTGTGATATTTTTTTTCTCTCGTGAATATACTTGAAAAAAACCTATTTAATAGATTTGCCTTCCCCCATCATCTTCTATGATTTTCCCTGCATTATTTGTTAAAGGGACAGTGATTTCCGTGCAGATTCTTTTATCATTCATGTAATTGAAAAATTGTTTTGGTCTGTTTTTGCTCTCTTTGACAATCAGACTCTCTGCCCCCCCCCTTCACAGTTTTTACCTTTTCCTTACATATTTAGTTTTTTCCCTATATGTTTTTAGCACTTCTTCACTTCCTTCTTGTTTTAGTAATCTAAACTTTATTTTTTTCACTTATTGCCTGCCTTATACTTTTGTTGAGCCACATTAGTTTCCTTCTATTCATAATTCTTAAATTTTTGAATGGTATGAACTGCCAACATGAGGTATTTAGAATCTTTTTAAACTTCTTCCATTTGTCACCTGTACTGTTATTTTTGAGGATGTTGTCCCAATTAATGTTACCGATAGTAGTTCTGAGCTGATCAAATTTTGCTTTACTAAGGTTTAGTTTTTTTGCTGCTCCCTGATAAGGCTTCCTATTGTGGTCACTATTCCCCAAGAGTCCCTCAATCTGCACTTCCATGATTCTGTCTGGTCTGTTGCTTAATAATATGTCCAGAATGATCTTTCCACTAGTTGGTTCCTGTATAAGTTGGGTAAGGTAGTTATCTTTAATTGTTCTCAAGAACTTATCGCATTTGTATGATTGGCAGGTTTCATCTTCCCATATTATATCTGGATAATTAAAGCCTCCCATAATAATTACTTCATTGTGGTTTGACACTTCTTCTATTTGTCCTATGAATAACTTTTCAGTTTCTTCTGTTATTTTTGGTGGCCTATAGAAAACTCCTATCAGGATTTTATTAGTCTTTTCTCCCTGTATTTCTACCCATAGAGATTCGGGTTCATCTCCTACACCATCTTCTTATAGCCTCAGCATTAAATAGGATTTAACATACAGACATACCCTCCCCCCCTTTCTAGCTACCATAGTCTCTTCTGAACAGATTGTAACCCTGTAAGTTCACCGCCCAATCGCATTTTTCATCTTGCCATGTTTCCTTTATTCCTACTATATCGCAGTTTTCCTCAGACATTCTGGCTTTAAGCTCACCCCCTTTACTAACCAGACTTCTTGCATTCGTAGCCATACAATTTATAAGGTTGTTGTTACAGTGTGTTTGTATTTATTGGGCTACTTACGGTTTTATTTGCCGCTCTGTCAGTGCTTTCTATACTAACCCCCCACCCGTTTCACTCCTATTTCCATTTCTTAGTCCCAGAACTCTGTCTACACTGTCATCCCCCTACTTCTCTTGTTGCCCTCGCCCCAGTCCCAGGTTTAAACACTCCACCAACCTTCTAGCCATCTTCTGCCCCAGAACAACTGCATCCTTCCCATTTAGATTCAGGTACAGCCTGTAGCTGACAGCAAAGTCAGCCCAGGAACCCAAATCCCTCCTTCCTACACCAACTCTGGGAGCCACTTTTTTACCTCCCTAATCTCTAGCCTTTGTGGTGTGGCTCGTGGCACAGGTAGTATTTCTAGGAAAACTACCTTGGAGGACCTTGCCCTGAACTTAGATCCTAGATCTCTGAAATCATTTTTAATGGTCCTACATTGAGTTCTGACTTTGTCATTGACCCCTCCCAGTAATCTGATCAGCGATGTGTAGAGAACAAGTGGCAGGAAGGCAACACACTGTTCAATGAACAGTTCAATGAACACTGTTCTTTGTGGTAGGAATACACTTACATAGGTGTGGGATCATTGAGCTGGCTGGATGTGTATTGCTACAGCCAGCCAACCACCACCCATCTTCTGCATGTAAATACCAGCCCCTCTTATTTGGGGGTGCTGGTCATTTATTCATTTGCCATTTATCCATTCTCTCATTCTGTCTAAGAATCTGCTGCTTGGAATTATGCATGTTCTGCTTTTGTGTAGTTTGATTCTGGATGGGATTCTCTTGTCTGTTTGTTGGTCTGAACAGTGACATGATCAGTGTGTGTTTGTAGGTGTTCAGACATTGTAGGTGTTTAGACATTGTGTTTTTGTGGTGTGAGCTGTCCTGTACAGTGTGTGTATTGTTTTCCCCTTGTCTAGTGTTCCTGCTTGTTACCATACAAAGTGAGCCCCCTAGGTTCCAGCTTAGGGCCATCCCTATTGGAACAATCACCTCATTTGTAGGAAAGGGCTCCCTTTTTGGGTTTTAGCTGTATTGTTAGAGTAGGGACTCACAAGACAATGAGGACCCTTGACATGGGCTTCTGAGCTTACATATTCTGGTCATAATACAGCCAATACCTTGTATGTACTAACTGACTAGACATTTCCACATGTCTGGGTGTTGTGATACATAGGAAAATAGTTTGGTGTCTGCTACCTGTAGTTGTTGTTTGCATGCACATTTCGGTTTATGTTTGATGTTTGTGTCCATTCATGTGAAAACATCCATATGTTTTTTCCTGGGCGTGTTGTGTGGTTATTGCTCAAGGCGAACGTGACAGAAATTGTCCGATAATGCCGACAAGAGCATGCGGCAATCTGGCGATGGAGGTCCTCTCTTTATACGAGGGGCTGCTGATAAGTCTTTGGCTTTACCCAGAAAGAAACAAGATAGGAAGATGAAACTTTATATTTATTCCACATACTCTCCACTGATGTCTACACACTTACATCGGTATTCCAAGTTCTGTAAGCCTTGCAAAAAGAAGGATTTTGGTTGTACCTCAAACCAGTCATCCATAGCAGCCATGGCATCAGAAATGGTGTGAAATTTGGTACCCTTGAGGTGTTTCTTCAGGTTTTGAAACAGATGATAGTTGGAGGGAGCTAGATCTGGTGAATAAGGTGGGTGATCAACCAGCTGGAAGCCTAGCTCCATCAGTTTTGCCTTGTTCGCTTGTGCAGTGTGAGCGGAGGCGTTGTCTTGCAGGAACAAGATTCCTTTGGATAGCTTGCGGTGCCTTTTGGCCTTCAGAGCTGCCTTCAATTGGTCCAAAAGTTCAATATAATACCTTGCATTGATGGTGGAACCATTTTGAAGGTAGTCCACTAGCAGCTCGCCCTCCCTATCACAGAACACAGACGCCATCACCTTAGTGGCTGATTTTTGCACCCTGAACTTCTTTGGGTGGGGAAAACCACTGTGCCTTCACTCTTTTGACTGCTCCATGGTTTCAGGGTCATACAAATAAATCCAGGTCCCATCCATAGTGACCAGTCGATCCAAGAAGTTCTTATCAGTCCGGAAACGCTGAAAAATGGACTGGGAAGTTTTCACTCACATGCTTTTCTGATCTGTTGTCAAACATTTGGGGACCCACTTTGTAGATAGCTTCTTCATGTTCAAATGTTCATGGATAATGACACAAACACGTTCACGAGAAATCCCCATGATGTCTGTTATTCCTTTAGCTGAAATTCGCCGATTCTCAAGTATGAGGTTGTGCACAGCATCGACGATCTCCGGAACAACAACCTCTCTCTGTCGTCCAGGACGTTCCTCATCATTGGTGCTGAAGTGGCCTGTTATAAATTTGGCAACTCAGTTCTTAACTGTAGAATATGAAGGACATTGATCCCCCAAGGATTGCAGAAACAAGAATCTTATCACTCCTCTGCTCTCATTTGCTGTGAATATCGCCTTAGACTCCGCCATTTTGTTTCCCCGTATGCCTAGATCACTGTTGCCATAAGCTACAAACACAAAATTTTGAAAACATATATTAGACACATAAGGCTTTCATGTTATGTAACATTCATTACCATAAGAACACAAAGCCAAAGACTTATCAGCACCCCCTCGTACCATATCACAGGATATTTTCTGACTCACTTTTGGATGTTAGCCTTATCGAGGCCGATTTTTATAATCAATAACCCCTAATATTTCAAGTTTATTTCTATGCTTGATAAAGGGTGTTAAACCCGAAACATTGCCTAATGTGAATATCTGGATTGTCCAAATACATTTTATGAGCTTTTAAAAAATTGACATAAAGGAGAAGGCAGGAAGAGTAAAAACCCCTCCTGCCTTCACCTCCGGTTTTCAGCTGTGACTAACAGCTGACAACCCGACATGCTCCTGCTTGATAGAAGAAGCAAGGCCTTTAAACCCATGCCGCATTTTTACAATTGGCAGGGTTTAAAGCCTAGGACCAAGCACCATAAATTTACAGTGCTTGATCCTAAATGGATTTTAAAAATGGATGGCCTATCCTCAGGATAGATAATAACTGATTGGTGAGAGCCCACCACCCAGAGTCTGGACAATCAGATGATTGAAGGGGTTGCGACCCCTTTAATTCTACTCATATTGTTTGCATTCATTGCCCATTCTGAATACTGCAGTGTTGTCTCATTTACTTCAACAAAATCAGTTGGAAACATGAAATCATTTGGGGACATATGTATAGATGTGCAGAGGCTAATTTTGTTATTTGATACTTTAGGGACATTGTTTTTGTCTTAATTAAACAAATTCAACTGAAATTAAAAAGGAAAAAAAGCTGTACATCTCAGTCTTTCAGAACGTACAGAACATTGTACAAGCTTGAGGCTGCACTTAATTGAAAGTCACATAAGTAGACATGGACCACTCCTCTGTATGTGGCCTTTAAAAGGCTAGTTGACATGCCTGCTATGTGTTTTTTACTCCTCTGCTCATGCTTTAGTGGTAAAGCCTGCAAGTAAAAACATTTCTTTATGGATTAGAACCCCAGTGAACAGCTTATTTTAATAACTTTCTTTTTATGAAACAATATAGCACAGCACTAGGACAATAAATGTAGTTTTAGAGTGGAAAGCATTAAACATACCCATGGCGTTTCATATACTGTCGTTCTCAGAGCAGTTCTACTTTAGCTATTCTGAATTCTGAGTTATGTTATGTTGATTCTCACAATAATTTGAAAGATGTATTTGTGATTCACTAGGGGGAAATGTTCTAGGGGCAATACAGACTTATAGTTATTGTTTAAACAGCCTCCAGGCAGCAGGGATGTTCAATCCCTCACTAGCTGGGACATAAATTCACTACACTGCAGAGTTCCTATCATAACAATGTTTCGATTGTAAACAGCCTTCACCGCTGCAGATGAAATCCACAGGACACATAGGTCAAAATGTAATTTAACCCAGTAGAGCTCACATTGAAGCGTTAACGTAAGGGAAATCTGCTCAGATATTTATACTTTTGGTGCAAATCTGTTTTATACAAAGATTGATTCAAATACTTTATTATAATAACAACACATAATGTACATCTCTAACATTCTTCAAGTATATAAAACCCCAAAATGTTTCTTCTGGCTCAGAATAACCTGCATTCATCTCTTGTATTTCATCTAGACCATGGGTTTCAAGTCAATTGCCACCGGTTCATGATGATACTTCAACAAAATATCGCTTGCCTGTATTGCTAATCATGGATTTATGCAAGCAGTTAGCAATTAGTCCCTCATTGACATTAGTGTATTTCACATGTTTGCTCTTATAGCACTTTTCTGAAGGACCCCCTCTAACCCAACAAAGTGCAGAAGCTTGATGTGGCTTCAATTCCAAAAGTGGACTGAAAGCATGTGGAGGAATGTTGAGCCATGCTATTTAGTTGGCCACCCACAGCTCTGTAGTATTTGCAGAATCTCAGGTGCAAATAAACATTTCCACCACAGCCCACAAATGCTCAATTGGCTCAATTGCAAGTTACACCATTCATAGGAACTCTCTAGAATGCTCCTCAAACCAGTTCTGCATGTTAAGTTTTAAAGCTTGACAATAAAGCTGTCAGAATAATAATCTTTATTTGTATAGCGCTAACATATTCCACAGCGCCTACAAAGACAGGGGGAATACAGAAAGACAAAAGTACAAAAATTACAGAACCACAGTTACATAGTAATCAGTTGATGGAAACAAAAGGGGTGAGGGTCCTGCTCCAACGAGCGTACATACTACAAGTAATGGGGTGATACAGAAGGTAAAGGGCTGAAGATGTGCACGGTATGGCGAGGTGGAGAGTGAGGGATGCTATAGACATAGACAATGGTCAGACATTTAGCTGTCTGATGGCAGAATCGGTATGACTGCAGGGGCAGTTGACGGTGGCTAGCAAGGTTTGCAGTCAGCAGGACATGAAGTATGTTATCAGGCAGCGTATAGAGGGGTTTGTTTAGGGAATGCGGTATGCCTCCCTGAAGAGTGCGTTTTTAGAGCACGCCTGAAGTTTTGTGAGTCCTGGATTGCCCGGATAGCCTTTGGTAGTGCGTTCCAAATGACTCGTCCTGCTCTGGAGAAGTCTTGGAGGCGGGAATGAGAAGTTCAAGTTAGAGGGGCGTGCAGTCTAGTTTCGTTAGCCGAGTGGAGAGCCGGGGCTGGGGGATGGATTGAGATGAGGGAGGCGATGTGGGGTGGCGCTGCGTTGTGGTGGGCTTTGTGGATGAAGGTAGTGAATTTAAATAGAATTCTGTATTTAACGGGCAGCCAGTGCAGTGACCAGCACAGGGCAGAGGCGTCCGAGTAGCGGCTGGACGGGAAGATGAGCCTGGCTGCTGCATTCAGGATGGATTGGAGAGGGTAGAGTCTGGTGCAGGGGAATACTTTTTTGTCTATGTGCCATGGTCAGCAGTGCCAAGAATCCTCTGTTATGTTACAGATGCAATAAATACTGATATGGGCAATATTTGTAAAAATGAAGGAATTAGTTTCTAAAAAAAGATAATGCTAGGGAGGGTTTTTTATTCTATGGAAGTGTCACACTTTATGGAATCACTATATAATGATTTAATAGGTCTTTTTAAAATCTTAGATTTCGATAGAATATTTGTTTTAAGGCAAGCAATGTTATGACAGATGTGTAAGGATAGCTAACAGAGCATTAGCCTCAGAAAATTGGAAGGAAATAGTATGGAATTTTACATTTTGTTGTATCAGACTTTTGGCCTTTCCCCTTCAATACAAATATATAGGATACAAAAATGTGTTTTGGAATATGACAAAATGGTACATAATATCATGGTGTGTTGGCTCTGATGGGGTCATGGCACGGTGGTCCCGACATGTAGTTGGACTGGCTGTTTTAGTCTTTCTGAAAAGTTGATGTTTATGCTTTTGTGGTTTGTTATGTCTTTAGGTGGTACGTTGGTCATTTGTCTGTATTCCCTAAGTGTTTCCCTTGTTTTTGTTGCAGCAGTGCTGGGATCGCTGCCGGGTTAACGGAGTCTAGTGCGGGTTTTAGACATGGTTTTGCACCTTCTTGCTTAGTAGGTGTCACACAATGTGCTCACATCTGCAGATGATTAGCTAGCTATTTAGCTGGGATGGATAGGAAGCTAAGGTGCCGTAAATTGTCAGTTGCTTGCTGTCTGAGCTGGCAGTTAGTGGCTCCTATGGACAGCGTGGTGTCCAATGTTCCTTACTGCGGACCGCTCTGTGTGCTGCGGCTTATTCTACTAAAGCTAAATGCTGTGTTTTATTTTGTTTTGTCCTTTATCAGTTTGGCCAAGTAGGGTTACTTAGGTCCCAGGAACGAATATAGGCCCGCATCTATCGACGCGATCAGTCTGCCATGTTAGGCAGAGCCCCCTCCCTCGTTCGTTACATATTTAGGGAAAGTCCCTATTTATTATTTGTTAGTTTGTTTTAGCCACAACACTGTGAGCAATTATTGTGCATGTCTGCAGTTGCTGGTCCAGCACGTCCTTTTAAGACGTAACAATTTTGTTCTCTTGTTTCGTATGTGGATTCTACCCTAATGTTCGTGGAACTCTGTCTGTCCAATTGCATTGCTTCGGTCATTATTTAAGTCTGCTTTGGGTCTAGTTGTTGCTGATTATTGTCTCAGTCTTTGTGGAGAGAGGACATGTTCATAGTGCTAAAAGTTGTGCTGTAAAGCTAAGTGATGCTTTTGTTTGTTCATTAGTATTTTCCTTCTTTTATTTGCTAGAGTTAGTGGCCGCCTTTATTGAGGCGATGACCTCACTCTTGGGCAGGTCCTGGTAGTCAGGGTGAGGTTGTCTCTTCCTCCTTTTGTTTAGATTATATAATATTTTACTCCGTTCTGCATTCTGCTCCCTGTGTGAACACATCCTTATGTTTGTCCTGAGTGTGGTGCGTCTTATGCTTAGACCAAATGTGACAGAATAATCAGCCTTTCATTTTCTTCAGTAGGATTTATTTTGGTTACTTTATCAAGGATCCCATAGAGGAATTATCTAATCAGTTTTGGGCCCTTTCCTTATGAGCAGCTGGAATTAAGGTAGAATGAGTTCAGTGAAGGATCCTAAATTATCTGATGTTTTTCGTCAAGAGGCAGGATTTTGTTACTTTTCGGGATTCTCATATGCTTTTATTTTATTTGCACCCTACCTCTTCAGGTGATGAGTCTCAGAGGGTGGGGATTGTCATCTCTAGATTGCAGGGAGACACATAGGCTTGGGCCTTCTCCTTGCCACACATCTCTGAGGCTCTGCTGTCACTTGATAATTTTTTCTTGGCTTTTGGACTGTTATAAGATGACCCTGATAGAACTTCTATGGCCAAGAGTAAAATTGGAAGCCCGTGACAGGACAAGTCATCTATTGAGGACTTCTGCACTGAGTTTCCTCAATGGGCCATAGAGAATCAAAGAAATGAGCGAGCACTACGAATTCAATTTAATTTTGCTTTGTGTAATGACATTAAAGATTTGATGCTTATCACAACCGGTCCCTAAAATATTGTACAAACCTATGTCCTTGGCCATCTGTATTGATCGGCCGGTGAGGAAGTGGACTTCTGAGCATACTATGTTACCACCTGTTGAATCCCCTGTTACTGAGGAACCTATGCAATTGGATTTATTATCGAAAAGACATAGCCACAGAGGAAAATGGTGGTTCCAGTGGTCGTTGTTTTTTCTGCAGCCACATTGGTCATTTAGTTCAGGTGCATGAATTTAAAGAAAAGTAACTGGCCCACACGTTAAGGGGGAGGTTCCTTCAGGTGCACAGGTAGCCTGCCTAGGTATCATCTTCGAGGCTAGTTTTTCTGCTGAGATTGTCCTTACCACAGGTAATTCTCTGGTTACAGTGTTTTTAGATAGTGGATCTGGGATTAATTTTATTCAGTTTAATGTGGCTAAAAGTTTGGGACTATGCTTAAAGGGGTTGTCCCGCCGCCAAAACTTATTTTTTTCCCCCATTAATGCCCTGTAGAGTGAAAGCATCATACACAACAGCTTTACACATAAAAATCGATATTCTGCTAACTTTTTTATTCCTTTTCTTCCCCTTATAAAGCTGGCCAGAAGAATTTTTCAAAGATGGCACCGCTGGGTAGTTCCCATGATGCACTGCTGTCTCTCTCTCCTCAGCATGCGCACTCCCGATGATGCCGTTCACATGACTGGAGGACCGGCGTCATACTGGAGACGCAGCTGTCATGGGGAGAGCGATATCGGGCTGTCACAGCCCGATATCGCTCTCCCCCTCCGGGAGTCCCTTCGCTGCTTTGAATGGAGCCGGCAGCTGCCCGGCTCAATTCAAAGCAATGGGAGAGCAGTGCGATCTCCGGCTACTGCTGTGACAGTTGTAGCAGGAGATTCCTTCATCTCCCCAGCATGTCCCCTCATCACTGGACACTGGGCACTAAAGTGCCCCCCACACACACGCCCCCCCCCAGAATGCCACACACACATGCCGCCCCAACGTGCCCCCTCTACAGTGCCTCCGCCACAGTGCCCCCAAACACATGCACCCCCCACAGTGTCCCCCACCAGTGCCCCTCCCCCCACAGTGCCCCCCCACAGTGCTACCATACAGTGCCCCCCTGTGTCCCCCCACAGTGCTGCCCCCTCCACAGTGCTCCCCCCCACAAGTACACTGACAGTACCCACAACCCCTCCCCGCCACAAGTACAGTGACACCTATATATACATAACATAGCTCACCCTCTACCCTCCCTGCACAGACAGGATTACACCATGTGTGACAAATTACTGTCACAGCCCCCCTCCCACCTCACGCAACAAAGTACTGTCACAACACCACCCCCCTCCTCCCCCGCGACAAGTCTATGTGACAGCACCCGACGGCGACAAGTCTATGTGACAGCACCCGAGCGGCCAAAAGTCTAAGTGACAGCACCCGACAGCCAAAAGTCTAAGTGACAGCACCCGACAGCACCAATTTTTTTTTGACAGCACCCGACGGCCAAAAGTCTATGTGACAGCACCCGGTGGCCAAAAGTCTATGTGACAGCACCCGAGCGGCCAAAAGTCTATGTGACAGCCCCCACCGGCCAAAAGTCTATGTGACAGCACCTGAGCGGCCAAAAGTCTATGTGACAGCACCTGAGCAGCCAAAAGTCTATGTGACAGCACGCGAGCGGCCAAAAGTCTAAGTGACAGCACCCGAGCGGCCAAAAGTCTATGTGACAGCACCTGAGTGGCCAAAAGTCTGTGACAGCACCCGACGGCCAAAAGTCTATGTGACAGCACCCGACAGCGACAAGTCTATGTGACAGCACCCCATGGCTAAAAGTCTATGTGACAGCACCCGACGGCCAAAAGTCTATGTGACAGCACCCGACAGCGACAAGTCTATGTGACAGCACCCCATGGCTAAAAGTCTATGTGACAGCACCCAAGCGGCCAAAAGTCTAAGTGACAGCACCCAAGCGGCCAAAAGTCTATGTGACAGCACCTGAGTGGCCAAAAGTCTGTGACAGCACCCGACAGCCAAAAGTCTATGTGACAGCACCCGACGGCGACAAGTCTATGTGACAGCACCCCATGGCTAAAAGTCTATGTGACAGCACCCGACGGTCAAAAGTCTATGTGACAGCCCCCGAGCAGCCAAAAGTCTATGTGACAGCACCTTAGCGGTCAAAAGTCTATGTGACAGCACCCGAGCGGCCAAAAGTCTATGTGACAGCAAGCACGCGAGCGGCCAAAAGTCTAAGTGACAGCACCCAAGCGGCCAAAAGTCTAAGTGACAGCACCCAAGCGGCCAAAAGTCTATGTGACAGCACCCGACAGCCAAAAGTCTATGTGACAGCACCCAACGGCCAAAAGTCTAGGTGACAGGACCCGAGTAGCCAAAAGTCTATGTGACAGCACCCGACGGCCAAAAGTCTATGTGACAGCACCCGACGGCGACAAATCTATGTGACAGTACCCCATGGCCAAAAGTCTATGTGACAGCATCCGAGCGGCCAAAAGTCTATGTGACAGCACCCAATGGCCAAAAGTCTATGTGACAGCACCCGAGCAGCCAAAGGTCTATGTGACAGCACCCGACGGCCAAAAGTCTATGTGACAGCACTTGACGGCCAAAAGTCTATGTGACAGCACCTGAGTGGCCAAAAGTCTGTGACAGCACCCGACGGCCAAAAGTCTATGTGACAGCACCCGACAGCGACAAGTCTATGTGACAGCACCCCATGGCTAAAAGTCTATGTGACAGCACCCGACGGCCAAAAGTCTATGTGACAGCACCCGACAGCGACAAGTCTATGTGACAGCACCCCATGGCTAAAAGTCTATGTGACAGCACCCAAGCGGCCAAAAGTCTAAGTGACAGCACCCAAGCGGCCAAAAGTCTATGTGACAGCACCTGAGTGGCCAAAAGTCTGTGACAGCACCCGACAGCCAAAAGTCTATGTGACAGCACCCGACGGCGACAAGTCTATGTGACAGCACCCCATGGCTAAAAGTCTATGTGACAGCACCCGACGGTCAAAAGTCTATGTGACAGCCCCCGAGCAGCCAAAAGTCTATGTGACAGCACCTTAGCGGTCAAAAGTCTATGTGACAGCACCCGAGCGGCCAAAAGTCTATGTGACAGCAAGCACGCGAGCGGCCAAAAGTCTAAGTGACAGCACCCAAGCGGCCAAAAGTCTATGTGACAGCACCCGACAGCCAAAAGTCTATGTGACAGCACCCAACGGCCAAAAGTCTAGGTGACAGGACCCGAGTAGCCAAAAGTCTATGTGACAGCACCCGACGGCCAAAAGTCTATGTGACAGCACCCGACGGCGACAAATCTATGTGACAGTACCCCATGGCCAAAAGTCTATGTGACAGCATCCGAGCGGCCAAAAGTCTATGTGACAGCACCCAATGGCCAAAAGTCTATGTGACAGCACCCGAGCAGCCAAAGGTCTATGTGACAGCACCCGACGGCCAAAAGTCTATGTGACAGCACTTGACGGCCAAAAGTCTATGTGACAGCACCCCATGGCCAAAAGTCTATGTGACAACACCCGAGCGGCCAAAAGTCTATGTGATAGCACCTGACGGCCAAAAGTCTAAGTGACAGCACCCGAGTGGCCAAAAGTCCAAGTGACAGCACCCGACGGCCAAAAGTCTATGTGACAGCACCCCATGGCCAAAAGTCTATGTGACAGCACCCCATGGCCAAAAGTCTATGTGACAGCACCCAAGCGGCCAAAAGTCTAAGTGACAGCACCCAAGCGGCCAAAAGTCTATGTGATAACACCCGACGGCCAAAAGTGACATGCAGGCACCCGCACCCAACCCCCCCACCCCCAACCAGTGACAGCCCAGCAACTTCAAACTCCCCCCGGCGCCAAGTGACATGCCGGCACCCGCACCCCCCCAGCCAGTGGTGACAGCCCGGCTCCAGCACTCCCCCCCCTACCCTGGCGCCAAGTGACATGCTGGCACCCGCGCCCCCCCTGACCAGTGACAGCGCGGCAACCCCTACCCGCACCTGTTTCTCACATCTGACACCCATCGGCAAGAACCACAATCAGCGCTTAGACTGATCGCGGCTGTTAACCCTGTTGACGATTCTGTCAGTTCTGAGAGTGCCATTAAAATCCACAGATTGGTTTTGCGGGATCCCAATAGACCCCCACCGTGATGTGAACGCAAGGTGCCATTTAATTGCCATAGCAGCTTGGGACCTTCTGAAAGGCCATGCCTGTGGTGTGGCTTGATAAACTGACGTCAGATCACGGTATCATTTAATACTATGGAATTACATTATACGGTAGTAGTGATGAAACGATCACAAGTTCAAGTACACTATGGAGACTAAAAAAAATGTTTAAAGAAAGTTTTATTAATTGTTAGAAAAAATAAAAGCTATTAAAAGTTTCAAAACCAGATTTGTTGCAGAAATGATCTCTTTTTGAGATCTCTTGCACATGGCTTAAAATGCAAATGCTGCAGATATTCCGCAGCATTTACGCCATATGTGAAAGTAGTTTAAAGCCCTGTCTTTTTTCTTACACTTCACAGGTTTAAAAAATAGTGTTTGAGGCCGAAAAACCTTTTTAGTTGCGCTAGATTGCTGGCTCATTTACATGCATAAGTATGTCCCAATGCACATTGGTAATGTTGTTTTCTACTCCTATGATTGTCATCTATTAAACATAATTTACTAGAACTTAATTGACCATTTAAAACTTGCTACTGTGAGAATTAGATTGTTATCTAAAAGGTGTACTGTGTCAGGAGAATAATTTGTTACCTTATAAATACAATAAACAAGTGTATACAGAAAATTATCTCCCATAGACTTACTTTATACTTTTGCTAAGTGTATTTTTATTGCTGACATTTGCAAGCAGGAATGTAAATAGATACAATACGTACAGCTGGTACACCATAGCTGTCAGATATAATATTTTTGTTCTGTGTGGAAATAGGTAAGGAAATAGATATTTTTATTTGCTTCCATCAAATAACATGCATTTTTTTACAGCTAGTATATAAAGTTCAAGCTATAACAATACAGAAAGTGTTGGCTCAGCATCCATAATACAGTTTTCTAGGTTGCTTTTTTAGGGTCTAATAGTGTATAATGACATTTACTATATGCTTTGTGTCCAAGTCTAAAAAATAAATATATGTAATCTGTTTAGGTGTAGGATATATGTGGCTTGTGAAAGTAAGGATTTATCTATTTATGCACAGATACATTAATTATGTGTTTAAGGAGAGTGATATTATTTACAGACCTTTTTATCAAACAAGAACATCTAGATTGCATGCCATGCAAAAAAATGCACACTTTGATAAATGAAGGCATAAAAAAGAACATTTTCCAGATTTTTTGTCATCTACACACCATTAATAAAAAGACCAATATAATTCCCTGCAATGCATACAAATCAACAGCAGAGCTTTGCTGTTGGCACACAGTGACTTGCAAAAACACAAAAATAATATAAAAAAATCACTGTGGATCTAAATCACAGTAAGGGCTCTTTTACACAGACCAATTCTTGCCTGTTTAATGAGCACTGAGCAACAAAAAGCATGTTCATCGGTGCTTGTTAAGTATTTTGTGCACAAGCAGATGATCACAAGTATAGGGATGAATGACCTTTACTATGAATGTTTGTCCCTATATAGATTACATTCATGGGAGAACATTTGCATGTTTAGGGCTTAAACACACTGCCATGAGTGCAACTGCGACCGGCGGCATGGAGCGTAGTGGTGCTTGAATGAGGGAATTTTTTTTTCCCTCGCTGGCAATTCAAACTCCGCAACAGAGTGCAGCAGTTCAAAACTAATCATGGGGAAATAGGTCCACCCGAATAGTGAATATATTGAGCCAGGAACATAGGGCATGTGCTATCTTTTCTCAGCTGTAGTATTCATGGACAAGAAAACCCAGCAGTTAAAATGAACCACTGAACTCCTATTGATATCAGTGGTTTCGTTTTGTCCCCGTATACGGCCGTGACTATCATGGCTGTATAAGGAGAGAAAAACACCTGCATTAAACTGGTATAAAAGATCCAAACTGTCAATGAACAAGCTTTTTAGTTGTTTGTTGGCTGAACGCCAACATGTTCAGACAGGCAAATCAGACAAACATTCGCCTATACATTCATGCCCAGCCATCAACCCATGTAAAAGGGTCTTAAAGGCCATTTACACTGAACGAATATTGCTCAAAATTTGTTCAAATGAAAACATGTGATGATCCTTACGTCTAAATGCAAGAAAAAAATTACGTCTAAATGCACAAAATGTTTACTATTTGTTTACTTTTCGTCATTGTTGACTTTCTCGCTACATGTAATTGCTCCCCACTCAGCTAGAATGTGAAGCACTGAGTGAGAAGCCTATGATAGGCAGTGATGATCTGCCTGTCTAAATACTCTGCACAAGCGCTAACAAGTAGCAGTGCTGTCACCGCTCGTTTAGTCGTTTAGACTGGCAGCTCATCCCGTCTAAATGTGCCATTAAGACCTTTCAGTTAGTGCAGAAGAACAATAAAGTAATTTTTTTAAAGTTTGTTATTTACCGTATATACCGGCGTATAAGGCGACGGGGCGTATAAGACGACCCCCCAACTGTCACCTTATACGCCGGTATTCAGTGGAGAAAAAAAAAAAAATTTTATTACTCACCTCCCCCGGCGTCCTGTCGCGCTCCGGCAGGATGTCGCTCGCTCCGGCAGGCTGTCGCTCGCTCCTCGTCCCCGCCGCAGCATAGCTTTCTGAATGTGGGGCTTGAAATCCCCGCTTCCAGAAAGCTAATACACACGCCGGCAGCCATGACATCATTGAATGGCTGTGATTGGCTAAAGCACACGTGGCTTCAGCCAATCACACTATTCAATGACATCATTGAATGGGTGTGATTGCTAACACGTGCGCCTTCAGCCAATCACAGCCATTCAATGATGTCATTGAATAGTGTGATTGGCTGAAGCCACGTGTGCTTTAGCCAATCACAGCCATTCAATGCTGTCATGGCTGCCGGCGTGTGTATTAGCTTTCTGGAAGCGGGGATTTCAAGCCCCGCATTCAGAAAGCTATGCTGCGGCGGGGACGAGGAGCGAGCGACAGCCTGCCGGAGCGAGCGACATCCTGCCGGAGCGCGACAGGACGCCGTGGGAGGTGAGTAATAAAATTTTTTTTTTTTACACTTTTTTTTTTTTGTATTACCGGCGCATAAGACGACCCCCGACTGCAGAGCAGATTTTTCGGGGTTCAAAAGTCGTCTTATACGCCGGTATATACGGTAATACATATACTGTGGCTGGTATTTTTTATAGAGTAAGTACTCATAGTTGAAATCTTCATACATTCTTTGTCAAAAGAAATCAAGCACCTAGAAGGAGTTGCTTTATGGCTGTAAAATTCGGCATGAAGTTATATCTCAGGCAGGTATGCAAATGATTAGAGTAGTGGCATGATTAGATGTATGGTCTTGCCACCTGAGGTTCCACCCTTGGCCTATAAAAGGGCTCTCTGCAGCTATTTGTGTGTAGTGGACCTTTTTTTCCGCTCGTGTAAACCTGGTTGACCACAAGACATGCCTCAACGACGCAATCAAAGAGTCTTTGTCCAATTAACAGAGTTTGAGAGGGGGCACATTATAAGAATGCAAGAAGCTGGATAGTCATATCGATGAATTGCCCATCCCCTGGGCCGTTCTGACCAGACTGTTAGGAGGTGTTGGGACTAGTGGATATGCGAGGGAACGTACACAAGGTGTCGGGCTTAGGATGCTCTCGACAGACCACCAGTAGAGAGGATCATCTGATCATTGGACAGGCAAAAGCATCTTCAACTGTTTAGTTGTCTGACATCCAGAGACTGTTGGCGCCATCATTACAGGCCCCTGTGACTGCTGTAATCATTTCTAGTCCCTTGGCTGAAAGTCATTTGGTCTCACGGCATACAGTATGTGTTCTGCCTTTGACACTCACCCAATGTTACTTCCGTAGCAGTGCTGTTTCATTATCCACAACACCACGGCAAACGGAGTGCAACCAGGTTGTCTTCAGCAACGAATCCAGATTTAGTTTGGGCACTGATGATGGCCGTATTCGTGTCTAGAGACCTAGGGGTCAGTGCCTCAATCCTGCCTTTGATGTGGAGTAGCACACTGTCCCCAATGACAGTGTGATGGTCTGCATGGCCATTGCATACAACAGTCGGTCACCTCTAGTACTGGTCCAAGGAACAATCATAGCTCTCCGATATGTTTAGGATATTCTGCAGCCACATGTGTTGCCACTCATGGCAGGGCTTCCAAGAGGCATTTTCCGCAAGATAATGCTTGCTGCCCACACACAGCAAGGGTGCCACAAGAATGCCTCCACAACATTACCACACTCACTTACTTATATCAACGTTACAATTACACATATGAAGTTTAATTTGATTCTTACAACTCCTTCTGAGTGCTTGATTTTTAAAAAATCAAAGATCTTATTATGGGCAGTTCAAGTATGTGCTTAAATAGACATCAGGAAAGCTGATGGAATACTGCAAAATATTCCGCTGTCAAAGTCCACACCAAAATCCACATATCTAACATTGCGTTCACATGTAACAGATTTTGTCTGTATTTTCTGCAGCAGAAAAATCCACCTCAAAATCTTCACCGAAATCTGTATCAAAATTTTCACCATTTGTTGCTCATTTTGATAGGCATCTACAGTAGACTTCACATGTTTAACTGGAGAGAGGAAGTCTGCTCTGGATCCTCTTTAAAATCCACACCCAACAGTGCAGATTTGAATACAAATATTTACGCAGATTTTGGTGTGGATTTCTATGTGGATTTTGACAAAGGATTTCTAGCAGAATTAGGCCCCCTGTCCATGGGCGTTGTGGTATCTCGCGGAGGATCTCCGCCACGAGAGCCGCCGCCCAGGAGCAGGAGCCGGCAGACACAATGATTCTCTGCTCGTGGACACGGAGCCGGTGCCTTCCATAGCAACGCTATGGAAAGCTTCCGACGGTGTGATTCGCTGGCAATTTACCGCAGGGGCCTTAAGGTACGTTCACACATCACTTCTTGATGTAGAAACACGTTATAATTCCACATGTGAATTTTGTCCATTGAAAGGGCTAAATCCGCATGCTGATCCACGCCAAAAACCATGTCAGAAGGATGCAGAATTTGTCACAGATTTTTAGAGGTCGAATTCATCCAGAAAATTCTGTTGTGAATTCTGCCGTGTGAACATACCCTTAGGTCATCTCCAAACCACATCAAAATTCACATGTTAGACATATGGAACTTGGTGTGGTTTTTTCCAAGCATTAGAATATTCCTTCACACATGCTGGAAATGCTGATGGAATTTCCTCATTGGATTTTGCTGTGTAAATTCCGTAGCATTGACAGTAGAAGCTATGCAGAGAGTTCTAAACTCTTCTGCATATGGTGCGGAAAATTTCTGCAATGAATCCGCAGCTTTTTTTTTTTTTTTTTAAAAAAGCATGTCTATTTATGCTGTGGAATTAAATTATTGAAATACATGGGTTAAAAATGTATATTATTTTTTACAAGTAAATCCGCAGCCACATTCACAGTATTTGGGTGTGTATTTGCCCACTGCGTATTTTATATGTATTTGCTGTGGGTTTTCCATTGCAGAAAGCCTGCAGTGGATATAGTGCATGTGAAAGCAGTCTTAGGGTACATACATACAAGATATATCTTCTGCAGCAGAAAATCCACAACTTAACCACGGCAAAGTCCATATGTGTGATATGCAGATTTGCCACAGATTTTGCTGTAAATTAGCCCCAGAATTCACCATATCCATTGCAAAAGTTGAAATCTGAATGAAACATCCACAGTATGAATTGATGTGGTTCCGATTTGAAATGCACACCAAATGTCAATTTATGTTGCAGATTTTTATGAAGCTTGAAGATTAGATCTAGTATAACCTCATCCATTATGCTGCTACTGTAAATGCTGTAGATTTTCTGCACATAATTCTTCAGGAAAAGATACTCAGTGTTTACACCCAATGGGAACATACTCTTAAAGTATGAGTTGTCCATAAGGTGGTATGCCCATCTATTGTAGAGTAAAAGCAAAACAGTTTGGAGATCCAAATATCAATGAGCTTAAAATCACAGGAGTCATTGCCGGCAGACTGGGACTTTTTCCCAGGCAACTGTATAATGCCGAAAGTGTCCCCTGCAAAGGTCCAAAGCAGTAAAGGCTTTTGGCATAATACAGTTGCACGACTCTGGGCACCTCTGGTTTCGGCATCTATGAATTTTTGCAGGATTGTAGAACTTTACACTATTCCTCCTGCAGTGATATGTACTTATTTTCTAACTTTTTAACAGAGCGCAGAATCCAATTCCCATCCAGCAGCTTTTTGGTGGGCTGCCATTTTCTAGTTTACTTTAATTTCTACAGGTAGAGACAGTGTATGTTATGGCTTCAACCTAGCAAGGTAAACCAAGGTGAAGTAATAACTTAGCAGATAATGCTTATATGTAAGCCAATGTGTGTATGGTTTTACTACTTCAGAAGCACTTATGCTGTATCTTAAAAGAAAATAAAGATGACAGGATTGTAAAACACAGCTGATAGTCCTGATTGCTGCATCTTCAGTCTTTTGTACTTCTCATTGTATCATTGAACTGTAATGAAAGTACTGGATATCCTTTCTAGGTTACCTTGTGGTGGTATAAGTACTCTTAAATATAATTGAAATGTTGTGTACATGCTGTCATTTTCTTTTCTAGAGAAGGTTGCATGCCTATCAGTCTTCCTGACCTTCTCCATCTGCTGTCCCTGACTGTTAGTCAAGCTTTATTTCAACATATTTACTGTTTTTGCCATTGTATTACCTGTAAGGACTTCTGAATTGAAATTCTTTTACCTTCATGTAATTGGACGGTATGGGAGGGTTTTCAGAGTCTTGGGAAAATTATTACTGAGAACTGAAAGAAGTGTAATTATGTTGATTATGAAATAGTATATCATTTTTAGCCTAATTTTAGATGATCTTTTCAGTGCTACTGCTTGTGCACATTGGCAAGCACAATATTGGGCCATGATTTACGGCTCAATATTACACTCGCCTGTGTGAAATTAGCCTTAGGTTTTATTTGTGGTTGTGGCTAAAAGAACACATCAAAAAGTGCACAAAAATAGCATCATATGAACAAGAACTAAGATTTGGACTGCATTATTGTTAATACAGAAAAGTATCCAGAAAGTGCATGTAAGTGTCAAACAGTTCTGACGTATTTTGCACCAGAAAACTGATATTTATAAGGGAAAATAAGCCCCAAAGTATATGTATATATCCAGCAGAGGAAAGATAAGGAATTACACATCTGTACTGCTTAATGTGCACATTGACTGTAGTACAGATAGATGCGTCATGGATTTTCTACATGCAGAGCTTTACATGACTAATAAAGTGCATCTGTGGAATTTACTAAATTGATCTATGACAGCTAAGGCTGCTCATCAACTTTGACTTCTCAGACCGTGCTTAATACACGTTATGTCTGCATGGTGACAAACCTATTACTATGGTTGTTATACCTTTGACACATACTTTCAGGTAGTACTTGAACTCGGTATTGTTGTATCTTTTCTCCACTACTGTTATGGGTGGAGACATGGGCTATGCTGTGGGAGATAAAGAGAATGGCCCCAACTCTGGATTGGCTGCCAGAGACACAGACCTCTTCGGCCCCCTGCTCCCGCTGTAGCCGACTGTCTCCCACTGCTATGTGCTGTCTGGCTGGGAGATGTGCAGGTGCCGCTCCTGAGGCCTCATTGCCCGACTGGGAGATGTGCAGGTGCTGCTCTTGAGGCTCCCTGTGCCATAATTTGCCTGGCCGCCCACTTGGCCAACAACTGTCACTCATCCCCGATGCTTAGCCTTGTTCCGTCATGTTTCTGTGCTGGTGCTGTCTCCTGCGAGTCCTCCTGCTGCTGTGCCAATACAGCACAGCTTTACAGGGCCCCGGTAGCAGCACTGGTGCTGTCGGTAATCTGTACTTCTCCTGTCACTAACTCCCCACTGCTCACCCATCTCCCCTCCTGGCTCCAGCACTGTATGTCCCTGGCGGCCTCTGCTCCAGTCTGTCATACAGTCCTCCTCCTCTTCCTCAGAAGCTGGACGCTGTCACAAGCTGTCTTTTGCAGGTGTGCAGCTAGCTAATCACCAGCTGTGGGCAGAACCTAAGGCTCCACCTGCACATACCTATGTTTCCAACCATTATTTCCAGTGGAGACAAGATACAGTAATACCCTTGAACTCTGTTTGCAATGCTATGATTTGCCTAGAGGATAGCAGGAAATACTGGGTATAAAAAGTGTTGCTCCCTTATGAATCATATAATATGCTATTAGTGCAGAAGCAACAGCAAATGGAGATGGATAGTAAAAAAAAAGTTATAATTCATGTGAAGATCTATGAGAAGTATTGTCTTTATGGCCACCTGTACAGGGGCGGGTCTGATTACGCATGGGGAATCCTGCAGCGGAATCTGGCACTGGCAGTAGCAGTGTCCGTGCGTACCTGCTTTCTTTTTTCTTTATTTGTACTGCGGATGGTCTGCACGGCTCACGGTTGGACATACGCAGTACAAATTTTTTGAACTCCTGCTTTTACTGCATCATTGCCTAGCGATGAAATGGAAACCACGACCTTTCTGCAATGTCATTGCAGAACGGCCGCAGATCGAACAGCTCCCATTGACTTCAATGGAAGCTGTCAGTGCAGAATCTGCACAAAAAATAGAACATGCTTTCATTTTTTTTCCACTGCAAGTGGAAAATCGAAATTGATTTCCACTCATGTGGAGGAAAAAGAGTTTTTCAATAGTATGTTGTGGGCAGTATTCGCTGGAAAACCCAGAGGCCGAAGCCCGCTCCGGATTCTCCAATGCAAATCAGCTTGCGTGCAGGCAGACTATCAGAAAGCGCACAATCCAATTATAAGTACACAATTCTTGCAGCTGTTGAGAAATCATCACCACTGGACCCCACTAGATATATTCCATGTCCTAGGACAAAAGTGATTACATGATACTATACTGAATGTACAGAAAACCCAAAAATTATTAATTCTTAAAAGCTTTTTAAACCCTTAATGACCAAACCTGTTTGCGCCTTAATGAGCAAGCCAAACTTTGGAAATCTGAGATGTGTCAAGGTTTTGAATATCAAAGTGATTCCAACATTGTTTTTTCACCACATATAGTACTTCATTTAGGTGGTAAAAGTCTGATAGAATTTAGGTATATTTATTAAAAGCGACAAAATTGGGAAATTTTTAAAAAAATGTAATTTTTTCACATTTTTAATTGCAATATCTCAAATATGTGCAAACATACTGCACACATTTTTTTTGTTTATTAAATTTTTATTAGTTTTACAAGTACAGGTTTACATATTATCGTACAATTCACCATATATATTATACATTGTTTTCAATAAGTAACTTTGTTGTTGTATTTATTTAACATATTCTATGCAGTTTAATATACGTTACAATTATTGGTTTTTTCAATAACTTTCGAATTTGCGTACATGAAGTAGTAGAGTACCATCAACTTTTATAGCAAAGTTTCTTAAGATCTTATAGGTGCTGTAATGATTTTAACGTCATTTTACCATACTGTACAAATTTTTGATAAGATATATTTCTATCTGTTTACTTTACTCTGGACTCACATTTGAAAAACGTTTTTTTAACCATTTAGAAAACGTTCAAATTTAACATTGATTATCAACATTTTGAGGAACACTTTGTTTTCCTACACCAAGCCAAGATTGCAAAGGCTCATAGGTGTCAGAATGAGGGCTCACACCCACTGGCATTTTTATTTCTTGCGCTGCGAGAGCAAGTGAAAACACTCGCCTCGCAGCACAAAAAAAAAACCTGCGATATCACCAGTGCTTCCAACGGGGCCAGCGGCAGCAGCGCTAGCCCCACTGAAAACATGGAGTATATCGCGGATTTCTGCCACAGCTGTGACAGGTGTGACAGGTGTGACAGCTGTGGCAGAAGTCCAAGATGCTATCCCATTGCTTTCAATGACGTCAACGCTGCTGCCAACCCTATTGAAAGCAGTGGTTTTGTGGCAACCCCCGCAGCATGATTTTCGGGGAAGGGCTTGAAATGTAGGCCCTTCCCTGAAAATCATTCCTAGCTGGTTAAAAAAACCAAAGAAATCTTTACTCACCTCTCCGCTGCTCAGACACGTCCTCGGGCTAGCTCCCCTGCACTGCTGTCCAGCACTTTCAGCAGGCGGGGATTTAAAAATCCCCACCTCCTGAAAGGGCTGTGCTGATTGGCTGAGCACTTACATACAAATTCATCTAGGGTTGTACTGCGTATTTTGGCCCTCAGTTTTTGAATGAATCTAAGCAAAGCAAGAAGGAAAAAATTATGATTTACGTTTTTTTTAAAATTGTGTCATTTTAAAAACAGTTTTTTTTGTACAGCACATATATGAATAAAGAGTTTCACCCCAAAATGGGTATGCCTGTTTGTCCTGTGTTCAGAACCATACCCATTGTGGCCCTAATATTATGTCAGTATGTAAAATGGGGTCCAAAATGAAAGGAGCAGCCGATGACTTTCAGAACAAAAATTTTGCTTGAAGGTGTTTTAGGCCCAATAGCACACTTGTAGAGCCCTTGAGCTGCCAAAACGATAGAGAATCCCCAAAACTGACCCAATTTTGAAAACTAGACCCCTTAACAAAGTCATCTAAGCAAAGCAGAAGGAAAAAAAAACTATAATTTTCATTTTTTTGGCAATTGTGTCATTTTAAAAACATTCTTTTTTGTACAGCACACAGATGAATGAACACTTGCACCCCAAAATGGATACCACTGTTTGTCCTGTTTTCAAAAACATACCCATTGTGGCCCTACTCATAGGCGTAGCGTCAGGGGTTGCTGGGGTCGCCATGGCAACCCGGCCCCTGCGCTCAGGGGGCCCCGAGGCCGCCCTCTGCCATGCCCACATGCACATTCAGTGCATTAATGGCTGACCGTTCTATCTGCAGCAGCAAGAACGGTCAGCCTGAGAGGAAAAGCAGGGAGGTACTCACATGGGCCGGCAGGGGAGGAGGGAGGAGATCACATGGGACGGCAGGGCACAATGATCATGTGATCATGTGCTGCCCCCTGCTTCCTGTTGCACAGAAACCTCTGGGTTTACCTCTCCTGCTGCTGCTGTCACATGGAGGAGAAGTGGACCGAGCCCTGGGGTAAGTGTATATATGTGTGTGTATCTGTCTTTCTGTCTCCCTCCTCTATCTATCTATCTCATATCTATCTATCTATCTATCTATCTATCTATCCATCTCATATCTATCTATCTATCCATCTCATATCTATCTATCCATCTCATATCTATCTATCCATCTCATATCTATCTATCTATCCATCTCATATCTATCTATCTATCTATTTCATATCTATCTATCTCATATCTATCTATCTCCTATCTATCTATCTATCCATTTATCTCATATCTATCTATCTATCTACTATCTATTTATCTCATATCTATCTACTATCTATCTATCTCACATTTATCTATCTATCCCATATCTATCTATCTCATATCTATATCTACCTCATATCTATCTATCTATCTACCTAATATCTATCTATCTATCTACCTAATATCTATCTATCTATCTCCTATCTATCTATCTCCTATCTATCCATCTCATATCTATCTATATACTATCTATCTATATCATATCTATCTATCTATCTATCTATCTATAATCCATCAATTCATCCATCGAATATCCATCTATCTATCTCCTATCTATCTATCTATCTCATATCTATCTATCTATCTCATATCTATCTATCTCCTATCTATCTATCTATCTATCTCATATCTATCTATCCATCTATCTATCTCGTATAGATCCATCTATCCATCTATCTCATATCTATCTATCCATCTATCTATCTCGTATCGATCCATCTATCCATCTATCTCATATCTATCTATCCATCTATCTCATATCGATCTATCTATCCATCTCTCTATCTCATATCTATCTATCTTTCTATCTCATATCTATCTTTCTATCTATCTATCTAATATCTATTTATTTATCTATCTATATACTATCTAGCTATCTATATACTATCTATCTATCTGATATCTATCTATCTATCTACTATCTATCTATATCATATATATATATATATATATATATATATATATATATATATATATATATACTATCTATCTATCTCATATCTATCTATCTACTATCTATCTATATCATATCTATCTACTATCTATCTATCTCACATTTATCTATCTATCTATCCCATATCTATCTATCTACCTCATATCTATCTATATCTATCTCATATCTATCTATCTACCTCATATCTATCTATCTACCTAATATCTATCTATCATCTATCTATCTATCTCCTATCTATCCATCTCATATCTATCTATATCATATCTATCTATCTATAATCCATCCATCCATCGAATATCTATCTATCCATCCATCCATCCAATATCTATCTATCTATCTATCTATCTATCTATCTATCTATCTATCCATCCACTATCTATCTACCTCACATCTATCTATCTATCTACCCTATATCTATCTATCTATATACTATCTATCCATCTCATATCTATCTATATACTATCTATCTATATCATATCTATCTATCTATAATCCATCAATTCATCCATCGAATATCTATCTCTCTATCTCCTATCTATCTATCTATCTATCTCATATCTATCTATCTCATATCTATCTATATACTATATATCTATATCATATCTATCTATCTATAATCCATCAATTCATCCATCGAATATCTATCTATCTATCTATCTCCTATCTATCTATCCATCTATCTCGTATCGATCCATCTATCCATCTATCTCATATCTATCTATCCATTTATCTATCTCGTTTAGATCCATCTATCCATCTATCTCATATCTATCTATCCATCTATCTCATATCGATCTATCTATCCATCTCTCTATCTCATATTTATCTATCTATCTTTCTATCTCATATCTATCTTTCTATCTATCTACTATCTATTTATTTATCTATATACTATCTAGCTATCTATATACTATCTATCTAGCTATCTCATATCTATCTATCTACTATCTATCTATATCATATATATATATATATATACACTATCTATCTATATCTATCTCATATCTATCTATCTATCTATCTATCTACTATCTATCTATATCATATCTATCTACTATCTATCTATCTCACATTTATCTATCTATCTATCCCATATCTATCTATCTACCTCATATCTATCTATATCTATCTCATATCTATCTATCTACCTCATTATCTATCTATCTATCTATCTATCTACCTAATATCTATCTATCTATCTATCTCCTATCTATCCATCTCATATCTATCTATATCATATCTATCTATCTATAATCCATCCATCCATCCATCCATCCATCCATCGAATATCTATCTATCCATCCATCCATCCACTATATGTCTATCTACCTCACATCTATCTATCTACCCTATATCTATCTATCTATATACTATCTATCCATCTCATATCTATCTATCTATCTATCTATCTCCTATCTATCCATCTCATATCTATCTATATACTATCTATCTAAATCATATCTATCTATCTATAATCCATCCATCCATCGAATATCTATATATCCATCCATCCAATATCTATCTATCTCCTATCTATCTGTCTATCTATCTATCTATCTATCTATCTATCTATCTATCTATCCTTCCATCCATCCATCCAATATCTATCTGTCCATCCATCCAATATCTATCTATCTCTTTATCCACCCATCTATCTATCTCATATCTATCTATCTATCTATCTCATATCTATCAATCCATCCATCCACAATCTATCTGTCCATCCATCCAATATCTATCTATCTCTTTATCCATCCATCTATCTATCTATCTATCTCATATCTATCTATATACTATCTGTCCATCCATCCATCGAATTTCTATCTGTCCATTCATCCAATATCTATCTATCTCTCTATCCATCCATCCATCCGTCTATCTATCTCATATCTATATATCTATCTATATCATATATATATATATATACTATCTATCTATCTATCTACTATCTATCTATATCATATCTATCTACTATCTATCTATCTCACATTTATCTATCTATCTATCTATCCCATATCTATCTATCTACCTCATATCTATCTATATCTATCTCATATCTATCTATCTACCTCATATCTATCTATCTACCCAATATCTATCTATCGATCTATCATCTATCTATCTATCTATCTATCTATCTATTTCCTATCTATCCATCTCATATCTATCTGTATCATATCTATCTATCTATAATCCATCCATCCATCGAATATCTATCCATCCATCCATCCAATATCTATCTATCTATCCATCCACTATCTATCTATCTACCTCACATCTATCTATCTATCTATCTACCCTATATCTATCTATCTATCTATATACTATCTATCCATCTCATATCTATCTATATACTATCTATCTAAATCATATCTATCTATCTATCTATAATCCATCCATCCATCGAATATCTATATATCCATCCATCCAATATCTATCTATCTCCTATCTATCTATCTATCTATCTATCTATCTATCCTTCCATCCATCCAATATCTATCTGTCCATCCATCCAATATCTATCTATCTCTTTATCCATCCATCTATCTATCTATCTATCTCATATCTATCTATCTCATATCTATCTATATACTATCTGTCCATCCATCCATCGAATTTCTATCTGTCCATTCATCCAATATCTATCTATCTCTCTATCCATCCATCCGTCTATCTATCTCATATCTATCTATCTATCTATCCATCCATCCATTGAATATCTATCTGTCCATCCATCCAATATCTATCTATCTATCTATCTATCTATCTATCTATCTATCTCATATCTATCTATCTACCTCATAGCTATCTATCTATCTATCTATCTCATATCTATCTATCTATCTATCTATCTATCTATCTGTCTCATATCTATCTATCTATCTCATATCTATCTGTCTCATATCTATCTATCTCTCTCTGGTATAAGTTATACATCTCCCTGGATTTACTGTATTCATTTGCACACTTTACACACAATAAAAACGCATCTAAACCACATGCAGCTTTTAATTGTGTCTGTAGTTCCTTAATAACATACGTGGTCTTTAAATACTGCATGCAGGTTTTTTATGTGTTTTTCTTCATTGTGGTTCTAAAGTACAACAAAAACAAGACCCCCCTAATGCCGCTCTCACACGTGTGTTCAGAAAACGCAGATCGAAATCATGGCATTTTGACCGGAATTTCAAGCAGCCCTTTGTAACACAGGTTACAGCGTTTGACAGCGCTTTTTAATGCACCCCATCATTGTGATGGGTGAGGAGGTGTGTTAAAAACCCCGAAAATGCAGGAACAGAACAGACAGCTCTCGGAAATCACAGTGTTAGAAACACCGCGTTCCAGCGCAGATTTGAGTAAGCTCATTAAAATCTATGGGAGTGTTGTACCGCGGTTAGTACTGCACTCGGGGCGCTGTGCTAATAGCGGTAAAAAGCGTTGTGTGTGAGAGTGGCCTGCGGGGCTACAAACAAATTTTCAAGTTCAGGAAATGCGTCATGTTTGGAAAGATTACGCCAAGGGCCAGATTATGTATGCAGCACGATCTAGGTATGGGTATGGGGGAGAGTGGGGTGGAGGCCCAGGGTGGGGGGGCCCGAGCTGAACTTTTGCACCCGGGCCCCTGAGCCCTTAGGTACGCCCCTGCTCAGTATCCTAAAGCGCTCCTACACCCTAGCTGTATATTGTTGTGCTAAGTGATGGAAAGATGTGGAAGATTCTCTATAATAAGTACCTCACTAATGCCTCTACCTCTCACTTACAGAATAGGAATAGTTTCTGGTAACAGAAGTGCTATGATGTCATGTTTGCTCCTTTTCAAGATAGCTAGACTTTGCTGGAACACGAAGTGTGTACTGACGTGCTCCACATAGCAGTTTAGTTGAAACCTTGTCTGAACTGGATAAATAAATTGTATATTTATCTTGAATACTACAAAACCATTAGTAGTTGGTTTATTAGATTATCATTATTATTATTCAGTTTAGACTGAAAATAGACACTGTGACACTTTAATTGTTGTACAGAGACTGAGTTACGGACATAAGGAGCTGCTGACCGTGACAAACGTGGCATAATTGGATTGTGGTGTAAACCTTCTAAGTGCTGATCATCACCAGAGCTCAAGCCAAACATTCCAGAGATGCTATTGAGCCATTCAGACCCAATGCCATTCAGAGACCACCTGCATTTTTGTGGCTGCCAAGATGGGGACAGAGTGTATCCCTTCAGGCAGCAGGCTTTGGTTAAGAAACTGTTGTGCGGTGGGCACCAGGCACATGTGTTAAGTCTTCAAAACTCTATCCTGTGAGTTTCAAACTATTGAAGGCTACTGCATGTCCGTTTAGTTTTTGTAGATGCCTGAATAGTGTCTAGCCACCATCTGTCCACTGTCAGTGCTGCAAAATCACCTACCAGAGTGAACAGTTTGCTGTCTGATTTGCTGCTTAACTGGCCAATGGGGAGACCTTTCACTTACAATTAACTAGAATTAATTAATATCACTCTGATTGGCTGCTGAACAGTCACTACCTTGGAAAACTAGGAGAGCTCATAAGCTGCTGCAGAAGGGAATGTGCTGCTGTGAAGGGGTGCTCTGTGCTGCATTTGAGGAGGGGTCTGTGCCATTGTAGAAGTGGCATCTGTGCCATTGTGGAGAAGAGAGTCTGTTGATCTGGAGCAGAGAGTTCTGTGCCGCCGTGTAGGAGAAGGTCTGCTACTCTGTGCTGCTGTGAAAGAAAGGGGAAAAGGAGAATTGGGGGATGGAAGAAAAGTATGCCTTAGTTGAGGGAATGAGTTTCATATTGTACTGATAAAGCTGAAAGTTGGTGAGTAATGTGGTCTTGAAAGGAAAGAATGATCTTATTTGGCGGAGGGGTTTTGGAAGATATGGGGAGAAAGAAGCAGATTTCTCCTATGTGGGGAGTCAGGATTTGCCAGCCCTCTTGATTTTCATGGAGCAATGCCCCCAACCGAACCATAAATGGGGTTAGGGTTTATACACATTTGTACTGAGAGGGAAATTCCTAGTCAGAATGGAGCAGGGCATAAAGGGAATATTACTAGGATATGCCATTATTTTATGATCAGCGAGGTGTAGACTTCTGGGAGTCTGGTTGATCCTGAGAATAAAAGGGTTGCAGCGCTATACATACAAGTTAGATCCACACCCATCATAAAGATGGGAATAACCCTTTAACCCCTTAATGACATGGCCTATTTTGGGCTTAAGGACGCAACAATTTTTGGCGGATTTTCTTCTCCGTTTATCAAAAGTCATAACTTTTTTATTTTTCCGTCGACGCGGCCGTATAAGGGCTTGTTTTGTGGTAAACTGTAGTTTTTATTGGTGCCACTTTTGGGTACATAGACTATATTGTAAAACGTTTTTTTTTTTTTATGATAGCAGGGAGAGAAAACGCATCAATTCTGCCATAGATTTTTGAATTTTTTTTTACAGCGTTAATCATGCAACATAAATGAGACATTCCATTTTTTCTGCGGACCGGTATGGTTACAATGATACCAAAATTCTTACATTTTTTTTAGGTTTTCCCACTTTTATGCAATAAAAACCCTTTTTTTTGGAAATCTTTTTTCTATTCTAAATTGCTGCATTCAAAGTCCTGTAACTTTTCTAGTTTTTAATGTACCAAGCTCTGCGAGGGCTTATTTTTTGCGAGACGAGCTGTAGTTTTTACTGGTACCATTTTGGGGTACATATGGCTTTTTTGATGACTTTTATTGCGTTTTTAGTGAGGCAAAATGCTAAAAATTAGCATTTGACCTCAGTTTTTTAGCGTTTTTTTTCGTGCACAGTCAAAAGCATGTGCAACTTATTGTACGCGTCATTACGGACGCGACAATACCAAATATGTGCGGTTTTGTTTTTTTTTTACCTTTTTTTATGCTAATCTGAGAAAAAGCATTAAAAAATGTTTTTTTTACTCTTTTTTTACTTTTTTTAATTCATTTTTTTAATCTTAGTTTTTTTTACACTGTTTGTGTCCCTCTGAGGGACTTTAACCACTGCCCTGATGATCGCTGTCATAAGGCATGGCAGAGCTATTGCTCTGACATGCCTTATTGCTTATACAGCGATCTCAGGCATAGGCAATACAGGACGCCAGATGTTATCGCGAGAGCCGGCCGGAGACACAGAGGGAGTCCGCTCGCTCTGTGAACTCTTTCCCTGCCGCGATCTACTTAGATCGCGGCAGGGAAGGGGTTAACAGCGGGGGGCGCATCTCCGATGCCCCCCGCTGTTTCAGCGGGACGCTGGCTGTGACTGACAGCCGACTCCCGCTGCGGGATAGCGCGGGATCATATGTGATCCCGCGCTATCTCCAGGACGTAAGTTTATGTCCTGTTGCGGGAAGTACCAGGCTGCCAGGACGTAAACTTACGCCCTGCAGCGGGAAGGGGTTCAAATGACGTGAGATTTAGATGTTGGTAAGTATTGATACTTAGAGATGAGAAAATATATTGTTGTGGGAGGAGGATGGTATGTTACCTGGAAAAGGAAAATGTAGAATATCCCAGCTGCTGAAATGGCTCATTTTTACTGGACATGTGGTGTAAGGCTGTATTCACACAGAGGATTGCGATTTTGGTCAGTGTAAAAACTGTTTTCATGCGATGTTCATGCTACACTCATTGTCAAAAAAAAATCAAGCGCCTAGAAGGAGTTGTCATTTTCGGTGAATAACTCAGCATGCAGTTACATCTCAGGTAGATATGCAAATAATTAGAGCTGTGGTGTGATTAGATGAACAGTCTTACCAACTAAGGCCCTAAAAGTGGTTTCACCCTTGGCCTATGAAAAAAGCTATTAGAGGCTACCTATGTGTAGCAGACCTCTTTTTTTACTTGTGTAGTGCTTGTTAACCACTAGACGCCTGTATGATGTACCTGAAGATATTTCGCCTAGTTAACAGAGTTTGAGAGGGGGCACTTTATTGGAATACGAGAAGCTGGTTGGTCATGTCAACGAATTGCCCCCCATCTGGGCCATTCCGACCTGACTGTAAGGAGGTATTGTGACCAGTGCATACATTAGGGCACGCGCACAAGGGGACCGGCCTCAGGATGCTCTCAACATACCACCAGTAGAGAGGATCATCTGATCGTCCCAAGACGCAAAAGCAACTCCAACTGTTTTGATGTCCGCCATACAGAGACACCCCTGTGTCTGTTGAAACTATTTACAGGCACATAACAGAAGGATATTTTGTCTCACAGTCCCATTACTTATTCCACCTTTGACACCCACTCATCATCGCCTCCATTTTCAGTGGTATCATGAATGATGAAACTGGACTGCTATGGAGTGGAATTGGATTGTCTTCAGCAATTAATCGAGATTTAGTTTGGGCACTGACAATGGCCAAGTTCATGTCTAAAGACCTAGTGCTGAGCGCCTCAGTCCTGTCTTTGCTGTGGAGCAGCACACTGCCCCCACCGCTGGTGTGAGGGGCTTAGAAGCCATTGCATACAACAGTCGGTAACCTATAGTAGTGGTATGAGGGACAATGACAGCTAAGCGAAATGTTCAGGACATCCTACAGCCACATGTGTTCCTCTCATGGCAGGGCTTCCAAGAGTGCAGTCTGTAACGTTTTTTACTTTGTCTAAAAAACTGAAACCTAATGGAATGGAAGCTGTTCTTTTTTTTTCTTTCTTAACTCCATTGAAATCCACAGGGATGAAATCGGATCCGTTTTTTCCCCCCGTTTTATTTTACTTTCTCTCCTCTAAAAACTGAGCAGAGAGACGGAAACCCAGAACTGAGACCTAACGTTAGTGTGAAAGCAGCGCCATACAATTCGATGCCAATCAGAATGGCAGTTCCACATATGGCACTTGAAGAAGGAGGGGTCATCACATGGCCTCCCCACTACAGTGCACATTATAACGGGCTCATATGTGTTCTGCCTGATATATAATTTTAGTGGAATGAACAGACTACAGGATAATTCTTATTTTTTATTTCAGGTGGTTTTCTGAAGAAAATAATGGCTGCAGTTCAGGCGACCTTTAATCTTCTGAATAGATCTTGATATGACACATAAGAGAGGTGGGAACAAATCTGTGAAGTAAAATAGAGTAGTGAGGATATTTTAACTTATTTATGTTAATTTTCCCATAAGCTTTGTCCCTAAAAACTTCCCCCGAGTTCAAGCTTACAATATGCAACACCTAGATGTGAAGTATGTAAAAGGCAGGGCAAAGTTTCCCTGAAAAGCCTTTTAATTACAATTCTAGATATTTTAATATTGTCATAGTATTGAAGTATCATCCCTCATTGGGATTTCTGCCTTCCTCTGCATCAACATACTATATACATCTATAATAGATCAGCAAGGGTCCAGCACCTGAGATCCCCAGCAATTAGCTGTGCACCAAGCCATTGGGTTGCTGAACGAAGCTGATTTTTGTCAGAAGCAGACAGCTCCAATTAGAGGCGTTACCTGAAGCTCCTGGGCGATATCACGATTTTGTGTCACTACAAAGTCGCCCATAGTGGTACAAAGCCATGGTTTTTCAAACTCCTGACAAGGAAGCTCTGCCGGAGGACTTCAAACAAGTGAGGGGGGGAGACGTGCAGCGGAGCCGGATAGTGCCTCTTAGGTGATGTATTGTTTCTTTGTGTGTTTTTTGCAGACATTCAGGACTTATTTTAGAGGAAACAGTAGGAATTTCTATGGTAAAAATTGCATTGCACTGCACAAAACCGCGATTCAACAGAAAAGAAGGCTCCATAGGAAAACATGGGTTACAAAACAAGGCAAATCACAACAATATTCAGCAACCCTCAATTTTTTCTTTCTCAATGTAGCAGTCTACAAAGCATCACTAATGTGAAGGAACCCATTGGAAAACATGGGCTTCACATACATGGGATTTGTAGCACTGTGAGGTGAGGGAAAAAAAATATATAGGAAAGCAACTCACCTGGTGTTAGAGGTCCCAGCTCCCATATAGGAAACTGACTGCTGCACCTCAGGAATCGACCCTCCACAACACACATATAGCCAAAATCCCTCCCTTGAACCAGGCAAAGTCACCGGTCAGCAGCAGGATCTCAACACCGGAATCCATTCACAGTCCCAGCGGAAATGCAGAGAAAAAGAAAACAAAAAACAAATGATCCCGCGCTCCTTGTGGGGATGAAGTAGAATATATTCTTTTTCTAAAGAAGCACTTACTTCTTTGGGGGGTCCCCTCCTTGGAGACCCCCCTCTAACGAAAGATGAGCCGTTTGAATCACCGCGGTGGTATATCAAGGTCACAACTCCTCGTGGTAGTGGACAGTAATATATTTAAACAAACAAACAAAAACAAAATAAACACATAAAATGTATAACCTACATATGGTTCTAAAGCAACGCGTTTCGGAGCCGTTTCGCCCCCTTTTTCAAATCTGCTATGAATTTTGCAGATTTTAACAAAAAAAATTAACATTTGAAAGACAATATAAATTAACCAAACTTTCATATGTTCTTACTTTAAAGATCCTATTAAAATTTTTTTGAAATCCTTCCTTAGTTTCTTGCCTCCCTATCCCTGAACATGAACCTCATAGCGTTAGAGTGGGCTGTTATTATGGATCATACCACTATAGAGTGATGCCTGTCTTGTTTTTTCCTGGAAGACCATATTCACAATGCAGTATTCTGGTCAGTGTTTGGCATCAGTCTTTGTAAGCCAAAACCAGGAGTGGAGACTAAACATAGAAATTGTATAATGCAAAGATTTATGCGTCCCCCTTACTTTGGACCCTCTTCTGGCTTTGACTTGCATATACTGAGTCATAACCCTGTGCGTCAAATTGGCCTAAAGGAGATTAATTAAAGGGGGCTGCTGTATCCTATATCGGAGTCTTCCTATAATGCTGTTAGTGTGCAATTACTCTACAATGATTCAGGGGGTCACTCACCGTTTGGTCAGATGTTGAGGGCAAGTACTGGTCACTATCCTCAGGCTTCTGGAGAATATACTCTGCCGCAAGCAAGAGTTTATTAAATTTGTGCTGGCCAGGAAAAAATGCAAAGAAGAGATTAGAATAGGGACAATTATGGATTATGTAGTTTATAATATAGTTTTTTTTTCAGATGTATGTTCATGAGATATGTTTAGGTTTGGCCCAAATGTTTTGTTGCATGGCTTTCGAGTTTTAATTGAACTGAAATTATTTCCGTGGACTGCTGCTTTAATTTGACAGTTAAAATTGGAATGTTGATCTGTAGCCGTTACCTAATCCTACAATCTGTTTCGGTCTCCCTATTTACTTACCACTATCAGTGTCATGATCTACTTCAAGATTATGGTTATGGTTGGCAATCCCCCAACCCATATTAGTCATCTCTAAATGAGATAGGGTACCATCCATGATACAGTGCAATCCAAATCAGTCAGTAGTATCGGTCGCTGTGAATCTAGCTACTAGCCTAAGATTCCGTTGCTATGGATGGTTACTGGAACCAGGTATTATTACATAACAGCAACTGTCTGTTGTATGCAAATTACTGCATCATTGTATGCAAATTACTGCACTCTACATCACTTCAGTTAACCCTTAGTAAAGTGCATAGGCTGCTATAATACACCATATTCATGTGTTGTCCTTATTTTATGAACTTGCTATATTCCTTTATCTTATTGAATAAAGTTTATTATACAACTAGCCTGCCATGATATCTAGTGGATGGCCGTTTCCAAATTGCGTCAAATTGAGTCAAAAATGGATCTTTTTATTCCATAACAGTAGGTGCGACGTTTCGGATCCACATTGTCTTTCTCAAGCATCTGTATCCTGAGCTGAAATGTTGCACTTGTTGATATGGTGGAATAAGAAGATCCATTTTTTGACAGCAAATCTTGGAAGCTTCCTTGTATTTGATTGGATAATCAGGATTATTCCTATAGAGCAGATGTGCATTCATGCTCTTTATATTCTGTAAGTTTGGAGTGCTGATCAACTTTGTTCATTTAATGATTCCTGCTGAATTTTCCTTATTATCTTACAAGGAAAACTAGAGACAGCCAAGAAAGGGAACCTTCTTCATGATGTGACTTTCTGCTTGGAGCAAGTTTTGGGGGTTTCTTTGATAAGGAGCCTCTCTGTGTTCAGGACTTTCCCTTAAAATGAATGACATATTTTATGAAATGACAGTAATTATTAAATTAAGAATAGTAGCATGATTTATGTATGAAATTTAAGGTATTGTAAGACGTGAGTAGTTTGTTTGGTTATGGAAATTGAATTTATACCGTGGTTTGAGATACAATGTATGCTCTAACAATCTCCTGGATGAATGCTTGCAGTCATTTTTACTGTCATGAGAGATCTGTAGTTATCATATGTTTATACATAAACACCGATCAGCAATAACATTACAACACAACATGTGTATATATATATATATATGTATGTATACACTGGCGTACATATAGGGGTAGCTGGGGTCGACCTGGCCCCTAAGCCCCTGGGGGCCCAGGGAGTGAGGGCGAGTGAGGGATGTTCTGTGTGATGTGGAGTGTGTGTGTGTGTGTGTGTGTGTGGGGGGGTGTTCTGTGTGATGGGGAGTGGGGGGGGGGCAAGGGTGTTCTGTGTGATGGGGAGTGGGGGGGGGGGCAAGGGTGTTCTGTGTGATGGGGAGTGTGGGGGGGGGGACGAGGAGTGTTCTGTGTGATGGGGAGTGGGGGGGGGGGTGAGGGGTGTTCTGTGTGATGGGGACTGGGGGGGGGGACGCGGGGTGTTCTGTGGGATGGGGAGTGGGGGGGGACGGGACGAGGGGTGTTCTGTGTGATGGGAAGTGGCGGGGGACGAAGGGTGTTCTGTGTGATGGGGAGTGGGGGGGACGAGGGGTGTTCTGTGTGATGGGGAGTGGGGGGACGAGGGGTGTTCTGTGTGATGGGGAGTGGGGGGGGACGAGGGGTGTTCTGTGTGATGGGGAGTGGGGGGTGATGAGGGGTGTTCTCTGTGATGGGGAGTGGGGGGGGGACGAGGGGTGTTCTGTGTGATGGGGAGTGGGGGGGGGGAACAAGGGGTGTTCTGTGTGATGGGCAGTTGGGGGGAAAAAGGGGTGTTCTGTGTGATGGGGAGTGGGAGAGGGACAGGGGGGGGGTTCTGTGTGATAGGAGTGGGGGGGAACAAGAGGTGTTCTGTGTGATTGTGAAACAAGGGGTGTTCTGTGTGATGGGGAGTGTGGGGGGGAACAAGGGGTGTTTTGTGTGATGGGGAGTGGGGGGGAACAAGGGGTGTTCTGTGTGATGGGGTGTGGGGGGGAGAACAAGGAGTGGTTGAGAATGAGCAGTGATCTGTATGATGGGAAGGTGTGGGAGGAGACCGAGGGGCGATCTGTGTGATGGAGAGTTGTAGGAGGAGAACAAGGGGCGATCTATGTCATGGGAGTGGGGGGAGGACAATGAGGAGCGTTCTGTGAGATAGTATTGTTGCAATCATGCCGACCCACAGAAAAATGTATATTGCCATTTATGCTGCATGATTAGTGCTGTAAAAAATGGCAGAATTGATGTTTTCTCTCCCATGCCTCAAAAAAAAGTGAATAAAAGTTTTACAATACATTTTATGTACACACAATAGATACCAATAAAAACTATAGTTCGCCATGCAGAAAACAAGGCCTCATACCACCATGTTGATGGAAAAAAATAAAAGTTATGGCTTTTGAAAAGTGGAGACGTGAAACCCCAAAAAATCATTGCATCCTTATAGCCAAAATAAGCCGTGTCCTTAATGGATTAGCAGAAGGAGGGAATTGTTAGCAGTGTGCGGCTTTGTTGGGAAACCATGTAGCCAAGCATGTCTGTTTGGATTCTGCAGAGACGAATGGTGGCTGGAAAAAGCCCTAATAGTGGTCTGGGCCAGCTAGAGATGAAAACTGAAAGTGACGGTAATCACTATCAGCGAGCCGGCACCTGACTTCACTATTAGAGGTATACTAGAACTGAGTCGCTTTATTAGTGACTAAGGGCTCAATGCCACAGCCATAAGCATACAATGCTGTAGGAGCTCCTGCCCTGGCTGACCCACACTCCACAGGCAAACAGATCTAATCTTTAACCCTTTTGGGACCCACCAATTGCCTGTATATTTTAAACACCAGCTGAACTGACGAAGGGGTTATCCCCAAAACGCGTATTCACAAGCTGTTCACGTACTTTATTAAATAAAAGGAGAAGTTCCACATATCTTTGGTCACTTCTTATATTGCTTTAATCTGGAGTGTTGCGCCGTCTCCATTGCCATTTTTTTTTTCTTTCTATTCTTTCAGTTTTTGTTTTTGGCAGTTTCATAAATCTCCCCTATGTCTATCAAACAATCACACGTCACAAGAAAGTGGCCTGTATCTGCGACCACCAAACAGGAGTTTGACTCAAACATAGGTTGAACAGCTTGCATTTCTTCGTGAATACTAGTAAATGGGTTCATTTATAACATGTCAAAGGACATTTCAGAATTAGTATGGTGAAGAAAGTATACCGACAAAATCCCGAATTCACAAATTGGTTTACAAACAGTTAACAGATGACAAATTACTGGAAGGTTACTTTTGACAAGTTGGCGCAATGTGCCACACATCTAATGCAAGTGTGATGGAAACTGAAAGTTTTCTGTGATGTTTTAAGAGAGTTATGGGTGGGTTTTTGCACATAATGGTTATAACCTGCTGGAGAACGGTTACAATTGAAAGCCCGCCTGCAGCACTAATAGCAATTTTACAATTTAAACCATTCTTTGTTTTATACTGGAAGTCCAGGATCTAACAGAAACTGAAGATAAAATGAAAAAAAAGAGTGCTCTATAGTGCAGCAGTGTCTGGGTAAAAATGGACAATTATGCGAGTAAGAAAATAAATACCTGCAGCAGTTGTGTGAAATACCAAGGCAGAAGAACAATCAAAGATGACAGGCCTGCTAAGCAGAACACAGTGTCTTCAGAAAGGGAACGTCTTGATTGACAAGGCAGCGCATTTCCATTAAATTATCACTGTGTTTTTTAAAATACTCTGCAGTACTTTCTTGTTATGTGAATGGACAGATGAGGGGGCCATCAAGCACAGAAATGTGTTGCCTTGTAAATAAAGAGGTTCTCTGTCTGAATACAATGTGTTTTCCTGTTTAGCGCACCAATCATTCTTGATTGTTCTTTTTCCAGGGCTGTAAGACAGGCCCAGAAGTATCCAGGATTAGTCCTTATTAAGACTTACTATAATAGCATTTTTCATGAATTCTGCTCTTAAAAAATGTACACAAATTAAGCATTAACTAAATGACATCACCCTAGGAATCAGTCATGGCTCGGTGCTTGCACCAGGGGACTTTACCTTTACCTACCAAAAATGTTAAGTAGCTTATCCAGCAAAAAAAACAACACTTCCAATGAATATTTAGACATAATAGATAAAGATAAAGAAGTAATAGAATATGGTGAGCAAAAGCTAAATAATTACTGTGGCCCTTAAATGGAATCTGAGAGCTTGAACACGTTGTCCGAACTGCAGGCATCATGTTATGGAGCAGGAGGAGCTCAGCAGATTAATGTATAGTTTTATAGAGAAACAATCAGAATAACTTGTATTTTATTAATGTATATCTCTTCTGAGCTGAACAGTCCAATGGGCAGTCCTATCAGTGATTGACAGCTATCCATGTATAACTGTACATACAGGGAAGGCTAAATGTTTCCTCATAAAACTATATATCAATTTTCTCAGATTCTCCTGCTGTATAGCATGATGCCTACAATTTGGACAGCATGTAGAAGCTGACAGATTCCCTTTAAGGCTAATATGTGGCTTGGTCCTAAGGGCATTAAAGAAGGTGCTAGTTAGACAACTCATGTGTATGATATATTGAAATAGTTTGAGAAAATGAATCATTATATCAAAAACAATAAACAAAAAAGCATGAATAGAGGAACCAGCTCCAGAGACATATGTGATTCTTTCATTTTGGACTCTCTCCTAACTTCCTGTCAGGCACTGTAAGCAAATAAATGAAGAGCAGCACTAGTGGGATTCAGTTAGGCCAACATCCAGCAGCTTGCACACATGGCATAATATGATGTTGTGAATCTGATTGCTGGTTTCCCAAATCAGATATTGTGATTCCTGCCAGACAAGTGGATTTTCAACTGAAACCTATTTCTCAATACCGTGGCTTGAAACCCTTCTGGCTTTTACAAAGCTCATGTCCCTGTGGTAATGTCCTGAAAAGGGCAGCCAGAGTGTATGTTTCACTATTTAAATCGATATGTAATCAAGCATTGTAGATAAAATTTGACAAATATATTTTAGATTTTAATCAATCAAACATAATAAGAAAACACAGCCAATTAAAATATACAACAAATGGAAAATCAGTTTAGCATTTGGATGTGCTGTCTGCTAAAATGAAAAATGCTCTTCCTTCTGCTTGAGTGACAGTTACAGGTTTTGACAATGATTTGAAAAGTAACATATCATACTCCTTTTTACCAGTAATATCCTCAATTGCAGTAACAAGAGCTGTGCAGAATGTTATGTGCTACATGTAGCATTAGTATGTTGATCCAACAATGGGTCACATTAATGCATTCAATGTCAAGATGAACAGCACTGATGTGTACTAGAGAAGGTACATATTCTGCAGAGTAAGACTATAATGGACTTTTTTAAAGGGAACCTGCCAGATCAAAAACGCTGTCCAAACTGCAGGCATCACGTTATAGAGCAGGAGGAGCTGAGCAGATTATGGGGAAAGATTCAGTTTAACTTGCATTTTATTAATTTACACCTTTGCTTATTTTGAGCTGAACAGCCCAATAGACAGTCCCTTCAGTGATTGACAGCCTTCCCTGTATGTACAGTAATATACACATAGCTGTCAATCACTGATAGGGCCAGTCATTGGACTGTTCAGCTCAAAATAGACAGAGATATAAATGAATAAAATACAAGTTTCACTGAATCTTTAGCATGAAACTTCAGTATACATTAGTTTGCTCAGGTCTTCTTGCTCTATAATCTCATGCCTGCAATTTGGACAGCAAGTTTGAGCTGACAGACTCCCTTTATATGCATCTGCAGTAAAAAAAAAATGACATTGCTTTAAAATGCACATATGCTGCTTCAAGATAGGGAATGAATGTATGATCGCTGGGGGTCCAACAATGCTCAGCTATCTCTGTCACTTCTATACACAGTTTATAGAGTGGTAGCATACACCTGTGACCACCACTTCATTCAGATGGGGGACTCGAGACCTCTGTTCTTATGATTGATGGGGGTTCCAACAGTCAAATCCCCAGCCATCACCTTTCTTGTGGATAGGTGATAAAATGTTGCTTGTGGGCCGACCAATTTAAAATTATTAAACCATCACATGCTTTCAGGATAGGGTGCTGAGAATGTAAATACATATAGGGCTACTTTCACATGGTAGTGCTTTGGTCAGTATTTTGCGTCACTGTTTGTGAGCCAAAACCTGGACTGCAGCCTATATTCTATAGGCATTCACAATGCAGTATTTTGGTCAGTATTTATAAACCAAAACTAGGAGTGTAACCTATAGAGATATAAACTGTATGGCAACTTTCAGACAAGTATATTTTAACTCCGTATTTGGTCCATGTTTTGCAGACTGTAATATGGAGCTAATGTAAATCTATGTATCTGTTCACATGGCCATATATTTCGTGGCTTTTTTTAAAAGACACAGCATGACCTATTTTTTGCATGTTTTTGCCTCCATATTGTTATTATTTTCTATTAGGCAAATACGGATCAGTATCTGACCAGTAGAAAATAAAAGCAGTCACGACAAATACTGATGTACAAATTCAAATGTACAAACACATTACAGTTGTGATTTCATCTGTAAAACATCCATATTATGGACAGAATTGCAGTACATTTATCTGAAACTGACCTAATGGAAAGATTTGAAATCATTCTGAGTTTTGAAGATGCTCCTGATTTGGGCTTCCAAAAATCAGGAGTATCTCCAAAATGTTTGATCCCCATGTCCCTCCATATTATAAATATCCCCTGATGACCCAGCCAACTATCTATATAGGAGAAACACGTTAGAATAGGTTGCAGACAGTGTTTGGTTTTAGGGTTTTGTAGATTTACAGCAGGGTTAGCCTCCGTTGAGTAGGGTTCGCTTTTGTCAGGGCGATTACCCTACAGTCAGGTAGAGTGCTTACAAGGCTTTCTGTAGGGACAGTGTGCTATCAGCACATCACCTCCAGTTAAGGCTGGTTGTCCCTGAAAATCATGCGGTACCACTAACATCAGAGTTTGAGTCGAAAAACCGTAAGTGCTGCAGTAATACCTGCTGTATAACTCTAGACCCCAAGACTTCATACATATATATATTTGGTTATTATTATTTTGTGTGTATATTGGGGTAAATAATGTTTTTAAATATCTCTAAATAAAGATTTATATTTTTAAGGGCTCCGTGACAGACTCCACCAGCGGAATATCGCAGCAGAGTCTGCCACGGCACCCCCCCCAAAACCCACATACTTACCACTCTGGATCCTCCGTACGCATCCCACATAGAGGGCCAGTGCGCATGCGCAGTACAGCGCATGATGCGCCGGCAGTGTCAGATGACGTGGCCAGCGGTGGGCGGGGATGCTGTGCTACAGCCCAAGTATGACGTGAAGGCTGGCTTCCATTGACTACAATGGAAGCCGGACGTGCGTATTCCCGCGGCAAATAGGACATGCCGCAGGTTACTTCATGCTGCGGAATTCTGCGGTGGAATTGTGCAGCATTAACATTGAGCTATTAGGTTCAATAGAACCTAATAGCTGCGGTGTAACGCCGTGGATTTCTACCGCACATGCAGTACTTAGTAGATACAGACCTTAGGGTTCACAAGCCACAGGGTCTCCATCACCACTCCTCACCCGGGGAGTCTAGAGGCATCCTACTCTGTCAGAGACATACTGTGCATCTTGTTCTGTGATGTGTTAAGCTGAGTGGGGAAAGGCCCATGTGCTGCATGGGAATCCATGTCTGTCTCTTTCTAAAACTATGTTTTCCTAGTAAAACATAGTTCAGCTGAATGAGGAAGCCTGTCAGTATTTCAAGCTGTCTGTGGTTAGGGCACATGAATCTGCTGACAGGTTCCCTTTGAGCTATGGCTAGTGTTTGAAAAAAAAGCCCCAAAAGTGACAAAATACCTTTATGCAGAATCTGCAATATTCTTTTTAATAGGATTGACATTTAGTCTTTTTATCTTTTTCCTTGCAAACTAAGGATATTGTAAAATATCTGTGCACATCAAATGACAGATGGTGGTATGTGCTGAAACGTTTCCCTGTAACCTTTTTAATGACCTATTACTGAGATTATACATGAGTAACTACATATTTTAACTCAGGAGACCCGAATTTATTCCTTCTGGAGGCTTGACAGCATCTAGTTAATTTTAAGCTTTTAGAAATTGTCTTGGGTATATCCATAAGTTTCTGTGTATGGTGAAAAAGTCATTTTATACACAGTGTTAGTTAACAATAGAGCTTTTACTTTTTAAATAGGATTAAAAGCATGAAATTATGTTTCCATGCCTAGTCCCATTTTACCACCTATTATCTTTGTTCTAGAAATCTTTACAGCATGTGTCTTGTTATTACAAGAACACATATGCTGTACCATATATTAAATGAGATCTACATTAAAATCTTTAGTTGATCTCCACATGACCAAAGTCATTTCTGCTCCTTCTCCCTTTTCTTACTTGGAAGGTTTTAGAAATTAGAATTGCCACACCATTCTTTTTATATCAACAGAATGAAAGCGGAGTCACCATGTGTTTACTTTTAAGATTAAATTCTCCAGAATTCTGAAAATGAATCTCCTATGAAACGTACACATTCATTTAAAGATTATTGAAGTTGTGAAATAATTGCCTCCTTTTAACTGGAGAGTTAAGCCTATTGACATTTCACATTATGAATTTGCACTTAGCCTTAGTCATTTCTATCATTATTCCATTCCTATAGTTTTAGCTTAATCCCAAAGGTATAAATGCGTCACAGTGAATTTAGTCACTGAAAGCAACAGGAAGACGGAACTTTACACAGCTGTCAGTGGAATGAATTTCAAGGAAATATTACAAGGATTCTATACAAACCGCTGACTGAGCTTTATGTGACTCTCATGGCATTGTTAAAATCACAAGTAGTTTTTCATGTTCATATAGCCTTTGACTTTTTCCATAGCTGTGACTAAATTACACAATCCAATAATATTTCCATTATTGTATTATAGGTAACATAAAAAGATAATGTTATGCACAGTACAATCCAATTTTCAGAATTATTCAAATGTATAGTAGTAGGAAAATGTTGCCCATGCTAGAATTTAGAAAAAACTATTAGCTATTATAAAATAAGATAAAATATAATTTTGCTTTGTATTCCAGAATAATTAATTAGATGGGATACATATGTGAACATTTGTAAGCCAGGATATCAGTACATGTTTTGAAAGAGTACTATAAATACCATAACATTAAAACCTGCCTATTATTGTGTAGGTCCTCCTGACCACAAAACCTGAAAGTATCCAGGAGTATCTGGTATCAATACGTTAGTACCTGGTCATTTAAGCCCTGCAAGTAGATAGGTGAGGCCTCTATGTAATGGATTTGTCTTTGCAGCACATCCCATAGATTCAAGATTGGTATTAGATTTAGGTAATATGAAGGCAAGGTCAACACCTTGAACTCTTTTCTTATTCCTCAAACCAGTTCTGTACAATTTTTTGTATGGCTGGGCATGGTAGGGAATACTATTGAAGTGCAACAATCTTTATTTAGCTGATATATGTCAATATAACATCCACATGATTCCAAGTAGAATATTTCAGTAGAATATTACCCAAAGCATCACACTGCTCTTACCGGGTTTTCATAGTCTGTCCTAATATTTTCCCCAGTGATGCACCTCTACCTAGTTGTCTACAGGATTGTAAAATAATCTCTAATTTAAGATTTTCACTCCCATTCTTTTATATTCTTTTCTTGAGATTTTTTTTGAAAGATCTGAGTTTTTCCCTTATCCTAGGGTAGTAGTGTTGTAGTCCATCAGAAAAATGTGCGGTTTCCTTGTTTCTATGTGCTCCCCCTCCCTTCTTCCTTCTTCTTCGAATTTCTGTTGGGTAGCTGACTAAGGGGTATGTGGAACCAATTCATTGTAGTGAAGGGACCAGGCTGTACAACAGAACTGAGCGTTGAATAACATACCTCCTTTGTCTAGAAAAAGCACACTTTCACATTGTATTCTGACCACTACAAAAGAGATATATACAGTTCTGTCCAAATCGAGCAATACTCTGAAATTGTCTTCATACACTAAATCCACATATCTAAATATTTTATTCGTATTACTTTATTGTAGTTTTTCATTTTTTAGTATTTTTTGTACTTTTAACGCTGTAACCTTTAGTAAAATCACAACTGTATCTTATATCATCTTAAAAAATTAAATTTGAAGATTATTTTCACTGCAAAGCCTCCATATTTGAAGACATAACAAGAGTTCGCCTCAAGACTCCAAGAGAGAAAAGGAAAAATTTATAACAATGATGTAAAATAAAATGTGTCATTAGAGCAGGCCACATTCTTCTTGCGCGATGGTCCAGTTCAGATGTTCACATACCTATTGTAGCTGGTGGACAGGGATCAGCATGGGTATTGTGTATGGTTTGGGGTTAGGCTACCCTATCTGGTGCAACGCTTCACTGTCTTCTGACACCTCATAGCCATACTGAACAATTTCAGCAGTTTGTGCTAAAGTAGCTCTTCTGTGTAATCAGACCAAGTAGGCTAGCTTTCTTTTTGGGTGCCCATGAACCAGTCACTGGATCACCAGTTGTTGCTTCTTAGACCACTTTGGGTAGGTACTAACAATGACATACTGTAAACAATGCTCAAGACCTTTGTTTTAGAGATGTTCTCACCCAGTCATCTAGTCATCACCATTTGGCCCTAGTGAGAGTCACTCTATTTCGTTATGTTTTCCCATTTTTACTGCTTCTAATTAATCAACTTCAAAAACTTTACTTAATGCCCAATATATACCACCTTTTGACAGGTACCATTGTCACAAGATAATAATAATAATAATAATAATCTTTATTTGTATAGCGCCAACATATTCCGCAGCGCTTACATAGACAGGGGGGAATACAGAAAGACAAAATACAAACATTACAGAACCACGGTTACATATAGTAATCAGTTGATGGAAACAATAGGGGTGAGGGTCCTGCTCCAACGAGCTTACATACTACAAGTAATGGGGTGATACAAAAGGTAAAGGGGCTGGAGATGTGCAGGTATGGCGGGGTGGAGAGTGAGTGATGCTATACACATAGACAATGGTCAGACATTTAGCCGTGTGACGGCAGAAACGGTGTGACTGCAGGAGCGGTTTATGATGGCTAGCAGGGATTGCAGTCAGTAGGTCAGGGAGCATGTTATCAGGCGGAGTACAGAGAGGTTTGTTTAGGGAATGCGGTAATTAGTATTATTCACTTTACCTATCAGTGTGTACGTGTGTGTACATAGATGTCAATAGATACATCACTGGTAGTGAACTGCACCTATACGATGTTCTTCGCAAGATTTCTAATTATGCAAGCTACAGCATTATTAACAATTTGCTTTTGCAAAACAATTACTATACTTTAAAACATTACGTATTATCAATGGCATTTGTCCTGAGACTCTACACATTTGTGCTGTTCCTCCAAAAATACCTTAAAATATATGAAAATAGTCAAAATTGCAACACAAATGCTTGTTGGTCAGTTCTTAAAGGGGTTGTCCCGCGGCGAAATCCCAATTTTTTTTTAACTTACCCCCGCATTCTGCCCCGTTAAAATCAATTCCGTTAGTTATTTGAAAAAAAAAAAATCACTTACCTGCATCCCTGTTCGCGCAGCATCTTCTTTTCTTCTTTTAAAGATGGCCACCGGTCCTTTCCCAATGATGCACCGCGGTTTTCTCCCATGGTGCACCGCGGGTCTTCTCCCATGGTGCACCATGGATTGTCTTCTCCTTCCTTGCGTTCCACTGCCGATACAGCCACCTAATTGGCTGATCGGCACCACGTGACGGGGCGGAGCTACGATGACCATGCGCAGACCAGCTCTCCGGCGCGAGCACACAGCAGAAGACCGGACTGCGCAAGCGCGTCTAAAGAAGCAAGAAGACACCGAAATTAGACGGCTCCATGGAGACGGGGACGCCAGCAACGGAGTGGGTAAGTGAATAACTTCTGTATGGCTCATATTTAATGCACGATGTATATTACAAAGTGCATTAATATGGCCATACAGAAGTGTATAACCCCACTTGCTTTCGCGGGACAACCCCTTTAAGGAATGGACAGCAGACTTCTTGGTAATCTGTGTTGGAACAGCCTTGTAATTTGCATTTACGATTTGAAGCAACAGTTGTTTTTCTTCTTTGTCATTAGCAAAAAGTCTGAAAATTTATGGTCTTTGAGCACAACCTTATTGTAGACATAGGAACCTGAAACTTGGCCCCAAATAAAGGTTTGTTAAAAAGAAAAAAATAGAGGGTATCTTGCTTTGTAGTTGAAAGTTGAGTTTTTTTTTGGCTTACTCTAATGTAGACCCTTAGAGGTGTCATTCATAGTTTGTGACTGAAACTGCACATCATAGGATATATGTAATATGGTGCTGCACAAAAGCTGTCCATCATAAAAGTGCAATGCATTAGCCTTTTTACGATGGTTCAAGGAGCATCATCCTTGGACAGTTGAATAATGGAAGAATGAACGTTCTATGGAATGATGAATCACTCCATCTTCAAATCTGATAAACATATCTGGGGATTGAGAATGCCTGAGGAACACGTTTGCCTGAGTGTGTTGTGCCAACAGTTTAGTACGGCAGTGTTTTACATGGCATGGTCTCAGTCTGTTGGTTAATGTGGCAAGAACCATGAACACGGAGGTGTACCTTATCATTCTAGACAATAATAGGCTTTCACAAAATGTGGCAGTACTCTGGAGATGGTCAGCAGTACTTCCAACAAGGCAACACGCCTTGTCACAAATACCATGTTGTCTTACATTGGTTTAAGGATATGCAGCTCTACGATTGAACTAGTCTAAACACAGTCCCGAGCTCAACCCTACTGAACATCTTTGGTATGAACTGGAACGTCACGTCAGAAAATATGAACCAAGGCAGATGTTTGCAGGATGAAGAGAGGAAATTACCAGCTGAAGAATATCAGACATTAGTAGAAAGTATGCCACTGAGAGTACCCATTGTCATTAGGGCCAAAGGAGGCCCCACTAAAGTATTAACATATATAAATAAAAATGACTTCTGATTTTTGTTCAGTTATCCAACAACCTGTAAAAGCTTGGAAATTGTCTGTGTGACACTGGCAGAAGTTCGGTGATTTTGACAGTGGGGATATGTACCAATCTATGGAAAAGCCCTTTTTTTGACAATAATTTTTATTAAAGTTTTGCATTAACAAGATTATAGTAACATAACATTCAACCTTCAATTTTAGTACACATGTTGAAATCTGATTTATTAGTTGAAAACACAAAATTATGTGAACAAGAAAAAAACCAAAAACGATAACTTGAGTGCCATAGTACATAAATATCAAATAACCATCGGGATGTGGAGTTAAATTGAAATGGAATGTTTCTGTGACAGCCAGGTCTGACCCAAAGGGATGGTTGCATTGGTGTTTAGCCCCCTGTCCACGGCAGTGACGGAATATCACCAGCGATATTCCGCCGCGGGGGAGGAGAGGGGAGAGCTGACAGGTCACCGTGGAGAATCGCAGCATGCTGCGATTTAGATCCTGCTAGCGTAGAATCGCTCTGAGAAACGCAGACACTGCACTTTTCATAGCAACTAGAGATGAGCGAGCACCAAAATGCTCGGGTGCTCGTTACTCAAGACAAACTTTTTGCGATGCTCGAGGGTTCGTTTCGAGTAACGAACCCCATTGAAGTCAATGGGCGACCCGAGCATTTTTGTATATCGCCGATGCTCGCTAAGGTTTTCATTTGTGAAAATCTGCAAAACCCAAGAAAGTGCTGGAAACGACACAGAAACGGATAGGGCAGGCGAGGGGCTACATGTTGGGCTGCATTTCAGGTTCCCAGGTCCCACTATTAAGCCACAATAGCGGCAAGAGTGCCCCCCCCTCCCAACAATTTTTACTTCTGAAAAACCCTCATTAGCAAGGCATATCTTAGCTAAGCACCACACTACCTCCAACAAAACACAATCACTGCCTGCATGACACTCCGCTGCCACTTCTCCTGGATTACATGCTGCCCAATCCCCCCCGCACGGCCCTGTGTAGCCTTCAGCTGCCCTCATGCCACACGCTGGCCTCATAGCCACACCACCCTCATGTTTATTTATAAGTGCGTCTGCCATGAGGAGGAACCGGAGGCACACACTGCAGAGGGTTGGCAGGGCCAGGCAGCGACCCTCTTTAAAAGGGGCGGGGCGATAGCCCACAATGCTGTACAGAAGCAATGAGAAATCCAATCCTGTGCCACCTCCATCAGGAGCTGCACACGTGGGCATAGCAATGGGGAACCCATGTGCCACACACTATTCATTCTGTCAAGGGGTCTGCATGCCCCAGTCAGACCGGGGTTTTTTATAAATAGTCACAGGCAGGTACAACTCCGCAATGGGAATTCCGTGTGCACCCACAGCATGGGTGGCTCCCTGGAACCCACCGGCTGTACATAAATGTATCCCATTGCAGTGCCCTGGACAGCAGAGCTAATGTCAGATTAAATGCAGGTGGGCTTCGGCCCACACTGCATGCCCCAGTCAGACTGGGGTTCTTTATAAGTAGACACATGCAGTTACAACTCCGTGTGGACCGACAGCATGAGTGGGTCCCAGGAAGCCACCGGCGGTACATAAATATATCCCATTGCATTGCCCATCACAGCTGAGGTAACGTCCGATTAAATGCAGGTGGTCTTCGGCCCACACTGCATGCCCCAGTCAGACTGGGGTTTTTAATACATAGACACTGGCAGGTACAAATCCCTAATGTGAAGTCCCTGTGGACCCACAGCATGGGTGGCTCCCTGGAACCCACCGGCGGTACATAAATAAATCCCATTGCAGTGCCCAGCACAGCTGAGGTAACGTCAGGTTTAATGCAGGTGGGCTTCGGCCCACACTGCATGCCCCAGTCAGACTGGGGTTCTTTATAAGTAGACACATGCAGTTACAAGTCCGTGTGGACCGACAGCATGGGTGGGTCCCAGGAAGCCACTGGCGGTCCATAAATATATCCCATTGCATTGCCCATCACAGCTGAGGTAACGTCCGATTAAATGCAGGTGGTCTTCGGCCCACACTGCATGCCCCAGACTGACTGGGGTTTTTAATACATAGACACTGGCAGGTACAAATCCCTAATGTGAAGTCCCTGTGGACCCACAGCATGGGTGGCTCCCTGGAACCCACCGGCGGTACATAAATAAATCCCATTGCAGTGCCCAGCACAGCTGAGGTAACGTCAGGTTTAATGCAGGTGTGGTTCGGCCCACACTGCATGCCCCAGTCAGACTGGGGTTCTCTATAAGTAGACACATGCAGTTACATCTCCGTGTGGACCGACAGCATAGGTGGGTCCCAGGAAGCCACCGGCAGTACATAAATATATCCCATTGCAGTGCCCTGGACAGGAAAGCTAACGTCAGATTAAATGCAGGTGGGCTTCGGCCCACACTGCATGCCCCAGTCAGACTGGGGTTTTTTATAAGTAGACACAGACAAGTACAACTCCCTATTGTGAAGTCCGTGTGGACCGACAGCATGGGTGGGTCCCAGGAAGCCACCGGCGGTACATAAATATATCCCATTGCATTGCCCATCACAGCTGAGGTAAAGTCCGATTAAATGCAGGTGGTCTTCGGCGCACACCGCATGCCCCAGTCTGACCGGGGTTTTTAATACATAGACACTGGCAGGTACAAATACCTAATGTGAAGTCCCTGTGGATCCACAGCATGGGTGGCTCCCTGGAACCCACCGGCGGTACATAAACAAATCCCATTGCAGTGCCCTGCTCAGCAGAGCTAACATCACATACAATAGAGGTGTGCTTCGGCCCACAGTGCATGCCCCAGTCAGAGTGGTAATATGTACCTTAACAGTAACCGCGTTGGTGGGAATGTGGTGGCGACTGCGGACCTAGTAGCGTGGTTTTATTTAGGTGGTTTTCGGAATGTGGCCAGGATTAAGTGGGCCGTGGCGGGGGGATGGTGGGGTGGCTCTCTTGTTGTGTCAGTAAAGGTGAAATTCTTGGACTGCCACCAGACGGACCAATGCAAAGGTATTTGGCAAGAATGTTTTCATTGTTGGAGGAGGAGGGGGATGTTTTTGAGGCACTACGTGTCCTCTCCACGTGTCCGTGGTTATATGCACCTTAACAGTAACCGCGTTGGTGGGAAATGGCCTCGCCACCATCATGTCTTTGGGAAGCCTCCGTTTCCACACCCCAGTGACATAGCATTAGCAGCGGTATAGGCAGAGCCCAGAATTAGTAACATTTCAGCGGTAGCATTAGGGACAGGCCCCAGTAAGATATCACTAGCAGCATTATAGGGGGAGCACACTATTAGTTCCATTTCAGTAGTAGTAGCAGTCAAGACAGGCCCCAGTAACAATTCCGAAGCAGCAGTATAGGGGGAGCACAGTCTTAGTTCCATTTCAGTAATAGTAGCAGTCAAGACAGGCCCCAGTAACAATTCCGAAGCAGCAGTATAGGGGGAGCACAGTATTAGTTCCATTTCAGTAGTAGTAGCAGTCAAGACAGGCACCAGTAACAATTCCGAAGCAGCAGTATAGGGGGAGCACAGTATTAGTTCCATTTCAGTAGTAGTAGCACTCAAGACAGGCCACAGTAACATTCCTGTTGCAGCAGTTTAGGGAGATAACAGTCTCTTTCACATTTCAGTAGTTGCAGTATAGACAAGGCCCCAGTTACATTTATGTAGCAAAAGTGTGGGCCAACTCCACATACCTTGCTGTAGCATGAGTGCAGGCAAAGCCCATAAAAATTACTAGGATTACACTGTAGGCGAGGGCCCCAAAAAATTGGTGTACCAACAGTACTAATGTACCTCAGAAAAATTGCCCATGCCCAACCAAGAAGGCAGGTGAAACCCATTAATCGCTTTGGTTAATGTGGCTTAATTTGTAACTAGGCCTGGAGGCAGCCCAGTTAAAATAAAAATTGGTTCAGGTGCAAGTTTCAACGCTTTAATGAGAATTGAAACATATAAACATTGTTTACAAAAGTCATATGACTGAGCCTTGTGGGCCTAAGAAAAATAGCCCGTTCGGCGTGATTATGTGAGGTTTCAGGAGGAGGAGCAGGAGGAGGAGGATGAATATTATACACAGATTGATGAAGCTAAAAGGTCCCCGTTTTTTATGGTGATAGAGAACGATGCTTCCATCCGCGGGTGCAGCCTACGTATTCTTTTGGTACCGCTGCTGTCCGCTGGTGGAGAAGAGAAGTCTGGGGAAATCCAGGCTTTGGTCATCTTTATGAGTGTAAGCCTGTCGGCACTGTCAGTTGACAGGCGGGTACGCTTATCTGTGATGATTCCCCCAGCCGCACTAAACACCATCTCTGACAAGACGCTAGCCGCAGGACAAGCAAGCACCTCCAGGGCATACAGCGCGATTTCAGGCCACGTGTCCAGCTTCGACACCCAGTAGTTGTAGGGGGCAGAGGCGTCACGGAGGACGGTCGTGCGATCGGCTACATACTCCATCACCATCCTTTTACAGTGCTCCCGCCGACTCAGCCTTGACTGGGGAGCGGTGACACAGTCTTGCTGGGGAGCCATAAAGCTGTCAAAGGCCTTGGAGAGTGTTCCCCTGCCTGCGCTGTACATGCTGCCTGATCTCCGCGCCTCCCCTGCTACCTGGCCCTCGGAACTGCGCCTTCTGCCACTAGCGCTGTCGGATGGGAATTTTACCATCAGGTTGTCCGCCAGGGTCCTGTGGTATAGCATCACTCTCGAACCCCTTTCCTCTTCGGGTATGAGAGTGGAAAGGTTCTCCTTATACCGTGGGTCGAGCAGTGTGTACACCCAGTAATCCGTAGTGGCCAGAATGCGTGTAACGCGAGGGTCACGAGAAAGGCATCCTAACATGAAGTCCGCCATGTGTGCCAGGGTACCTGTACACATGGCTGTCCTCACTAGGAAGATCACTTTCAGGATCCTCCTCCTCCTCAGCCATACAGGCTGAAAGGATGACAGGCAAGCAGCATGGGTACCCACAGCAGTGGGCCAAGCTGTCTCTTCCCCCTCCTCCTCATGCTCCTCCCCCTCCTCCTCCTCAATGCGCTGAGATGTAGACATGAGGGTGCTCTGACTATCCAGCGACATACTGTCTTCCCCCGCCTCCGTTTCCGAGCGCAAAGCGTCTGCCTTTATGCTTTGCAGGGAAATTCTCAAGAGACATAGTAGAGGAATGGTGACGCTAATGAGTGCAGCATCGCCGCTCACCATCTGGGTAGACTCCTCAAAGTTTCCAAGGACCTGGCAGATGGCTGCCAACCAGGCCCACTCTTCTGTAAAGAATTGAGGAGGCTGACTCCCAGTACGCCGCCCATGTTGGAGTTGGTATTCCACTATAGCTCTACGCTGCTCATAGAGCCTGGCCAACATGTGGAGCGTAGAGTTCCACCGTGTGAGCACGTCGCACAGCAGTCGGTGCACTGGCAGATTAAACCGATGTTGCAGGGTCCGCAGGGTGGCAGCGTCCGTGTTGGACTTGCGGAAATGTGCGCTGAGCCGACGCACCTTTCCGAGCAGGTCTGACAAGCGTGGGTAGCTTTTCAGAAAGCGCTGAACCACCAAATTAAAGACGTGGGCCAGGCATGGCACGTGCATGAGGCTGCCGAGCTGCAGAGCCGCCACCAGGTTACGGCCGTTGTCACACACGACCATGCCCAGTTGGAGGCTCAGCGGCGAAAGCCAGCGGTCGGTCTGCTTTGTCAGACCCTGCAGCAGTTCATGGGCCGTGTGCCTCTTCTCTCCTAAGCTGAGTAGTTTCAGCACGGCCTGCTGGCGCTTGCCCACCGCTGTGCTGCCACCCCGCGCGACACCGACTGCTGGCGACGTGCTGCTGCTGACACATCTTTATTGCAAGACAGAGGTTGCGTCGGAGGAGGAGGAGGGTGGTTTAGTGGAGGAAGCATACACCGCCGCAGATACCACCACCGAGCTGGGGCCCGCAATTCTGGGGGTGGGTAGGACATGAGCGGCCCCAGGCTCTGACTCGGTCCCAGCCTCCACTAAATTCACCCAATGTGCCGTCAGGGAGATATAGTGGCCCTGCCCGCCTGTACTTGTCCACGTGTCCGTTGTTAAGTGGACCTTGGCAGTAACCGCGTTGGTGAGGGCGCGTACAATGCTGCGGGAGACGTGGTCGTGCAGGGCTGGGACGGCACATCGGCAAAAGTAGTGGCGACTGGGAACCGAGTAGCGCGGGGCCACCGCCGCCATCATGTTTTTGAAAGCCTCCGTTTCCACCAGCCTATACGGCAGCATCTCCAGGCTGATCAATTTGGCTATGTGCACGTTTAACGCTTGAGCGTGCGGGTGCGTGGCGGCATACTTGCACTTGCGCTCAAACAGTTGCGCTAGCGACGGCTGGCCGCTGCGCTGAGAGACATTGCTGGATGGGGCCGAGGACAGCGGAGGTGAGGGTGTGGGTGCAGGCCGGGAGACGGTCGTGCCTGTGTCCTGAGAGGGGGGTTGGATCTCAGTGGCAGGTTGGGGCACAGGGGGAGAGGCAGTGGTGCAAACCGGAGGCGGTGAACGGCCTTCGTCCCACCTTGTGGGGTGCTTGGCCATCATATGCCTGCGCATGCTGGTGGTGATGAGGCTGGTAGTGGTGGCTCCCAGGCTGATCTTGGCGCGACAAACCTTGCACACCACAGTTCGTCGGTCGTCTGCACTCTCAGTGAAAAACTGCCAGACCTTTGAGCACCTCGGCCTCTGCTGGGTAGCATGGCGCGAGGGGGCGCTTTGGGAAACAGTTGATGGATTATTCGGTCTGGCCCTGCCTCTACCCCTGGCCACCGCACTGCCTCTTCCAACCTGCCCTGCTGCTGCACTTGCCTCCCCCTCTGAAGACCTGTCCTCAGTAGGCTTAGCAAACCAGGTGGGGTCAGTCACCTCATCGTCCAGCTGCTCTTCCTCCGAATCCTCTGTGCGCTCCTCCCTCGGACTTACTGCTCTTACTACTACCTCACTGATAGACAACTGTGTCTCATCGTCATCGTCCTCCTCACCCACTGAAAGCTCTTGAGACAGTTGCCGGAAGTCCCCAGCCTCATCCCCCGGACCCCGGGAACTTTCCAAAGGTTGGGCATCGGTCACGATAGACTCCTCTGGTGGGAAAGGAACCATTGCTGCCCAATCTGGGCAGGGGCCCGAGAACAGTTCCTGGGAGTCTGCCTGCTCCTCAAAATGTGTCATTTTCATGGAGTGAGGAGGCTGGGAGGAAGGAGGAGCAGCAGCCAGAGGATTCAGAGTTGCAGCAGTGGACGGCGCTGAACTCTGGGTGGTCAATAGATTGCTGGATGCACTTTCTGCCATCCACGACAGGACCTGCTCACACTGCTCATTTTCTAATAAAGGTCTACCGCGTGGACCCATTAATTGTGAGATGAATCTGGGGACCCCAGAAACTTGCCTCTCTCCTAATCCCGAAGCAGTCGGCTGCGATACACCTGGACCAGGAGCTCGGCCTGTGCCCACACCCTGACTTGGGCCTCCACATCCTCGCCCGCGTCCACGTCCTCTAGGCCTACCCCTACCCCTCAGCATGGTGTATTACGAGTAGAGCCAAAACAGAACGCTGTAATTAAATGTGCCGCTTATTGGCCTGTGGTTGGAGGCTGACTTCGCTTACAGAACGCACAGCAGAGCCAGGAAACAATTTTGCGCAAGCCTGCTGTAATGCTTAGTTGCGTATTAATTAGATCTACTACCCCCAGCAGACACGCAGTACACTGAAGACGGTCACAGGCAGCCCAAAGATAGTATTTTTCCCCAATTTTTTTGAAAAAGCCCACTGCCTATATATACAGTATATCTCTTTCACCTTTCCCACTGTCCCTGCCTCACCAGTACTGCCCCTATACTCTGTACAATGACTGCAGACTGAGGACGCAATGGTCTGCACGCCCGATATACAAAAAAAAATAAATTGTGCAACACTGTTAAAAGCAGCCTCAACAGTACTGCACACGGTCAGATGTGGCCCTAAGAAGGACCGTTGGGGTACTTGAAGACTAAAATAACACCTAACACTCTCCCTATAGCAGCTACAGCAAGACAGCACTTTCCCTGATCTCTGTCACCATGCATCTGTGTCGAGCCGCGGGCAGATTTTAATACTCGGGTGTCACCTGATCTCCCCAGCCACTCACTGCAGAGGGGTGGTATAGGGCTGGAACATCTCAGGAGGAAGTTGTAATGCCTTCCATGTCTTTCTATTGGCCAGAAAAGCGCGCAAATGTCTCAGAGATGAAAGTGAAAGTAACTCGAACATCACGTGGTGCTCGTCTCGATTAACGAGCATCTCGAACACTCTTATACTCGAACGAGCATCAAGCTCGGACGAGTACGCTCGCTCGTCTCTAATAGCAACGCTATGGAAAGCTTTACAGATCGCTGGCGGATCATCACCTGTAGATATGCAGTCGTCCAAGTCAAAGTTGGACTGAATTATTTTCTGAAGTAAAGTCTGTTTTAAGGCCTCCTATAGATGCTGTTTAGGCATATAATTCAGGAACTCATAGATTGGACGGGGAACTTGTTGGGAAGTTTGTGGTTGGGAGTTTAAATACTGTTTAATTCTGAGGTATGTATAAAAGTCCCGTTGGTCTATATGAAATTGTTGTACTATATCTGTAAAACCCCTAATTCTCTCTTGTTGGAATAAGTCTCAGATAAACTCCATATCTTTTTTAAGTCCAATATTTCAATTGGAGTTGAATGGGTAGATATTGTGTGGGTTTTTAAATAGAACCTAGCAAGACACGCTATGAGGAGAATGAGGTTCCCAAGAAAAGCACATTTTTAATAGTAAGGCTATTACAAAGATATTATTGGTATCATAAATCAATAAATAAAACTTGGTTTTGGCTGATCAGTGTATGCAGATGTCTTTAAGGGGATTCCTAGTAATGATCATAGTCATGCAAGTTTATCATACTTTTTGCTTTAATTCCTCTTTTCCTTCATAATTTCTTAAATATCAGTTAATGAGAACATTTTATTGGCATCCAGAAACTTAGATCATGTATAGACCTAAGGCTTTGTGCGTATGGGCGTACCATTTTCGTCCGTCTCTGCTCTGCCTCTCACTTTACTAACTCTCCCCTTCCACTCTCAATCACAGAAAATGGCCGTTACTTACTGAGTGAGGAGTGCATATAGATGCATCCTCTCACCATGCAGGTAGCTGAGTACCAAATGGAGGAGCGAATAACACCTGTGCAGGACACCGATAAGACAGCCACTCACACTGCCTCTTGATAATGAGGGGGGGGGGGGGTGGCTGCTTGGTGTATACTCCCACACATAGTGTATACAGGGTGCTAGACCATTCTAATATATGTAGTTCACCATGCAGACCAGCAACCTATTAATGACACCATGATAATTCAGCAGGATGCCCTGCATTTTTAACAGTGAACCACATTGGCACTGCCACCCTGGTCTCCCCCTGGAGTCTTAAAGTCACACTGCATGTGAATAATCGATAATAAATGCAAGGCATTGGTTGGATGTTGGCCAAGATACATGAGCCACTTCACGGTTCCTTGCGTTGTAGTGGTTCCGTACACTAATATAAATGCATCACAGAAGGGGATATAAAAAATTAAAAACAATCACAGAAAATGGCCGTTACATACTGAGTGAGGAGTGCATATAGATGCATCCTCTCACCATGCAGGTAGCTGACTACCAAATGGAGGAGCGAACAACACCTGTGCAAGACACTGATAAGACAGCTACTCACACTGCCTCTTGATAATGAGGGGAGTGGCTGCTTGGTGTATATTCCCACACATAGTGGATACAGGGTACCAGACCATTGTAATATATGTGGTTCACCATGCAGATCACAACCTTCTCTCTTTCTCTATCAGGCACCCTAGCATCTCCACTGACCCTCCTATCTATCGCACCTCTAGGAACTTCCAGTCCGTCCACACTAAACAGTTTGCTGAGACCATTCAGTCCTTCTTGCCCCTTATCTCTCTCCTCCCCTGCCCTTACCTGGCAGCCGAACACTACCACACCACCCTCAGCTGTGCCCCGGATGAAACAGCACCGCCTGTGACTCAAGCTGTTAAACGCAGAACACAGGAACCTTGGCTCACGTCCCAAATGCGCCTCATCCGACGGTGCTCTAGGTGCGCCGAGCAGCTGTGGAGAAAGTCAAAGCAGACTTCCTCCACTTTAAATTCATGCTTAAAACTTATAACCTAGCCCTTCACCATGCAAAAACAAGTTTATTTCACCTCCCTTGTCTCCTCAGTATCACAACCCCAAATGACTCTTTGAGACCTTCCACTCCCTCCTCAGCCCCAAAGAACAGGCCCCTGCGACAGACCTTACTGCTGGAGAACTAGCTGCCTATTTCAAATAAAAAATCAACAACATTCGAAAAGAAATCTCTGAAAACTGCATGGCTAGCTTCGATCCCAGTTTCCTCAGCACTGCTTCCAGAACTTATTCACTTTCTACGTTAGAACCAACGACAAAGGAAGAAGTCTCCAGGCTCCTTTCCGCTGCCCACCCCACCACCTGCGCTAGTGACCCTCTCCCCTCTCACCTCCTCCGGTACCTTGCTCCAGCTCTCATTACTCACCTCACCACAATCTGCAACCTCTATCTAACTTCTGGCACTTTCTCCTCCTCATTTAAACACTTCATCATATTCCTTCTGCTTAAAAAACCAACCCTGGACCCGACTGATGCTGCCAACTACTGACCTGTCTCAAACCTCCCCTTCCTCTCCAAATTACTAGAATGCCTGGTCTACTCCCGCCTTACACGCTTTCTCTCTGACAACTCACTCCTTGACCCTCTCCAGTCTGGTTTCCGCTCTCTCCACTCGACCAAAACTGCCCTCACAAAAGTAACAAATGACCTGATAATTGCAAAGTCGAGAGGTGACTACTCCCTACTAATGCTCCTTGACCTGTCTGCTGCATTTGACACTGTCGACCATAACCTCCTTCTCACTATGCTCTGCTCTATTGGTCTCAAGGACACTGCTCTCTCCTGGTTCTCTTTCTACCTCTCTGAGCGCTCTTTTAGTGTCTCCTTTGCTGGTTCTATCTCCTCTCCACTTTCTCTCGCTGTTGGGGTACCCCAGGGCTCAGTCCTTGGTCCCCTTCTCTTCTCTATCTATACTGCCCCAATTGGACAAACCATCCAGAAATTCGGCCTCCAATACCATCTCTACGCTGACGACACCCAACTATACACCACCTCTCGTGAGATCTCTGGACCATTCCTCCAAAATATCACCGACTGTCTGTACGCTGTCTCTAACACTATGCCCTCCTTTTTTCTCAAACTAAACCCCTCTAAAACTGACCTCCTTGTCTTTCCACCTTCCAATGGCCCTCCCCTCAACATCTCCATTCCAGTGTCTGGCACCATCATAACCCCCAGACAGCATGCCCGCTGCCTTGGGGTCACACTGGACTCTGACCTCTCCTTTACCCCCCATATCCAATCTCTGGCCCAAACATGCCACATGCACCTCAGTAATATTGCTAAAATACGTCCGCTCCTCACCCCGGACACGCTAAAGACACTCGTGGTCACCCTCATCTACTCCCGGCTTGACTACTGCAACTCGCTACTCATCGGCCTCCCTCGCACTAGACTTGCTCCACTCCAATCCCTACTAAATGTGGCAGCTAGGCTCATTTTTTTATCCAGCCGTTACTCAGATGCCTCTGCACTATGCCAGTCGCTGCATTGGCTGCCCATCCATTGCAGAACTAAATTTAAACTTCTCTACTTCACACACAAAGCTCTGCATGGCGCCACACCAGCATACATCGCCTCCCTCCTGTCTGTACACCACCCAGCCCGCTCACTCCGATCCGCTAACACACTCAGACTAAACACCCCTGTAATACGAACCTCACATGCTCGCCTACAGGACTTCACCAGAGCAGCACCAGTCCCCTGGAACGCTCTACCCCAAGGCATCCGGACAATTCAGACGTGCCTTTAAAACACACCTCTTCAGGGAAGCATACCAAATCTCCTGACCTCCCTATGGCGCCCCACCCCGTTTGCCTTCTAATAACTGATTTCCACGTGAAATCCCTGATTGACTGTGTTCCCCATGCCTCTCTCCTCCCCTCCCCCTTGCACCTTGTGTTCCACCCCAACCCATTTGTTTCAAACTGAATTTACCTCACATTGTAATTTTTGTATTGTTTTGCATTTATCCATGCCTGAAAGCGCTGCGGAATAAGTTGGCGCTATACAAATAAAGATTATTATTATTATTATTATTATTACCATGGCCACATTTGTAGAAAACCATAATAAGGTGTCATAGAGGTTCATGGGGCTTTTTTTCTTACCTCCACTTGTGGATTGTTGCAATCAGAGGTATGCAGAGATTTTTTTTTCTAAAAAGAAATTGTGACATGCTCAGTGGCATGTCAGATTACAGACATCCTCTACTCTAAATACATTGCATAGCTGCTTAGCTAACAGAAGATTACACAGTCTGGATACATTTGTGAATTAACCCTATCTTTTAATGTATTGCATTACCTATGATGAATAAAAATAAATAAAAAAATTATATTTATTGAACTATTAACCTTCCTGAGGAGCACCATACATGTATGGCACAAGTTGTGCATCACTAAATCACGATGGCTCAGCACTGAGTCCACTCCATAAAGGGTGGGTGTCAGCTGTCTTTTACAGCTGGCAACTGGCTACAATGGCCAGGATTGAAGATAACTCTGATCCAGGTCAAAGATACTTTAGATGCAGCTGTCCATAATGACTTGCCTGCTACGAGATCACAGGCTGCCATTTGGTTTCTATGCAGCCAGGGCACTTGTGAAGGCCCCAGGTCTGCCATGGATTGCCTCTTTTAAACTATGCCTGCATGTGTATCATATACACATGTATATTGTGCATGTGGTTAGACAATCACAAGTTCAAGGCGAAATCAAGTAAAATTAATAAAGAGTTTTTGTTTATTACTGTATTACTTTTAACACATATTAAAAGTTTAAGAAAAATCCTTTTCCTAGTTGCTGCACCAAAAAAATTAAGAAAATAAAAATATCATTTTACATTTATCCAACATGGTAAAATCTGTGAGAAATTGCAAAAAAATGCAATTGAATAAAAAAATGATGAAAACGTTTTTTGTACCCCAAAATGGTGCCATCAAAAACTATCAAGTCACACTCCAAAAATGAGCCCTCACGCAGCTCCTTTAGCAATTATTTTTTTTTTTATAAATGTGGTATCTGTGTAATCATACTAACCCACACAATAAAACTAAAATATCAATTTTACTGCACTGTGAATGATGTAAAAAAAAACCTCCCCAAAAATGGCTAATCAATAATTATGTTGTTTTTTTTTGTTTTCATTTTACCCCACTTAGACATTCTTAAATATTTTCCAATACATTATATGGGATACGTTTGAAATGTCCCCCCAAAAACAAGCCCTTGTATGTCTATGTTGCCAGAAAAATATAAGTTATGTTTTTTTTAATAGTGTAGTTGGAAAAGTGAAAACAAAGAACATGAAAAAGGGCTGCAGAGGCAAAGTAGTTAAAAATATCCTAACATTTTGTATTTATAGGTCCTATGTAGTCATGTGTATATCTATGGTTACTGACTACAAACAAACCCTGGGTTATCTGATCTTGTATTCATAATACTTTCCATCAGCCCCATATATTTTATAAAACAGAAAGTAGGGAACAAATGGAAAAAAGTGTGATTGCAGGATCAAACTATGGAGGGTCTGTTTGCTGTCTGTAACCCTTCGGAGTCTAGACAAGTTCAGTCGATTTGAATATTTCTTATGGAAACAGTAATTATTGAATATTTATAGAGTAATATAAGGGTCTTACTGAATATCAATAAACACATGGCATTTAGTAAAAATACCTTTATCATGATGCTTTTTTTTTTGGCAGTGCTGTAAACATAACTACTCGCAAAGCTACTTTTCTATAATAACAAAATTTGCAGCGCCAACAAATCTAGTTGCAGAGGAGAGCTGTAAGAACATAATGCTTTAAAACTTACTGAAAACAGATTAACAATTTTAAGTTTTTTATACTTACAAATGTCTATGCACACCAACACGTACAATAAAAGCACATACAAATCATATATAATCCAAATTCCACATGCGGTTAATCCTTCCCTATTTGCAATGAACTTTTTTTTGTTACTTTAGGAGTAAAGATAACACTTATCATTTGAAAAGATCACAACGGCCTCTAGAGGTATGAGAATTAATAATTGTTATGTTTGTGTGGTGCATAAAAATGGCGCACCTCACGGATGTCAAGGATATATCTCACTAAAATGTTACTCTTGTCCACGAGGGATAAATAAGCACCAGAAAGCAGGGAACATTTTCTAGTGGTGGAATATAGAGGAGAATATACAGCAGGTGGAAAAAAGCAATAACTATATGTGCATATATGTATATACTTATATATATATATATATATATATATATATATATATATCAGAGCAAATGTATAATTTATTGTGGAAAACAAAACACTTGAAGAGAGGTTCTAGTACCCTGTTGGGCCGCCTCTAGCTTGGGTGCAAGATGTGATACGGGCGGGCATGGAGGCATACAGGTTCTGTATGGTATCCTGCAGTATGTTGGTCCACATTTGCTGTAACTAAGCTGCTAGATTGTGCAAACTAATAAGTTATTTTAGTTGGCATCCCAGATGGTCTCATACATGTTCTACTGGCGATAAACCAGGTGACCAGACAGGTCACGAAAGTGTGACAACGTTGGGGAGACATTCCTGTGACACTGTTGCTGTTTGCAGCCAAGCATTATCCTGCTGGGAAAAAATGCCTCTAGGAAGCCGCCATGAGAGACAACACACTTGGCTGCAGGATGTTCTGAACATATCACAGAGCTGTCATTGTCCCTTGTGCCACTACTAGGGGTGACTAACTGTCGTATGCAATTGCCCCCAGACCATCACATCAGCAGTGGCAGGATTGAGATGTTCAACCCCAGGTCTTCAGACATAGGGCTGTCTTCAGTGCACAAACTAAACCTGGATTTCTCACTGAAAACAACACAATTTCACTTCATAGCAGTCCAATTTTGTCATTCATGACACCACTGCAAATGGAGGCAATAGTGGGTGGGTTTCAAAGGCATCCTGAGCCCAGTCATCTTGCGTGCGTGCCCTCACTTATTCAATCATCTCAATATCTTCTAACAGCCTGCTCAGAAGTACCCAATAGAGATGAGAGAGCACACTCGTCCGAGCTTGATGCTCGTTCGAATATTAGGGTACTCGAGATGCTTGTTACCCGAGTCGAACACCACGCAGTACTCGAGTCAATTGCATTTCCTTCCCCGCATGTTTAGCGCCATTTTCTAGCCAATAGACATGCGGGGAAGGCATTACCACTTCCTGCTGTGACGTGCCAGCCCTCTTCACCCCCCCCTACAGTAGTAAGTGGCTGGGCCGATTAGGTGACCGCCAAGTACTTAAACTGGTCCTGCCCGTGGCTTGCCTCAGACACATGCTGGCAGAGGTTAGGGATAGTGCTGCTGCTGAAATAGGGACAGTAGAGTAGGATCCCGTCGTCAAGAACCCCAACGGTCCTTCTTAGGGCTACTCCTCATAGTGTGCATTACAATTGTGGCTAGCTGGGAGCAGTAGTGCACTAATTTTTTTTTATTAAGCATCTAGGGCTGTGCAGGCAATTTCAGCTACACTGTTCTGTGTGTGCAGTGCATAAGGCAGAGTGTAGGGGCACAGCTACTTATATAGGGAAAGTTTTACAGTCGTCCTGATCCTCTGTACAAGAACCCCAACGGTCCTTCTTAGGGCTACATCTCACCGTGTGCATTATAGTTGTGGCTGGCTGGGAGCAGTAGTGCATCAATTTTTGTATTACGCATCTAGGCCTGTTCCCAGCCTTTCAGTAATAACATTCTCAGCCTGCAGTGCCATACAACCAGCTCTCACCGTGAAACTGCACTCTAACATTTCCTAGCCTACTGTAAACTACTTCAGTTATACCGGTCTGTGTCTGCAGTGCATAACGCAGAGTTTAGGGACACAGCCACTTCTATAGGGAAAGTTATACAGTCCTGATCCTCCGTGCAAGAACCCCAACGCTCCTTCTTAGGGCTTCATCAGACCATGTGCTTTACAGTTGTGGCTGGCTGGGAGTAGTGGTGCATCAGTTTTTGTATTATGGATCTAGGCCTGTTCCCAGCCTTTCAGTAATGGCGTTCTCAGCCTGCAGTGCCGTACAACCAGCTCTCACCGTGAAACTGCACTGTAACATTTCCTAGGCTACAGCAAACTACTTCAGTTATACCGTTCTGTGTCTGCAATGCATTAGACAGAGGTCTCACCGCTAAACAGTACTGTAATATTTCCTGGGCCACTGCAAAGTATTTCAGCTCTGCCGCTGTGCAGAGCATCTCACAATACCCTTTCCTTGGTGAGGTTGAGATAGCCGCAGTTACCAGCACTATCCATGGGTTTGGAGTCTTCTCCCACTCCATAAAGCCTCTCTTATCTACAAATCTCTGGGAGTGGTAAATTACCCCTAGGTATCAGAGCAAGACAGCGGGTTAATTCTTTCAAGTCACAGCATAGAGCCTCCGCTATCTACAAGTCTCTGTGTGCGGTGAATTAAACCACAGTTGTCAGTGCTGTACAGTGGGGTAATTTATTTGTGCCCATGATGAGGGGTAGTGGTAAGGGTTGAGGACCCGAATACAGGCGTCCAAGTGAGGGTGTGGGCACAGGACAAGTTCCTGAGAGTGGTGAATCACAGCCGGCTGCTGCGGGATTAGGAGAGAGGCAAGTTTCTGGGCTTCCCAGCTTCATATCACAATTTACGCGTCCGTGTGGTAGACCTTTATTACAAACAGAGCAGTGCGAGCAGGTCAGAAAACGCGTCCAGCAGTGTATCAACCACCCAGTCTTCTACGCAGTCCACTACTCCCGGCCTAGGAACTGCAACTCTGAATCCTCTGGCTGCTCCTCCTGACATATTCTGAGCAGGCAGACTCCCAGGAGCTGCCATGAGTGGGAAAAAATGGTTCATCTCTCATCTGAGGAGTTTGTCGTGACCGATGCCCAACCTTTGGAAAGTTCCCGGAGTCCAGGTGATGAGGCTGGGGACTTCCGGCAACTGTCTCAAGAGCCTTTTGTGGATGAAGATGATGAGACACAGTTGTTTGTCAGTGAGGTAGTAGTAAGGGTAGTAAGTCCGAGGGAGGAGCGCACAGAGGATTCGGAGGAAGAGCAGCTGGACGATGAGGTGACTGACCCCACCTGGTATGCTAAGCCTACTGAGGACAGGGCTTCAGAGGGGGAGGCAAGTGCAGCAGCAGGACAGGTTGGAAGAGGCAGTGGAGTGGCCAGGGGTAGAGGCAGGGCCAGAGCGAAGAATCCCCCAACTGTTTCCCAAAGCACCAGCTCGCGGCAAGCCTCCGTGCAGAGGGCTAGGTGTCCAAAGGTGTGGATGTTTTTTTAGTGAGAGTGCGGACGACCGACGAACAGTGGTGTGCAACATGCGTGATCAGCCGGGGAGCCACCACTACCAGCCTCACCACCACCAGCATGCGCAGGCATATGATGGCCAAGCACCCCACAAGGTGGGATGAAGACCATTCACCGCCTCCGGGTCACACCACTGCCTCTTCCTCTGTGCCACAACCTGGCACACTGATCCAATCCCCCTCCCAGGACACGAGCACGAGCGCCTCCTGGCCTGACCCTGGGCCCACTCATGTGCTTCCCACACAGAGTATTGCTGCATTGTGGAGATGTGTAGAAGTGCTGGCACCAGAGTCCCCTTTATGCCCACGTTTGTGGCTCCTGACAATTTTGTGACGGAGGTGGCATGGGATTGGAATGATGATCGTACGTCAATTTATCATCAATTCTCAACAGCATTGTGGGCTATCGCCCACACTTTCAAAGAGGGTCGCTGCCTGGCCCTGCCAACCCTCTGCAGTGTGTGCCTCCGGTTCCTCCTCATCCAGTACGCACTTATAAATAGACATGAGGGTGGTGTGGCTATGAAGCGAGCGTGTGGCATGAGGGCAGCTGAACGCTGCACAGGGAAACTTTTGTGTGCGCTGCGGACGCAGGGTCGTGCGGGGCGTTGGACTGCAATGCCAGCATGTAACCCAGGAGAGGAGGCAGCGGTGTCACCTACAGGCAGTGATTGTCCTTGGTTGCAGGTAGTGTGGTGCTTGGCCAAGATGTGCCAGCGCGTGCGCATTGCTAATGAGGGTTTGTCTAAGGTAAATTATTAGGGGGGTGACCGCCAGACTCTTGCCCCCATTTTGGCTTAATAGTGGGACCTGGGAGCCTCAGATGCAGCCATGCATGCTGCCCCTGCCCTTCCCTATCCGTTTCTATGGTGTTTCACAAGTCATCACCTATGCAGATCATCAGTCCCATACAAAAATGCTCGAGTCCCCCATTGACTACAATGGGGTTTGTTACTGGAAACGAGCTCTCGAGCATTACGAAAAGTTTGACTCAAGCAACGAGCACCTGAGCATTTTGGTGCTCGCTTATCTCTACTACCCAAGTTCTTGCATTTCAATAATGAGCCCCCTTTCAAAATCTTTTAGCATACCACAATACTGTCACGTTTTTCAATTTTTATTTAGTAATTATTCATTTTAATGGTCCTATATGATATACATATAGCTAGATGTCAGTTTAATTTCCAAAGGAAAGACAATAAGTTGCATAACTGTAACAAGATACAGTAAGAGAAAGCCCTTCCCAAGAAAACTAATCTAGACTTTTACAGAAATATTCTTTTCATTTTTAAACATTCATTTCCTGTCTTATACAATGTTGTAGCATAACTTTAATGACTTTTGACCACTGAATACCCTATCTTTCTGGTCAAAAAAGTAGTAAAATCCCACACCACATGCTGTGGGAATAATTAACGGCTTAAAAGCTGTGAGATTTGAAAAAAGGCCTGCTTATTTTTCTGGACACAGTACCAGTTTTGTCAATGAGCAGTTGTTTAGTATAGACCAATTTACTTGAATAGGCTTAAGCTACAAAACAGAACCCTGTGCCTGGAGAGGAGTGGCACTGCCTGTGGATGAAAATACTGTACCTTTTCTTTACTCATACAATTCTATGAAAATACAAAAAGTGCTATCACGTTCTAGAATTAGGAATTTAATGTGTATTGCACATTTTACCTGCATAAATAGTAATCTTCTTCTAAAACACTTAAGTTGTGTACTACCTTTTAAGTGTAGATCCCCAATGATAACATTTTTAGCATGCCCCTTTCATGTCATGTCAAGGAGATCAATTCTCTTGTATATCTTGTTGCTTCAAAGTGAGTATTAGATCATTGCACATGAAAGATGGAAAATATTAGGGAATGCTTCCACTCATTTTGGTGTAAAAAGACATTAGTGAAGAATAGATCTCCTGAACATGATGTGAAAGGACCTTGAGATGCCAAGATAACAACCGTGGGGCACAGGGGTCTCTAGTTATTTAGAACAGAGAGCGATACAAAAGTAATTTTTTAAAACATCTTTAATGATGAATTACGTAGTTTGGCTTTATAGGAAACAACATTTGTTGTAAGGGTGCCATGTCACAAATGCCACTGAAACCCATGTTGCCTTTAAAGTAATAAGGTAAATATGCCGTTTTTAACATATTTTTTTCTAACACACTGCAGCATAGTTTGCTAGTTTACTATTGGTCAATACTCAGAAATCTATTACAGATCCTACTAATTTCCAAAAGATAACATAACAAAAGGTTACACTTTTCAATTGGGTCAACAAGTGCTATACAGTATATACTTGGGCTGAAATTCTTTTTCTATGGTTACATATTTAAAAAGGATTTAATTTTTATGTATTTGTTGACTCACCATAAGGCAATTTAGCTGTAAATCCAAACCTCAGTGACTCATAATTTCAATTTAAAATACCAGACTTGAGTACTACTGCCATAAAATGAACAAGTCCTCTACAGACTACTTTGTAAAGAGAAATACTTTCTTGTCTGAACTGGCCATGGATTTGTCCTCACAGAATGGGCAATACAAATTGAAAATATGTCACAGTGTCTTTGATCCTAATATGTGAAATAAGCATTTGTTCCCTTTCCGGCTATTTTCTTCGTCTGTATCTGTTATTAATATGTATTTCAATCAATTTCATACTTGCACTTTTTTCAGGAAATAAGCTTAGCTTAGGCTTACTTTCTGTTTGAAGATTTTTGATGTTCTTGTATTATTTTAATTACCTCTGTCATATTTTTCTTTTATGTATTGCTATTTTTGCTGAACTCTTCTTGGGAAAATATATTGTATTACAAGAAAAGGATAATAATCATTAAAATTCATTGATGTTGTGCAGAGTATTAGATTTTACACATATATGTACATTTTCTTATCCGAAATAAAAAAATAGAGAATGAGTGGAAACATAATATCACTCCAACTTCCCTTACTAAGTCCAGATAAAGCTATTGTAATATTTGAATAGGAGGCTCATGGGAGATGGTTGCTAACTTCTTATCGAGTGTTAGGAAGTGGTCTTTGAAATTGCTGTGCTTCATCGAATATTTTCATTACCAGTTTTTGGAAAGCAATTTAGAGATGCACTGATTGTAAAGCTTGTCTTTTAAATCTTTAAAACCTGGTCACTTTTGTAGCACACAGGGCTATTACCAGTTATTGAAACTTCTTAAATCATTAATTGATCAAATTTGCTATGTGTATGTGTGTTATAATGACGTTATTATTAGCCTTTAGTATTATGATAAACTGTTGCTCTTGTAGATTACACTATGTCTTTTTTTACATTTTCACTATAGGATGAATTATCAAATTTGATTAAAGAGACTTTTCAGACAACTACTACTTATCTACTAGCTTGTGTTAGTCTCATTATTTCTGTACTATACTTGCATTAAAAATTATGTAGCTTTACCACTGTAAATCAGATTTGAAGTGACTGACATCAGGTGTGTTCCTTCTAGCTCCCTTGCAATCCACTCCCTGTCATTAGGTACAGAGCAAGGACACATGAACCTTTCCTTAGGAATAGAGGGAAGAGCTAGCCTCACAAGTGGCTCTGGTGCACTCAGAGGCTGCAGGCTGACAGATCTGTAGGTACTTTAATAACAATCTCTGTAGCCTCTGCCTCTCCTGCTGATTATTGAGTTTACTAACCATTTGGCCAGAATGTGTCTAAATGCCAGAATCATCCTGGGAAAGCAGAGAAATGAGCATTACGATATCCCTTCCCTGGACCATAGACAGTGCAATGCAGCAGGGGAAGTAAGGAAAAGAAGCACGGGACTGTGCTGGTAGAATGCTAGGCTTGCTACATGCCACCTCTTTGAAAGTGGAGTGTTAACAGCAGAAAAGCATAAGAATTTGGAAGACCACCTGAAATCTAGAACTTACAAACATGAAACTAGGTGAAAACAACAGCAAATGAGAGAGTAAGGAGAACCAAGTGTATTTTAGAAAACTTGTTGAAAATTCGGGGACGCTTTACACAAACACAGGTCAACTCCTTTTAGGCCTCATGTCCACGGGCAAAATCAGGCCTGCTACGGATTCTCCATGGAGAATCTGTAGCGGGTCCCGCCTGCCCCGTCGACATGAGGGCTGAAAATAGCAATTACTCACCTCTCCGCACGCTCCGGATCTTCCCTTCTTCGCGGCTTGATCTTCTCTCCGTCACGGCCGGATCTTTTTTCTTCGGCCCAGCGGATGTGCACGGCACGCCGGCTGCATGCCGCGTGCATGCGCCGGCCAGAAGACAAAAGATCTGGCCGCGACGGAGAGAAGATCAAGCCACGAAGAAGGGAAGATCCGGAGCAGGCGAGTATATTCTGATTTTAGGTCTCCTGCGGATCCGGACGGCTTCCATAGGCTTCGATAGAAGCCTGCGGGAGCCATCCCCGCGGGAGACCCGCACCTAAATGGAGCATGGTCCGGATTTTTTCATGCTCCATTTTTTTTCTAATTCAATTTTATTGACCATCCGCGGGTATTTATCAACCCGCAGGTGGTCAATGCATCCCCATGGGATGCGGATCCGCGTGCGGGTGATCCGCTGCGGATTTTAATTATTATTTTGCCCGTGGACATGAGGCCTTAAGGCTGTGTTCACACTGCTTTTGCAGTGCATGCTTGATATATGCTGTAGGAAGCTCCTAGCCCCAGAGCAAAGCATATCCATAGAGTCCTATATGATTGATGAATACTAACAGAGTGTCCCACATCTCAAACCTAGGGGGTATAGTCTGTCCCTAGATGCAGGAAAGGGAAGAGAATAAGCCCCACAAAGAATCAAGATGTAGTCCTCTGCCCAACCAAGCAACACAGACTAGACACAATTTAGACAGGAGTCAAGTATCCAACAATCCATCGGACTTAGCATTCAGACGTCTGACAACCCATGAGACAGATGAAACAGACAGGACTGGACTGGTGTCTGACAACCCTTTGGATAGAGGAAACAGACAAGACCCAAGTGTCTGACAAACCACCGGATGGAGGGAACAGACAGGACAGGTCACAGGCATTTGACAACCAATTAGATGAAGGGAACAGACAGGATAGGACAGGACTCAGGCATCTGATAACCTATGGGATGGAGAGAACGGACAGGACAGGACTAAGGAATCTGATAACCCATTGCACAGAAAGTACAGAAAAAGCATGACTCAAGCATGGACAAAACTGGATCCAACCAGGAGACAGAGATCTGAACAGCATGAAGTACCCATGTAGGGTCAGGACTGAAACAAATACATATCCATAATGGCTGATTGACCAGCTAGGGGAAACGCCTATCTGTTGGCCAATTAGTCCAAAGGAAATGGTAAAGCAGAGTAGAGAAGAAGGGAACATTAAACACTGAGAAATTTCCAACAGATGGCACCTAAGCGGCCCTGTGCAGTGACCATTAACACTGAGAGAATTCTAACAGACAACAACTAAGGGCCCTCTGCAGTGACCTTTAACATTTCCCAGTGCCAAAAGACAAGGCGCATGTGCCAAAGGCATTCTCACGTGGGCAGCACGCAACAATTTTGTACTAAAAATACCACATTTTTGGGGTGCTTGTATCAGTTTTTTATCTTGCTTTCTTTTACACATAAAACACTGCTGCTAGATGTTAGCATTAAGTTAATAATGAAATATTAAATACACTGCAACTAGTATGTCTTTTCTGTAGCTTTTTTTCACTTCTCTTGTATTTTTGGCTTTCTGGCATTTTTATTTTACAAACACAGGATTCTCTAGGTGTGATGTTTTATCAGCCAGTTTATGGTGTTTTACTCTTACAGACATCTATTTGTTTGTTCCTAATTAGAGATGAGCGAGCGCACTTGTCCGAGCTTGATGCTCGTTCGAGTATTAGGGTGTTCGAGATGCTCGTTACTCGAGACAAGCACCACGCGGCACTCGGCTCCATTACATTTCCTTCCCTGAGAAATTTGCGCCCTTTTCTGGCCAATAGAAACACAGGGAAGGCATTACAACTTCCTCCTGTGACGTTCCAGCCCTATCCCACCCCCCTGCAGTGAGTGGCTGGCGAGATCAAGTGACCCCCGAGTATTTAAATCTGCCCCGCCTGCGGCTCGCCAAGACACACGCTAAGAGAGATCAGGGAAAGTGCTACTGATGCTTCTGCTGCTATAGGGACAGTGTTAGCGTCTTCAAGAACCACAACGGCCCTTCTTAGGGCCACAGCTCACCTAGTGCATTACTGTTGTGGCTGCTGTGAGTACAATTGTGTTTTGCACAATTTTTTTTTTTTAATGTATATCGGGCGTGCAGGCTGTAGCGTTCTCAGGCTGCAGTCTGTACTTGAGTATAGCGGCAGTATTGGTCAGACAGGGACAGTGGTAGTGTAGAATCCTGTCTACAAGTACCCCAACGGTTCTTCTTAGGGCAACCTGCGACCGTGTGCATTTAACTCCGTGGTTGCTGAGAGTTGTAGTACCTCTGTATTGCACAGCCTAGCCTGCGTGCAGCCTTCATTTAAACATTTTTCTGTCCGCACTTTGCGTCGCCTCAGTTCACTCTGCCTCTAAGTGTACGCCAAGAAACCACACATTTTCTACAATGCTCTGTTATACGTGTGCTGTCTCAGAAGTTCACGGTCTGCCCGATGCCCATAGACTGAAAGTGCAATACACACTGCCTAGCCTCAGCCTGCATTGCAGAGTAAAATAAGGAGATATTTTTAAAAATTCCCTTTTACGGCTAATGCTTACCCAGTGCATTTGCCTGCGTGGCCTGTGGGACCTCACGCCCATCCAAACTGCATAGTTCACAGCCTAGCCTGCGTGCAGCCTTCCTTATAATTTATCTCTGGCTTCATTTAGCGTTATATTACCGCTGGCAACCACCAACTGCGCGGCAATAATTCACAAACATTTTTACACCGCTCTGTCTCTGCTCGATTCTTAATCCAGCATGCTGAGGGGTAGGGTAGGGGCAGAGGACGTGGACGCAGTCGCGGTCGAGGACGCGGAGTCCCAAGTGAGGGTGTGGGCATAGGACGAGTTCCTGGTCCAGGTGAATCGCAGCCGGCTGCTGTGGGAGTAGGAGAGAGGACAGTTTCTGGGGTCCCCAGCTTCATATCGCAATTTTTGGGTCCACGTCGTAGACCTTTATTAAAAAATGAGCAGTGTGAGCAGGTCCTGTCGTGGATGGCAGAAAGTGCATCCAGTAATCTATCGACCACCCAGTCTTCTACGCCGTCCACTGCTGCAACTCTGAATCCTCTGGCTGCTGCTCCTCCTTCCTCCCAGCCTCCTCACTCCATTACAATGACACATTCTGAGGAGCAGGCATACTCCCAAGAACTGTTCCCGGGCCCCTGCCCAGATGGGGCAGCAATGGTTCCTCTCCCACCGGAGGAGTTTATCGTTACCGATTCCCAACCTTTGGAAAGTTCCCGGGGTCCGGGGGATGAGGCTGGGGACTTCCGGCAACTGTCTCAAGAGCTTTCAGTGGGTGAGGAGGACGATGACAATGAGACACAGTTGTCTATCACTCAGGTAGTAGTAATTGGAGTAAGTCCGAGGGAGGAGCGCACAGAGGATTCGGAGTAAGAGCAGCAGGGCGATGAGGTGACTGACCCCACCTGGTGTGATAAGCCAACTGAGGACAGGTCTTCAAAGGGGGAGGCAATTGCAGCCGCAGGACAGGTTGGAAGAGGCAGTGGGGTGGCCAGGGGTAGAGGCAGGGCAAGAGCGAATAATCCACCAGCTGTTTCCCAAAGCACCCCCTCATGCCAAGCCACCGTGCAGAGGCCAAGGTGCTCTAAGGTGTGGCAGATTTTCACTGAGACGGCGGACGACCGAGGAACAGTGGTGTGCAACCTTTGTCGCGCCAAGATCAGCCGGGGAGCCACCACCACCAGCCTCACCACCACCAGCATGCGCAGGCATATGATGGCCAAGCACCCCACAAGGTGGGCCCCAACCTGCCACTGAGATCCAACCCCCTCTCAGGACACAGACACGACCGTCTCCTGGCCTGGACCCCCACCCTCACCTCCGCTGTCCTCGGCCCCATCCAGCAATGTCTCTCAACGCAGCGTCCAGCTGTCGCTAAGAGAATCGTTGGAGCGAAAGCGCAAATACGCCGCTACGCACCCACACACTCAAGCTTTAAATGTCCACATAGCCAAATTGATCAGCCTGGAGATGCTCCCCTACAGGCTGGTGGAAACTGAGGCGTTCAAAAACATGATGGCGGTGGCAGCCCCAGTTGCCACTATTTTTCACAGTGTGCCGTCCCAGCCCTGCACGACCACGTCTCACGCAACATCGTACGCGCCCTCACCAACTCGGTTACTGCCAAGGTCCACTTAACAATGGACACGTGGACAAGCACAGGCGGGCAGGGTCACTATATCTCCCTGACGGCACATTGGGTAAATTTAGTGGAGGCTGGGACCGAGTCAGAGCCTGGGACCGCTCATGTACTACCCACCCCCAGAGTTGTGGGCCCCAGATCGGTGCTGGTATCTGCGGCGGTGTATGCTTCCTCCACTAAACCTTCCTCCTCCTCCTCCTCCTCCAACGCAACCTCTACCCCACAATCAAGACTTGTCACCAGCACCACGTCGCCAGCAGTCGGTGTTGCGCGGCAGGGCAGCACAGCGGTGGGTAAGCATCAGCAGGCCGTGCTGAAACTACTCAGCTTAGGAGAGAAGAGGCACATGGCCCACGAACTGTTGCACGGTCTGACAGAGCAGACCGACCGCTAGCTTTCGCCACTGAGCCTCCAACCGGGTATGGTCGTGTGTGACAACGGCCGTAACCTGGTGGCGGCTCTGCAGCTCGGCAGCCTCACGCACATGCCATGCCTGGCCCACGTCTTTAATTTGGTCGTTCAACGGTTTCTGAAAGGCTATCCACACTTGTCAGACCTCCTTGGCAAGGTGCGCCGGTCAGCGCACATTTCCGCAAGTCCAACATAGATGCTGCCACCCTGCGCACCCTGCAACATCGGTTTAATCTGCCAGTGCACCGACTGCTTTGCGATGTGCCCACACGGTGAAACTCTACGCTTCACACGTTGTCCCGGCTGTATGAGCAGCGTAGAGCTATAGTGGAATACCAACTCCAACATGGGCGGCGAAGTGGGAGTCAGCCTCCTCAATTCTTTACAGAGGAGTGGGCCTGGATGGCAGATATCTGCCAGGTCCTTGGAAACTTTGAGGAGTCCACCCTGATGGTGAGCGGCGATGCTGCAATCATTAGCGTCACCATTCCCCTGCTATGCCTGTTGAGAAGTTCCCTGCAAAGCATAAAGGCTGATGCTTTGCGGGCGGAAACGCGTGGAGGAGGAGAAGGGGGAGGAGCCTGAGGAGGAAGAGACAGCTGGGCCGACTGCAGAGGGTACCCATGCTGCTTGCCTCTCATCCATTCAGCGTGTATGGCCTGAGGAGGAGGAGGATACTCAAAGGGATCTTCTTAGTGAGGACAGCCATATGTTGCGTACAGGTACCCTGGCACACATGGCTGACTTTATGTTAGCATGCCTTTCTCGTGACCCTCTTGTTAGACACATTCTGGCCACTACGGATTACTCTTGTTAGAATACATTCTGGCCACTACGGTGTACACACTGCTTGACCCACGGTATAAGGAGAAGCTTTCCACTCTCATTCCCGAAGAGGAAAGGGGTTTGAGAGTGATGCAATACCACAGGGCCCTGGTGGACAAACTGATGGTAAACTTCCCATCTGACAGCGCTAGTGGCAGAAGGTGCAGTTCTGAGGGCCAAGAAGAAGAGGAGGCGTAGAGATCAGGCAGCATGTTCAGGGGAACACTCTCCAAGGCCTTTGCCAGCTTTATGGCTCCCCAGCAAGACTGTCTCACAACTCCCCAGTCCAGGTTGAGTCAGAGGGAGCACTGTAAGAAGATGGTGAGGGAGTACGCAGCCGATCGTACCACCGTCCTCCGTGACACCTCTGCTCCGTACAAATACTGGGTGTCAAAGCTGGACACGTGGCCCAAACTCGCGCTGTATGCTCTGGAGGTGTTGGCGTGCCCTGCGGCTAGCGTCTTGTCAGAGAGGGTGTTTAGTGCAGCTGGGGGAATCATCACGGACAAGCATACCCGCCTGTCAACTGACAGCGCCGACAGGCTTACACTCATAAAGATGAACAAAGCCTGGATTTCCCCAGACTTCTCTTCTCCACCAGCAGACAGCAGCGCTACCTAAAGACCTTTGTCAATCTGTGTATGATATTCGTCCTGCTCCTCCGGCTCCTCCTTCTGAAATCTCTCGTAATCACCGCGAATGGGCACTTTTTCTGTGGGCCAAAAGGCTCATATAACTTTTCTAAATAATATTTATCTCTCTCAATTCTCATTAAAGCCTTGAAACTTCCACCTGAACCAATTGTTTTGTAGACTGGGCTGCCTCCAGGCCTAGTTAAAAATTAAGCCACAGTACGCTAAGTGATTAATGGGTTTCACCTGCCCTCTGGGTTGGGCATTGGCAATTTTTCTGGGGTACATTTGTACTGTCGGTACACTAATTTTTCGGGCCCTTGCCTACAATGTAATCCAAGTAATTTTTATGGGCTTCGCCTGCACTCATGGTACACCACTGTGTCTGGGGTTGGCCTACACTTTTGCTACAGAAATGTAACTCTGTTCTGCCTACCTATACTTCTGCCACAGTAATGCTATAGGGGTCTGACTATACTTCAGCAACAGAAATGTTACTTCGGTCTGCCAATACTTCTGCTCCTGAAATGTTACCTTGGTTGGTGTATACTGTTACTACTGTAATTTTACTAATACTGGGCTCTGCCCATAATGCTTCAACGGAAATGTTACTGGGGCAGGTCTATACTGCTATAACAGAAATGTTACTAATAGTGGGCTCTGCCCATACTGCTTCTACGTTAATGTTACTGGGGTCTGACTATACTGCTACTACTGAAATGTTACAAATACTTTGCTCTCCCTACACTGCTGCCAGGGAAATGTTTATCTGCTGCTTTGCCCATACTGCTTCTACGTTACTGTTACTGGGGTCTGACTATACTGCTACTACTGAAATGTTACAAATACTTTGCTCTCCCTACACTGCTGCCAGGGAAATGTTTAGCTGCTGCTTTGCCCATACTGCTTCAACATTACTGTTACTGGGGTCTGTCTGCATTGCTGGAATTGAAATGTGACTGGGGCATGTCGCAACTGATACTACTGAAATGTTACTGGGGTCTGTCAATACTGCTGGAACTGAAATGTTACTGGGGTCTGTCTAGACTTATACTACTGAACTGTTACTGGGGTCTGTCTAAACAGATACTACTGAAATGTTACTGGGGTCTGTGTATACTGCTGCAAATGAAATGTTAGTGGCGTCTGTCGTCACTGCTGCTAATGAAATGTTACAGGGGTTTGTGCATACTCTTACAGCTGAAATGTTACTAATTCTCGGCTCTGCCTATACTGCTGCTACTGCAATGTTACAGGGTAGTGGAAATGGAGGCTTCCCAAAGACATGATGGTGGCGAGGCCGCGCTACTAGGTTCCCCAGGTGCGACAACTTTTCAGCGACGCGGTCACTGGGAAGGTGCATATAACCACGGGCACGGGGACAGGATACGTACTGCCTCAAAAACTTCCCCGTCCTCCTCCAACAATGAAAACATTCTTGGCAAATGCTTTCGCAGTGGTCCGTCTGGCGACAGTCCAAGAATTTCACCTTAAACGACACAATAAGAAAGCCCCCCACCACGGCCCACTTAATCCTGGCCATATTCCGAAAACCAACTAAATAAAACCGTGCTAATAGGTCCACAGTCGCGACCACTATCCCACCAATGCGGTTACTGGTAAGGTGCATATAACCACGGACACGGGGATAGGACACGTACTGCCTCAAAAACATCCCCGTCCTCCTCCTCCAACAATGAAAACATTCTTGGCAAATGCTTTCGCAGAGGTCCGTCTGGCGGTAGTCCAAGAATTTCACCTTAAATGACACAATAAGAAAGCCCCCCACCACGGCCATCTTAATCCTGGCCACATTCCGAAAACCAACGGAATAAAACCGCGCTAAAAGGTCCACAGTCGCGACCACTATCCCACCAATGCGGTTACTGGTAGGGTGCATATAACCACGGACACGGGGACAGGACACGTACTGCCTCAAAAACATCCCCGTCCTCCTCCTCCAACAATGAAAACATTCTTGGCCGAAGCCCACCTGTATTTAATCTGACGTTAGCTCTGCTGTCGGTCCACACAGACTTCACATTATTGAGTTGTGCTTGCCTGTGTCTATGTATTAAAAACCCCAGTCAGACTGGGGCATGCAGTGTGGGCCGAAGCCCACCTGCATTTAATCTGACGTTACCTCAGCTGTGCTGGGCAATGCAATGGGATTTATTTATGTACCGCCGGTGGCTTCCTGGGACCCACCCATGCTGTCGGTCCACACGGAGTTGTAACTGCATGTGTCTACTTCTAAAGAACCCCAGTCTGACTGGGGCATGCAGTGTGGGCCGAAGCCCACCTGCATTTAATCTGACGTTACCTTAGCTGTGCTGGGCAATGCAATGGGATTTATTTATGTACCGCCGGTGGGTTCCAGGGAGCCACCCATGCTGTCGGTCCACAGGGACTTCACATAGGGGATTTGTACCTGCCTGTGTCTATGTATTAAAAACCCCGGTCAGGCTGGGGCATGCAGTGTGGGCTGAAGCCCACCTGCATTTAATCTGACGTTACCTCAGCTGTGCTGGGCAATGCAATGGGATTTATTTATGTACCGCCGGTGGCTTCCTGGGACGCACCCATGCTGTGGGACCACACGGACTTCACATTAGGGAGTTGTACCTGCCTGTGTATACTTATAAAAAACCCCAGTCTGACTGGGGCATGCAGTGTGGGCCGAAGCCCACCTGTATTTAATCTGACGTTAGCTCTACTATCCGGGGCACTGCATTCGGACAAACTACAGGAGCAATACAGTGCTAATGAGACGTGCACAGCTACGCTAGCATTCGAGTCCGCTGTAGGCCCGCGATTGCTGAGGGTTTGTGCAGAGGCCTATGTCCTGGGTGCAGTGAAAGTCCGCTTCCTGCCTAGGATTGCTGAATCTGTGGGCCGAGGCCTATGCCGTGGGCGCGGTGCAAGTCTGCCATGTTTGGCAGCTCAGATCAAGTTTTCGTTCATGTCTTCGGTTTTCTAGGACCCACCTATGCTGTGGGTGCTAACTTATTTCCCATTGCGGTGTTTGACCTGTCTGGCACAAAGACACTGACTGACTTGGGTAGGGGGCAGAGCGCAGACGGCTTTCCCCTTGCAGTGTCGATTGAGCTATGCGACACCTTGACAGAATAAATACTTTGTGGCACATGGATTCCCCATTGCTATGCCCACGTTTGCAGCTCCTGACAGAGGTGGCACAGAATTGGATTTCTCATTGCTTCTGTACAGCATTGTGGGCTATCGCCCCGCCCCTTTTATAGAGGGTCGCTGCCTGGCCCTGCCAACCCTCTGCAGTGTGTGCCTCCAGTTCCTCCTCATGGCAGATGCACTTATAAATAGACATGAGGGTGGTGTGGCTATGGGGCCAGCGTGTGGCATGAGGGCAGCTGAAGGCTGCGCAGGGACACTTTGGTGTGCGCTGTGGACACTGGGTCATGTGTGTGTGTGTGGGGGGGGGGCAGCATGTAATCCAGGAGAAGAGGCAGGGGTGTGTCCCGCAGGCAGTGCTTGTGCTTAGTTGGAGGTAGTGTGGTGCTTAGCTAAGGTGTGGCTTACTAATGAGGGTTTGTCCAAAGTAAAAATTGTTAGGGGGGGGTGGGCCCACTCTTGCCGCTATTGTGGCTTAATAGTGGGACCTGGGAACCTGAAATGCAGCCCAGCATTCTGCCCCTCGGCTGCCCTATCCATTTCTGTGTCGTTTCCATCACTTTCTTGGGTTTTGCAGATTTTCACCAATGAAAACCTTAGAGAGCATCGGCGATAAACAAAAATGCTCGAGTCGCCCATTGACTTCAATGGGGTTCGTTACTCGAAACGAACCTTCGAGCATCGCGGAAAGTTGTACTCGAGCAACGAGCACCCGAGCATTTTGGTGTTCGCTCATCTCTATTCCTCATGAAAAATACATATATAAATATGTATTGCATTTTGGTTGCATTTTTCACATTAAAAATGATGTGACTTAAAGAGGAAAATATGAATTATGTGATCTTTGACTCACATGTTGTTTAATGGGAAAAATGCAACAAAAATGAAGGCACTAAAATAACTGTTTTGCAAAAATGCCACAAAAATTGCCGTAAAAAGCTGTCGAAAAAAAGTACATGTAACATTTAAAATTTTTTTAGATACATATTTTTCTGCAAAAATTCCAGAAAAAGACTTTGTGAAGGAAGCCTAAATATTGGCATCTTCAAGTGTAAATTAGTTGGTGAGATTGCTTTGTGTAAATCTAGGAAGATACATTTACACAATGGGTGTCATAGCATCCAGTAGCTGAATGTTATTGAGTTATGTAAAAGTTGTAGTTACAGATTTAAATTAAGGAATCATTGTAAACACCTTTTCATAAAGATACAAAGGCGGCAAAAATGTTTTGGAAGGTAATTTTTTTTTGTTATTCTCGTATGCATTTTTATATTATGACTAGCTTACCCGTCGCGCGTTGCTGCGAAGACAGACATACATACATACATTCGTTTTTAAATATCTAGATAACAACCAATCACAGCGCAGCTTTCAAGTTACCTCAGCGGTAGAATATATAACAACCAATCGCAGCGCAGCTTTCATGTAACCTCAGTAGTATAAGAAGTAGCAACCAATCACAGCACAGCTTTCATGTTGCCTCAGCAGTATAATATATAGCAACCAGTCACAGCACAGCTTTCATGTTTCCTCAGCAGTATAAGAAATAGCAACCAATCACAGCAAAGCTTTAATTTACCTCAGCATTCTCAATATGCAGCAATTGTCAAGCAAAACGTTCGGCGGATGTATCATTTTGTAGTTGAACACGCTTGCTTGTGATGCCTTTTGCTTTCGTGCTTGAGATGGAAATCAAAAGATCTTTGTCTGGGGGGCATAACTGTCGACGATGCTCGCACGCGTGCCACCTATCATAGGATAGTTGTGCTATGCCAGTAATCTTCCCAGAAGTGTACTCAACAACTTCCCAAAGTTTCATGGTGATTGGATGAATGGTGTAGTAATGCATAACGGACAGACAGACAGACATACATTCATTTATATATACATAGATGACATCAGGAAGTGAGAGAATTAGATTCTGTACGTAAAATTTGGATGCTAATTCTTTGGCACTTAGAATTGAACAATCGAGTTGGGACCCATTAACTTTTCCTATTTATGACATAATCAATGCTCATGCCAAATTTCAAGTTTCTATGATATTGGGAAGTGAGAGAATTAGATTCCGTACGTAAAATTTGGACGCTAATTCTTTTGCGCTTAGAATTGAATATTCGAGTTGGGACCCATTAACTTTTCCTATTTATGACATAATCAATGCTCATGCCAAATTACATCGTGAAGTGAGAGAATTAGATTCCGTACTACGTAAAATTTGGATGCTAATTCTTTAGCGCTTATAGTTAAATAATCGAGTTGGAACCCATTAACTTTTCCTATTTATGACATAATCAATGCTAATGCCAAATTTCATGTTTCTATGACATCAGGATGTGAGAAAATTAGATTCTGTACATAAAATTTGGATGCTAATTCTTTAGCGTTTAAAGTTAAATAAACTTTCAAGTTACCTCAGCAGTATACTATATAGCAACCAATCACAGCACAGCTTTCATTTTACCTCAGGTTTCTCAATATCCAGCAATTGTCTTGCGAAACGTTCGGCGGATGCATCATTTTCTGGTTGAACACGCATCCCGTTGCTCGTAATGCCTTTTGCTTTCTTGCTTGAGATGGAAATCAAACGATCTTTTTCTGGGGGGCATAACTGTCGACGATGCTCGCACGTGCGCCACCTATCGTAGGATAGATGTACTATGCCAGTAATCTTCGGAGGAGTGTACTCAACAACTTCCCACAGTTTCATGGCGATTATATGAATGGTGTAGTAATGCATAAAGAACAGACAGACAGACATTCATTCATTCATTCATTCATTCATTCATATATATATATATATATGACATCAGGAAGTGAGAGAATTAGATTCCGTACGTAAAATTTGGACGCTAATTCTTTTGCGCTTAGAATTGAATAATCGAGTTGGGACCCATTAACTTTTCCTATTTACGTCATAATCAATGCTCGTGCCAAATTTCAAGCTTCTATGATATTGGGAAGCGAGAAAATTAGATTCCGTACATAAAATTTGGACGCTAATTCTTTGGTGCTTAGAATTGTATAATTGAGTTAGGACCCATTAACTTTTCCTATTTATGACATAATCAATGCTCATGCCAAATTTCAAGTTTCTATGATATTGGGAAGCGAGAAAATTACATTCCGTACGCAAAATTTGGACGCTAATTCTTTGGCACTTAGAATTGAATAATCGAGTTAGGACCCATTAACTTTTCGTATTTATGACATAATGAATGCTCGTGCCAAATTTCAAGTTTCTATGACATTGGGAAGTGAGAAAATTAGATTCCGTACGTAAAATTTGGACGCTAATTCTTTGGCGCTTAGAATTGCATAATGAAGTTGGGACCCTTGAACTTTTCCTATTTATGACATAATCCATGCTCGTGCCAAATTTCGAATTTTTATGACATAGGGAAATGAGAAAATTAGATTCCGTACGTAAAATTTGGACGCCAATTCTTTTGCGCTTAGAATTAAATAATCGAGTTGGGACCCATTAACTTTTCCTATTTATGACATAATCAATGCTCGTGCCAAATTTCAAGTTTCTATGACATTGGAAAGTGTGAAAATTAGATTCTGTACGTAAAATTTGGACGCTAGTTCTTTTGCGCTAGAATTGATTAATGGAGTTGGGACCCATTAGCTTTTCCTATTTATGACATAATCAATGCTCCTGCCAAATTTCATGTTTCTACGCTATCGAGAAGTGAGAGAATTAGTGGCAATGTTGGAAATCGAACGATCTACGTGGGGGGTGGGGGGGGCATAACTGTCGTCGACGCTCGCACGCGCGCCATTTACCATAGGATAGTTGTACTATGCCTATAATCTTCCCAGGAGTGTACTTAACAACTTCCCAAAGTTTCATGGCAATCGGATGAATGGTGTAGTAGCGCATAAAGGACAGACAGACAGACACGCAGACAGACACGCAGACAGACAGACAGACACGCATACATTCAATTTTATATATATAAACTAGCTTACCCGTCGCGCATTGCTGCGAAGACAGACAGACATACATTCATTCGTTTTTATATATCTAGATAACAACCAATCACAGCGCAGCTTTCATGTTACCTCAGTGGTATAATATATAACAACCCAACCACAGCACAGCTTTCATGTTACCTTAGCAGTATAAAATATAACAACCAATCACAGCGCAGCTTTCATGTTTCCTCAGCAGTAAGAGAAATAACAACCAATCACAGCGCAACTTTTATTCCGCCTCAGCAATATAAAAAATAGCAACCAATCACAGTGCAGCTTTCATGTTACCTCTGCGGTATTATATATAGCAACCAATCACAGCGCAGCTTTCATGTTACCTCAGTGGTATAATATATAACAACGAATCGCAGCACAGCTTTCATGCAACCTCAGTAGTATAAGAAGTAGCCACCAATCACAGCACAGCTTTCATTTTACCTCAGCATTCTCAATATCCAGCATTTGTCTTGCGAAACGTTCGGCGGATGCATCATTTTCTGGTTAAACACTCATCCCGTTGCTCGTAATGCCTTTTGCTTTCGTGCTTGAGATGGAAATCAAACGATGTTTGTCTGGGGGGCATACCTGTCGACGATGCTCGCACGCGCGCCACCTATCGTAGGATAGATGTACTATGCCAGTAACCTTCCCAGGAGTGTACTCAACAACTTCCCAAAGTCTCATGGCAATTGGATGAATGGTGTAGTAATCCATAAAGGACAGACAGACAGACATACATTCATTTATATATATCAGGAAGTGAGAGAATTAGATTCCGTACGTAAAATTTGGACGCTAATTGTTTTGCACTTAGAATTGAATAATCGAGTTGGGACCCATTAGCGTTTCCTATTTATGACATATTCAATGCCCGTCCCAAATTTAATGTTTCTATGTGAGAAAATTACATTCCGTACGTAAAATTTGGACGCTAATTCTTTGGCGTATAGAATTAAATAATCGAGTTGGGACCCATTAGCTTTTCCTATTTATGACATAAGCAATGTTCGTGCCAAATTTCAAGTTTCTATGACATTGGGAAGCGAGAAAATTAGATTCCGTATGTAAAATTTGGATGCTAATTCTTTGGCGCTTAGAATTGAATAATCGAGTTGGGACCCATTACCTTTTCCTATTTATGACATAATCAATGCTCGTGCCAAATTTCAAGTTTCTATTACATTGGGAAGCGAGAAAATTAGATTCCGTACGTAAAATGTGGACGCTAATTCTTTGGCGCTTACAATTGAATAATGAAGTTGGGACCTATTAACGTTTCCTATTTATGACATAATCAATGCTCGTGCCAAATTTCAAGTTTCTATGACATTGGGAAGCGAGAAAATTAGATTCCGTACATAAAATTTGGACGCTAATTCTTTTGCGCTTAGAATTGAATAATCGAGTTGGGACCCATTAACTTTTCCTATTTATGACATAATCAATGCTCGTGCCAAATTTCGAGTTTTTATGACATTGGGAGGTGAGAAAATTAGATTCCGTACGTAAAATTTGGGTGCTAATTCTTTTGCGCCTAGAATTGAGTAATCGAGTTTGGACCTATTAGCTTTTCCCATTTATGACATAATCAATTGCTCGTGCCAAATTTCGAGTTTTTATGACATTGGGAAGCGAGAAAATTAGATTCCGTATGTAAAATTTGGACGCTAATTCTTTTGCGCATAATATTGAATAATCGAGTTGGGACCCATTAGCTTTTCATATTTATGACATAATGAATGCTCGTGCCAAATGTCATGTTTCTACGACATCGGGAATTGAGAGAATTAGTGGCAATGATGGAAATCGAACGATCTACGTGGGGGGTCGTAACCGTCGACGATGCTCGCGCACGCGCCATTTATCATAGAATATTTGTACTATGCCTATAATCTTCCCAGGGGTGTACTCAACAACTTCCCAAAGTTTCATGGCGATCGGATGAATGGTGTAGTAGCGCATAAAGGACAAACAGACAGACACACACGCAGACATTCATTCAATTTTATATATATAGATTAGAGATGAGCGAGTATTGCCTTTTGCGAGTACCTGCCTGCTCGTCTTAAAAGATTCGGGTACCGGCGGAGGGTGGGGAGCGGCGCGGCAGAGAGCGGGGAGGAACGGGGGGGGGGGGGGGGGGGGGGATCTCTCTCTTTCCCCCCCCTGCTCCCCCCTACTCACTCCCGCATCTCGTTTTATAAAAACTATTCCAGTCCAAATGTGGGACGCATTTGGAAAGACTTTGTCTTTCACTGTTCAAGTGCAGATTTACAAGTTGAAATCAATGATCTGATTGACTGATATGGGCAATACTACTGTTAAAACCTGAATTTACATAACTGAGATACATAATGTTCTAATATACTGTACTTCCTTTCTTCATTACTTGTATATTATTGTAACTAAGATTATTAGTGCATGTTCACATTCATCTAAAAGGAACTCATAGAAATCAATGCACATGCGGCTGATTCAACCCCATAGTGATGCATAGAATGAATTTTCAGTCACAGAACTTTCTGGAATAAATCTGCCACATGCGAATATACGCTTGATGTAAAATGATATGTAGATTTTTTGAGTTATTTTAATAGGTTGTTTTACTAGATTTTTGTATTATATTCCATATTGCATGTTCAGTAGCTATTAAAATGTGATAGGATTTAGTTCACTGGAATAAGCTATGTCACGTTTAGCAATATAGGCAAAACAAACTTTCCTTACACCTACAGTAATTTTGTCAGAAAAAAATTAAAACTTGAGAGAAAAAATATTTTCCACACGAGAATAATTTCTTATAAACTAGAGACATTTTGACATTTCCTGACAAACTCCTCATAAACTACAAGATGATTTATGATAACCTTTCTTTGAAGAATATGTAATTAAAGAGATATGCTTATCCTTCTACCATCTTGATGGAGTGCAAACACCTGGGCATCACATGATTAGTCCTGAATGAGTAAGGGAGACTCTTGGTATCCATAACTACAACATTGACTACATACAGCACAAAGTGTAAATATTCTTGTGCCTATAGATGGCACCTTCTACATTTATCTTTAGCATGTGATTTCTATAAACCATGACGCAGATTTATAAAACCATCTAAAAAAAACCTGTCTTACTTACCCATAGCAACCAATCACAGTGCAGCTTTCATTTTGTTACAGCAGAATACAAAATGAAAAATGTGTTGTGATTGGTTGCTAGCGGCAACTAAGACAGTTTTTCTTTTAGACAGTTTCATAAATCTTCCACCATGTGTTCCGGTTTATCTTAAATATTATATCCATGCATATTACTGTTATAATTAATATTTTATCATATACTAGCTGATATACCTGTCTTTGCCCAAGTTAATTTGCTACTGGTGTTTACGTGTTGTTCGCACTGAAAATTTTATGAAGTTATGGTTACTTTTGAGAAACCGAGAAGTACAATATATATATATATATATATATATATATATATATACACATAGAGGAGTGTTAGATTCTCTTCAGACTGCATGTACCGATGTCCCTCTGCAGAATGTACCACCCCTCCCATTCTTCTCACTTTTTAAAATTAAAGGTAACACACCTTTTTATTCAAATGAATGCCCAAACTGGAGGTTGCAGCTCCTGCTTAGCCTTCAAGGCATGCTCCATCCTTGCAGTCCATGGCCACTTCCTTATGTACTTTACAGCCTTCCAGCATATACATACAGAGGTCAGTTAGATCTCTATTTAGAGCATTAGAGTCTCTTGAGTATATACACATAGAGTTGAGGTACATTCTCTTCAGTATATAAACATAGAGGAGCATTAGAATATTTTTAGTATATACATATAGAGGTGAGATAGATTCTCAAATCATTTCAAGAGGCTTTATGGTTTCTTGGAAAAGAACTATCTCATTTATGACAGATTTTTGCACAGTTTTTCATGTATAGAATTGAATAATGATTTTGCAACCCCTTTACTTTTCTAGGACATAAAGAATGGTCATGGCAAATTTCACATTTGTGCGGTACGGATGTGTGTTATTAGTTACATTACATAGTGGGTCACTTACTTTAGTGCTTAGAATTGAATAATCAAGTTGCAACCCCCTTTACTTTTCCTATTTATGACCTAAAGAATGGTCATGCCAAATTTCAAGTTTGTGCGGCACAGATGTGTGTGTTAGGTGTCGCCCTGCTCTCCCTGTATTATGTGGCTTTACTTGCCATTTCCTTCAGCAATGAGGTAGTTAATTCTCCCCAGTGCTCCTAACCCAGTTGCAGAGCCATTAGGCTCCTATTTAACTGGGCCAGAGATGCTATGCCTTGCATGAGCTTTGGTTTTCATTTGTGTCCTGCTCCCAGCGAAGGTATCCTGTGTTTGATTCCCGTGCACCGACCCAGTATTTATGGGGTGTGCTCAAAAAATGATTCCTATCCATGAAAGTCCCACCTCCCAACAATCTTTTGCTAATATGTTTGTGCTACATACCATCGTCAGATGTTTTTGGAAGTCCATGCCTCACTGGACCAAAACTATTTTGTCGTTGTGAGGGGGAGCTACACAATATTAGGCAGGGGGTTTATGGCTAATCAGTATAATATTATATAAATGGAATTTGAGTAGACCTATGTTTATTTAATTAATTATAACTGTATTTAAGATATTTTTTTCCTATTCTTATAACAGCAACTATTTCTCCTAACTGAATGTACATGTACAAAGTGCTTCCTATAATTTGATGGAATTTTTGCCATTCATTATGATAAAAAATATTTCAACATAGAGTGGATATAAAAAGGTCCACACAACCCTGTTAAAATGCCATGTTTTGTAAATAGGCTGGCAAAGATGAATAATTTCTCATTTATTTCCACCGTCAATGTGTCCCATTATCTTTACAATTGCATTGGAAAACATGGTGGAAAAAGTAAAATAACAAAACTTATAATGTGGTTGCATAAGTGTGACCATCCTTTTAGATTTAGGGATGTGATCGTGTACAGAATTAGCTAATCATATTTAAAGTAATGTTAAATAGTAGTCAGTACAAAGCTGCCATTATTTAAAGTGATTCTGATTTGCCCCATATAAAGTTCAGTTTAGTTGCAAAAACTGTCATCTGTAAAGAGATTACAACACATCAAAAAGATCTGATTGTTGAAAGGTTGCTGGTCCTTCGGGGCGGCGTTGTGCAGGGTCCCGCGGTCGGGGCACGTACCCCCGGCTTGTTGTCCGGCTGCCGGGGGGGGGGGGGTGTTGCTGGTGGTACGCGCGCACCTGTGATTGCAGCTGCCATGCACGAGCTCCTTTTTTATTATGTTCTGTTGGAAGTTGTCTGTCTCCCTCTCTCCGCCCCTGGGCAGAGGCTTTTGTTTAAAGGTCAGGCAGAGACTGGCAATCACTGACAGTTATTGGTTTCCCTCAGTGTGCTAGCTAGTCTGCCTCTGCTGGTCTCCTGCTTCTGTAATCTTGTCTGCTATACTGTGCTATTATCCACCAGTTTTTTCCATCTGCCTCAGTTCTGCTTAGTATTGTTTGTGTTGGTTATTTACATCTGCCTTTTCTGTCAGTATTCTACCCTTTCTATCCATATACACCAGCGTCCCTTTTTCAGTTCCTAGTGAGAGTAGGGACCACCGCCCAGTTGCCCGCCTGGGGTTAGCCAGGAGTGAAGGCAAACAGGCAGGAACAGAGGTTATGGGTGAGATCCAGGGCACCCGGGCTGGCGTATCAAGGGTAGTATACTGCAACATAATAACTGGCCTTTAAAATTGCTCTCCAATGGAGGCCATGAGTACCCTCGCAAGTCAGTTGCAGGATTTAGTGGTCGTGATCCAAGACCTATCTGGTCGTATGGTGGGCCAGGAGCAATGGGAGTTAGTGCATGTTTCTACCGCCCCTTCTATTCCCAAGCCCAAGTGTTCTCTTCTTGAGGTATTTTCAGGGGAGAGGAACAAGTTTTTTGTTTTTCAGCATGCATGTAGATTGTATTTTTGGATGCGGCCCCGCTCCTCCGGCTCAGAATCCCAGAAAGTTGGATTAATTATGTCCTTACTTCAGGGTCTCCATCAGACATGGGCCTACTTCTTGGCTGAGAGTTCGGCTTGCCTGTAGTCAGTTGACTTGAAACTTGGAGGTATTTTTAATGAGCTGGACCGTGCAGGGTTGACGGTATCTCATCTCATGTCTCTACGTCAGGGGCAGCTGTGGGTAGAGGACTATTGCTGTAAATTTAGGCTGTATGCAGGTGACACCTCTTGGTATGATAGCGCCCTTAAAGATGTGTTTTTGTTGGGTCTTTCTGACGCTGTCAAGGTTCTACTCATTTCTCAACCCGCCTCCGTGACACTCAATGATGCGATGGAATTGGCGGTCAAAGCTGACAGGAGGCTGAGATCTAGAAAAGAGGAACGTCAGGCCCGTAAGGCTAGGGAATCCAGCAGACCTGCTCCCACTTCTCCCATGCTAACTTCTGGTGCTGAGCCTATGGAAGTGGATCAACTAGGTCCCAAGGAATGGCGGCAGTTTACGGATGACTCATCGCCTTTGCCTCTATTGTGGGAAAGCCGGACATCATGTAGCGACCTATCCTTAGAAGCGTCTACAACATCAGTCTGAACCGGCGGAAAACTTCAGATCCTAGGCGATCTTTGGGAGGATCGCCTATGATCACAGGTACTCCCTAAGTTCTTGGTGCCATGTCAGATTGGCTTCTGGAATTTCACTCTGTCCGGTCAAGCTTTTATTGATTCGGGTGCTGCCGCCAATTTGATTAGTTTAAGTTTTGTCAGACCTCTGATGACTGAATTCTCGGCATTAAAGATTTCCATACGCTTCACTAGTATTGATTTTACCCCGTTTGCAGGGGTTGTACAATGCAGGACTCCCATATTACAGTTCAATGTGGGTGTTCTCCATTCTGAGAATCTGTCGTTCTTGGGAATGGAAAGGATGTCTGTTGATGTAGTGTTTGGTATGCCCTGGTTGGCACTGCCCAATCCCCGATTGGTCCACTCGGGAATTGACACATTGGGAGTTGCCCTGTCATAGTCACTTAGCTACTATATCCATGTGTTTGGCAGATACCATACTTATTCCTGAGTATTTGTCTGATTTTCCTGATGTGTTTTCCAAGAAACTGAGACTTTGCCTCCCATATAGGGAGTGAGACTGTGGCATTGATTTAATGCCCGACAGACTCATCCCTAAGGGAGCCATTTTCAATTTGTCTGGGCATAAGCACAAAGCCCATAAGTCCTATATTTTGGAGTTTCTGGCCAAACGACATATCAGGCCGTCCAGTTCCTCTGCTGGGGCAGGTCTCTTCTTTGTAGAGAAGAAGGATGGGACATTAAGGCCTTGTGTGGATTATCAGGCTTTGAATAAAATTACAGTGAAGAACCAGTGCTCCTTGTCCTTGATTCCTGATTTATTGAATCAGGTGGTAGGGGCCCACTGGTTTTTGAAAATGGACTTAAGCGGGGCTTACAATTTAATTTGCATCAGAAAGGGAGATGAGTGGAAGACCGACTTCAACACCTCGTTCGGACATTTTGAATGTCTAGTCCTGCCCTTTGGACTTGAATGCGGTCTTCCACGGCTTCCTGGGGGTATTTTTGGTCATATATATCTTGATGACATTCTGGTGTACTCCTCAGATTGGGACTCACATGTGTGGCACCTGAGACTGGTCCTGACCCATTTGCGTGAGTAGCAACTATTTGTCAAGTTGGAGAAATGCATTTTCGATACTAAACAACTGTCTTTCCTTGGTTATGTGATTTCACCCACGGAATTTAAAATGGAGTCTGATAAAGTGGCAGCAATCTCCCAATGGGTCAGACCAGATAACCTGTAAACTCACCAGCCGTTTTTAGGTTTCACAAATTTATACCATAGATTCATTAAGAATTATTCTGTTATTGCTCAACCCCTGACCGATCTTACCAAGAAGGGTGCTGACTTTGTAAGATGGTCGCCTGAGGCCCTAGAGGCTTTTAGTCATCTCAAAAGGGCGTTTACTGCTGCCCCGGTGCTAGTACAGCCTGACGTGCGGTGACCGTTCTTCATTGAGGTCGATGCGTCTGAGGTGGGGGCGGGGGCTGTATTGTCTCAGGAAGTCAGCGGGAGACCCGGGTATTGTCCATGTGTGTTATTCTTGCGAAAGTTCAGCTCGGCGGAACGTAACTACGACGGGGGTAATCGTGAGTTATTGACGATTAAGTGGTCTCTAGAACAGTGGCGTCACCATCTTGAGAGGATAAGGCATCCCATTACCATGAATACTGAAATTAAAAACTTGGTATACCTCGCCAATGCTAAAAGACTCGCGGCTTGTCAGGTCCTGTGGGCGTTGTTTTTTGCCAGGTTTAACCTTGTTGTTACATATATTCCAGGGGAGAAGAATGTGAAGGCAGATGGCCTCTCACGGAGTTTCGGTTCGCCAGAAAGTGAGACAGTGGCTCCAAAGAATCTCTTGGCACCTGGGGTGGTGGTGGCAGCTGTAGAATCTGATCTCGTTCGTCATGTAAAAAATTGTCAGCAGGACGCTCCCTCGGAGGTGCCGGGGGGTAGATGGTGTGTTCCAGAGACCTTGCATCTCAGAGTCCTTGAAGAGTCTCCTTTCTCTGTTCTCGCAGACCATCCGGGGGCTCAGGGGAATCGGAATCTTTGCATTAGACACTACTGGTGGCCAGGTATGTCTCTGGAGATCCGCGACTTTGTTAAGGGATGCTCTGTCTGTGCACGCGGCCTCTGAGACCGTTACCAGTGCCTTTTCATCCGCGGTTGCATTTATCGGTAGATTTTATCACCGATCTACCTGACTCAAAAGTTCACTACAATCCTAGTTGCTGTAAACCGTTTCTCTAAGATGGCACATTTCGTGGCGTTAAAAAGCTACATTCTGCGATAGAATTTTCCAAGATTTTTGTAAAAGAAACCATTCGTCTACATGGGGTTCCTGAGAACAGTGTATCTGATCACGGTGTTCACTTTGTTGCACAATTTTGGCGAGCTTTCTGTAGAAACCTGGTAACGTAGCTTTCCTTCTCGTCAGCATTCCACCCACAAACTAATGGTTAGACTGAGCGGAAGAACCAGGATTTAGTGCAATATTTAGGGTTGTTTGCTAGTGAAAAGGCTCATCAATGGACAGAATTCCTGCCGTTGGCAAAGTTTGCACTAAACAACCGTACTTGTTCTTCCCCTGGGGTATCTCCATTCTTTTGCGTATATGGTCAGCAACCTCGCTTCCTTACAGCTATTTCTACTCCGTTGGCCTGTCCTGCAGCTGATATCGCTACAGATGTGCTGCAGGGGCTATGGAAAGAAGTACAGAAGAACCTGGAAGCAACGGGGGCTCGTATGCAGTTGCGTAGTGGGAGGAGTCTGTCAGCATCTGAACCTTACAGGATGGGACAGAAGGTATATTTGTCTTCTAGAAATCTCAAATTGAAGGCTCCGTCTTTGAAACTGGCGCCGCGTTATGCGGGTCCCTTTGTCATCACGCGAGTAGTAGATCCGCTTGCTTATGAACTTGATTTGCCAGCTACATGGAGGGTTCATAGTGTTTTCCATAAGTCATTATTGAAACCTTTTGTCCCTTCGGTGAGTGCCCTGTCCCAAGCACCGAGTCATTACTAACTCCTAAGGTGACATCACATTGTGACGTTTTCTAGGCAGACTGTTTTTGTGGGGTGGTTTGGCATTGCCTTCCTCAGTCTTCTTTTACTCCCCCCCCCCATCCCTAGCAAGCTGGGTACTCATTTTAGCAACCTTGGAAGGATGGAAAGCTGAGTCAACCTTCAGCTGGCCACCTGAACCAAGTGGTGACCTTCAGGTCGTGAGCGAGAGCTTAGGGCTGCATTTCTGCTGCTTTAAGACTCTGCGCCACACTGGTGCCCAAAACTGTACACAGTATTACATGTGTTGTCTAACCAATGACTTGTAAAGAGGTAGAACAATGCTCTCATCATGTGCTTCTATACCTCTTTTGATGCACGGTATGATCCTATTTGCCTTGGCAATAGCTGCCTGACATTGGTTGCTCCAGTTAAGCTTGCAGTTAACTAAAATCCTCAAGTCTTTTTCTATGTCAGTGTTTTCCAGTGGTTTCCCATTTAGTATGTAATTGTGACATGTATTTTGTCTGCCCATGTGCATAACCTTACATTTATCAGTGTTAAACATCATTTGCCACTTTTCTGCCCAAGCCTCCAACTTATCCAGATCCTCCTGTAACTGCCATGTATTCTTTTGTATAATCTGCAAATATTGATATTTCACTATGCCATTCTTCTAACAGATGGTGACCCAATCAGAGTATAGACCATTTATAACCACCCTCTGCTTTCTATCACTGAGCCAGTTACTTACCCACTTACACACATTCTCGCCCAGACCAAGCATTCTCATTTTATATACCATCCTTTTATGTGGCACAGTATAAAATACTTAGGAAAAGTACACAAGATTCAGTGACTCTCCATGGTCCAGTCTAGAACTTACCTCCTTGTAGAAGCTGATCAGGTTGATTTTACAAATGCGATCTCTAATTAACCCGTGCTAATATGCAGTTATCCAGCCATTTTCCTTGAGGTACTTCAGGATAGCATCTCTTAGAAACCCATCAAACATTTTACCCACAATAGAAGTAAGACTTACCGGCCCATAGTTTCCAGGTTCACTTTTTGACCCCCAATGCAGTGTAACAGACCCTCTAACTATAGAGTCCTTAAATATAAGAAACAAGGGTCTGTGTATCACATGACTTAATTCCCTTGAAAGCCGGGGGTGTATGCCATCGGGACCTGGTGATTTGTCAATTTTTATCTTTTTAGGATGGCTCTGCACTTCTTTCTGGGTTAGACTAGTGACATTTAGGGAAGTGTTTACTTTATCACTGTGCATCGCATCTCCCATTTCATTTTCCCCTGTGACTATACTGGAGAAAAAAACTATTTAATAGATTTGTTTTCTCCTCATCACCCTCTACAGTTTTTCCCACATTATTTATTAAAGGGCCAAGTCTTTCACTTTTCCCAGGTGCCCCCAAATCTATTTTATTATAACTTGGTCATAATAAAATGCCTAATATAATATGTAAAAATCTACATCCCTATATAATCCTTGCAACGAATCATGATAAATACATTAGGCAAGTTAGGATCCATTCACATATGCATTGGAGGTTCTATTTGGAGCCTCTGGTGCAGATCCAACAGAGATTCCTGGATGAAATAACACAGCATGCTGCACTATTTTGACCACAAAAATGTCAGTTGGAATGCCAGTCAGACAGACACCACTATTGTCATGGGGTTTAGTTTGGCGCTGTTTGGGTCTGGCATGTGCTGGATCTGATGATAACGGTGTTTTTGTTGTTTGGCTCCAAAGATGGAGACCAACAACAAAAATAATCCAGCGCCCAGAGCACAGATATGAATGAGGCCTTAGTGACATGGGTATATTGAATAGTTTTTATTATTCTTTTCTTGCAGTTTCATTTATTGTAAGACAGTGGTATTCAAACCAAAATGTATTCTAATATACTATATGTATACAAGAAATCGATCATATACATTATGTATATGATTATGATTAGATAGGAATATGAAATCCTTGTACTTGAATATTACATATGAATATGAAAGCCTTCAGCCAAGTATATACTTATGAATTAACCATGTAGCAAGCTATTTTTAAAACCAATGCAAATTTCTTTTACTAGCATGATAGATTTTTTTTACATTTCTTAATATATTTCCTCTACACTAATGATAAAATAGGCTGTCTTACTTTTAAATATATGCATTGCAATGCCCAGTTATGTGGTTTACATAATCTCAGGCAGAACATCTTATTTATCTTAATGATGGTTATTGAATATGCTTTTGTGTACTCACTTGAAATGTTTCTCATGCAGTCATTTATAAAGCAAGCTAAAATTAGCATTATGTCCATTTAAATGGAAGAAACACCTAGTACAACATACTGAAATTCACTAAACTGCTTCACACTATTAAATAATGTGTGTTTTACTCTTGTCCTGTTAATCTATTATCTGTTAATACAAATGTACTGTGGATATTGAATACAAATATTCAATGTTTTTATTGCATTAGTAAAACTTTTGGAATAAAAAGTCTTAAAAGTAGCAACAGTAAGCATTAACAATCAAAGGGCACACTGCACCCCATTGGAATCCCACAAACATTTTTTTTGATGCATATAAGTATATTTATTTTTCTCACAAAGAGGCACAGGAGGTTTTGGTGGTTACTGTCATTTTAAGTGGTACACAAACATAAATTATAGTCTGTAGATGAGAAACAAAACTTACTGGTTATTTTCAGAATTTGGGTACTGTCACCTGAATAGTAACAGTTTTAGAACACTTTACTGTCTCTGGTGAGGCCCAATGGTCAGGTTTTACCCAAGATAGCTGATGGCTATTTCCCCAAACTTTCTGTACTACTATGGGTCTAAGCGCGACTACCCCCAACCACCGCATGCCTCACCTAGGGTTATTAGCAGGGTTGCATCAGCCATTTGTTTAGGATGCCTTGGGCCTTCAAAGGTGTCTTTGACTGTTATGTCACTACCCATCTTAAAAATGACCTTGATCTGCCTCAGCTGTGTGCTTGTAACTTGGCAGCACACTTGTGACTTTTCAAGACACCTCTGAAGGATTCGCTTTCTAGAACTTGTTTATCTAACTACTGCTATCTCTCATAGCAGGCAGGGGAATTCCACTCTACCACAGTTCCTAGTCACATTCTGGTCCTTTGTGACTGCCTAGGACCAGATTCCCACTTAATCTCCAAGCAGGTATAATTGCTCACCATGAATTTGCTGCACACATACACCTCCAGAGGTGTTAAACACACGTCTAAAGATGCGCGACTTTGTAGTACCACATGCGAGGATGTTCGGGGGAGGGCTTGAAACATAATCCCTAACCTGAAAATAAGTCCTAACTACAGAAAGTTTTTTTAAGGTATACTTCATCTAGAACCGCTGTCCAGAGCTCCACTGCAGCTTCTCCCTGGTCCCCAACACTGTTCTTCTTCATCTCTTCCGGCCGGGGATTGAAAAATTCCTGCCTACTGGAAGCGCTGGCTGTGAATGTCTGATGCTTAGTCAATCAGAGCCAGCGCTTGATGAATGGCTGTGATTGGTTCATTGGATTTTTCAATCCCTGGCCAGCAGGAGAATAGTGCCGGGGACTCGGGGAGAGGATGCAGTCGGGTTGACAGTGCTTCTAAAGTGATGTATACGGGTTTTTTTTGTTTTTTTCTGTAGCTAGGGCTTAGGTTATGGCTTTGTCAAAGTTGCACCACACGAAAATTTTGTTTTCGTGTGATGCTATGCAACAGAGAGGAAGGCTCCATAGGAAAACATGGGCTACAAAGCCTTGCAGGTCGCGTGCATTTTGCGGGACCCATGAGGTTTTTCTTTCCGGATGTCGCATGCAACAAAACATTGCATATATGAATTAACCCATAGGAAAGCATGGGCTTCACATACATGCAATTTGTAGCATTGTAGCAACGCAACTTTGTCGCCCATGTGAAGAAGGCCTTAAACCCAACCTACAGGCATAGTTAGCACAGCGTTCCTAGTGATGCAATGTCCAGCATCAAATCATACACATGGCACCTGAACAATTACCCTTCTAAGTGACATCTCCTCTCCTACAGGTCGACAGTCTAGGAACACTGTTCCTGGTGTGAGCAACCAACACTGGATCAGCACCAAATCTATGCACCTGGGAGTGTCCAGACTTTGTGGTTACAAATAACATAAACATGACATAGAGCACTACAATGACATTACACTTAAAGGTACAGTAGCATATCTTAGCAGTGCATATTAAGCAACATAACTTTGGAAGTGGGAGAATATGGATTTTTTACTGATTCTCCCCTCTTACCACGAACATAAATTAAAAACAATTCGAAAAAAGCCCTTTTATAATGCATATATAAAACTAGGTAATATAGGTATATATAAATACTAGGTATTTCCAGCAGTCCTGGAATATACAAAGTGGCCATAAAAATAAGCCCGGCACCACACTCTTATGAAAGCTGTGCAAAAGAAAATTGATGTTGCTCATAGCAGCCATTCACAGTTCAGCTTTTATTTTACCTCAGCAGTATACAAAATGAAAGCTGAGCTGTGATTGGTTGCCATTGGCAACAAAAATTACAAGGGAAGTTGGTGAGTTTCCAATTTTTAATTACGCCAGTATTTGTTGCCTAGTGCTGAAGAACACTCATGTAAAATTTCACTCAAATCGGTCCAGAACTGTGGCTTTGGATATGACACAAACAAACAGATTTTGCGTTTTATATATAAGATGTATATATAATAATAATAATCTTTATTTGCATAGCACTAACATTTTCTGCAGCACTTACAAAACAGGGGAGAACAGATACAAAAACCACTGTTACATGTACTAATCAGTTGATGGAAACAGTAGAGGTGAGGGACCTGCACCAATAAGCTTACATACTTCAACTACTGGGGTGATACAGAAAGTAAACGGGCTGGAGATGTGCATGGTATGGCGAGGTGGAGAGTGAGAAATGCGATACTTATAGACGGTGGTCAGACATTAAGCCATGTGGTGGCTGAATCGGTATGACTGCAGGTGGCGGTTGATTGCGGCTGGCAGGGTTTGCAGTCAGCAGGGCAGGGAGTATGTTATCAGGCGGAGTAAAGAGGGGTTTGGTTTAGCAGATATAAAGAGGTGTGTTTTTAGAGCACGCTTGAAATTTTGCGTGTCAGGGATTGCCCGGATAGTTTGGGGTAGTGTATTCCAGAGGACTGAGGGGCATTTGTCCCTGCATCTCCGGCGGCGATAGCGATGTCTTCTATGGAGTGAGGAAAAGCTGCTACTGCTGGAGATGCAGAGATTCTGGTGAAACGAACGCCGTTCAGCCAATTCAGAAATCCTGCCTCCACAACGTGAGGGCTGTTGATTGACTGAACAGTGCTTTAAAAGCCAATCAATGCACTGCTCTATAATCTAATCACAGCCCTCGCATTGTTTCATTGAGCGCTGCACTAATTAGCTGGCAGCGCTCGAAAACCAATCAGAGCCATCGCATCCTGGAGGGGGCATTTATGAATCTTGGAACCAGGAAGCGATTTTCTGCCGGCGGCTGAGGATTGGAGCTCCGGAGAGCAGTGGAAGGACACGGTCCACGGCTGTTAGGTAATGTTTTTTTTAAAATGTAATTCAGCTGGGGCTAATTTTCAAGGTAGGGCTTATATTTAAAGCCCCTCCACCCCACCTTACCCCGAAAATCCCCAAAAATCAGGGTAGGGATTATTATTAGTTGCTATATGTAAAACATCTTGGTTTGGGTGAAATGTAATGAAGTAAGATATTCTACAAACAGATATTATATTCTGTAACAGATATTTTGCTACAACATTTTCAGTAGCCTTACTTGATGTTCCAAAAATGTCATATACATTTATACCTGAAGAATAGGATTTGAAATTAAATTGTTAAGTTCAATCAACAAACCTTTCTTTTTAACTTATTTCCCTTATTTATGTGTACTTTCTTTGACTTTGTGTGATTGTTCTCAGTGAGATAAACCAAGTAATCTTGTACATATGATACCATTTAATGGCTAACAAAAATGCATGATGTTACAGCAAGCAAGCTTTCGGGGATATCTCAACAACTTCGACTTTAGTACACTTTATATGTGGAACTAGAAGAATCTATTGCTGGAGATTGGATCACTTTCACTATCTGTTACATCACTCACAAAATACGAACAGTATCCAGCATTCCTTGGGGCACATGTATTATCAGAAAATATAGAAAGAGCTTACAACAATTTCTGTTACTCACAAGTTTTAATATTCTTACTGGCAGGGTAATAGGAACCTTCAGTGCACTCAGTTTGATGGTAAGACCTACAGATGTAGCTAACTTTAACTTGACTCTAAATGCATTAAGAAACTTTCCTGCCACAGTTTATTTGCCCTTCCAAAGGCTTTTGTCGTTTTGAGATAAGATAGTAATATTAACATACAATAACCTGTTACAAATGTAACCTAGATTTATTTGACTGTGATAACAAAAAGAATTGTTTCCACCAGTAGCCCCCAGTCTAAAATCTGCAATTGCCCCATAACACTTCATGGTTATTTTATCGGCGTACATTATAAGTAGAACTATCTAACAATGTTTTGTCACATTTTCATTCTTTCCAATGAATACTCATGATTGGCTTTCCTGTCAGTGACTCTAAAAATATTCTTTTACTTGGATTGAATTTTTTCCCTCAGATTCAGTCCTGGAGAGTTTCTCTTACAAACATATTCAACGTCTCCATCTTTCTTTCCTTTTTATTAAACATATGGGAGCTGACAGGATTACTGACACATCAGAATTACAGCTGAGCCGTACAGTATTCTGACTGAGAGTTCATTCATTGTTCCTGTTGTCAGTCACTAGCATAACCTTTAACTCTAAATCACGTACATTCTCTTAATTCCCAGCTCTTAGCATCCGGCTTTAAAGATACAGCATCATGTTTGTTTATCAGCTAGAATACTAGTCATTTTTAATCACTTCCACTGAAAACACTAGCACAGATATTCTGTTTCTCCTCCTTTGAGCCTGCCGGCTGTCAATACACTTTTGACATGTGTATATTTTTTCCTCTTCCAGACTGAATGCTGTATCATTTCAAAAGAGATATCTCATTAAAGTTTCATCATATGAGAAGAGTTAGAATCCCCATGTGCCGTGTGATTGAAACAAGGAGGCAAAATGAGAACACTATTCTTACAATTTCCAAGGCTATTTGTAAATAGCATCTAATTAAAGCAACTCGGCACATAGTGCTATCTATAGGGCGATCAGCCCCTGGTAAATTTTCAAAGGAAATTAAAATTTTGTATCTCTTATTGCTTTGAGCTTTATAGATATAGTCATTTTGCTTGAAAGCATTAAGAAGATGACAAACATGAGTTATCATTACTGCATGGCTATATGATTTTTAATTGTCATAAACAGGATCTAAAAGCAGGAAAACAATGTTAGTGTCTAATAAACATCCTGCAAGATTTGTGTTTATGGCCCATATTACATGGTTGCTATTGTCAGGTGTTTTCTTGCACAACCCACAAGGGCTTTTGCTTTGAACAAACACTTAGCTGTTTCTTATGAGATAACTTTCTTACAGTGATTGTCATCATTTCTTTTACAAGTAATGAAAGATATAAATCATTTTTTTTCGTGATCACGGATTTTTTTTCATTAATTGGTGATAAGCTCTACTGTATGACAAAATGGTTTGCTGTCTCTATGAGCATTTAAAGTCAAGGGAGATTACAAAGCTTTTTTCAGTTTCAGTGTTAGGTATAATTCTGCTAGTACTCGCTCTTTTCAACACCAATGATCATCTATAACTGAGCTTGTTATAAAAAAAAATGTCGTATAACACTATATACACTCTGTGAATGCTAACTTACTATATAATGCAAAGAAAATATCTTGCTTCTGCATCAGTCCTACCATGAACATCATGAGGAACATATTCCAACACATGAAGATCAAAAGAAAGGTATTTGCATGCGACTTATCATCCTTAGGCAGTGTACAAGGATTATAAATGTAATGAGAAACCTGTTAAATTCATATACAAATAAACGGTGTTTGTCAATGTTTCTGGTGGGCCTCGAGATAGAATCTCTTTAAACTCACTTGTCATCAGGTTCATGCTTCCTAAACCACGGGCAGCATGAATCTGAGACTGGGATGCAGCTGCAGCATTTCAGAATTCGCACACTTTTAAGTTTGACTCAGAACTGAGCTTCAAGTCATGGGGCGGCCCACACCTGCCTCTTCCTGCCCGGTATATGCAGGGTGACAGCTAGCTCCCCTTCAACTAGTGATCACTAACATGTTCCTAACTTTTTGCAAATGATCTTCCTTTTTTTTTTTTTTTTTTAAAAAACAATCTTATTTTATTGAGTATATTACAGAAGGAAAATGCAGGTTACATTAATACTAATTTAGGTTGAAAGACCTGCAAGAGGCAGGAACATGCAGGTCCCTAACAGAAGTTATAAGTTTAATTACTTGTTAAAGGGGTTGTCCCGCGCCGAAACGGGTTTTTTTTTTTTTCAACCCCCCCCCCGTTCGGCGCGAGACAACCCCGATGCAGGGAGGTAAAGAAAGCTCACCGGAGCGCTTACCTGAATCCCCGCGCTCCGGTGACTTCTCTACTCACCGCTGAAGATGGCCTCTTCCTCCGTGGACCGCAGCTCTTCTGTGCGGTCCACTGCCGATTCCAGCCTCCTGATTGGCTGGAATCGGCACGTGACGGGGCGGAGCTACACGGAGCTACACGGAGCCCCATAGAAGACTGCAGAAGACCCGGACTGCGCAAGCGCGGCTAATTTGGCCATCGGAGGGCGAAAATTAGTCGGCACCATGGAGACGAGGACGCCAGCAACGGAACAGGTAAGTATAAAACTTTTTATAACTTCTGCATGGCTCATAATTAATGCACAATGTACATTACAAAGTGCATTATTATGGCCATGCAGAAGTGTACAGACCCACTTGCTGCCTCGGGACAACCCCTTTAACATAAAGTTGCAATTAGATTTCTATTATTTAAGTATATAAAAGGTCATTACTTTCCTGCAATAATATTATTTTGGTTTTAAGACAAACAAAGCAGAAAACTAAAACAGAAAACAAATAAGGTAATAAGGTAACTGATTAAGGCCGAGTGTCCATGGGGAATTTGTCATAGCGTGATCCGCCGTGATAAATCACATGTGGAGCATGCATGACACGCTTTCCGTAGGATAACTATGGAAAGCGCAGCCCAATGTACATGTAAGGAAAGTCGCTCGCGATTTTCTGCTCGGGTCTAAAAATCGCGTCATGCCACGATTTGCCATGATTCTCCACGATGAACCTATCATTAAAATAGGTTCAACATGGAAAATCGCAGGGACATTAGTGTTCTCCCGTGGCGGAATATTGCTTGCGATAGTCTGTCCTGTCCGTGGACACTCAGCTTAAGGCAATCGTGCCTAAAAGATTCTGTCGCTGTTATGTGGTAAATGAGAAAATTATCTAAATTCTACAAACACGTTCGAGGTTTCACCTGAGGATGGATTTTTGGAAGCATTGGGAGAGTAGAGTACGTGGGGAATTTATGATGTAGTAGAGTGCATGGGGTGAAGTTCATGGACCCAAGCTGAAATTGTTTGAAGTGATGTATTCGTACCAAGGTTTCCAAATGCTTAAAAATTTGTGTCTTGTACCATTTTCCCAGTTTGCAATCTCCTCAAAGCGGCACAGTTGCGAATCCCTCTCATTGGAACAAGATGACCCCGGGCTCCCTAGTAGCCTCAATCTTAGCTAAAAACCCTTGAAAATACCTAGGATTTGGAATAATTTAAAATCTTTGATAGTTTATAACATGCTTAAAGATGTGAAACTAGACACCCCTAACTAGGTTGAGACTTTCATACAAAAAACGCCCACTCACTTTTCTGGAAAAGCTTGATATTTTTCAATCCACAAAAAAATTTCAAGCACAGTATAGCGACAAACTTAGAGACCCCCTCCGGTTTGAAACATACTTGTCACTCCCATCCCATTCTCATAAACTGACATTGAGACTTTATAATGGCTTGTTACTAAATTCCCCTCCCAATAAACCATGGTACCTTAGGGAATGGGAGAGAGACTTGAAGACCACCTTCTCCAGAGAAGACACCATCCAAATAGTTACCAACTCCCACAGATTTAGTGGAAGTGTTTGAATCCAGGTAAAAGTCCAGAAAATAAACTTCTTACGAGGTATAAGACGCCTGCTAGCATAGCTAAATTAAAACCTATGACCTCAAACTGCTGTTGGCATTGTGGCCTTAATAGCAGCTCTCTGCTACACATCTAGTGGGAATGCCCTTTGATTACACCTTATTGGTTACAAATAGCAGAACATGTCAACAAAATATGCTCAACTCACATCGAATTATCCTGCTGTGGAAACCTTCTGCCTATTTGTACCCCTCTAACAAAAATCTACCAATTATCCTAATTTCTGCTGCGAAGCTCCTAATCCCACTCATAACTCACATTTAATGACACTCAGATACATAAATTTGATATCAATAGAAGCAGAAGCTCAAATATTTTCATTTAGCAAAACTGTTTAATAGTAAGATTGCTCTTGTTGCCTATAGAAACCAATCACAGCACAACTTTCATTTCTCAAGTTGCTGAGGTAAAATGAAAACAGCTTGTGATTGGTTGCTAGGGGCAGCAAGGACAGTTTTATTGTTAGAACGTTTTGCTTAAGGAGGCCCAAAATGTTTTATTCTGCTGTAGTCATTGTTAGGAGGATATGAGACTAAATTGCTACTACTAAAGACAGGAGAGTGTTTTGTGTCCTTGATTTTCACGTCTACCAGTCTGTTAGACTGGTCTGTTAGACTCCATGTGACACTGGAGGATTATTCACCATACAGGATCGCCGTCTTCCTAACTCAAGACGGTTGGTGTCACTTTCATGAAGACACTTTACAACTGGACTTATTTAAGTCTGGTGGCTGCCAGCTTTATTGCACTCAGCAACTGGTTAGAAGATTTCAACTCTACATTACACCAGCACACACACAAAATTAAATCCTAGTCATTTGACCTCTGACTGTACATCAACATCCCTCTCTAAACATAAGCCTAATGCCAAAAACATCATTGGCACTCCCACTCCTTTTACAAAACCTCCTCAAGTCTATCACCACACATTACCCCCCCTGACAAAAGTCGTAGGCATTAACCCTCAAAGGTAAACGTTTTTCTCTTAGGTTAGCTTTCTTGTAAAATACACTAAACACCTAACTTTTTCAGGCTTAGGGGGCACTGTACTTTTAACTACTTGTCTTGCACTAACTTTCAAGGCACTATCTGCAACACTTCCCTTCTTTACTAAGTAGTGCAGACTACTGTTATCTTTCATCAGAAAGGGTACATTTTTTTGTGCTCTTCCACCATTCTTCCTCTTCTTCAGACTACAACATCCATAATTTCAATACCTCAGTAAGTGCTTCCACTTCAAACACTGGTAAATCGTGTAACACAGGCCACCTGTATGTCACCATAGCTTCTTCCATTAGGCAGCTTCATGTCACTTGTTACTGTAATAACATTCTCTTGAAGACATTTGCTCTTCTTCTGAACTATGGCATCACTCTGTTGTATTGTTAGCACCAAGTCAATTTCACCATCATCATCAATGGACACATCACTTGCATCTTCTAGGCTCTGCATTACACTCACCTGAACAAGGTCTTTAACTTCACCAAAGACTATTTTTTCCACTGTAGAGCTCTTCCTCATAAGACAATCATTTTTAACAGTTATTTGTGGCCTCGTGTATTTTTCTTTCACTACTTTCCTCATGATGTTTGCAAACACTGCTGTATCTTCATCTGTCCCTGGAATGACAGTTTTGACCACTTGACTTTATCGTTGGTTTTCTTAGGGTTCAGCTTTTTTGATCCCTTTTGCTTTGCCTTTATGGCTTCCAAACCATCACACTTTCTTACCAGTCTTTACAAACTGAGCCCACAAATCATCTCTGGACACTCTAGTGTCTTCCAGCTCTTTTTGACATTTATTCAGCTTTGCCGGCAATTAGCACCTTTATTGGATAGCTTCATATCAATGGGAACTTCAGAAATTGCCAAATACAAACACTTGACAATCTCCAACACTCTCACTGAAATGTGTGTGCAAAATCCCAGCTCCATTCATGCAGGGACATTCTGGACTAGTGGTGTTCCTAGCAGTTTGACTTTCATTGATAATAAAGTTATCTCAAATCCTGTGGATAGGGGATAACTTTATAACTTGGCACCACCCCTTGAAGCGGAGTGGGGTTAATATTCATGACCACCTCCTCCTGTGTGCACAACTGCTATACCCATGCCATCACATCATTAGAAAGGATATATATATATTTAGGAAAACAGTTTATAAGTCATGAAATATACATCAAGCAAGACAAACTTCATCTCCACAATTTGCAAGTACAATACAACTACCACTATTTGTTTAACTTAAGTACTTCCTACTTATTTACTATAGGTCTGCCTTAAATGTATTCTATATTATTAAAATAACAGCATCCTTGTGTGAAGAATAACGCAGTAATTCTTCATTTCATCCATGCAAAACATCACAGTTCTTAAACAATTTTTTAATGCCGGTTTTGTCTCATGAAGACAATGTAAGCTCACTTGAGGACACTGACATGTCAGCTATTAAAAGGTGATAATGATTATAAAAGAACTATCTTTAAATGGATTCTTTATAATGTGAGTAAACAGAATGTGAATAGCAAGTTAAAGTGCGAAGCAAGCTGAATAAATTTCTACTCTAAATGCTAAGTACCAGGACTTAAAGGATGAAATGACAATGTAAGGAATGCATGAAAGTGCTTAGGAATGTTTGCATCATTTTGTGCTCAGTGCTCTGCTGCTTATTTAAAAAAATGGATCAATCAAGAGGAACATGGATGGCTTCATTGCTGAAATAGCTTGGACCTTAAATAAGTCCCGTTAGTATTTGCGACAACTTACCACTTTATTTGTGTCCGGAACCTTAAGCTTGGCAACACACCAATACAATGTTGATTTCATCCAAACATCTTCTGGAAAAATAATTCAGTTTAAACTATTGTTAGATAAGAAATGCTATTCTACATATAATATTTTACTGTAAGTCTTCTGCAGCAGTATTTCTTGCGGCAGATAACATACACTTTGAGTCCAATTTTTATAAGATGCAAAAATATTATACTGTAGGTATTGCTCACTTATTTTTATGTTATAAGTAATGTAATACTAGGCCCTTTTTACATACATCTGCCTCTCTCATTAAGATTCCCTCTGCCACAGCACAAAAATCTGAGAGGGCAAACAATAATAAAACTGATTCTATAGTTTCATGTTGGAATTGTTTTGTGCCCAGTTGCATCAATTGTTATGCTAGATATTTTGTTATGTGGGCCAGAAAAGCACTGTATCAAGTGTTTTTCTCTCCAACTGTATGGTGAAAATATGCAGATACAACTCACACAGCCAAAGATCCCAGTGATTTCCCTGAAATCTCTCAATCTAACAGAAGCCAATGTGGTTGCATTGCGGCATGCAAGTTGCCATGACCGCAACTCACTGACTGCAATAAAACCATAGTAATATTATTACACTCAAGAAAGGCATCCAGGCCCCTCTTAAACTTTTTTAGCGATTTCGCCATCAGGACATCCTCAGGCAGAGAGTTCCATTCCATAGTCTCACTGCTTTTACAGTAAAGAACCCTCTTCTATGTTAGTGTAGAAACCTTTTTTCTTCTAGACATAGAGGATGCCTCGTTGTTATTGCCACAGTCCTGGGTATAAATAGATTGTGGGAGAGATCCCTGTATTGTCTCCCGATATAAGATTCATAGATATATATTGTGATGTGGAGGCTGTAGCCTGTCAGTCATTCTGCATAGCTTGTAGGTGGAAGAGTTAAATGTTTTTCCGCACCCAGGAAAGCTGAGTGCCCAAATACCTTTGAAGTAGACTTCAGCAAAGGCTGTTAGACTCCTCCCATGGGGTCTCTGATGTCCTTTAAGCCTTGTTAAACCAGAGCTAAGGAATGTTAACATTAGCAGATAAGGAGAGGAACAGGCTTCACACCCAGTAACTCCCCCCCCCACTGGTCCAACTGGCTATAGCCAGACCTGATAACTTTTGGAGCCAAAAGTTAACAAAGGACATTCCCTCGAGACAAAGAGATAAATGTAATTTAAAAATTATGGCTGATCTGTATGTCACAGCCCGCTAACAAGGGTATTTTGCGAAATGTTGCATCACCACGAATAAGATGCAGAGATTTCCATTCTTGTGTGATGCCCAGAGACTCCAGGCCACATATCTTGGAAAATATATATGTCAACATAGTGGTTTGGGGGCTCAAAATGCGTGTAAAATCATGAGAGGAAACATAATCGTCATATTTTCGTGGTGGGTCACTCCCACACGGAGTTCTGAAGAAAATACGTATTTCCGGCATTATGTGCTCCAAGGTAAGTCAGACCCCCACGGGGACTGGAAGGAACTAAATGGGAGTACTCCACTTAGAGTTTAAAAATCGCTCACGGACCTGTGCTCATCTGCAGCCCCTTGGAGGTCACTTACGTGAGGACCCGGACTCCACGCCAAAGAATGGTAACACTCTTATTTTAATCCCTGTTATTTTACTGTCTGTGAATATCATATGCAGTCTCTTGCCAATTATCTTGTAACATCATTTTTGTATTTTTCTGTAAATAAGCACTGCTCCTTTTTGAGAATTAACCCCTTAACGACCGCCCCATCGGGAAACTACGTCCTCAGAAAGTGGGCCTTAATCCTAGAGGACGTAGTTTTATGCATCCTCTTTGGATTGATGCCCACTGGCCTGAGGACGTGACAGCTCCATGCTGTCGGTGCCCGCAGGTAGCCGACAGGATGGAGCTGTCATCCCAGGATGCGGGCAGTCCCCCTCGGCATTGCGATCGGCGCTATAAAATGAATAGCGCCGATCGCAAAAAAGTAAATAAAACAGTGTAAAAAAGTAGTAATTCAGCTGCTATGATGGATCGGATCCATCACGGCAGCTGAAAATACTCACACGGCTTGTCGGCGGTGTTCCCCGGAGATCTGGTCCTCCCGGACCCGCCGGCGGTCTTCTGCGCATGCGCGCCAGACGATGACGTCACGCGCACGCGCAGAAGCCCGGGTGTCCCCGGCAAATTTAAAATCTCCTGGCTCCCGGCTCCTGAAGGTAGCCGGGAACCAGGAGGTGTAACCGGGGACCACTGTGAGCGGTCCCCGGGCCCGCGATCACCGCTATCCATTGCGATAGCGGTGATCGCGAAAAAGTTGAAAAAGTAAAACAAAAGTAAAGTTTCACCTCCCCTCATGGATCGGATCCATGAGGGGAGGTGAAGATACTCACCCCCGGTCCTCTGCGATGTCCCGATGTCCTGGGACCCGAAATCCCCATCTGCGCATGCGCGCCCGATGATTGACATCGGGCGCGTGCACAGAGGGGCTCGAGCCCCGGGAAATTCAAAATTGCTCTGCTCCTGGCTGCCATGTGTAGCCAAGAGCAGAGGGATGTCACCAGGGACATGATCACTGTCATCCAATGAATGACAGTGACCATGTAAAGTAAAAAAAAAGTGCAAAAAGTAAAAAAAAGTTTTAAAAAGTTAAAAAAAGCTTGCGTTTCATCTCCCCCCACGGATCATATCCGTGAGGGAGGATGAAATGACATACCTAAGGCCTGCGGATTTATCCGCGGACCTCACCCCAGCTTCTGCGCACGCGCCCTTCGCCAATGTGGCAGGCGCATGCGCAAAAGCCGTGGTTTTTTAAAGTCTCCCTGCTCCTGGCTACAAAACTTAGCCGAGAGCCTAGAGATTTCACGGGGGGCCGCGGTGAGCAGTTCCTGATCACGTGTTCGCCGTTATCCAAAGAATAATGGCGATCACGTAAAAGTAAAAAAAAAGGGGAAGGTTCATCTCCCCTCACCGATGCGATCGGTGAGAGGAGATAAAACTTTTTACCGGAGGCCTCCATATTTGCACCCCGACGCAATCTTCTTCCGTGAACTTTCCCGTATTCTGCGCATGCGACCGCCGGCAAAACACCACACACATGCGCAGGAGTCGGGGAGCCCAGGAAACTTAAAATCTCCTTGCTCTCGGCGACCAACGGTCGCCGAGAGCCTGGAGCAGTGACGGGTGGCCTCGTTGAGCGGTCCCCGGTCACGTGATAAAAAGGTAGCGATCTACCTTTGGCCGGTCTCACATGACCGGATAGGAATTACGGATTCCGCATGCGTTTGATTAGCGGTAATACGCAGATCAATCGCATTGGATTACACAATTCCGCACACATTAGTGGGTTGGAATTATGTAATCCAATCGCAGAAAAGAGAACGCAGCAGGTTCTATTTTACCGCGGATATCAGCAACATAGAGCCCATTGTGCTCCATGGTCATGGATATACCCGCAGCCCATACGCAACTACGTTGTATACGGGCTGCGGGTACCCGCGTCATCGCTAAGCGATGGTGCGGGAAATACAAACAACAACAAAAAAAAAAAAGTACTGCGCATGACCGCCCGTGTAAGTACGCAGTTATGCGCAGTACATTACGCGGCCGTACGCAGGGTCACAGCCGGGCTCACAGCCGGGATCCACCTACGGCTGTGTAAGTCCGGCGTTATTCAGACCGCTACCTGTAATACGCAATTTACAAGAAGCCCCGGGAACGCTCGCCTTCCTGCAGTTCCAGGAGCACCTTGTTGAGCGCCTTCTGTGTGAGACCGCCGCACCTCGTCAAGCTTACGGAGACTCACGGAACGCCACTTTTTACACCCCATCCCCGCCACTGAGGTCAAAAAATGACCCCCAAAAAGCATGAGAGGAGGGGGGGATACCCGATTTTATTGCCCTATGTGCCCATCCCAACCAGCCTCCATAATTACCCGTCTTTGGAAATACCACACAGTTCACATTATTACTTTTATCTAAGATTTGGGGAACGCCGAAAAGGGCATGGAGGGGGGGATTTTTAGGGAGTCAATTTTTATTCCGTACAAATGAGCAATGGGGCCTGGAATGTATTCAGTTGTGCCCTGCAATCCAACGGGTGTTCCCTCCATTACAGGCCTTGCCATGTTTCCTGTAAGTAGATTAGGCCACAATGGGTATGTTTTTGAACACGGGACAAACGGGGGGATCCATTTGGGGGTGATTGTCTTCATTCCTATGTACCCTGTACAAAAAAAACTGTTTTTAAATTGACAAAATTGCCAAAAAAAATGAAAATCGTAATTTTTTCCTTCTGCTTTGCTGAAATTTATTCAAATACTGTGGGGTCAAAATACGCAGTACACTCCTAGATGAATTCGTTAAGGGGTCTAGTTTTTAAAATGGGGTCATTTGTGGGGGTTCTCTATAGTTTTGGACGCTCAATGGCTCTGTAAGTGGGCAATGGGGCCTGGAATTTATTCCGTTGTACCCTAAAATCCAACGGGTGCTCCTTCCATTATAGGCCTAGCCATGCGTCCTTTAAGTAGATTAGGGCCACAAGGGGTATGGTTCTGAACACGGGACAAACAGGGGTATCAATTTTGGGGTGAAAGTCTTCATTCCTGTGTGTGCTGTACAAAAAAACCAGTTTTTAAATTGATACAACTGCCAAAAAAATGAAAATTGTAATTTTTTTCCTACTGCTTTGCTTAGATTTATTCAAAAATTGTAGGGTACAAATACACAGTACACCCCTAGATAAATTCGTTAGGGGGTCTAGTTTTCAAAATGGGATCATTTGTGGGGGTTCTCTGTCGTTTTGGCTGCTCAAGAGCTCTACAAGTGGGCAATGGGGCCTAAATCACCTTCATGCTAAATTTCTGTTCTGAAAGCCACCAACTACTCCTTTCATTTTGGGCCCCGTTGTGCATCCAGACAAAAGATTAGGGCCACAATGGGTATGTCTCTGAACACGGGAGAAACAGGGGTATCTATTTTGGGGTGCAAGTCTTCATTCATGTGTGTGCTGTACCAAAAAAGCAGTTTTTAAAACAACAGAATTGCCAAAAAAATGAAAATCACAATTTTTTCCTTTTGCTTTGCTTCAATTCATTCAAAAACTGTGGGAACAAAATGGTCAGTACACCCCTAGATAAATTCGTTAAGGGGTCTAGTTTTCAAAATGGGGTCACTTGTGGGGGTTCTCTTTGATTTTGGCCGCTCAAGAGCTCTACAAATGTGCTATGGGGCCTAAAACGCCTTCAAGGAAAATCTATGTTCTGAAAGCCACCGACTACTCCTTTCGTTTTGGGCCCCATTGTGCATCCAGACATGAGATTAGGGCCACAATGGGTATGTCTCTGAACACGGGAGAAACAGGGGTATCCATTTTGGGGTGAAAGGCTTCATTCATGCGTGTGCTGTACAAAAAAAGCTGTTTTTAAAATGACAGAATTGACAAAAAAACGAAAATCACGATTTTTTCCTTTTGCTTGGCTTGAATTCATTCAAAAACTGTGGGGTCAAAATGGTCAGTACACCCCTAGATAAATTCGTTAAGGGGTCTAGTTTTCAAAATGGGGTCACTTGTGGGGGTTCTCTTTGGTTTTGGCCACTCAAGAGCTCTACAAAAGTGCTATGGGGCCTAAAACGCCTTCAAGCAAAATTTATGTTCTGAAAGACACCGACTACTCCTTTCATTTTGGCTCCCGTTATGCATCCAGACATGAGATTAGGGCCACAATGGGTATGTCTCTGAACACGGGAGAAACGGGGGTATCCATTTTGGTGTGTAAATCCTCATTTTCATGGGCTCTATAGGAAAAAAAATATGTCTTTAAAATGACATATTTGCAAAAATATGAAATTTTATTTTGTCTCCCCTAAATTGAACTAATTCCTGAAAAAAACTGGTGGGGTCAAAATACTCATGACCCCCCTCAGTGAATACACTAAGGAGTGTAGTTTTTAAAATGGGGTCATTTGTGGGTGTATCTATTATTCTGACACTTATGAGCCTTTGCAAACTTGCCTTGGTGCAGGAAAACAAAGTGCTCCTCAAAATGCTGAAAAGTAATGTTAAATTTGTACGTCCTCTAAATGGTTAAAAAAAAACACAAAAGTTTTTCAAGTGTGCATTCAGAATAAAGTAAACAGATGGAAATACATATCTTATCAAAAATGTGTACAGTATGTTTGGACATATTTGAGATATTACGGTTGAAAATGTGAAAAAATGACAATTTTTTCAAACTTTTTCCAATATTGGTACTTTTAATAAATATACACAAATTATATCGGTCTCTTTTTACAATCTAAATGAAGTACAACATGTGGCGAAAAAACAATGTCAGAATCACTGGGATATGTTAAGCCTTTACGGAGTTATGCCACGTTGAACGACGCATGTCAGATTTCCAAAATTTGGCTCCGTCACTAAGGCGCAAACAGGCTTCGTCACTAAGGGGTTAAACTTTAAATTAATTAGTGAACCTCGTCCATTTAAACACAAACCATATTCCCCTGAAGATTGTAAAATAGTGCTATTATTGTGAGGTGAAAGCATCTACTAGGAAAAGCGACTCAGCTACAAAGTGGTACAGGATGCAAACTCACAGAGTAGGGTTGCCAATTGCTAAAGTTCATGGCATGTAAAAATCACCTGTCCATTGTTGCATCAATCACTATAGAGTTATAAAATGGCCTCTAGAAGTGACATCAACACAAGAACTATGACTTAGTAGCTTGATGAAATAGGCTTGCATGGTTGAGCAGCTGAACACAAGCCTAGGATCACCATGCACAATGCCAAAGGATGGCTGAAGTGGTGTAAAGCACTCCACCACTGAACTGGAACTGTGAAAATGTGTTCTCTGGAGTGCTAAATTATGTTACATTATCTGAATGTCTGCTGGATGACAGATGCCTAGAGAATGCTATCTACTACTATGCATAGTGCCTACTGTAAAGTTTGGTGGAGGAGTGGTTTGGGACTGTTTTTCTGGGCTTTGGCTAGGCTTCTTATTTTCAATTTGGGGTAATGTAAATCTTACACTAGGTTTGGCTGGTAAAGTTTAGACTGGGGGGCAAACACACAGCACCGGCCCTTTGAGTAGCAGCCTACCGTGTGGGTGGAAAAATACAGTGTGACTGGCAACACCCAGCCAAACCATGGACACACAAATTACTGGCAAAACTGTACAGTCATTGGCTACTGTGAGTAGACGTGATCTGACAATGTTCTTCCATCCTAAACTTGTTGATCTATTTAATAATTCAACATGAATACAGCACTAGCGCCATGCCCAGAACATAAAAACAGCACCAGAACCAAGCTCATAACCTAAATACAGCACCACAACAAATCTCAGTAAATAAATACAACAACAGAACCAAGCTCATAACAAATGCAGCATCAAGACTGCCTCCTTTCTGTGAGCTGTGTGATGTGCAGGACACTGCAGATTTGCATGTGCTACTCTCATGCGAGATTCACATGAAAAAAGGACATTACTGTTGGAGAAGAATAGCTCATGTAAATAGACCCATTGCAAACAATAGGTCCTATTTTCGTGCGAGTTTTGTGCATCTCACAATGCACAAAACTTACATGAGAGTATTGGCTGCATAAATATGGCCCAGGAATATATTTTACAGGTAAGTATCCCAGCTAAACCGTGGGTGTTCTGACCTAAGCTCACACCATAACAGGGATTTATAATGTAAGACGGTTGAGAGTAAAAGCAAGGGGATACAAAGAACTCACTGGACCCTATAGCAAAAATATAGAGTTTGCCCTTCCTTGAAAAAACATTCTAGAAATAAATTAATTAAAAAAATAACAACCTTTATAACGTGGCAGGCTAAGACACAGTGGCTCAGCTTCAGTACATCTCTTAATGATAAAGTTTTTATATAACATAACCAAATACCGGCTTTTCATGGTGATAGTGATTAAAGATCAGTTATTTGCAGTGATTACAGGTGACGTTTTCTCTGAGGTCCACGAAGACATCTTCCTGTCATGACTCACTTCTGCACACTCTTCACATTCTGGTGGTGCAGCTCCTAATGAACTTCTCAATATCTCCTATAGTAACAATGTGCCTGCTGTGATCCCACAAAGTAATAGTAATCCCAACGTGTCCAAACTAAGTAATAGGACCCCACTGTGGCCCTAATCAGTAAGAGAACTACTGCTTTGGTCCCATTAAGTAACAGTGCATCTGCTGTGGTCCTACTAAAGGACCTTTCTGTGTGTGCATTAAATAATAGTGCCCCTGCTAAGTTGTGATGCATTTGTTATGACTCCACTATGTAATAGTATGTCTACTGTGGCCCCGTTAAGAAATAAGACCTCTCTGTGGCCCTAGTTAGTAATAGGACCCCTGCTGTGGCCCCTGCTAGTAATAAGACACTTCCCCCACTCCGATCTATGATTAATATATAAGAGCTTTCTGCAACCCCCAGTAGTACTTAGATACATCCCCCTCTGTTTTGCAATTAATTTATAAGACCCCTCTGTTGCCCAAAAAATTCAGCTGCTGTTAGGGTTTACAGTATCTTATTGCACACACACAGACAGGATTTTCGTCTCCTGTCGGATGCTGTGCACACAGCATTACCTCACTCCTGTGTATGTGTAAGCAAGATACCATAAACATTACCAGTGGCTGATCTTTTAGGGACTGGGCAGCCCAAAATGCTTGCTGGGGACCTGGCCCGGCCTAGCCTTGATCTTACAGCATATAAACATACAAAGACATTTTAGAGAATTGTATGCTTCCAACTTTTCGACAACAGTTTGGGAAAGGTTCCTTTCTGTTTCAGCATGACTGTGACTATATACAAAGAAAGGCCCATAAAGACATGGTTTAATTAGTTGTGTTGGAAAAGTTCAATGACTTGGACATAGCCCTTTGGGATGAATTGGAATGCTGAGCCAGAACTTCTAATCCAAGATCATTCTTTGTCCATGTAAATATTATATTGGCTGAATGGGCACAAATTCCCACAGACACACTAGAAAATATTATGTGGAGGCTGTTATAATTGCAAAAGTAAACCTGTCATATAGGTGTGATGTCAATATGTCAAGATACTTTTGAGCATATAGTGCATGCCCAATGAGTGGAAATTCAAAAAGGTCATAAATTTGGTCACAGTTTTATCCTCATAATGTAGCTTTAAAGAGGTTGTCCAGTTGTAAGATACGAATGGCCTATCCGCAGGATAAGTCATCAATAGTAGATTAGCGGGGTCTGCCTTTTGGAATCCATGCTGATCAGCTGTTCGCTGGGCTAATCTGCTTGGGAACTGAGCTAATTTCTGCAGGAAGCAGACAGCTCTGTTCCCACTACAGGTGGCCAGGCTTGATATTTCAGGAAGAGTTCCCATTTAAGTGAATGGCCTATAATACAAAGCCTGGATACTGCAGTCGGAACAGAGCTGTCTGTTTCCTGCAGAAGTCAGCTCAGTACATTAGCACACTGGCCCAGTGATTAGCGGATCAGTGGGGGTCCCGGGTGGCAGAGCTCTGCTGATCTACTACTGATGATGATCTATCTTGCAGATAGGTCATCAGTAGAGATGAGCGAACGTACTTGTCCGAGCTTGATACTCGGGCGAATATTAGCGTGTTCGGGATGCTCGGTACTCGTAACGAGTACCACGCGATGTTCTGGTTACTTTCAGTTTCCTCTCTGAGACGTTAGCGCGCTTTTCTGGCCAATTGAAAGAGAGGGAAGGCATTACAACTTCCCCCTGTGACGTTCAAGCCCTATACCACCCCCCTGCTGTGAGTGGCTGGGGAGATCTGATGTCACCCGAGTATAAAAATCAGCCCCTCCCGCGGCTCGGCTCAGATGCCTTGTGAGTTAGCTGAGGGAAAGTGCTATCGTGCTGGAGCTGCTGTAGGGAGAGCGTTAGGAGTTAGTGTAGGCTTCAAGAACCCCAACGGTCCTTCTCAGGGCCACATCTAATAGTGTGCAGTACTGTGTTAGCACTGTATTTATTTATTTTTTTTCAAAATTGGATCTGCAGAGCATTGCGCCCTGCAATAGGGACAGAAGTGGTGGTTAGGCAGGGAGAGTGTTAGCAGTGAGTGTAGGCTTCAAGAACCCCAACGGTCCTTTCTAGGGCCTCATCTATCCGTGTGCAGTACTGTCCAGGCTGCTGTTAGCAGTGTTGCATATTTTTTTTTTTCTCAAAACCGGCTGTGCAGACCATTGCACCCGGCATTAATACTACAGGGATAGAATTGTGTAGGCAGGGCCAGAAGACATACATTATTCATTGAATAGACGCAGTGTGGCTTTTCCTTTGAAAAACAAGGGAAAAAATTCTATTTCGCCTGCCTCTGACAGTCCTCAGGGCTCTGGGTACGTGTGTGCTGCGTGCAGAACGTTAAAAAAAATCAGACGCAGCCAGCTACGTTTTACTGCAGGCTTGCGCCAATTTTTTTCCTGCATGGGAAATCCCTGATCTGCTGTAGCGAATAACTTTGCATCACTGCAGTTCTGTGACACATTTGCAGGGCCACAACACAGTTATTAAACTTAGTAGTATTCATTGAATACACGCAGTGTGGCTGGTCCTTTGAAAAACAAGGGAAAAAATTCTATTTTGGCTGCAGGCTTGCGCCAATTTTTTTCCTGCATGGGAAATCCCTGATCTGCTGTAGCGAATACCTTGGCATCACTGCAGTTCTGTGACACATTTGCAGGGCCACAACACAGTTATTAAACTTAGTAGTATTCATTGAATACACGCAGTGTGGCTTGTCCTTTGAAAAACAAGGGAAAAAATTCTATTTTGGCTGCAGGCTTGCGCCAATTTTTTTCCTGCATGGGAAATCCCTGATCTGCTGTAGCGAATAACTTTGCATCACTGCAGTTCTGTGACACATTTGCAGGGCCACAACACAGTTATTAAACTTAGTAGTATTCATTGAATACACGCAGTGTGGCTTGTCCTTTGAAAAACAAGGGAAAAAATTCTATTTTGGCTGCAAGCTTGCGCCAATTTTTTTCCTGCATGGGAAATCCCTGATCTGCTGTAGCGAATAACTTTGCATCACTGCAGTTCTGTGACACATTTGCAGGGCCACAACACAGTTATTAAACTTAGTAGTATTCATTGAACACACGCAGTGTGGCTTGTCCTTTGAAAAACAAGGGAAAAAATTCTATTTTGGCTGCAGGCTTGCGCCAATTTCTTTCCTGGCTTGGAAATCACTGGTAATACAGCATGCTAAGGGGTAGGGGTAGGCCTAGAGGACGTGGACGCGGCCGAGGACGCGTAGGCCCAAGTGAGGGTGTGGGCACAGGCCGAGCTCCTGATCCAGGTGTGTCGCAGCCGACCGCTGCGCGATTAGGAGAGAGGCACGTTTCTGGCGTCCCCACATTCATCGCCCAATTAATGGGTCCACGCGGGAGACCTTTATTAGAAAATGAGCAGTGTGAGCAGGTCCTGTCGTGGATGGCAGAAAGTGCTTCGAGCAAGCTATCATCCACCCAGAGTTCTGCGCCGTCCAGTGCTGCAAATCCGAATCCTCTGTCTGCTGCTCCTCCTTCCTCCCAGCCTCCTCACTCCACTACAATGACACATGCTCAGGAGCAGGCAGACTCCCAGGAACTGTTCTCGGGCCCCTGCTCAGATTGGGCAACAGTGGTTCCTCTCCCACCAGAGGAGTTTATCGTCACTGATGCACAACCATTGGAAAGTTCCCGGGGTCCGGGGGATGAGGCTGGGGACTTCCGGCAACTGTCTCAAGACCTTTCAGTGGGTGAGGAGGACGATGACGATGAGACACAGTTGTCTTGCAGTGAGGTAGTAGTAAGGGCAGTAAGTCCGAGGGAGGAGCGCACAGAGGATTCGGAGGAAGAGCAGCAGGACGATGAGGTGACTGACCCCACCTGGTGTGCAACGCCTACTCAGGACAGGTCTTCAGAGGGGCAGGTAAGGGCAGCAGCAGGGCAGGTTGCAAGAGGCAGTGCGGTGGCCATGGGTGGAGGCAGGGCCAGACCGAATAATCCACCAACTGTTTCCCAAAGCGCACCCTCGCGCCATGCAACCCTGCAGAGGCCGAGGTGCTCTAAGGTCTGGCAGTTTTTCACAGAGATGCCTGACGACCGACGAACAGTGGTGTGCAACCTTTGTCGCGCGAAGATCAGCCGGGGAGCCACCACCAACAGCCTCACCACCACCAGCATGCGCAGACATATGATGGCGAAGCACCCCACAAGGTGGGACGAAGGCCGTTCACCGCCTCCGGTTTGCACCGCTGCCTCTCCCCCTGTGCCCCAACCTGCCACTGAGATCCAACCCCCCTCTCAGGACACAGGCACTACCGTCTCCTGGCCTGCACCCACACCCTCACCTCTGCTGTCCTCGGCCCCATCCAGCAATGTCTCGCACCGCACAGTCCAGCCGTCGCTAGTGCAAGTGTTGGAGCGCAAGTACGCCGCCACGCACCCGCACGCTCAATCGTTAACCGTCCACATAGCCAAATTTATCAGCCTTGAGATGCTGCCGTATAGGGTTGTGGAAACGGAGGCTTTCAAAGCTATGATGGCGGCGGCGGCCCCGCGCTACTCAGTTTCTAGTCGCCACTACTTTTCCCGATGTGCCGTCCCAGCCCTGCACGACCACGTCTCCCGCAACATTGTACGTGCCCTCACCAATGCGGTTAGTGGCAAGGTCCACTTAACTACGGACACGTGGACAAGCACAGGCGGGCAGGGCCACTACATCTCCCTGACGGCACATTGGGTGAATTTAGTGGAGGCTGGGACAGAGTCAGAGCCTGGGACCGCTCACGTCCTACCCACCCCCAGAATTGCGGGCCCCAGCTCGGTGGTGGTATGTTCGGCGGTGTATGCTTCCTCCACTAAAGCACCCTCCTCCTCCTCCTCCTCCTCAACCTCTGTCTCGCAATCTAGATGTGTCAGCAGCAGCAGGACGTCGCCAGCAGTCGGTGTCGCGCCGCGTGGCAGCACAGCGGTGGGCAAGCGTCAGCAGGCCGTGCTGAAACTACTCAGCTTAGGAGATAGGAGGCACACGGCCCACGAACTGCTGCAGGGTCTGACAGAGCAGACCGACCGTTGGCTTGCGCCGCTGAGCCTCCAACCGGGCATGGTCGTGTGTGACAACGGCCGTAACCTGGTGGCGGCTCTGCAGCTCGGCAGCCTCACGCACGTGCCATGCCTGGCCCACGTCTTTAATTTGGTGGTTCAGCGCTTTCTGAAAAGCTACCCACGCGTGTCAGACCTGCTCGTAAAGGTGCGCCGGCTCTGCGCACATTTCCGCAAGTCCCACACGGACGCTGCCACCCTGCGCACCCTGCAACATCGGTTTAATCTGCCAGTGCACCGACTGCTGTGCGACGTGCCCACACGGTGGAACTCTACGCTTCACATGTTGGCTAGGCTCTATGAGCAGCGTAGAGCTATAGTGGAATACCAACTCCAACATGGGCGGCGCAGTGGGAGTCAGCCTCCTCAATTCTTTTCAGAAGAGTGGGCCTGGTTGGCAGACATCTGCCAGGTCCTTCGAAACTTTGAGCAGTCTACCCAGGTGGTGAGCGGCGATGCTGCAATCATTAGCGTCACCATTCCTCTGCTATGCATCTTGAGAAGTTCCCTGCAAACCATAAAGGCAGCCGCTTTGCGCTCGGAAACAGAGCCGGGGGAAGACAGTATGTCGCTGGATAGTCAGAGCACCCTCCTGTCTATATCTCAGCGCGTTCAGGAGGAGGAGCATGAGGAGGATGAGGAGGAGGGGGAAGAGACAGCTTGGCCCACTGCTGACGGTACCCATGCTGCTTGCCTGTCATCATTTCAGCGTGTATGGCCTGAGGAGGAGGAGGAGGAGGAGGAGGAGGATCCTGAAAGTGATCTTCCTAGTGCGGACAGCCATGTGTTGCGTACAGGTACCCTGGCACACATGGCTGACTTCATGTTAGGATGCCTTTCTCGTGACCCTCGCGTTACACGCATTCTGGCCACTACGGATTACTGGGTGTACACACTGCTCGACCCACGCTATAAGGAGAACCTTCCCACTCTCATTCCCGAAGAGGAAAGGGGTTCGAGAGTGTTGCTATACCACAGGACCCTGGCGGACAAGCTGATGGTAAAATTCCCATCCGACAGCGCTAGTGGCAGAAGGCGCAGTTCCGAGCGCCAGGTAGCAGGGGAGGTGCGGAGATCGAGCAGCATGTACATCCCAGGCAGTGCAACAGTCTTTAAGGGCCTGGACAGCTTTATGGCTCCCCAGCAAGACTGTGTCACCGCTCCCCAGTCAAGGCTGAGTCGGCGGGAGCACTGTAAAAGGATGGTGAGGGAGTACGCAGCCGATCGCACGACCGTCCTCGGTGACGCCTCTGCCACCTACAACTACTGGGTGTCGAAGCTGGACACGTGGCCTGAACTAGCGCTGTATGCCCTGGAGGTGCTTGCTTGTCCTGCGGCTAGCGTCTTGTCGGAGAGGGTGTTTAGTGCGGCTGGGGGAATCATCACAGATAAGCGTACCCGCCTGTCAACCGACAGTGCCGACAGGCTAACACTCATCAAGATGAACAAAGCCTGGATTTCCCCAGACTTCTCTTCTCCACCAGCGGACAGCAGCGATACCTAAGCAATACGTAGGCTGCACCCGCGGATGGAAGCATAGTTCTCTCTCACCATCCAAAACGGGGACATTTCTGCTTCATCAATCTGTGTATAATATTCCTCCTCATCCTCCTGCTCCTCCTCCTGAAACCTCACGTAATCACGCTGAACGGGCAATTTTTCTTAGGGCCACAAGGCTCACTCATATAATTTTTCTAAAAATTTTTTATACGTTTCAATGCTCTTAAAAGCGTTGGAACTTTAACTTGAAACAATTTTTCGTTAAACTGGGCTGCCTCCAGGCCTAGTTACCACTTAAGCCACATTAACCAAAGCGATTAATGGGTTTCACCTGCCATCTTCGTTGGGCATGGCCAATTTTTACTGAGGAACATTAGTACTGTTGATACACCAATTTTTGTGGGCCCTCACCTACAGTGTAATCATAGCAATTTCTATGTTCTTCGCCTGCACTCATGGTACAGAAAGGTGTGTGGGGTTGGCCTACACTTTAGCTACATAAATGTAACTTGGGCCTTGGCTATACTGCAGCTACTGAAATGGAACTAAGACTGCGCTCCCACTATACTGCTGCTTCGGAATTGTTCCTGGCGCCTGTGTTACTGGGGCCTGTCTTGAGTGCTACTATTACTGAAATGGAACTAATACTGTGCTCCCCCTATAATGCTGCTAGTGATATGTTAGTGGGGCCTGTCCTAATGCTACGGCTGAAATGTTACGAATTCTGGGCTCTGCCTATACCGCTGCTAATGGTATGTCTCTGGGGTGTGGAAACAGAGGCTTCCCAAAGACATGATGGCGGCGAGGCCATTTCCCACCAACGCGGTTACTGTTAAGGTGCATATAACCACGGACACGTGGAGAGGACACGTAGTGCCTCAAAAACATCCCCCTCCTCCTCCAACAATGAAAACATTCTTGGGAAATGCCTTTGCATTGGTTCGTCTGGTGGCAGTCCAAGAATTTCACCTTTACCGACACAAGAAGAGAGCCCCCCCACCATCCCCCCGCCACGGCCCACTTAATCCTGGCCACATTCCGAAAACCAACAAAATACAACCGTGCTACTAGGTCCGCAGTCACCACCACATTACCACCAACGCGGTTACTGTTAAGGTACATATTACCAGTCTGACTGGGGCATACAGACACCTTGACAGAATGAATAGTGTGTGGCAAATAGGTTCCCCATTGCTATGCCCACGTGTGCAGCTCCTGATGGAGGTGGCACAGGATTGGATTTCTCATTGCTTCTGTACAGCATTGTGGGCTATCGCCCCACCACTTTTAAAGAGGGTCGCTGCCTAGCCGTGCCAACCCTCTGCAGTGTGTGCCTGCAGTTCCTCCTCATGGCAGATGCACTTATAAATAGACATGAGGGTGGTGTGGCATGAGGGCAGCTGAAGGCTGCGCAGGGACAGTTTGGTGTGCGCTGTGGACACTGTGTCGTGCAGGGGGGAGGGGGGTTGGGCAGCATGTAACCCAGGAGAAGTGGCAGCGGAGTGTCATGCAGGCAGTGATTGTGCTTTATTGTAGCTAGTGTGGTGCTTAGCTAAGGTATGCCATGCTAATGAGGGCTTTTCAGAAGTAAAAGTTGTTGGGAGGGGGGGGGGGGGGCCCACTCTTGCCGGTATTGTGGCTTAATAGTGGGACCTGTGAACTTGAGATGCAGCCCAACATGTAGCCCCTCGTCTGCCCTATCCGTTTCTGTGTCGTTCCCATCACTTTCTTGAATTGCCTAGATTTTCACACATGAAAACCTTAGCGAGCATCGGCGAAATACAAAAATGCTCCGGTCGCCCATTGACTTCAATGGGGTTCGTTACTCAAAACGAACCCTCGAGCATCGCGATAAATTCGTCCCGAGTAACGAGCACCCGAGCATTTTGGTGCTCGCTCATCTCTAGTCATCAGTAGTTTACAACTGGACAACACCTTTAAAGCACATTTACACATCTCAGAATTCATATCAATAAATCAAAGGAACAGAAAAATGAAAAAGTGCAATTCCTTTTCATACATTTTGTATGCTTCTCTTTGTCTTCATTAAAGTGAAAGGGGAGAAGCTAAGAGAAATAGGCCAGATTGTTAGTTTTAAAAAAGTTGACAAAATATCAAGTGGAACCACATGGTTTCCAGTCTTGTTCTATTAATTTGATTAAAAAATCCCATTTACTATCATATACAATTTTGCCACTGGAACTGCCAAAACTAAAATGGTTCATGTTGTCTGGCCTTTAATATCCTAAGAATTTTATTTTAAAAGGTGGATATATTTCCCATTTTGTATGTATTTTGACTATTGATGGAAGCCAAATATCACCATGTTTTGGATGTTGAAGCTCCAGTATAAAAAATGTTGAGAAACCATAGAGGAATAAGAGGGCTTTTGAATTACTTATGTTTAAAAGTATCCATCTCTACAGCTTTGACAAAAATAAGTGTTTGTATACACTATTGAGTTGATTTAGTTGTTTGGATGGTTTTAACTTGTTTGTCTTTTACAATATTGAAAATTAAAGATATCTATTGAGGTTGACTAAAAACTTTCTTTTCATGCATATTTTATCTACAAAAGAACCAAGTAACAATTGTATGCAGCCTTTTGGCATCATTAGTTTTGGATAAGGGCATTTTCTTGTTATATAAGCTATTGGAACATTTTCTACGTCATTGGTCTAGCTTTAAACATTAATTGCTGAGGCATTTCAAGTAAATGGAGCAGTCAATATTACGTTAGTGTTAATGCAACTATTAGCATAACTGTTAACAATACTGTTTCTGAATATTGAATGCACAAAATAATGACATGACATAACTGCTTCCAAAGAATTGTTAGACAACCTTATGTGCAGTAGAAGAGGAAATGAGCTCAAATTTGAGCATTAAATTCAGTTAGTATTGCTAAGAAAAATACTAGCTGCTGCAAACTAAAGGTGGATATAAGATTGTAGACACAGTTAAATGCTTGAAACATAAGACGAAGTAGTCCCCAAATATCTTGCACTAGGTTTGAGTTAGCCAAATTAGCAAAACTAACTTCAGTAGCTTGGTAGCTCAAATAATATACTTTCATAATACAATCTCAGATGATTAACTTGAAAAGTGATATACAATTTCATGAGAGTTGTGCCTCCATGTCCACACATTTTCACAATTCTTTTCAGTCTAATTGTTATGCTCTTTTACAAACAGTTTGGTGTTTGTGAACTGGCCGCACCTTAGTTAATTTAATTTATTTTTTCCTATAAGGAAAGCTTTATTTCCTGTACAACAGCAGCACAAGGAGTTCCACCCCTCCCTTTTTATTTACTCTCCTTACATAACAATTGAAGGAAAAAAAACCCATTGTTTCAAATTGTAAAGTGTCATATGTTAAAATTATGAAGAATGATCCATATTTCAACCTCCATAATTTTATGTGGGTACATCTGAACCCTATAATAAGATACTCGTTTTTCAACAAGACAGCAATTATGCAAATTTCCATGGTTTTGCCCATCTCTATTTGGGCTGTATGTGAGTAGAGGATGTAAGTGTGATAGGAATTCTGATTGCTGAATCACCTCTTTTTGTTCCTTTTGGCAGCAATCGGTGTGCTGGAAATGACTGAATTCCACGTCATCATTGCATTTTGCTTCTGTCTTGCTCCTTGGATTTGTTTCTTGGCACCTGTTGTTGAGGAGTAAGCATTGACCTCTCCTCCATTTACATCTCTAAGTCATCCTTCAGCTTTTTTGATTCTGCCAGCATTCCTTGAAATTAACTATGTGTGTGCTGAATAAAGAAGAGCAATTGGTCACTATTTTGGAGATCGCAATTGGAAAGTCCATCCCTCTTTCAGTGGTAATAGTGGAGAACTGGGAGATTACCTATACTCTGCACTCCAGTGTAGCCTGTGCAAAACCAAGTGCAGCTTAGAGGATCTAGTTTTTAGATGAGAACTGTAACAACTCCACAACCAGGTACAATCATACAGCAAGGTAAGACTTTAAATATAGCATGATGAACAATAGACAAATAGAGCTATAATATCTAATACCATAGATTGATACAGGGCTTAAAAATCACTTATATGAATGATACATTCACAATCCATCAATTATCTAGCAGTGTAGACAGTCAAATACTGTACAACCATCTATCTAGGATAAATGGTCCTAGATCTAAACTCAACAAAACAGAACTACAGGGGGTGGAAAAACAAGAGAAATACAGAAAACTAGAAGGAAGGAAATGGGAACAGGAAAAAGTTGAGTTGTGGTAGTCTAAGTGGAAAGGGATATTAAGTGGTGTAAGCAAAAACATTAAAGGGGTTCTGTCATTAGAAAAGAAAAATTCTATACCTACCTGCTCCTCCCCCGTCAGTCTACTTACAAGATCTTCACCTCCCCTATCTTCTTCTGGCTCCTGCAGTCTGGAAAGGAGGGGGGGGGGTCACCTCACCTCTAGCTGGCCGATTCTCCTGCTTCCTGTGACGAAGCGTACATTGCCGGCAGTCTCTTTCTACCAGCCAATATACATTACGTCACAGTTCACAGCCTAGGAGGGAGATTGCCGAGCTTCTGCACAGACTGCTCATGCAAGCTATCTCTAAAATAGATTAGCATTCCTTCCTAGCCAGTGAGGGCTACGTCACAGGCACATGACCTTCACTGAAAAATGGGAGGAATGCTGGCTTCATAACAAGCCGGCCCTGCTGGAGGAGACGTGACCCCAGTGACTGCAGAAGCTCAGGGAGGAGAAAATGTCTTAAGAAGACTGCCTGTGGAGGAATAGGTGAGTGTATCATTTTTTTTATGACAAAACCTCTTTAAGTACTATTCAGTCATGTTAGTGCTGTTAAAGGTACATGGTATTTCAACCCAGCAATTTCACAATATTTGTTTTTGGAACAATGATATCTCACAAGAATGAATAATGATGCCTTCTGATGAGCAATACACATATGGTGGGGAAACAGGACATGAGTTATGGATAAACACTAGACTCCTGAAAATGAGTACAGTTTTATACAAATTACAAGCCGAAAAAGGGTTGCATTGCATGTCAAGCACTCTGTAGTTTATCCAGAAATGTATACAACATGTAGGCTAGGGCTACATGATGACTTTGGTGCTGCCTTCATTGAAAATTTTGCATTGAAAGGAAAGGGAATGTGCTCATGTCCTACAAGATATTTCAGCCATGACATAACAGTAACAAGAAATCTAGGTGGCTTGGATTTCTTGCGGCTGTCATGTCATGGCAACTTGCGGGTCTCAGATGGCTACATGAGGATCTTTGGCTATGTGATGTGTGTTCAATCCACCCTTACTGTGTAGCCCTAGCCTTAAAGTGACCCTTCAGTCCTGGACAAACCAAGATGGCCATACTGCTTGCCTGACTAAAAACAGGAATAGGTTCCCAGGAGCACTGCACTAGTCCTCTGATAGAGTCAGGCAATAAAGATGCAAACGCCAGTAAAGGAGCCCAAACCAGACGAGCTCACCAAATGCAATCCAGATAAAAATAGCAGTAACCGGCAGCAAACAGGAATGTAGAAAGATACAAAAATATTTATTTACCCCATTACAGAAAAAATAGTAGCGACGTTTCGGTCAAATAGACATTCCTCAAGCTAATACAAATTCATTAAAGTGCACACTATATATAGGGAATGTGAAATGAACAAACCAATAAAACCATGATATACACAGATGTACCTCATAGATCACTGATTGCCCCATTCTCCACGTCTAGGCTGGTATCTGGCGCATAATAGATGACATCATATCCTAGTCGACTCGAGACGTGCAGCCGCATATATGCGGGCCCTGCGCTGAGCCAATCAGAGGCAGCACTCACTCACCCATTCATGAATTCATGAATGGGTGTGAGTGAGAGCTGCCTCTGATTGGTCAGGCTGTGACCAATCAGAGGCAGTTCATTCAGCAGGCGGGGATTTTAAATCTCCGGCTGCTGAATACTACAGAGAGCAGTTCAGGAGAACTGCCGGCCGGCCGCGCTGAACTCCGTCTGCCGGGACAAGGTGAGTATATATATATTTTTTATTTTTACACATTTCTGGATGAATTGCAGGGAAGGGCTTATATAATTAAGCCCTTCCTGACAATTCATCCCGCGCTCGCCGGCAGCCCATTACTTTCAATGGAGCCGGCTGTATTGCCGGCTCCAATGAATTCAATGGGCAAACATCATTCTTCTCTGCCACAGCTGTTACAGCTGTGGCAGAGGAGAATGATTTGTCTACTATATGTTCTCAATGGGGTCGGTGCTGCTGCCGCCGGCCCCATTGAGCGCATATAGAGAAGAGAACAGGAATCGCAGATCGCAGATAGGTGCGATCTGCGATTTCTGTTCTATAATTTATTGGATGAGCGCATAATAAGCGCTCATGTGTCCGATACCATTGCAAAGCAATGGTTTTATAAAATCGCTGGACACATGCGCAAATCGCGAAAAAACGGCCGTCTGACTAAGCCCTCAGGGGCAGAAATAGACCGCTATTACCTTGTAAGCATAAAGGGGTATTATTACTTTTCTGTGGCTGAAAGTAGGCATTATTACTTTGTGCGGGTGACACAAAGGGGAATTACTATTATGTGGGGCATAAAGGGGTATTATTACAGTATGAGGGCACAAATCAGGCACTACTTGTGTTGGGAACTATGTGGGAACTATTACTGTACATGAGCATTATTACTTGGTGTAGCACAAGAGGAAGCACTTTTGCTATGGGACCAGGAGAAAGGACGAAAAGTGCTGGTGAAAAGGCACAACACTCTAAACTAGGTAGAAACAGGACGTCATGGATTAAGTAGTGAAGACATTCTCTTTTATTGGACAATGTGCAAAGCCAGTATGTGAAAACGCTTTTTGGGGTCACACCCCTTTGTCAGTCAGGCCGGATTAAAAGATACAAACAATTGGAGATCTGGGGGTGACAAAGTTCCAAGTGTTTGTGGGAATTCAAGAAGTACTGTAAAGAGCAGGGTAACTGGGACCGGAGAAGTACTGTACTTCTTCCCTCCCAGTTACCAACAACCTGGTTCCACTCCATACGCAAAAACAAAAATCTGGTATCCTGGCGCAACTCCCCAATGCAAGTCGTGATATAATAGGATTAAATATGCAACTTCCTTTTTTTATTTAGTGAATTAAAAGCCAGCAAAAATATGCATTTTGGCGTGTAACCCTTCATCAGTCAGCTGGGAAATAACAGCATACAAACCGATAGAGGAAATAAAGAATGTATATTACGAAAGAGGAAGAGAGCATAAAAAAGAGAGGGAACATAAACTTTCTAATGTTAAAATCGCATTGTACAAAAATCGCAAGTTTGCGTTGCTGTGATTTTTGTGCCATGCGATTTTAACATTACAAGGTGCTATTGACATTTGAAAAAAGACACAGCGAAAAAAAACGCCAGTGGGTAAAGGCCCTTACAGAAGCAGGGCAAGCCATTTTTACTGCCTCGCATCCACGGGTAAAATGCATGCGCCCATGTGACTGTAGCCTAAAGCAAAATATGTCAAAGATTTACGTAAAATGATGATAAATCAAAATATATCCGATGGCAGAAATAGTGACAGAATGGTAGATGGCAATAGCTTAGGATAAAATGGATACAAAAAATGTATGTAACTAAAAAGTGCATAAATGCATCTAAAAAGTTTTATATTAAAATATAAAATATGTTGTACACGCATAACACACATATACACATACACATATACATGCACATGAACATATGTATGCACTTAAAAATTAAATTAAACATGTGGTATATTGATATGAAAATTAGGTGACCTCTCTTGTTAAAATGGGAAATAATGTTGGTTGATACCAAAATAATACATTACAACCACTAGCTAGGGGGTGGGAGGATGGGTGTAGTAGTTAGTGTTTTAGAGGACTGCTAGGTGGGATGGAGGGGGAATTGCGGGCTAATGGGAAAAGGAGATGAACTTACCATCACCTTTTGGGGCTGCGGAGGTATGGACCCAAAAGTGCTGGTGACACCTAGAAAGAAAAAATGGAGAAACGCACAATTAAATCGGCTGCAGAGACAAAGGCTTTGTGGGATATCTGATCTGGGTGGTGACACTGAAAGATGAGAGGAATGTAACTTACCAGGAGCAGAGAGGACTGGGGCTGTGACACCAGAAAAAGCGGAAGTGGACAGGGATCCCAAGTAAGAGATTTAAATGGGAGCCGAATTGGCAGGGAGCAGGTATATTGCACAATTGGGAGCAGGTATATCGAGGACAATGCACCAGCGCAGAGTAGGAGGGGCTGGAAGTTATAGGAAGTTGGCACATAATGAATGGAGTGGGTGAATTCACAGACGAGTTGGAACATGCACAGTGGGAAGAAGAGGTGATGGGAGGATCTGACGCTGCAGAGTGGCATGGTAAACATTTTATTTATGTGAGACTGTTAGACTGGTGGTGCGGTGCAGGCATGTGATGGATGGAGCCAGTAGGTAATAGGAAGAGGGATTTGGATATGGTGGGATTGGAAATTTTTATTTGACAGCTATGTTTATTAGAACCACCATAAAAGCTGCAGTCCAGTTTCATTGTTCACAACACCACTGCAAATGGAGGTGGCAGTGGGTATCAAAGGCAGTACACATAATGGGTGCTGTTAGACCAAATATCTTTAAGCTAATCACCTGCAAATGGTTCCAACAGACACAGAGGCTTGTAACAATTGTGCCACCTGTCTCTGGCTAGTGGACAATGAAGCTGTTTGAGTTGCTTGTGCTTGTCTGAAAACCAGATGATCCCCTCTACTGGTGGTCTGTTGAGAACATCTTGAGCCTGGTCACCTTGTGTGTGTGTCCTCATGCATCCACTGGTTCTATCAACTCTTAATAGTCTTGTTAAAATGGCCCAGGTGGTGGGCAGTTCGCCAATACAACCATTTAGCTTCTCGTATTTTAATAAATCGCCCCTTCTTTATTAACTGGATAAACTATATTTGATTGCACCTTGGAGGCATGTCTAGTGGTCAACAAGCACTTTTAGGGTCTCAGGTGACAAGGCTGTTCATCTAATCACCCAACAACTCTAAGCATTTGCATATCTGCCTGAGATGTAACTGCATGCCAAGTTTTGCACCCGAGTCTTCTATGTGCTTGATTTTTTTTACAAAGAGATTGTATATGTAGTATTTTTGGGGCTGACCATGGCTGCTAGCCATGCAGAGTAGCTAGGGAGGGTGGGTCCAAAGCAGATGTTTTGCACCCGGGTCCACGAGACTTTTGCTATGCCTTGGACATATTCTTGGTTCAACCCTTATTATATATTACCTATGTAACACTGCCATTTCAAGCATATGTTCTGTAGCATATATAAATCCATCAAAGTTACATGCATTGAGTGTGTGCAAAAACATCCAAACATGTAACTGGATGTTAAAAGTAAAGAATAAAAAAGGAACTGTAATTATAGAATGTAATTTTCTGGATAAGGGATTGAAAATCATCAACCATTCAAGGTGCTAACAGTCATCTGTGTACAGAAAGATTTGAAAACTCTGGAAGATGTCAGACTTTAGCTTTTTCTTCGCTTGTATTACTGATTTTTGTTGCTGAGAGAAAGCCTATTCAGGATGGTGTAATGAGTTATTTTACTGGCTGAATGGTACTTAGATGTTTATTCATCAAAGGTTGTTAATTATCTCTTGTAAGGTAAATAAGATGTCTTGCTATAGTATTCTGTGGGGCTTATTCATCAAACAGTGATTTAGACACTAATGAATAAGCCTCATTGAATATGTTAGTACGATGTCTTATTTATCGCACGTGAGATAAATAAGTCACTTTGATGAATATAACTGTTAGTCTTAAGCAAGAAAGCCAAGTTTGATGTTGAATTAATGTTTGATATTAATGAACGTTGGCAAATGTAAGCTTCTGATTAGTAACACTGAATTTGTCAAGGGTAAATGGTAAAAGGCACACAGCAGCATTATTAAGAATAGCTCTTAGGATAAACAATCGACCTAAAAGTGTCTTCTAAAGGTAAACAAACCAATCAATTTAAGAACGGCTAATTCAATAGCCATTATAATGATTTAATAAAATGTGCCAAAATATTGCAGCATGTTCTAGCGTTACCATTATTAGTGTGCTAAGGGGCTAAAAGTGAAAATATTGTTGACAACATTGCTTGTCAGACCGACATTAACAGCAGCATCTATTATACATATATACAGTGGCCAGAATTGTGGAATCCTTTTGGAAAAAATGCATTTTTGAGGTTTGATAGCTCATAGCACCACTTTTTTCTGGAGTAATGCCATAAAATTATATATTAATGGAAAGGTAATTTAATCAGGAATGTAATGCAATAACATTATGAAGGAGTTTTTATTAGGATAACAGGTATAAAGAAGAAAAGTGAAACACATAGAAAAATGATATATATATACAAGTTCTCCCCATGTCAGTTAATACCGAGTTGGGTAACCTTTAGGTTTAATTACAGCCTTAGGCTTCTTTCCCATGAGCGTATATCGGCCCGCCGATGTACGCTGTGATCTGATGCATTGGATTCCAATGCATCAGATCACATGGCTGTATTCTCGTCACGTAAAAGCGCCCAGCCAGCCAATATAGCGCCAGGCATTTTTATGTCGGGCTCCAAAGATAGTGCTGGAACTATCTTTTGGGTCGGAATACGTCAGCCGCTGCATGGGCTCCTATGGGAGCCCATGACAGCGTCCGGAGGTGGGAGGGAGTTCAGCAGCGTGGCTGCTAAAATCCCTCCCTCTGCTCTCCTCCTTGCTTGAGCTAAGCACCGCCCCATCCTGCCTCCTCCCACTGCTGGCTGTGGACAAGGGTCAGGGCAGTGGCAGAGCTAGGGGCAACGGCATTGTAGCCTCGGCGTATATGCGCCAGGGCCCATGCCATGTGAACGGAAGCACAAACGTTAGATTTGTGCGCCAGTTCAGGAGCTTTAACACCACAGATGGAAGTGTATATCAGCCGGATGTGAAAATGCCGGCCGATATACGCTCGGGAGAAAGAAGCCTTACAACCACTTTCCATGGAGTGAACCAAGTTTTCTAGTTCTGAAGCTGTTGTAATGTGAAACCAGTATTCCATTATTGCTTCTATTAATTGGGTTTTAAGGCTGGGTTGCTTCTAAGTGACAAGTTTCTTTACTAGGCTCCATAGATTTTCGATTTGGTTAAAATCTGAGCTATTCCCGGGCCAATCAATCAGTGGAATATGATTATCTTGACAACACTTTTTGCACAAAGCAGCAACATGGCAAGGAGCTGAATCCTGTTGAAATATAAATACTTCATTATCTTGAAAAAGATTATGTGTGGAAAGCTTCAATTTGGGCTCGAGTATTTCATTTATGTATTTTTGGGCATTTATATTCCCATTAATCACACAAATTCTGCCCACAACTTTTGCTGTTATACAACCCCAGATCATAACACTAATTGGGTGTTTCACGGTGGGGAAAATGCAAGCATGATGCACATCTTCTGCAGTTCTTCTCTATATGTATTTTATGCCATCCCAACGAAATAGGGAGATGATGGTCTCGTCACTCCAAAAAACACTGTTCCATTGTACCACTGCCCAGTTACATGGGTTTTAGCCCAGTTTAATATTTTCCGTCTTTGTTTGAGAAATAAAAGTGGCTTTTTTTGGGTGGAATTCTAGCATTTAGACCAAATTCCTGCCGTCACCTTCACATTGCATTCCGCCATTTTCTCTTGTATACACCTAGATGATTTTCTTCTGTCACCTAGGCACCGTTTCATTTTTCGATTATCTCTTGCCGTTGTGCACTTTTTTCTGCCTTTACCAAACTGGTTTTGTAGTGACCGAGTCTCCTTATACATCTTCAAAAATTCAGAAATGCCACCTTTTTTATGTTTTCACCAATGTTTCTTCTAATGTCTTCATAACTGTGTCCTTGTTCACTTAATTTTACATGACTTCCTTGGTACCAGTCAACTCTTTGCGCCATTTATTTTATTTTTTACTATTTACAAGCTCACTAAATGAAAGAACACAAAAAACACCAAACAACTTGATAGCAATCAAATAACACAATGACAAATTAGCTCCTCTCAGCTCCAATACATGTCGTCAATAGCTGAAATCTACTGTGGCCTGATTGGTTCATTGTCAAAACAAGATGACACCTCATTGGCTCTCTAAACATTCATGCTCATTGGCTACATTCAAATGAGGAAATCTAATTCATATTAACCTCAGTCAGTTGTGCTTCCCTATTCTGGTTATTTGGCTATAACTTTTGATAGAATATAGATAATTCAACAAACTTTGTTGTATTACATTCCTGATTAAATTACCTTTCCATTGCTATACATACTTATGGTATTACTTCACAATAAAAGGATGTTTTGAGCCATCAAACCTGAAAAGTACACTTTTTACAAAAGGTTACCTCAATTCTGCCACTAGTGTGTGTGTGTATATATATATATATATATATATACACACACACACACACACACACACACATACATACACACACACGTGGCAGAATTGAGGTAATCATTATATATATATATATATATGTATTGTGAGGGATTAGCGTTTAGGATCGGTAGCAACCTGGGCATAAGCAGTCGGAGACAGTGACACATGGGATACAGTCTTTAGTCCAGGCTTCGCCTGGGTTTATTTCAGTGCAAGCAAAGCAAAATACAGGCCTTAACTTCAGGCCAACATAAAGTAAATCCTGCTCGTCTGAGCACTTACTAAACATGGAGCGTCCCTGTCTACACACTTGTAAACAAATGGTTCCTGCCCACAGCCAGCCAGGACTCTAAGACCTGCAAAGGTCTCAGCTCACTTCCTCCAGGACTTGTAGGCCCAGGCTTTATAAGGCCTGGTACCAGCCTCACCTGGTACGTGGGAGTGGCCATCCCACCCTTCCATGACCACTCCAGGAAAGGCCGGCTCGGATTATGTGGCTTGGAGCCACTTACACACTAAAACGTGTCAGTAACTTAATGTTACTGACACCATACTGCCGGCTTCCTCCACCGAGCCCAGGCTGCTCGGTGGCACGTATCTGCCCAAGTGCTCCCCAAAGCCGCATAGGAGCGCATCCTAGGCGAAATGTAACGGCCCTCCAGCACTATGCCGGTCACTGTCTCACAATATATATATATATATATATATATATATATATATATATGATAAAGCAATATTCAGCCTCCACTCTCTACCCATGGACATGCAATAATTTCCATTAGAAACCAGCCAGAAAGATTGTGAATCTGCCACAGAGTTGACACAAGTCCTACTAGAGACGATGTGCACCCCCAAGATTTACTAACAGGTAAGGATGGGGTACATAGGCTGGAGGGACAGATTCCGAAATTCAGGACTGTCCTGCCAAATCCGAAACAGTTGGGAGGCCTAAAGATTGGACAAATAAATATTTTACAAATCTGAGGAGTCAAACTCATTTTCGTCAATGGCCACATCAGACTTATGGCTGCCTTCAAAGGACCAATTGTAATTGTAAGACTGTAATGCAAGGCTTATTAACACAAGCATATTTGTGCAGCATATTAAGAGTGCAGTCAATGATTACACACCAGAATAAATCATTGAAGTGAATGGGCCAGCACGAATACACAGGAAATGCACACCATTTTAATAAGCCCTTCTGCGGTCTTTTTTGCGTGCACAAATTTGCAGTGTATATGCACACATAAAAACACACTGGAGCCCCTGAAAAACGCGGACATAAGCAATTTTCAGTCAGGCAAATACACAGCATATTTGTACAAAGGAAATGTGCGTATGCCTGTGTGAATGAGCCCGAATAGTGACCTCTATAGTGGCCACAGTAGTAACAGTGATCCCCATAGTGGCCCTAGTAGTAATCGTGATTCCCAATAATGACCTAGTAGTAATAGTGATACCCCTATTGGCCTCTGGCTGGCCAACATCCCTACAGGCTTTCCATTCTTTTAGGCCTCATGTCCAGGGGGAAAATCAGGCCCGCTACGGATTCTCCATGGAGAATCCGTAGCGGGTCCCTCCTGCTCCGCGGACATGAGGGTTGAAAATAAGAATAAACTCACCTCTCGCACGCTCCCGATCTTCGCGGCTTCATCTTCTATCCGTCACTGACGGATCTTCTTTCTTCGGCCCGGCGGATGTGCACGGCACGCCGGTTACGTGCCGCGCGCATGCGCCGGCCCAAAGAAAAAAGATCCGGCCGTGACGGAGAGAAGATGAAGAAGGGAAGATCCGGAGCAGGTGAGTATATTCTGATTTTGGTCTCCCGCGGGTCTGGACGGCTTCCATAGGCTTCAATAGAAGCCTGCGGGAGCTGTCCCCGCGGGAGACCCGCACCTAAATGGAGCATGGTCCGGATTTTTTCATGCTCCATTTTTTTTTAAAATCACTTTTATTGACCATCCGCGGGTATTTATCTACCCGGGGGTGGTCAATGCATCCCTATGGGGTGCGGATCCGCATGCGGGTGATCCGCTGCGGATTTAAAATAGTCTTTTGCCCGTGGACATGAGGCCTTAGCCTGCAGTTACAGTCCGGCATCGACAATAGCTGCAGCTGCTGCTGTGTCTGTGCCCACTGACCTTTCTCCTCAGCGTCTGCTCTGTGTACAGGACAGCGCACACAAATGCTGAGGGGAGAGATCAGCAGTCACAGACTCTACATTGTTACTGCCGGACTGGTGCTGCAACTGAGTGTTAGTAGAATGCCTGTTAGGTTTGCTGCATGGCTGGCGCACCCCATAAAATGTGTCCACTGGTCTTGTTTTGACATGTGTGATGTAGGAGGTCCATGCACTAGGTAATGTTGTGCAAAATTCACTGAAAAAGGGAATATACAAAAAAAAGAAAAAAAAAATCACAGAAAGGTCATATACTTACCAATGTACTAATACAAGAAGGCAGGTAAAAGCACCACATTCATCAACATGCAGACAGCCAAACTGCTAAATGGAGGAGCATTGCACAGAAGCAAGGTACTGATGAACAACCACTCACACACCTTTCTGACACCGAGGGGGTGGCTGCTTAGCAGTTAAGTATTATACTAGCACACAGCTATAACATTCAGAGGGCGTCAGGCCACATAGTACGTGTAGTGTTTACAACCTTTTAGTAATGCCATATTTCAGTTCAGCGGGCTGCCCTGCACCCTATAGGTGAATCACACTGGCACTGGTATCCTGGGCTCCCCTATCATTCAATGCCACACTGCAAATTACTGATATGTATTGATAAATACGAAATATTGGTTAATATTTTGGCCAAAATACACAAGCTCACAACCCACGTCAAGGGTCCTTGTCCTCTTTGGAGTCTCTATACTAACATCCATTTAAAAATCACTGATAAAGGACTAGGACCCTTGACCTGGGTTTGTGAGCCACCCCCTCAGTAGTAGCAAGGTGTGTGAGTGGTTGTTCATCAATACCTTGCACCTGTGCAATGCTCCTCCATATGACAGTTTGGCTGTCTGCATGTTGAGGGATGTGGTGCTTTTATTTGCCCTCTTGTATTAGTATATTGGTAAGTAATTTAGTGCAGAGAATCTGCAGCATAGAAATTATTCCTATTTTACTTTATTCCCCTAATTATCAACTGCATACAAGAACACAGTTGCTGAGGTCGGTATATCATAAGCAACATTATACAGAGTCTGTTGCTTGATAACCTATGTTTACATCAAGTTTTTATATTAAGTATAAATATATAAATAGCAACATGGAATATATATATATATATATATACATATATTTGTAGCAACTTGGGGGTATTAAGCTCACAGAACGCCATCTGTTCTCCACCTAGATGGACCTTAGTAACCCATGTGTAGGCCAGAATTTGTGGCAGAACTCAGGAAGCTCATTTATATTTGTGACATCACAGACAGAATAACAGAAACTTCGTACTGTTGTTAATAGTCACAGCACACATATTTATCCCTGGCCCTCTGGCACCACAGGCAGGATTATAATGATAGGTATTACCTTGCAATTATACATCTGGAGGCAGGTAACACTGGATCATACCATTGAGAATGGGTGATGGGAACAGTTAAGCTTCTCCTCTCTCTTTCCTCTCCATGCCCAATCACTACTGCAGTCACTAGATAATGTTTACAACACTTTGGCAATGTCAATGAGTCTTTTCTGACTTTAGTTTTCTTATATCCAGGTGCTTGCTATAAAGCAAATCTCTCAAACTGCTGTACAGGCAACATAGCTTCTAGTGCAAGCATATAATTGAAATAAAATACAAAATATATTCTCAGAAAATAAAAACAATTTATATTTAATTATTGATGACATCAAGAGCATCCCTCCATCCTTTTAGCTTGCTTATTCAGATTGTACAGTGAATAGTATCTGCTTTTACAATAAATATAAACTTCTTTATATGTCTCCTCACATACCGTACAGTGTAAGAATATAGTATGTCACTTTGTTCTAATGTCAGTAACAGCAGAAATTGATGATTTATATGCATAGTGTAGTATAGTAATGTGGACATAAATCTATGAATACATGGAGTAGATGTACTGTATATCATATTTATAGGACTAGAAAATGTAGCATATAAACCTAGGATAATAATAGGAATGATACATTAGTCTGCAATTATTTGTTATGTATATTCTAGTTGTGTACATATAAGTTATCCTTAGCAAAAGGTAATAATACAGTTCAATATGTTTGTCATCCACAAACTATGAGATGGTAAATGGGATTTGTGCACAACATTTTACATTTAAATGTGTCAGGCGGTTATGTTTAACGTGTCTGCTTAATGCAACTATTTCTAAATTCGATTTATTTGCATAATAAGTAAGGAAGTATACAGCATCTTAACATGCAAAATGTCTGAGTAGCTCAGGAAGCCTTGATACACCGCTACGAATAACATAATACAGAATCATCACCTAGCCCATCTTACAGGTGCCTGAATGTCATAGAGGCTAATACATCTGAAATTCATGATTCATGGACCATGAACTTTCTTTAGCATCGTTCATATTTGACAGGTTATTACAGTGACGTATATTTAGTAATGCATTTATGTATCAGAAGGATTTATTTTGCTGGCAGAAATACAATGCAACATAACAGTTGATACAATGAGTATTCTGTCAAGGCTGGCACTTAAGGCATGTATTCAATCAGTGCAGTGGAAGAAAACAGACTTTCGCCCTTGTAAACAACTGAATGATAATGAAAATTCTTTCTTTTTAAGTTTAGGATGTTCGCTCACATTGTATGCTTTTCAGACATCAATGTATTGTGGGGACTATCCATCATGAGTTCATGATATAAGTAATATATAGCAAGCACTAAACAAATGTTCATCATGTTATGAACGTTCATTGAGCAAGACAAAAACTCATACATAATTTGCATAATGTGGCCACTCCAATACAAAGTGAATGACTTTTCATTCCAGATAATCGAATGCTACATCTGTAACAAGCTGTAACTTATTCTTATAGCTAGATCAGTGGTTCCCAAAATGGTCTATATGGACTCTCAGGGGTCGATTTTGACTTGCTGGGAGGGTCATGTCAGCAAGCAAAAATTTTGGGGGTGCACGAGAAGTAAATGTGAGCGGACCCCATTTAGGCAGGTCATCATCAACATTTAGGCGTTCTATAAATGACATAATACACCTCACACAGATTGTGTACATAAAACTTATAATAGACATAGAAATTACTTACCTCTTTGATATTTCATAAAATTGTTTATTGTAGAGTTTGTGCAAAATTTCTGGGGCTCTGGCGATAGACAAAACAGACCTGCATAGTAAATAATTACCCTATAAAGTTTCTACAGCACATAGTTTTCACGTGATCCGCCACAGCCCAAGAAGTTTTGTGCGAACTATAGTTTTCTGCTTTGTGGTGTGCTATGTTCATGTGCAAGTTTTTACAAGTTTTCATACGGGCAGCAACGCATTGTGCGTGTAGCTGTTTCTTATCCTGCATTATGGACTATTGCAAGAATGTTTTTAATAGCTTTTCCATCTGTAGTTTCAGCGCAGTCGCCAATCTTCTTATGAAAAAAAGAAATCGATTGAGAGTATATTTCACTAATTTGAAGGCAAATATTGAACAATTGCTATCAGAGCATCAGGCTCATCCCTCCCATTAGCAGCATTGTGTCTTAATAATAATATTAATCTTTATTTATATAGTGCCAACATATTTTGCAGCGCTTACAAAACAGGGTGGAACAGATGCAAAAAAAAAATTACAAAAACCACGGTTACATGTAGTAATCAATTGATGGCAACAGTAGAGATGAGGGTCCTGCTCCAGTGAGCTTTCATACTACAAATAATGGAGTGATATAGCAGGTAAAGGGGCTGGAGATGTGCAAGGTATGGCGAGGGGGAGAGTGTGGGATGCTATACACATAGACAATGATCATACTTAAGCCATATGGTGGCTGAATCGGTATGACTGCAGGGGATGGTTGATTATGGCTTGCAGGGTTTGCAATCAGTAGGACAGGGAGCATGTTATCAGGCAGAGTAAAGAGGGGTTTGGTTTAGGAGATATGGTATGCCTCCCTGAAGAGGTGCATTTTTAAAGCACCCCTGAACTTGTGTGTGTCAGGGATTGCCCGGATAGTTTGGAGTAGTGCGTTCCAGGGGACTGGTGCTGCTCTGGAGATATCTTGGAGGTTCAATTAAAGGGGTACTTAATCTGATTTCATTAGTGGAGCGGAGGGTGCTGGCTGGGTGGTGGATTGAGATGAGGGAAGCAATGTAGGGTGCCGCAGTGCTATGGAGAGCTATGTGGATGCAGGTAGTAAGTTTGAATTGAATTCTATGCTTGATGGGCAGCCAGTGCAATGACTCGCACAGGGCACAGGCATCCTTGTAACATATGGACAGGAAGATGAGCCTAGTTGCCACATTCAGAATGGATTGGAGAAGGGAGAGTCGGGCACGGGGAGGTCAATCAGAAGCAAGTTGCAATAATTGAGCTGAGAGTAGATGAGGGCAACAGTGACTGTTTTTTAGCGTGCCCATGGTAAGAAAAGGGCAGATTCTTGCAATCTTCCTGAGGTGCAGGTAACATATTCGGACGAGAGATTGGATGTAGGGGGTAAAGGAGACATCATAATCTAATATAACCCCAAGGCAGCGGCCGTGCTCTCGGGAATTATGGTGGCACCACACACTGAGATGGAGATGTCAGATTGAGGTTGGCTAGCAGAGGGTAGAAACACCAGTAGGTCAGTTTTTGAGAGGTTAAGGCCTCATGTCCACGGGGAAAATCAGGCCCGCTACGGATTCTACATGGAGAATCCGTAGCGGGTCCCTCCTGCCCCGCAGACATGAGCGCTTAAAATAAGAATTAATAAGAATTAACTTACCCACAGCGGGCCGGGCACCTCTTCTCTTCTTCACGGCCGGATCTTCTTTCTTCAGCCGGTGGATGTACTCGGCACGTCGGCACATCCGTCGAACCGAAGCAAGAAGATCCGGCCGTGAGCAAGAGAAAACGTGCCCGGCCCGCTGCGGGTAAGTTATTGTTATTTTAGGTCTCCCGCAGATCCGGACAGCTTCCATAGGCTTCAATAGAAGTCCCCGTGGGAGACCCGCATGAAAATGAAGCATGTCGCGTTTTTTTACATGCTCCATTTTTAAAAAATTCACTTTTATTGACCATCCGCTGGTATTTATCTACCCGCGGGTGGTCAATGCATCCCTATGGGGTGCGGAGCGGCGGGCGGGAGAAGAGTTAAAATCCGCTGCGGATTTTAATTCTTCTTTTGCCCGTGGACATGAGGCCTAAGTTTTAAGTGGAGAGAAGACATAGTATGAGAGACAGCGGACAGACAGTCAGTGGTATGGTGATGCTGAATGAGCATTCAGATAGGTATGAGGAAAACCAGAAAAGAGCAGTGTCCTATAGGCCCATGGAGTGAAGCATGTTGAGGAGGAGTTTGTGGTCAACAGTATCAAATGCTGCGGAGAGGTCAAGGAGTATCAGCAGGGAGTATTTGCCCCTCGATTTAGCCGTCAGAAGGTTGTTTGACACTATAGTCAAGTGTAGAGGGCGGGAACTGGACTGAAGGGGGTCAAGAAGAGATTTTTCTGATAGATAACTAATAAGGCGAGAGTAAACCAGTCATTTTAATAGTTTGGAGATGAAGGGGAGATTTGAGATGGATCGGTATTTGGCAGCACAGGACGAGTCAAAAGTTGGTTTCTTTAGCAGTAGTGATATGATGGAGGGCTTGAATGAGCAGGGAAAAATACCAAGGGTCAGAGAAAGGTTGAATATGGTGGTGAGGTAGGAGATGACCAGGGAGAGAGACCGGAGGAGGTGTGAAGGAAAATGATCACCAGCGCAGGTAGTGGGGCAAGCAGAGGAAAGCAATCTGTATTAATTTTATGTAAGAATTTTACTAGGTTCAGATTTTCAAATCCAAATATTTACTTGTGTCTCTTTAAAAAGAACTGAATACATTTTTTTTCATGTTTTTCTTTTTTATAATTCTCCAGGATTGAAAGGATTAATTAATAAACTTAATATGGGGACATTTTTTCCAAGCTGCTGATCTGTACAGTATTTCTTGACCTTGTGTCATGTGCAGCCTGACTGCAGCCATGTATTCATATAATGTGCAGGATACCGTGAAGAGAGTGGTGGCCCATTTAGATTTCTAACCATAAAAATAGAGACATTTTTTGAAAGCAGTTTGGTGCACAGTTATGTTACTATTAGAGATGAGCGAACGTACTTGTCCGAGCTTGATACTCGTTCAAGTATTAGCGTGTTCGAGATGCTCGTTACTAGAGGCGAGCACCACGCGATGTTTGAGTTACTTTCACTTTCATCTCTGAGACGTTAGCGCGCTTTTCTGGCCAATAGAAAGACAGGGAAGGCATTACAACTTCCTTCTGTGATGTTCCAGCCCTATACCACCCCCCTGCAGTGAGTGGCTGGCGAGATCAGGTGTCACCAGAGTATATAAATCGGCCCCTCCCGCGGCTCGCCACAGATGCATTCTGACATAGCTCAGGGAAAGTGCTGCTGATGCTGGAGCTGCTATAGGGAGAGTGTTAGGAGTGATTTTAGGCTTCAAGAACCCCAACGGTCCTTCTTAGGGCCACATCTGACCGTGTGCAGTACTGTTGAGGCTGCTTTTTGCAGTGTTGCACATTTTTTTTTTTGTAGTATATCGGCCGTGCAGAGCATTGCGTCCTCAGTCTGCAGTAATTTTACATAGTATAGGGCCAGTAGTGCTGGGGCAGGGACAGTGAAAAAGGTGAAAGAGATATACTGTCTATATAGGCAGTGGGCTTTTTCCAAAAAATTTGAGAAAAAAAATCTATTTGGGCTGCCTGTGACCGTCCTCAGTGTACTGCGTCTCTGCTGGGGGTAGTAGTCCTAATTAATACGTAGCCAGCTAAGTGTTACAGCAGGCTTGCGCAAAATTCTTTCCTGGCTCTGCGTTGCCCAATACATCATCGCTGTCATCCTGTCCAGAGGGAAACAGTCTGCAGTAATTTTACATAGTATAGGGCCAGTAGTGCTGAGGCAGGGACAGTGAAAAAGGTGAAAGACATATACTGTCTATATAGGCAGTGGACTTTTCCCAAAAAATTTGGGACAAAAAAATCTATTTGGGCTGCCTGTGACCGTCCTGAGTGTACTGCGTCTCTACTGGGGGTAGCAGTCCTAATTAATACGCAGCCAGCTAAGTGTTACAGCAGGCTTGCGCAAAATTCTTTCCTGGCTCTGCTGTGCGTTCCGTAAGCGAAGTCAGCCTCCAACCACAGGCCAATAAGCGGCACATTTAATTACAGCGTTCTGTTTCTGCACTACTGGTAATACACCATGCTGAGGCGTAGGGGTAGGCCTAGAGGACGTGGACGCAGGCGAGGACGCGGAGGCACAAGTCAGGGTGTGGGCACAGGCCGAGCTCCTGATCCAGGTGTATCGCAGCCGACTGCTGCGGGATTAGGAGAGAGGCATGTTTCTGGCGTCCCAAGATTAATCTCACAATTAATGGGTCCACGCGGTAGACCTTTATTAGAAAATGAGCAGTGTGAGCAGGTCCTGTCGTGGATGGCAGAAAGTGCATCCAGCAATCTATCGACCACCCAGAGTTCAGCGCCGTCCACTGCTGCAACTCTGAATCCTCTGGCTGCTCCTCCTCCTTCCTCCCAGCCTCCTCACTCCATTACAATGACACATTCTGAGGAGCAGGCAGACTCCCAGGAACTGTTCTTGGGCCCCTGCCCAGAATGGGCAGCAATGGTTCCTCTCCCACCGGAGGAGTTTGTCGTGACCGATGCCCAACCTTTGGAAAGTTCCCGGGGTCCGGGGGATGAGGCTGGGGACTTCCGGCAACTGTCTCAAGAGCTTTGAGTGGGTGAGGAGGACGATGACGATGAGACACAGTTGTCTATCACTCAGGTAGTAGTAATTGGAGTAAGTCCGAGGGAGGAGCGCACAGAGGATTCGGAGGAAGAGCAGCAGGACGATGAGGTGACTGACCCCACCTGGTTTGCTAAGCCTACTGAGGACAGGTCTTCAGAGGGGGAGGCAAGTGTAGCAGCAGGGCAGGTTGGAAGAGCCAGTGCGGTGGCCAGGGGTAGAGGCAGGGCCAGACCGAATAATCCACCAACTGTTTCCCAAAGCACCCCCTCGCGCCATGCCACCCTGCAGAGGCCGAGGTGCTCAAAGGTCTGGCAGTTTTTCACTGAGAGTGCAGACGACCGACGAACAGTGGTGTGCAACCTTTGTCGCGCCAAGATCAGCCGGGGAGCCACCACCACCAGCCTCACCACCACCAGCATGCGCAGACATATGATGGCCAAGCACCCCACAAGGTGGGACGAAGGCCGTTCACCACCTCCGGTTTGCACCACTGCCTCTCCCCCTGTGCCCCAACCTGCCACTGAGATCCAACCCCCCTCTCAGGACACAGGCACTACCGTCTCCTGGCCTGCACCCACACCTTCACCTCCGCTGTCCTCGGCCCCATCCACCAATGTCTCTCAGCGTCGCTAGTGCAAGTGTTGGAGCGCAAGCGCAAGTACGCCACCACGCATCCGCACGCTCAAGCGTTAAACGTGCACATAGCCAAATTGATCAGCCTGGAGATGCTGCCGTATAGGCTTGTGGAAACGGAGTCTTTCAAAAGCATGATGGCGGCGGCGGCCCCGCGCTACTCGGTTCCCAGTCGCCACTACTTTTCCCGATGTGCCGTCCCAGCCCTGCACGACCACGTCTCCCGCAACATTGTACGCGCCCTCACCAACGCGGTTACTGCCAAGGTCCACTTAACAACAGACACGTGGACAAGCACAGGCTGGCAGGGCCACTATATCTCCCTGACGGCACATTGGGTGAATTTAGGGGAGGCTGGGACAGAGTTAGAGCCTGGGAACGCTCACGTCCTACCCACCCCCAGAATTGCAGGCCCCAGCTCGGTGGTGGTATCTGCGGCGGTGTATGCTTCCTCCACTAAACCACCCTCCTCCTCCTCCTACGCAACCTTTGTCTCGCAATCAAGATGTGTCAGCAGCAGCACGTCGCCAGGAGTCGGTGTCGCGCGGCGTGGCAGCACAGCGGTGGGCAAGCGTCAGCAGGCCGTGCTGAAACTACTCAGCTTAGGAGAGAAGAGGCACACGGCCCACGAACTGCTGCAGGGTCTGACAGAGCAGACCGACCGCTGGCTTGCGCCGCTGAGCCTCCAACCGGGCATGGTCGTGTGTGACAACGGCCGTAACCTGGTGGCGGCTCTGCAGCTCGGCAGCCTCACGCACGTGCCATGCCTGGCCCACGTCTTTAATTTGGTGGTTCAGCGCTTTCTGAAAAGCTACCCATGCTTGTCAGACCTGCTCGGAAAGGTGCGCCGGCTCTGCGCACATTTCCGCAAGTCCCACATGGATGCTGCCACCCTGCGCACCCTGCAACATCGGTTTCATCTGCCAGTGCACCGACTGCTGTGCGACGTGCCCACACGGTGGAACTCTACGCTCCACATGTTAGCCAGGCTCTATGAGCAGCGTAGAGCTATAGTGGAATACCAACTCCAACATGGGCGGCGCAGTGGGAGTCAGCCTCCTCAATTCTTTACAGAAGAGTGGGCCTGGTTGGCAGACATCTGCCAGGTCCTTGGAAACTTTGAGGAGTCTACCCAGATGGTGAGCGGCGATCCTGCAATCATTAGCGTCACCATTCCTCTGCTATGCCTCTTGAGAAGTTCCCTGCAGTATGTCGCTGGATAGTCAGAGCACCCTCCTGTCTATATCTCAGCGCGTTGAGAAGGAGGTGGAGGAGCATGAGGAGGAGGGGGAAGTGACAGCTTGGCCCACTGCTGAGGGTACCCATGCTGCTTGCCTGTCATCCTTTCAGCGTGTATGGCCTGAGGAGGAGGAGGATCCTGAAAGTCATCTTCCTAGTGAGGACAGCCATGTGTTGCGTACAGGTACCCTGGCACATATGGCTGACTTCATGTTAGGATGCCTTTCTCGTGACCCTCGCGTTACACGCATTCTGGCCACTACGGATTACTGGGTGTACACACTGCTCGACCCACGGTATAAGAAGAACCTTTCCACTCTCATACCCGAAGAGGAAAGGGGTTTGAAAGTGATGCTATACCACAGGACCCTGGCAGACAAGCTGATGGTAAAATTCCCATCCGAGAGCGCTAGTGGTAGAAGGCGCAGTTCCGAGGGCCAGGTAGCAGGGGAGGCGCAGAGATCAGCCAGCATGTACAGCAAAGGCAGGAGAGCACTCTCTAAGGCCTTTGACAGCTTTATGGCTCCCCAGCAAGACTGTGTCACCGCTCCCCAGTCAAGGCTGAGTCGGCGGGAGCACTGTAAAAGGATGGTGAGGGAGTACGTAGCCGATCGCACGACCGTCCTCCGTGACGCCTCTGCCCCCTACAACTACTAGGTGTCGAAGCTGGACACGTGGCCTGAACTCGCGCTCTACGCCCTGGAGGTGCTTGCTTGTCCTGCGGCTAGCGTCTTGTCAGAGAGGGTGTTTAGTGCGGCTGGGGGAATCATCACAGATAAACGTACCCGCCTGTCAACCGACAGTGCCGACAGGCTTACACTCATAAAGATGAACAAAGCCTGGATTTCCCCAGACTTTTCTTCTCCGCCAGCGGACAGCAGCGATACCTAAACAATTCGTAGGCTGCACCTGCGGATGGAAGCATCGTTCTCTATCACCATCAAAAATGGGGATGTTTTAGCTTCATCAATCTGTGTATTATATTCATGCTCCTCCTCCTGCTCCTCCTCCTGAAACCTCACGTAATCACGCCGAACGGGCAATTTTTCTTAGGCCCACAAGGCTCAGTCATATAATTTTTGTAAACAATTTTTATACGCTTCAATGCTCATTAAAGCGTTGCAACTTGCACCTGAACCAATTTTTATTCTAACTGGGCTGCCTCCAGGCCTAGTTACAAATTAAGCCACATTAACCGAAGCGATTAATGGGTTTCACCTGCCCTCTTGGTTGGGCATGGGCAATTTTTCTGAGGTACATTAGTACTGTTGGTACACCAATTTTTTGGGGCCCTCGCCTACAGTGTAATCCAATTAATTTTTTGCCCACCTGCATTAAAGCTGACGTTACATCAGCTGTGCTGGGCACTGCAATGGGATATATTTATGTACCGCCGGTGGGTTTCAGGGAGCCACCCATGCTGTCGGTCCACACGGAGTTGTAACTGCATGTGTCCACTTCTAAAGAACCCCAGTCTGACTGGGGCATGCAGTGTGGGCCGAAGCCCACCTGCATTAAACATGACATTACCTCAGCTGTGCTGCGCAATGCAATGGGATATATTTATGTACCGCCGGTGGGTTCCAGGGAGCCACACATGCTGTCGGTCCACACGGAGTTGTAACTGCATGTGTCTACTTCTAAAGAACCCCAGTCTGACTGGGGCATGCAGTGTGGGCCGAAGCCCACCTGCATTTAACATAACATTACCTCAGCTGTGATGGGCAATGCAATGGGATATATTTATGTACCGCTGGTGGGTTCCAGGGAGCCACCCATGCTGTGAGTCCACAGGGACTTCACAATAGGGAGTTGTACCTGCCTGTGTCTATGAATTAAAAACCCCGGTCAGGTTGGGGCATGCAGTGTGGGCCGAAGCCCACCTGCATTTAATCTGACGTTAGCTCTGCTGTCCATGGCACTGCAATGGAATACATTTATGTACAGCCGGTGGGTTCCAGGGAGCCACCCATGCTATGGGTGCACACGGAATTCCCATTGCGGAGTTGTACCTGCCTGTGACTATTTATAAAAAAACGCGGTCTGAGTGGGGCATGCAGACACCTTGACAGAATGAATAGTGTGTGGCAAATAGGTTCCCCATTGCTATGCCCCCGTGTGCAGCTCCAGATGGAGGTGGCACAGGATTGGATTTCTCATTGCTTCTGTACAGCATTGTGGGCTATCGCCCCGCCCCTTTTAAAGAGGGTCGCTGCCTAGCCGTGCCAACCCTCTGCAGTGTGTCCCTGTGGTTCCTCCTCATGGCAGATGCACTTATAAATAGACATGAGGGTGGTGTGGCATGAGGGCAGCTGAAGGCTGCGCAGGGACAATTTGGTGTGCGCTGTGGACACTGGGTCGTGCAGGGGGGGGGGGGGGGGGTTGTGCAGCATGTAACCCAGGAGAAGTGGCAGCGGAGTGACATGCAGTCAGTGATTGTGCTTTGTTGGAGGTAGTGTGGTGCTTAGCTAAGGTATGCATTGCTAATGAGGGCTTTTCAGAAGTAAAAATTGTTGGGAGGGGGGGGGCACTCTTGCCGCTATTGTGGCTTAATAGTGGGACATGGGAACTTGAGATGCAGCCCAACATATAGCCCCTCGCCTGCCCTATCCGTTTCTGTGTCGTTCCCATCACTTTCTTGAATTGCCCAGATTTTCACAAATGGAAACCTTAGCGAGCATCGGCGATATACAAAAATGCTCGGGTCGCCCATTGACTTCAATGGGGTTCGTTATTCGAAACGAACCCTCGAGCATCGCAAAAATTTTGTCCCGAGTAACGAGCACCCGAGCATGTTGGTGCTCGCTCATCTCTAGTTACTATCAAATTTATGGCATCAAATCTTTCACAGTCACTGTTTAACACTACATTATAAAATATGTACAAATTTACATTTTTCTGTTCTCCACCCTGGTTTTTTCACTCCACTTCTACTATCAGTTGCTTCTCCAATCCTCCTCCAAACTCTTTCTTATCTAAATCCTTCTTCCTTTGTTGAAATCTGCATCAAAATCAGCATGTATAACATGCGAATGTGCTGCTGATTTTGGTGCAGATTTGCCCCTCTCACTTGAAAGCGTGAAATCTATGGTGAAAATTTGCAGCATAAGTTGGCATGCTTTGGTTTTAACATTCATATCACAGTCAGTATATGCTGAAGATTTTCTTCCACAAAGTATGATTAAGATTTCTTGAAATCTCATCCACATTGCTTGTACAGTAAATTGCCGAAATTTTTTTGTAGGCAATTCTGCTGCAGAATATCATTAGCATTTATATTACATGCAGGTTTACTTTAAATTGGCAGTTCTACCTCTACTAGAGATGAGCGAACGTGTCCGTAACGGACACATCCGCACCCGGACACCGGCTTTAGCGAACACTGGAGTGTTCGCGCGTAAGTGTCCGGGTGCCGCCGGAGGGCGGGGAGATGCGCGGCGGCGCGGGCGGCAGTAGCGGGGAACAGGGGGGAGCCCTCTCTCTCTCCCTCTCCCCCCCGCTCCCCGCCGCACCCCCCCGCGCTGCCACGGTGGCCCCCGAACTTTTTCGCCCGAACACCGAGGTGTTCGCAAAGTTCGGTGTTCGGGCGAAAAAGGGGCGGGGCCGAACGTGTTCGCTCATCTCTAACCTCTACCCCTTCCACTTTATACATTTTCAATTGCTGCTCCTCCTCCTCACCACAATGCAGCCTGTTCTGGGTATGTAGATTACTGCCAACAGGGAGCAGATGCCAGTTGTGAGCAGGTTCGGGAATGTAAAATAAAAAATGAGGCTATACTCAAGTTGCCTTTTGCTCTCCCACTGCTCTGGTCTCTTTCCCTTCAGACTCTCTGCTTGCCTCCCAGTAGCCATTCACATACCAACTATGTACGTGACTGCTGGTGCCAATCCCTGGCCTCAGCACTGGTTTGACTGAGGCCAGTGATTGGCCACAGTGCTCAAGTCCTTAGATGGCATGTGATCGCACTATCTGTAGGAAGGAGGGACCAGAGCGATGTGGGCTGCAGCAGTGAGTGGAAAGAAAAGTGAATTGTGAATTATTACAGAGTAGGATATAAAGGGGATATTATTACAAAGTAGGGGCATAAAAGGGGCATTATTACTGGATGGGGGAATAAAGTAGACATTATTTTTGAGTGGGTGCATAAGTGGAGCATTATTACAAAGTGGGCGCATAAATGGGGGCACTTTGTTGTGGTGGTAGTGGTGGGGGGCACTAAAATTGGCACTTACAGTGTGGGGCCTAAGGAAGAATCAAAAGTGGAATAGTATTACTCTATAAGGTGCCATTATTACTATTAATGAGGAGATTGTGTAGAGATTTGGGCAACAAAGGGAGAGTCCTGGAAAAGCAAGTAGTCAAAGGTATCTGCATGTCACATTCTGAAAACAAAACGTTACGCTGGAAGAAGTTGTTATGGCTGCCTGGGTCAGAAGAATAAGAAAAAGGAAAGTGAACAATAGCAATCACAGATGATGACATCTATGCTCACTGGATATATCTGTACTGTAGTCATTAATAATAATGTCTGCATAGTGCCTCTGTAGAAAAGGTATCATTTTATTGTCTCTCTATTGTAGTAGTATTGAACTTTGTATAATGGTCTTTTTTGGTAGCACAAAGAAAAGCATCTGGATGCTGCTCTGATTAGGCAGATTCCTTAAAGAGTACCTGTCATCATCTATTAGCCCCATAAACTATGTTATGGATCAAAGGTGATGTTATATATCAAAGGAGATGGAACGGGAGTTCTGGGGAGCAGTACCACAACTTTACAGTGTGACTGTTTTTAGTCTGTTGTGTGCATGCGCTCTCCCATTCTGCTCTATAGGAGAGCACAAGCAGACAGGTGACTGAAAAGAGTCACACTGTGTGCGTGCCACAACTTCGCAGAGACACAGCGTTGCATTGGAGTGCCCGGTGAGTATGAAACACTGCTCCCCGAACTCCCCATTTCATCATGCAGCAACTTTGTGGGGACACAGCACTGGAACAGAGTGTCTGTGAGTTTGATCACCGCTCCCCCGACTACCTGTTTAATTACCTTAGAGCCTTATAACGTAATATATGTTGATGACAGATTCCCTTTAAACCCTAACATTAACGTTTTATGCTGGTATTCAGTCACTATTGATTGGTAATGATAGCGATGGCAGTATTATTGAGCCTTATATACTGGTTTTACTGGTAATATTGGTCTTTGTATACTGCGTTTTGTTTACTAACGGTATGGAGGTAATATTTAACCACAGTGTGTTGGAAATATTTAGTTCCAGCATAGTGTTAATATTTGATAATGATAACTATTGTGAGGGATTAGCGTTTAGGATTGGTAGCAACCTGGGCATAAGCAGTCAGAGACAGTGACACATAGGATAAAGTCTTTAGTCCGGGCTTTGCCTGGGTTTATTTCCAAGCAAACAAAGCAAAATACAGGCCTTTACATCAGGCAAACATAAAGTAAATCCTGCTCGTCTGAGCACTTACTATACATGGAGCGTCCCTGTCTACTCACTGATAACCAAAATGGCTCCTGCACACAGCCAGCCAGGACTCTCAGACCTGCAGAGGTCTCAGCTCTCCCCTAGGCCCTGTAGGCCCAGGCTTTATATGGCCTGGTACCAGCCTCACCTGGTACGTGGGAGTGACCATTCCACCCTTCGCTTTGGTCACTCCAGGAAAAGCCGGCCCGGATTATGCGGCTTGGAGCCACTTACTTGCTACAACGTGTCAGTAACTTAGTGTTACTGACACCATACTGCCGGCTTCCTCCACCGAGCCCAGGCTGCTCGGTGGCACGTATCTGCCCAAGTGCCCCCTAAAGCCGCATAGGAGAGCATCCTAGGTGAAATGTAACGGCCCTCCAGCACTTTGCCGGTCACTGTCTCACATACCCTCCCCCTCTGTTCGAGCCTGTGGGGTCGGACACCTTTAGCCGCCATGCAATGCGTCCTTGACAAGGCATCGGCATTGCCCTGTAGCTTTCCTGCCCTGTGTTCAACAGAGAAACTGAAGTTTTGAAGTGTCAGGAACCACCTGGAGACTCTGGCGTTTCTCTCTTTTGCCTGTGACATCCAGGTTAAGGGAGAGTGGTCTGTGATCAGCCTGAAGTGCCGACCTAGAAGGTAGTATTTTAGGGACTCAAGGGCCCATTTGATGGCTAGGCACTCCCGTTCAACAATGCTGTAATTTTTCTCGGGTGGCGTGAGCTTCCTGCTTAGATAAATCACGGGATGTTCCTCTCCCTCTACTTCTTGGGACAGAACTGCTCCCAGTCCCACGTCGGACGCGTCTGTCTGAACAACAAATTCTCTTTTAAAATTAGGTGTGCCCAACACTGGACGTCTACAGAGGGCCCGTTTTAACTCCTGGAACGCCTTTTCTGCGTCAGGGTTCCACTTGACCATGACTGATTTACTGTTCTTGGTCAAGTCTGTTAGGGGTGCTGCTATGCTAGCAAAGTTTTGCACGAACCGCCTATAGTACCCTACAATGCCTAAAAAAGCTCTCACCTGCTTTTTAGTTGTGGGTTGCGGCCAGTCCTGAACGGCTTCAACTTTATTGACCTGGGGTTTTATAATTCCCCTACCTATTATATATCCCAGGTATCGTGCTTCTTCAAGACCCAGGGCGCACTTCTTTGGGTTTGCTGTGAGCCCTGCTTTTCTAAGGGAGTTCAGTACTGCCTGTACCTTGGGTAGATGGCTGTCCCAGTCTTCGCTAAAGATGATGATATCATCTAAATATGCTGACGCATATTGACGATGGGGTTTGAGTATGATATCCATCAATCTTTGGAAGGTTGGTGGGGCTCCATGCAAACCGAAGGGTAGGCAGATGTACTGAAACAACCCTTCTGGTGTGGCAAACGCAGTTTTTCTTTCGCACTCTCTGTAAGGGGAACCTGCCAGTAGCCTTTAGTAAGGTCGAGAGTGGAAAAGTACCTGGCATGACCCAGTCTCTTAATTAACTCGTCCACTCTCGACATTGGGTATGCGTCAAATTTTGACACGTCATTTAGCTTCCGGAAGTCGTTACAGAAGCGCAGAGAACCATCAGGTTTTGGTATCAGCACGATAGGGCTGGACCATTTGCTTTTCGACTCCTCAATTACTCCGAGGTCTAGCATTTTCTTTACCTCCTCTGAGATGGCTCGTCTGCGGGCTTCTGGAACCCTGTACGGTTTCAACTGAACCTTTACCCCTGGTTCAGTTATAATGTCGTGTTTTATAACACCAGTACGCCCTGGTATATCGGAGAACACATCCGCATTACGTCGTATAAATTCCCTAGACTCTTGCTGTTGGGACTTGGACAGGGACCCTGATACACACACCTCTGGGACCTCACCATGGGGGGTGCTCACTGCAGTCAGGGCTTCTCTGTCCTTCCATGGCTTAATTAGGTTTACATGGTACAACTGTTCTGGTTTCTGCCTACCTGGCTGGTATACCTTATAATTTACCTCTCAGACCTTCTCAATTATTTCATAGGGCCCTTGCCATTTTGCTAGGAATTTACTTTCTAGGGTGGGCACCAACACTAGTACCCGATCCCCAGGGTTGAAGGTTCTCACCTTGGCGGACCGGTTATATACCCGGCTTTGGGCCTCTTGAGCCTGCTGTAAATGTTCTCTAACAATGGGCATGACCGCCGCAATTCGATCTTGCATGAGGGAGATGTGTTCAATAACACTCCTGTAGGGGGTGGACTCGTGCTCCCAGGTCTCCTTAGCTACATCAAGGAGCCCTCGGGGATGTCTACCATAAACTAATTCAAAGGGAGAGAACCCAGTGGAGGATTGTGGGACTTCACGGATTGAGAACATTAAATATGGCAGCAGACAGTCCCAGTCCTTCCCATCCTTATTGACTACCTTTTTTAGCATGCTTTTTAGGGTCTTATTAAATCTTTCAACCAGACCATCCGTCTGTGGGTGGTACACAGACGTCCGTAAGTGCTTAATATTCAGCAGCTTACACAATTCCTTCATGACCTTTGACATAAAGGGGGTTCCTTGGTCCGTCAGGATCTCTTTTGGTATGCCCGTGTGGGAGAACATGTGAAGTAGTGAGAAGGATACATATATATCCTTGTAGGTAGAAAAGAAAACACTGGAATATATACATTTATATAGATATAGTTATGTGCCTTTCTTTTTATATGCATACTAACTTTATTCTCATATGTACTAACTCTATGAAAAACTTAATACTTCGCCTTATATCAGATATGCCAAGAGGCCTTGCAAGGCGAAGACAAAATGTATCTTGAACACAAGGAATAACCAGACACGAAGGCCGCGTGTACTTGGCTGTTTTTCCGGAGGCGCCGTAGCAAGATAACGACTGTTCAACTACGTACATAACTTTCACTGTCTCAGGCCGGAAATCCGGACTTCCCATATATGGTTATGCTGTGAATTTTAGCCAATGAGCCCATCACCCATTGCTAGTGATGAGACCAAAGGGTATAAGATCTCATGTAATCTGTAATAAAGGGGCAGCAGCGCAGTCATGTCCCCGTGTGAGGAACTATACCAGACCTCCGTGTGGTGTTTTCTTCTTTACCGCCGGCAGCGGGGCAAGTGGGGTGGGCCTGATTGGTGCTGTACTTAGAATTACCCTGACATTTGGCGCCCAAACGTGGGGCGGTAAAACCGGAGCCGTACAACGCAGTCCACCCGGATCCACGCCACGGGGAAGCCGTCCTGCTGCAAACCGAGCCTGATCAACTCACAGAACTCCAGGTAAGACCAGCATATATTTATGTTGTGTTTTACACTGCGAGTCTTGCAGCGGGAGGGACTATCTGTGTTTTGTGACCGGACGGGTTGGGTTAAGAGTTCTACACGGTAACTCGTGTGGGCTTCGGGTTTGCCGTCACGGACCACTGACCGTGATATGCGCACCAATCGCTCACCCAGAAACTAGTCTGTAGTCTATTTGTTGCTGAAGTCCGTAGTGTTTTAACGATAGTGAAGGTTGTTTGTTGTATCTGCAGAATTTTTTTTTTTTCTCTTTCTTTTCATTTAGTCTCACAAGAGAAGGGACCCTCGGTTGTTTTTCCAGTATATAAGGGGCTAACAATTTGAATTTAAGAGGGATGCATTTTGTGAGACAGGCTTCATAGGAGAAGGGACTCTCGGTTGTTTTGCCTTATATATGGGGCTAACGATTTGATTTCAGAGAGATGCATTCTGTGAGGCTGGTTCCATAGGAGAAGGGACCCTCGGTTGTTTTGCCGGTATATAAGGGGCTGACAATTTGGAAATTAAGAGGGATGCATTCTATGGAGCGTGTTATTATTATCATTGTTGTTCTAATATGCGTAAGATCTTATTAAAGAAGACAGAGCCCCTCAAGGGCAGCCGCCGTGCGGATGAATTTGTAAACCGTAAGAAAACTCTAATGAAAATGTGTGACATCGACCCGCACGGTAGATTACAAAAATGGTGTCTGGGAGGAGGTCTTTAGGACCAAGAAGCGTGCCTTGAAAGACCAAGGTTTGCTAGAAAGTGCTGGAGTGAGAAGCAGAGAGACAGTCAGAGAAAGTTAAGTATGTACACGTATTAAGAAAGTATCCGTAAGTGAAATGTTGGAAAGTACAGTAAGTGATCAAGAGGGTGTCGGGAGAGTGTCTATTGAAGGTTACATTGGCAGTTAGGTAGGGAGAAAGTGCTGAAGGAACAAGCAAAGTCGAGAAGAAAGTTACAATGCATGTGATTTGTTGGCAGAGAGAAAGAAGAAAAGGTGTATAATACAAGATAGATAATAGATATATATGTGTGTATATATATATATATGTGTGCAAATAGTTAACTGAGCTTGCTTTTAGATGAGAAAGATTGTTTACATGTAGCTGCAGTCTGTGTCTCGTTTTCAAGGTCAAGAGATAACAAAGCAGAAAGAATGCAATAACCCTGGATAATATCTTTGCTTGCTTAAATGGAATGGAGGCTTGAAATGAATTTAATTAATTATACTGTCTTAGTAGGCAGGAAATATAGCAATTTCTAAGATATATTCTTACTTATACAGGGGTTGAAAATGAAAAACATGTTGCAAGGTCCCAGCATATGTGTTAATTATGAGTTCAAATGCAGGGAATAGTTAAACTAAAACAACTCAGTCAGTGAATGCATATTCGGAGAGATAACAGTTGGTTTTACAAAGGTGGGGGCTTTCAGATTTCACTTCAAGCTCAGGGTCACGCATTCTAAAATACTTTAGCGTTTAATACAGCATATAATAGCTTCAGTAGATAAGAAATATAGAATGTCTCAGTCACTCAGCAAACTTTTTTCACATAATTTGTTAAAGATAGCGCTCATTCACAATCTCATCTCAATAGAATCATGTACTTTATAACATTATAGCACTCACCTCAATGTTTTTCAACTGATGTATGTTTGTTTGTCAAACTTTTTTGTCTGTGCATCTGTATGTACTGGTACACCTTCAAAGGGGGTGACGGAGCAAACTTGAGCGCATGGATGGATGAGAGTTATTGACTGGGGATAAAAGTCCCCCCCCCATGCATAAGACTTTACTTGGTTGTGATGTGGACGTGCAGACTGTTAAGCGTAAATGAAGGTTTGAAAAAAGACGCACGCAGCCAGTATCGAAGGGGTGGAGCTAGATGATGTAATAGTACGTAATGTTTCATCCCTCTTGTCCACAAGGGAGGGGGTGAGGATCTTGAGCAGCTAGTAAAAGTTTTTTTTTTTTTTTCTCAAATTTGATAAGACATTGCAGGCAGGATCAGATTAATAATGAATTTGCTTAAAGGATATCACATTTCCAATATTAATAGGCATTTGTAGATTATTCTGCCCTGATGTAACTCATGTCTCTGTTATTGGTGCTAACATTTTACAGGCCTTATCTGCATCCATCAAATCTTTTTATAATGTTGTACTAACTTGAACCCGGCTACTCTTCTTACAATTGAGTACCCTGGTTCAAAGGGGGGGAGGAGAAGGCATAGGCTATCTAGGTATTGCAAATCAGCCATTTTTAAATTTTTTGCAAGCCATTTTTAAATTTTTACATTTTTTGCAACAAGATTCTGATCTTTTTGAAATAGAATATCAGCCTGATTGTCTAGCAGTGATGCAACAAGAAAATTTAAGTTTTAAAAAAAAGTTACTGAAAGCCCTTATTAACAATACATATTTTGAGTTGTTTTTTATAGATGGTACCAGGGGTGATTGACGACTCCACACTGGATATGCAGTGGTCACACAACAAGATGTCCTAAAAGCAGAAGCTCTGCCTCCGCATGTCTCAGCACAAGAAGCGGAACTAAAAAGGCCCTCACTGAGGTGTGTAGAGTGGTAGAAGGTAAGACGGCAAACATTTACACTGACTCCCGGTATGCATTTGACATAGCTCATGATTACGGCCCAACATGGAAGGCCAGACAGTTTTTTACCTCAGCAGGACAGCCAATTAAGCATGATGCAGCGGTGCAGAGCCTCACGGAGGCCCTACTTCTACCTAACAAAGTGGAAAGCTCACACCAATTCCTACACCAGAGAAACAAGAGGCAACGCCATCACAGACCACACAGCAAAGGCAGCGGCCCTCAAGCCGTGGAAGAAAAGAAGAAGAAGAAAAATTTGACAATAACTTTGGACTTTGACAAAAACTTTGGACTTTGACAAAAACTTTGGACTTTGATATGCTAAAGACTTTACAGTTACAAGCCAGCAAGGAAGAAAAGGAAAAATGGACTAAAAAGGGACGGTGTATGGCGAACAGTCAACAGCACTTGCCTACCACAGTCCCTGTGCCCCATGATGGCCCAGCTGACGCACGGAAAGACGCACCTCTCAAAGCAGCAATAAAGTCGACGCTTGAACAAGGACGGGTGGCTCCTGGGTTTTCTGTAGCTGCTGCATCATTTGTCCAATTTTGCATGATCTTTGCCGTAAGCAACAGGTCAGAAGTAAATTTGCCACATAACACTTGCCTAGACCACTCTACTAGAGATGAGCGAACGCGTTCGTCCGAGCTTGCTATTCGTGCGAATATTAGGGTGTTCGGGATGTTCGTTATTCGTAACGAACACCATGCGGTGTTCTGGTAAATTAAACTTTCTTCCCTGAGACGTTAGCGCTTTTTTTTGGCCAATATAAAGACAGGGAAGGCATTACAACTTCCCCCTGCAACGTTTAAGCCCTATACCACCCCCCTGCTGTGAGTGGCTGGGGAGATAAGGTGTCACCCAAGTATTGAAATCTGCCCCTCCCGCTGCTCGCTATGGATGCATTCTATATGCGCTCAATGGGGCCAGCGGCAGCAGCGCTGACCCCATTGAGAACATATAGAAGACAAATCCTTCTTCTCTGGCACAGCTGTAACAGCTGTAGCAGAGAAGAACGATGTTTGCCCATTGAATTCAATGGAACCGGCAATACAGCCGACTCCACTGAATGCAATGGGCTGCCGGCGATCGCAGGATGAATGGTCGGAAAGGGGTTAAATATATAACCCCTTTCCTGCAATTCATCCAGAAATGTGTTACACTAAAAATATATACCGGCGTATAAGGCGACCGGGCGTATAAGACGACCCCCCAACTGTCACCTTATACGCCGGTAATACAGTGGAGCAAAGAATAAAAAGCATTACTTACGTTTTTAGATGATCTGCGGCGCTCCTGCAGGCTGTCACTCCCTCCTGGTCCACGGCAGACAAGCTTTCTCCACGAAAGACTTTAAATCCCTGCCTCCAGAAGCACATGTGCCTTCAGCCAATCACAGCCAATGACAATGATGTCATTGAATGGCTGTGATTGGCTGTGTTTCTGGAGGCGGGGATTTCAAGGCTTGAAATCCCCGCCTCCAGAAACACAGCCAATCACAGCCATTCAATGACATCATTGTCATTGGCTGTGATTGGCTGAAGGCACATGTGCTTCTGGAGGCAGGGATTTAAAGTCTTTCGTGGAGAAAGCTTGTCTGCCGTGGACCAGGAGGGAGTGACAGCCTGCAGGAGCGCCGCAGATCATCTAAAAACGTAAGTAATGCTTTTTATTCTTTGCTCCACTGTATTACCGGCGTATAAGGTGACAGTTGGGGGGTCGTCTTATACGCCCGGTCGCCTTATACGCCGGTATATATTTTTAGTGTAACACATTTCTGGATGAATTGCAGGAAAGGGGTTATATATTTAACCCCTTTCCGACCATTCATCCTGCGATCGCCGGCAGCCCATTGCATTCAGTGGAGTCGGCTGTATTGCCGCTCCATTGAATTCAATGGGCAAACATCGTTCTTCTCTGCTACAGCTGTTACAGCTGTGCCAGAGGAGGACGATCTTTATGCTGACAGTGGGGGGGGGGGGGGCACTCTTGCCGCTATTGTGGCTTAATAGTGGGACCTGTGAACTTGAGATGCAGCCCACCATGTAGCCCCTCGCCTGCCCTATCCGTCACTGTGTCATTCCCATCACTTTCCTGAATTGCCCAGATTTTCACACATGAAAACCTTAGCGAGCATCGGCGAAATACAAAAATGTTCCGGTCGCCCATTGACTTCAATGGGGTTCGTTGTTCGAAACGAACCCTCGAGCATCACGGGAAGTTCGTTACGAATAACGAACACCCGAACATTTTGGTGTTCGCTCATCTCTACACTCTACCCATTTCAGGGATTGCAAATTGGCTACACTCAGCTCCCCCTTGTTGGGAAGTATGAATATGTGCTTGTTGTTGTTGATGTCTTTTCAGGTTGGAGACCTACCCTGTTACCAAGGTAAATAGGCAGGTAACCGCACAGAAGCTCATGAATGAGGTAATCTGCAGATACGGGGTACCGGAAGTGATTGAGTCAAACAAAGGTACACACTTCACAGGTGAAATAATACAACACATCATGTCTGTTTTGGGTATATTCCAGGCTTTTCACACACCCTACCATCCGCGGAGTAGGGGGAAAGTAGATACAAAAGGCAATGAGGAAAATGGGCAAATCTTGAATTGAGTGTCTTCTATTAGTTTTTCTTTTTCTCAGGAGGGTACATGCCACAGTAGCTGAGTTTGGGGAATGATTCTCTTGTTAATTTTGTCATAGGTCTCTCCAAGGAATTGTCAATAATGCATTCTGCAGTCTCTGCTTTTCTCCCAGGTCCTACAGATGAGTGTCACAATCTTAAACCAGGTGACAGGGTCTATGTGAAAAAGTTTGAGAGAGAAACCCTGTTTGAATGTCCCTACCAGATGTTGCTCACCACCCCAACTGCAGTCAAACTTGAAGGAAAGCCCACTTGGATCCACACTTCGCACTGAAAGAACTCATGATCCTGCATATCCTTTACATGCTATAATGTGGTACAATTCCTCTAACACACCTTTGACTACTGTACACTAGCCCCCTGTTTCAGAACAAATGAATACAATCAAATGTGCAATATGAAGACTACACTGAGGGTGAGAATCTAACACTGCATCGTGCTAAGAGAGAAGTTGACGCTCCAGGTGGTAACTTTGATACACATGTATATATAGATACAATAGGAGTGCCAAGGGGGGTGCCAGATGAATTCAATTCTAGAGATCAGGTTAAAGCAGGTTTTGAGTCCTTATTTGCTTTTGTCACTGTTAATAATAATGTAGATTGGATGAATTATATCTATTACAATCAGCAGAGGTTTGTAAACTACACCAGGGATGCTTTGCAAGGGTTAGCTGACCAGTTAGGGCCCACTGCATCCATGGCGTTCCAAAATAGAATGGCCCTGGATGCGATTTTAGCAGAAAGAGGTGGGGTATGTAACTTCCTGTATGTGTATTAGCCCTTTGATCAAAAAGAGTATGAGTAAGGGACTGGACAATGTGACACCAACATTTCCCTTGTTTGAAAAAGATGAAGAGCCAGTTCCGATAATGACAACCAGATACGTTACCAGAAGAATGGAGAAATGTACTAGTACTGCGCCTGCCCTGGTCTCATAAGATGGACTGTCAGTGGAATTCCCATTTGCCTAGGGATAGTGCAGAAGACCTTAGGTTCCGGCGAGGGCATACCCTGTGGGGTGTTAACTTGTACAGATAGAGGGTATGGATGCCCGGAAATGAGCCCAGGGAATCCATGGCCTCCTTCTGAGGTGAGGTAGGGATCCCCCCCCCTTAGGAGTAGGGCCTTACGGGCAGTGGGGAAACCCTGACGCAAGGGAGAGGCGACCGAGGAAGAGTGCAAGGCCTGGTGCTTGATCTCCGTATTAAGTTTTTAGGGGGGTTTGAGAAGGATACATATATATCCTTGTAGGTAGAAAAGAAAACACTGGAATATATACATTTATATAGATATAGTTATGTGCCTTTCTTTTTATATGCATACTAACTTTATTCTCATATGTACTAACTCTATGAAAAACTTAATACTTCGCCTTATATCGGATATGCCAAGAGGCCTTGCAAGGCGAAGACAAAATGTATCTTGAACACAAGGAATAACCAGACACGAAGGCCGCGTGTACTTGGCTGTTTTTCCAGAGGCGCCGTAGCAAGATAACGACTGTTCAACTACGTACATAACTTTCACTGTCTCAGGCCGGAAATCCGGACTTCCCATATATGGTTATGCTGTGAATTTTAGCCAATGAGCCCATCACCCATTGCTAGTGATGAGACCAAAGGGTATAAGATCTCATGTAATCTGTAATAAAGGGGCAGCAGCGCAGTCATGTCCCCGTGTGAGGAACTATACCAGACCTCCGTGTGGTGTTTTCTTCTTTACCGCCGGCAGCGGGGCAAGTGGGGTGGGCCTGATTGGTGCTGTACTTAGAATTACCCTGACAGTAGTTCTTTTGCAATACCCTTGGATGACGTATTGTGTAAAGGAACGGCTTCGGGGTAACGGGTGGCATAGTCTACAACCACTAATATATGTTGGTGACCCCGGGCAGACTTTACCAAGGGCCCAAGTAGGTCCATAGCGATCCGCTCGAACGGCACCTCTATGATGGGCAAGGGCACTAAGGGGTTCTGGTAATGGGGCATAGGAGCTGTTATTTGACACTGCGGGCACGACTCACCGTAACGTTTTACATCACCATGTACCCCAGGCCAGAAAAAACGCTGAAGGATGCGTTCCTTAGTCTTTTCGCTCCCGAGATGACCTCCCAGCACATGCTTGTGCGCCAGGTCTAAGACCATCCTACGATAGGACTGAGGTACCACCAGCTGTTCCACAACCTCCCCACGGACCTTGTCAACCTGATACAACAATTCTTGGTTGACTGCAAGGTGTGGAAACACAGTATCAGCCCCTGGAAATTGAGGCTCCCCATTTATCACTTTAACATTTTCCCTGGCTTTTACTGAGGTGGGGTCTCGGAGCTGCTAAGTTCCGAAATTGGCACGTGAGACCTCTAAGTCAGGCATAGCAACTACTTCATCCTGTACCTCCGTCTCACCCGCCAATACTGTTAAGGGAAAGTTATCCCCATTCTCTTGGGTCACCCCTACTGCTGGAACCGTACCCTCAGGGTCAAACGGTTCGGGACACACATCATACACATTTGCATCATCATGAACCTTATTTGCAGACGACCCTCGGTGTCGCCACAAGTCCCAAAATAGGGGAAAGTCTCTCCCGAGGATCACGGTGTGCATTAAGGATTTTATGACGCCCACCTCATGGGTGGCAAGTCCACACGGAGTATCAAGTCGTACAAGGGCAATAGGATACTCCTTGGTGTCCCCATGCACACAAACAACCCCCATGCGACGGCTGGTGAAGGTTGTGGGATCGACCAGGCTGGAGTGCACCAGCGTAACCAAGCTCCCTGAGTCCAGTAGAGCCGTCACCGCAAAGTCATTCACCTTTAGGTGACATAATGGTCGATCAGTCTCTGACGCAGTCTCTGCAGAACACACTGGCCGTGCGAACATCGACCTCCGCCGGGCAGAGTCACAGTCCATTGGTTCCACGGTAAGTGGACAGTTGGCAGCAAGATGCCCGGGCTCATGACAGCGCCAACATCGTATGGAGGCCCGGTCTCCTTGGGGTTCTACCCGGGACCCGAATGTCCATTTGGGGCTCCTCCTCTGCCCCAAGCGATCCCCCTCTGAGCCGCCTCCCTTTGGGACACTTTTGACACCCCTTACATACGGGACAGTCTTACCAGGTGCTCCGGCCGACTGGCTGTTCCCGGGGTTGGAACGTCGAGGAGGCACGGCTTGCAGTAAGTCCTCCATGGCTTTATACCTCTCGACGAGGCTCACGAGTTGGTCCACGTCCTGGGGACCTCCTTGTCCCACCCAACGCTGGATTGCGGGGGGCAACGAGCGTATAAACTTATCCAGAACCACTTTCTGTACGATCTGTGCCGGGGACGACTCCTCCGGCTGCAGCCACTTTCTCACCAGGTGGAACAGGTCGTACATCTGGGAGCGAGCTGGTAGGTTGTCCGTGAAAGTCCAGGCGTGTACGCGTCGGGCCCGCACATGGGTGTCCACGCCCAAGCGTGCCAGGATCTCACCTTTGAGCCTATTATAGTCCTTGGCATCCTGCTCACCGAGGTCAAAGTAGGCCTTTTGGGGTTCTCCCGTCAGGAAAGGCGCTACTACCTCAGCCCACTGAGGCGCCAGTAACTTCTCCCTCTCGGCCACTCTCTCAAAGACCGCGAGATAGGCCTCGATGTCATCGGTGGGTGTCATCTTTTGTAAGGCCGCCTGTACCGCGGTACGGGTGGTGGGGAGCGAACCAGCCGATCTCTGCACACTTTGCGCCACCGCCAGGAGTTGCTCTTGCAGCTGTTGGTTAACCCGCTGTTGCTCCTGCAAGGCTAAACGATTGGCTTCCACCAGTAGAGCATTAGTCTCGGCCTGAGCTCTCATGGCCTCCTCATGGACTTTTTGCTGGGTCGCCGTCATTAGCGTCAGCTGTTTCATCAGATCCTCCATCTTGGCTGTATCTGATGGCTGTGCCATTGCAGCTTTCACCCAGGACATGGGGGGTTACAGCACTCTCCAGTCAATCTCTCTTGGGCGGTTGCCCTTAGCAACGGTTCTCCAGCTGCTGCAGCAAAATGTCCATTAATTGGTGTATGTCTCTTTAAGACCGCTGCCCGCATCCAAACACCATATGTGAGGGATTAGCGTTTAGGATCGGTAGCAACCTGGGCATAAGCAGTCAGAGACAGTGACACATAGGATAAAGTCTTTAGTCCAGGCTTTGCCTGGGTTTATTTCCAAGCAAACAAAGCAAAATACAGGCCTTTACATCAGGCAAACATAAAGTAAATCCTGCTCGTCTGAGCACTTACTATACATGGAGCGTCCCTGTCTACTCACTGATAACCAAAATGGCTCCTGCACACAGCCAGCCAGGACTCTCAGACCTGCAGAGGTCTCAGCTCTCCCCTAGGCCCTGTAGGCCCAGGCTTTATATGGCCTGGTACCAGCCTCACCTGATACGTGGGAGTAACCATCCCACCCTTCGCTCTGGTCACTCCAGGAAAAGCCGGCCCGGATTATGCGGCTTGGAGCCACTTACTTGCTACAACGTGTCAGTAACTTAGTGTTACTGACACCATACTGCCGGCTTCCTCCACCGAGCCCAGGCTGCTCGGTGGCACGTATCTGCCCAAGTGCCCCCTAAAGCCGCATAGGAGAGCATCCTAGGCGAAATGTAACGGCCCTCCAGCACTTTGCCGGTCACTGTCTCACACTATATATATATATATATATATATATATATGAATTTTTTTCATATGAACAGTTTTATAGATACCTGTCAATCAGCAACAGGCGGTGGGATTAGGCATTGAAAACTGTCAGTACATGAATATATGAATATTAATGAATCACGTGGACTCATAGATGTAGCAGAGTTTCATTTGAGATGTTTGAAATTATTTTATGATAATTTTCTCTGCCACATTTCTTTATCCTTTTAATTGCTTTGTAATAAGTATTATGAAAAAAGAATATTTTTTTAATGGCTTAAAATGAGATAGCTTGCCACAGAAAGTTATTATACAAAAGTTAAAGGAGTATTCCAGTTCTGAAGTGATTTTTTTAAAATTCCAGCTGTTAAAGCCGTTTGTGATATGTTTATGCACAGGTGGTTATGAGTATAATTCGGCCAGTTATTTCCCCCCTTTCATGTCCTCGATTGCTGATGTTTTCCCGCATCTCTATTTTCCAAGATAGCAGCTGCATCCCTTGCTGACATGCAGCTTCAAACTACATTTACCACAATTTCCTGCTCTGTATTTGCTTCCTGTGCATGAACTGAGCGCTACCTTCTTATTGGTCAGCAATCCGGTCCTGAATCCGTTCCTTCTGAGCAAGCCCGACTGGAATATCTACAGTTGGTATCCAGGGCAACCTGTGAACAAACACTTCAATGCCAGGAGAAGGTGATGGTTTATGGAACTACAGACACAAAACATTTGATTAGCATTTATTTGACAGCAACTTTGTGTAAGCAGAATATCCGTTTAAATTTTTCTACAATTTCTACAAACTCTGTAATCTAATGTTTTCCAAAACTGCTCAACTGATCAATATAAGGCCGCCTGCAGAAGGCCGGGTTGGATCCGGCTGCTAGAATTCTCGCAGCGGGACCCGACCCGAGCGCCTGCAGAGAGCAGCGCGGAACTCACCTGCTCCCGCAGTTCCGGCTCTTTCACGTGCCGACTGCCAGCGCATGCGCAGACCGGAGCCGGCGGCCGGGGAGTGACGTTTCTGTGCGGGGCTCGCAGAATTAGAGCATGCTGCGGTTTGTTTTCTGCGCGTGATTTCGCGCAGACAAACCATGGCTGTCTGCATAGGATTGCGTATTGTAATGCAATCCTATGCAGGCGTGTATGGGCGAAAATTCTGCGGGGAATCCCGCTGCGGAATTTCCGCCCGTCTGCAGGAGGCCTAAGTTTGAGACCACTGATATCAGCATTTTTGTTGCTATATTGTAGTTCCCACAGCTTGGGCACTATTAGCGACCTGATAAGTTCCCTTTAATACTATACATTTAAGGGAGAATGTTTCATGAGATTACAACCCTGGCACCAAGGCGCTGTTTACCTTGCCAGTGCCAAAATGATACGTGTATACAACGTTCGGTGCCAGTGAGTGGGACCAGAGAAGTAGAAGCTTGGTGTTATGATGCTAAATGGTCTTGTAGAGGTAGGATCCAACTTGATCTAGCATGGTATTCTGAGAAAAAAAAAATTCTAGGATGACTACAGTATTCACAGTCATGTCTTCAAAGCATAATCTATGTTAGTTCCACAGCATGAGCTACACCAGTTGTCATCTTGTCCTGTTTCTCAGATACCTGAGTTAGATTTTAATAATATAAAACTGACAGTGCATTTGACATGTTTTCATAGCTTCTTTTCAGCAGTAGAAAACTTCTTTGACTATTACTGCTGGATATGGCGTTCATGGTTATGAATTGCTAAATTCTACTTGCTCTGTATACTATACATGGAAAGGCAAGCATATGTGAAAATTAATTATTAAATTAGTTGGTCAGTGATGTGAGGAGCTAATGCTTGACTTCTTTACATTTGTTTTTCAGTGCTGGAAATTCCTAAGTGATGTTTTTCTGTCATGTCACTAGTAGGCAAAAGAAAGCTACGGCAGCTGTACAGTGTGACGAGCGCAAATCTGAGCTAACTGTATCATTGTCAGCATTCACTGTCACAAATGTTTATAATAGAAGGTCTGGTAAGTACACTGGTGGATACAGTTGCATAAAATACAGTCTTACGATATGCATGACATACTGTTGTGAATGCAGTGCTAAACAGCTTTTTGTACATTAAATCTGAAAAAGGTATAGAAAAAAGATAATGCATAAATTACACAAAATCTCAGTGATGACTGGCATTCCTATAAAATCTAGCCTTAATGCATTCCTCTAGCATTTATTCTGTTTATTCATGCGAGATTACAAACACACCATGGAAAATGTATTTTAGCAACGTGTACCATAATCGTAATTATTTAAATCTCTTTATTTAAATCCCCTTGATGTACCTTGATACCTTGATGGTTTATGCATTTGAGATATTTAACACTTGGAAGCAGGCTTTTATCCTCTTCCCATGTTATTTTACATAATATTGCTTGGTTTAGTAGGATAGTTTAGGATACACAGCTACGTGGAGTGCACCATGCAGGCTTCCAGCCTATTACTGACGCCAGTAATATTATATCAGGTGACTGTCCTGCACCTTCAAACTGTATGACACAAAGCACACTCTAGGCTGCCCCAACATTTCAGGACCAGACTGCTTCAGCAAAAGTAATAATTAATTAATACGAAGTAGCCACCCCCATGAATGGTAGGTGGGTGAGTGGCTTTTCTTGATTCATTCATTGAAGAGGAAATAATCACAAACACACTTGGCAAGGATTTTACTCCTTGCCAAGTGTGTTTGTCATTATTTTCTCTTCCCGACACACACAGTGAGCCAGTAGTTCCCGATTTGAGCCATACATGTATGATGCTGATTGCCAGGGATTCAGAAGCTGATTCCACAGTAATCAGGCTGGGATCACATCTGTAATTTATGGCCGCAGTTCCATTGCAACTAACAGCGTGAAACTTAGCTCTGTTCGTGGTGATTTAACCCTTTAGATGCCACTGTCAATGCAGACAGCGATATCTAGAGGACTTGTAGAGGGAATAGACTCCCTTGTTCACACCATCATCACTTCTATGATGCAATCATGGTGTGCCAATGGTTATGTCATGTATGGTGGCCTGTAAGGATCACTGTTATCACTGACAGCAGTAGGCCATACTGTTAGTGATGAGAATGTAGATTGAAATGAAAAAGGAGGTAGAGCAACTCCCTGGTGGTGTATGTAGAATTGAATATGTTACTGTTGGCCCTGGTATAGGGTCTAGGTGACAATTGTGGACTGGAGATCTGTCTGGAGGTGCTGCCAAACAGATTGGTGCCTATGTGAGCAAGGTATTGTACTGGTACAGAAGTGTAGGTAAAACTACTGGTACAACACTCCAAAACTTTCTGAAGCACAGTTATAGATAATTGTAGTTTTATTGGAGGATATTAAAAGACAGCAATAGTCACTACAATAGTCATGAAAAACAAAGAGTATATGGAGGAATAAATGGAGGGTCTAACATAAACCAGATGACGAAACAAAAAAATATATAAGGCACAAAAGTGTTATAAAATATAGATAGATATAGAACTGATAAGTACAATATGTACAGGGTGCATAGAAGTACAGTCAAACCTCTAGTTTTATTGGTAATCCGTCGGCTAAACCTGAAACCAATGAAACTCGAGGCAATTATTTCTATAGGAATCAATGTAAATCTAATTAATTTGTTCTAGACATTCCAAAAAAAACACACCAAACCACATTTTTGTACAGCGTTTAGCACTGCTTTTTCAGCGCTGCACTAAACCCTGTACACCGCTCCCATTCATTTCAATGGGGCTGTTAACGCAAGCGTCAAAACACAGCGTTTCCAATGCTGAGCCATGACAGCGATGCATGTTCTATCTTTGGCCATTTTTGGCCCTGCGTCACCCATTGAAATGAACGGGCAGTGGTTTAAGCGCTGCCGAAAATGCAGCACAACTTGGTACGGCGTTTTTGGCAGCGCTAAACGCCCTAGCTACACTACCTGAGAGAGAAAAAAATCAATACTCACCTTGCAGGTGCCGTTGGTGTCCCGGGGGCTGCTCTTCCGACCTCCATGCATGCTGCTGGGCACTTGTCAAGCTGGCAGAGCATCTTTCTAGTGATGGGGATCCCCCGTCTCCAGCAAGAGATTGCTCTGATTCACAATCTGTGATTCTGATTCACAGCCACCGCTAGATGCTCCAATCACAGCTATTCATCCATGAACAAAGCATAAACAGCACCCTTCAAAGTCTGCAATAGAGAGGCTAATTTTTCCCTGTAAGGAAGGAGGACGAGACCTTGTAGACATAATAAACTTACAGTACAAACAAATACAGACATTGCGAAAGTTCTCTTACAGAAAACAAGAGACATCACAGCTACATAAAGCAGTTGCAGTGTCCGAGGAGCAGGCCCACAGCCGAGCAAATAGTAGGATAGATTGAGGCCTTGTCACGGGGCTCTACCATCTCCTCACCTGGGGCGAGCACGGGACTCGTTCAAGTTACTGCTGGGGGAGTTTCACAGGGATAATCCAAATGGTGGTTTACCTGAATGTCCTTTGTCACTCGTGACACCACCATTCCTTACTCTGCAGTTAATCCAGATGGCAGAAAAATAAGTTGTCCACACACAGGGAAACATTTAAAGCAAAGCCGGGAACGGTCGGCAGTGCTCCTTTACTTGAACATATTAGTCCAATGGTAATATACACGCCAGCAGGAAAAATGTTGCAAAGCACAAAGTGGTGTGACAGGGAAGATTCACAGGATGACAGATGAGTCCACAGGCCATGTTATCTGGGGGTTCTGTTCCCGGCCAATCTCCTTCACTCTCTCCAACTCTGTACCAATCAATACTCACATGTGGCAGACAGGCATTCTACACTGCATGGCGGCTCCTCTCTCTCTCTCTTACAGTGTTTAGGGGTAACACTGGTATCTCCTGGGTAAAGCAGGCCCAGGGTAGGCTGGTGGATACCTTTCAGACTCTTCCATTCCGGACCACACAGAGCAGATGATGTCTATATGGCTCACTCGCAGAACAACACTCTCCTGTCCTAACTCTTGCAAGTCCGGAACAGATCTTTTTCCAGACACTTTGCAATATGAAGCACGATCACGTTACATACAACATGGTACATTTTTTAAACATAACCCAGACGTTAACCCATTCAGTGCGGCAGCTATGCAATACACATCATATTCATGCAACATAGAAGACACAGACGACATGTAGGCACAAGACAAATGCATTCACACTTATGGGGGGGCCCTGTTAATTCTGGGCCACTACACAGTAAGTCTAGCAGTCAGGAACAATATACCATTAAGCTTCCATTCTTGTAATTTAGACATTGCATAACACAGGAAAAATTCTGACACCCTTAAGTTATCATGGGCCAAGGAGGAGTTCAATGGTAGGCATGCCTTTGATCTAGTCGGGATCATGTTGACAAAATTACATCAAACAGTAACCTCTTTGGAGAAACAGAGGGGTTCATGATTGCCGTACAGGATCAAGTCATAAACACGCAAAACTATAGAAATGTATCCTAAAAGATATCACACTTACTGATAACATGTGCAGTAAATGCCACATCGTGGCAGAAATAATAAAAAACATCACCTTCAGTTGCAAGCTCTTGGCACCAACAGATTATTTACACAGACATAATCAAATATAATCCAACAAGAACTCGTATACAAGCACAAACTATCAGACACTCATATTCCATAGTACAAATACAGTCCACAGACAACCCACAAATTGTACTATGACTGAGCCATAATCACAGACAAAACAATCCACCACAACATACCAGACATCACACTCATTGACAAACATAAGAAAACCACATCCATCATAGACATATCCATTCCAACATTCACCATACATACACTGAGAAAATCAATACATACATTCAACTCGTACAAAAGGGGAGATGCCTGTGGAGAATGGATAGGGTACTTATTGTGCCTACCATCCTTTCTACCATGGGGGTTGTACCACATGCACTACACAAAAGTGTAGAAACTTTAAATCTAAGCAAAAACAAATTCATGTTGCTGCAGAAAGCAGCTGTTCTAAATATAAGTCCCATTGTCAGGAAGTTTCTAGACCTGGACACACACAAACAACACACAGGTTTAATTTTTGAATTGCATTGGTCGCTCTACCTTGACCATTGTCCAGCTTAGCACTTGGTCCGGAAAAAAAAAAATCACAGAGGTGAGAGAAAAAATGCACGAAAACATAACTCACAGAAAAAGAAGCCAAATATGTGTCACCTGATAAACTGCAGGGCAGGCTTAATCAGCATATCCCCTAGTAGCATGCAGAATACACAGGTAATACAGGGCAATCCACTGCTTTGCCAGTAGGGGTTGTATTCTTCTATGGTGTTGCGCACTTATCGATGGCTGGCATCCTTGGTATCAGTTCATATATGAGGACAATGTTGTCTGCAGTCACCCCTCCCCTAATCTGGGTTGAATTGAGTGGCTGCACATGAGTCTGCACATGAGCATTTAGCTCCCTCTTATTGCAATCTGGCTTTCTGCATGCTACTAGAGGATATGCTGATTGAGCCTGCCCTGCAGTTTATCAGGTGATGCATATTTGGCTTCTTTTTCTGTGAGTTAACCAAATTAAAGATTTGGTGTGCAGTTATAAAAGTAATAAATAAGCAATACCAGGAATATAACAATGTATTTCAAATATGAGCAGATTGCCAAATGGTTTAACCTGTCTGAACGTGACACAATGGAAAGGAGGGGGGGGGAATATAGGAATAGGAGCAGATAGTGAAAATGGCGAGTTTTTACACTTACAAACTGTACATAGAGAAAAGATAGATGGAATGTTTAAATACACACAGGGATATCATAGTTACAATAAAGACATAAAAATCTCTGTTATGAACACTGTACTTCAAACAGCTATTGTTGCTGTTGGATCGCTGCTTGTTTATGCGACATCTTAATGACTGGGTACTTCAGCCCACGTAGTATAGACGGCATTCCAAGAGATAAATGACGCTTCTTATATATTTGTATTTATTTATATGTTTTTTTTCTTTTTGTTGTATATATTATTGATATAGCTATGCACCTTGTACATATTCTTTGACTTCTATTGGCTGTATATCCATCTATATCTTGCAACACTTGTGTATATATTTTTATTTTGTTTAACAGATTATGTTAGATACTCCACTTATCCCTCCATATACTGTTTTTTATGACTATTTCAATTTTTGACTACTGTAGTGTACTAACCCAGCCATACTAAGGAAGAGGCCATGCCTTGAAAAAATGTTTTTGCTGGCTTTTAATTTCATTTAATGAAAGCTATACTTATCTATAATTGTGCTTCAAAAAGTTTGGGAGTGTTGTGCTTTATATCAGTAGTTTTACCTACTCTTCTCCACCTGTGATGAGGATGTTACAGTGCAAGATAATACACTGTACTACATAAGTAGTAAGTATTATTCAAGTGATCAAAGGATTGCATCTTCAAGTCCTGTTGTGGGACAAACAAATGTGATAAAAAAAGAAATACAAAATATTTTCAAGTGTAAACCCCTCCCTCCAAAAAATAAATATGAATATCGCCATTTTTCCAATAAAACACTATTTATTATTCGTAAAATGCAAATAAGCCCACACCCACATACACAAATTTGGAATCAATACGTTCGTAATGATTGGAACTAAATAATTATTTGATCTGGTTGGATGAAAGCTGTAACTGGGCGGTGAACTTACAGGGCTACAGTCTATTCAGAAAGGATCATAAAATAACAGAGAAGTGAATGGGTTTATCTTTATGTAAAATCCTGTTTAAAGCCCACGCTGTAGAAAGATATATTTGAGGGAGATGAAAATGTTAAGTCTATATGGGTAGAGATACATGGAGGGAAAAATAATAAAAATCCTTATTTTGGTTTTCTTTAGGCCACCAAATAGAACAGAAGCCACTGAAAATCTATTATTGAAGCAAACAGATGAAGCAGCAAATCACAATGAGGTAATTATCATGGGGGACTTAAACTATCCAGATATAAACTGGGAAGCTAAAACCTTTGGATCTCATAAAAATAACAAGTTTCCGTCAATAACTAAAGATAATTACCTTACTTAACTTGTACAGGACTCAACTAGAAGGATGCTCATTGTGGACTTAATATAAACCAACAGATCTGACAAAATAACAGGAGGGCAAGTTGAGGGGCAACTGAGAAATAGTGACCATAATATAATAAATTTCCAATTGTCTTTCAAAAGGGAGATTTAATCGAGAAGCTACGAAAATGCTAAACTTTAGTAAGGCAAAGTTCGATCAGCTAAGAGATGCCCTTAACCTTACTAACTGGGACAATATCCTCAAAAATGAGATTACAGACAATAAATGGAAAATGTCTAAAAACATCTTCAATACTTACTGAGAGCAGTTCATACCTTTACAGGAGTAAAAGGGTTAGGAATAGGAGGAATGCAATGTGGCTCAATAAAGATGTAAAGAGGGCCATAAATAACAAAAAGAGAACATTTAAACTACTAAAAGAAGAAGGCAGTGAGGAAGCACTAACAACCTATAAGGAAAAAGCAGATAAAAGCAGCAAAGGTGGAGACAGAAAGACCTATTGCCAAAGAGAGTAAAACTAACGCTAAACTGTTGTTTAACTATATAAATAGTAAAAAGCCTAATAGTGAAAGAGTTGCCCCTTTAATAAATAATGTGGGAAAAATTGTAGAGGGTGATGAGGAGAAAGCAAATCTATTAAATAGTTTTTTCTACTGTTTATTCACAGGGGAAAATGAAATGTCAAATTAGATGCAGAGTAATAAAGTAAACTCTATTAAATGTCACTAGTCTAACCCAGGAAGAAGATTAAGAAGATTAAAATAGACAAATTGCGATGTCCCAATTTCATACATCCCCCGGTTCTAAGAGAATTAAGTAATGTGATAGATAGATCATTGTTTCTTATAATTTAGGACTCCATAGTAATGGGACTGTTTCACAAAAAGAGGTCAAAAAGTTAACCTGGAAACTACAGGCCAGTAAGTCTTAATTTTATTGTGAGTGAAATGTTTGAAATGCTATCCTGGAATATAGCTGTATTTCTCCATACCGGTATGGGTTTTTAAGTGATTGCTCCTGTCAAATCAATCTGAGATGCTTCTATGAGGAGGTAGACTTCTAGATTGGACCAGGGAGAGTAATTGGATCCTGTGTATCTGGCTTTATCTAAAGTGTTTGATACTATATCGCATAAAATGTTGATATATAAAATGAGAATGCTTGGTCTGAGTGAGAATGTGTGTAAGTGGTTAAGTAACTGGTTCAATGATAGAAAGCAAAGTGTTATTAATGGTACATTCTCTTATTGGGTCACCATTACTAGTGTGGGTCACTAGTACTACCACAAGGGTCAGTATTGGGGCCTATTCTTTTTATTATATTAATGACATGGTAGAAGGATTGCACAGTAATTAACACAAAAGAGGGCCAAATGCAATTGCAAGAGGATATGGATAAGTAGGAGGCTTGGACAAAAAAGTCGCAAATGATGTTTAACACTGATAAATATAAGGTTATGCAATGGTGCAGCGGAAATACATGTCACTATTACATACTAAATGGAAAATCACTGGGCAAAACTGACATGGAACAGGACTTTAGTTAACTGTAAACTTAACTAGAGCAATCAGTGTCAGGCAGGTGCTGCCAGGGCAAATAGGATCATTGGGTGCATCCAAAGAGGTATAGGGGCACATGATAAGAACATTGTTCTTCCTCTTTACAAGTCACTGATCAAACCACACATGGAATATTGGGTTTTGGGCATCGGTACTCAAGACAGACATATCAGATCTTGAGTGGGTTCAAAGGTGGGCAATTAAAGTAATAAATGCAATGGGCTGACTACAATACCCAGAGAGGTGATCAAAATTGGGGTCATTTAGTTTAGAAAAAAATACAGCTGAGGGGTGACCCAATAACTATATACTGATATATCAGGGGTCAATATAAAGATCTCTGCCACAATCTATTTATACCCAGGCTCTACGTCTAAAAGAAAGAGGATTTCACCACCAACATAGAAAGGGATTCTTTACCGTAAGAGCAGTAAGACTGAATTCGATAAAAGAGTTCCTTTCTTCAGCGTTACAATATTACATGCTATAATCGCTAATTATTTCAGAAGCGTTGTTCATACAGGGATTCTTCTGATTGCTATACTTGGAGTCAGGAAGGAATTATATTCTCTTAAATGAGGAAAATTGGCTTCTACCTCATGTTTTTTTTTCTATGGATGAACATTGGGTAGGTAATAAGCTGAACTAGATGGACATGTGTGTTTTTCAGCTGATCATACTATGTTACTGTGTTATCCTATCTTGCAAAAATGTGTTCTTCATCCCCGCGGGGGTCATCGCAGCGGCGGACAGGTAAGTATATATATGTATATTTTTTTTAAACACAAAAATTTTTCCTTTTCAGGGAAGGGCTTATATGTAAAGCCCTTCCCTGAAAAAGAATGCAGGGGTGCCAGCAGACCATTGTTTTCAATGGAGCCGCCGGCAGCAGCTGTGGCTCCATTGAAAACAATGCATGGACCTGCATTCACGTGAGTTTTTGCACGTACATGGGTGCGCACCTATGTACGCACAAAAACATGCTCATGTGAAGCCACCCTTAGACACATTTGTACATGCCCAAGCACATTGGCAGACGCAACTAAAAAGAAACAGATGGGGTAACAGAACAGGGCACCTATTAGCTAATCTGGCTAAACAGCGACAACCATATAGGCCAATCCTAGCCTTGAGGCACCCTGATATGGGCAGCTTAATAACCAGTCAAGAGGGGGTGACCCAGATATTATATGATTATTTTGAGGATCTTTAAAGAGCTGAACCGTCAAACACCTGAGATATACAAGATTTTTTGAAAGTAGTGAGCTTGCCTAAACTTACAGATGAACAAATATCTTTACTAGAGGACACCATACAGGAGGAAGAGGTGGGGAAGTAATTGCGGCATCGGCGGGGGGAAAGTCACGGGGACCAGATGGGTTCTCCGCAGAATACTATAAAATACTCAAAGCAGATCTAGTACCAACCCTATAGCGCAATATATATAAGCGGAAAGGAAATAGAGGACTTTGGGGCTTCTAGAACCATCTTACTCCCCAAACCCAGCAAGGACGCTACTGACCCACACTCCTATATGCCGATAGCCTTACTTAACTGTGACTATAAATTTTTGTCCAAGATACTAGCAGATAGGCTTCAGAATATTCTTGCATCCATACTCGACCCATCTCAGAAAGGTTTTACAGACGGAAAAAGTGATTTAAAAAACATTAGAGCAGCAATAGCGGCGACAGTTGTTATGCAGAATCCTAATAGCCCAGTGGCATTGCTTCTGAGCTTAGACTCCGAAAAAGCCTTTGATAAAATGGCTTGGCCATATTTGAGCGCAGTACTGAGGTGGTGTGGTTTTGGACAGATCTACACAAACTATATAAGCATGACACACACAAATGCTACAACTATACTCACAGTCAACGGTCTCAATACCCCGACTATTGACCTATTTAAAGGAGCCAGACAATGCTGCCCGCTATCCCCATTGCTTTTTAACCTATCCATAGACCCGCTACTTAGATATCTAACAAAAACCACATCATTTATGGGAATCCGATATGCCGACATGGAAATTAAAGTGGATGCATATATCCATATTCGGGAACAGGACCATATAGATCCAGGGGTGGGGAAGTGGTTGGGGGATGACCCCAATCTTACTCCTGAAATGATTCTAAATCAATGTCCTTGGCCTACAAGTATCTACCCTCTGCCAGATTCCTGGAGATGAGATTACAGGTCACTCACATATCATACTTAACCCTAGTGAGAGGGCATTTTATAGGAATTTATTTTACCCCAAATTGTTTTAAGTGTGGAGCCCCAAACCCTAATCTATTTCATAGTCTGTGGGCTTGCCCCAGAATCCAGGCCTTTTGGTTTAGAATTCAAGAATACACTAAAACGTACTTAATAGGGATGAGCTCGCTAAGGCACTACTCGCTCGAGTAATGTGCCTTAGCCGAGTATCTCCCCGCTCGTCCCGAAAGATTCGGGTACCGCCGCGGGGCGGGGAGCTCTGGGGGAGAGCAGGGACGAAAGGAGGGGAGATCTCTCTCTCCCTCTCTCCCGCCCGCTCTCCCCCGCTCCCCGCCGCAACTCACCTGACAGCTGCGGCGGCCCCCGAATCTTTAGGGACGAGCAGGGAGATACTCGGCTAAGGCACATTACATGAGCGAGTAGTGCCTTAGCGAGTATACTCGCTCATCCCTAGTACTTAACTAATTTTTGCCCGCAAGACCCTCTGTGGGCAATATTTGGGTACGTGGACCCAGACAAGTATCACTGTTCGGCAGGTGCTCGCAAACTTTTGCACTTGGTGGCGGCAGCTGGGTTGATGGCTATTCTACAAATGTGGATACAATCGATAATCCACCCTTTTAAGTTATTCCTTTCTGTTCCAGATGGACTGGGCTGAAACATCGCTTTTCAAAGAGAGAATGGTGCAGTCAGTTTTTGCAACCTGGGAGAGCTTTGTTTGGATGCTGCCACAGAGGGTAAAAGAAAAATTAAGAACTGTTTTTATTATACGTGTTGTTTACAGGAACAAATAGCACTGGGAGATTCTCCTGTTTAGGTGTGTTATGTTGCCGTGCCGAGGCCGTGCAGAACCATCAGATAGGTAGAGGTCTGTTTTGTATTTATAAAGCAGCCACAAGTAATTTAATTTAAGGTAATAAAAACGGAGATATTCAATTAGCTGGTAGTAATGGCAGGTCCTAATTTTTGTTTTTGTTTTTTTAATTGTATGTTGCTTGTTAATAAGAAAAATGAGAAAATTATATTTCGAGACTATACCTATATAATTATTGGATGGCAGATTTCTGAAGGCTATTATATAGTTTATTAACCCTTCCCGCTCCATGACGTACCGGTACGTCATGGCAGGCTGGCACTTTGCGCAAAATGACGTACCGGTATGTCCTGGGGATAGCGCGAGATCACATATGATCCCGCGCTATCCCGCAGCGGGAGCCGGCTGTCAGTCACAGCCGGCGTCCCGCAGCAACAGCGGGGGGGGCATCGGAGTTGCGCCCCCCCCCGCTGTTAACCCCATTCCCTGCCGCGATCTAAGTAGATTGTGGCAGGGAAAGAGTTCACAGAGGGAGCGCGCTCCCTCTGTGTCTCCCGCCGGCTCTCGTGATGTTATCGCGAGAGCCCGGCCTGTCACCATGGCAACAGGACGCCAGACACTGGCGTCCTGTATTGCCAATGCCTATGATCGCTGTATAAGCGATAAGGCATGGCAGAGCAGTAGCTCTGCCATGCCTTATGACAGCGATCATAGGCACAGTGCTGCAAGTCCCTCAGAGGGACTCAAATAGTGTAAAAAAAGAAAAGAAAAATGTAAAAAAAGAAAAATGTAAAAAGAAAAAGAAAAAAAACCCTTTTTTATGCTTTTTCTAATATTAGCATAAAAAAAGGTAAAAAAAATGAAAACCCCACATATTGGGTATTGACACGTCCGTAACGATGTGTACAAAAAGTTGAACATGCTTTTTATTTTGTACGACGAAAAAAACGTAAAAAAAACGCTAAAAAACAGAGGCAAAATGCTAATTTTTAGCATTTTGCCTCACAAAAAATGCAATAAAAGTGATCAAAAAAGCTGTACATTCCCCAAAATGGTACCAATAAAAACTACAGCTCGTCTCGCAAAAAATAAGCCATTATACAGCTCCGTACATAGAAAAATAAAAAAGTTACAGGACTTTGAATGCAGCTATAGAGAAAAAAAAAAGATTTCCAAAAAAAAAAGGCTTTTTATTGCAAAAAGTGTAAAAACCTAAAAAATAAGAATTTTGGTATCGTAACCGTACCGACCCGCAGAAATAATTTAGTGTGTCATTTAAGCTGCATGATTAACGCTGTACAAAAAAAAATCTATGTCAGAATTGATGTGTTTTCTCTCCGTTATCATAAAAAAAATAATAAGTTTTATGATATTGTCTATGTACCCAAAAGTGGCACCGATAAAAACTACAGCTCGCCACGCAAAAAACAAGCCCTTATACGGCCGCGTCGACGGAAAAATAAAAAAGTTATGGCTTTTGAAAAATGGAGATGAAAAAATACCAAAAAAATCGCTTGGTCCTCAACGCCAAAATAGGCCATGTCATTAAGGGGTTAATGTATATCTTGATATAATTCAAAGATCCCAAAGATGTCATCAAAAAGCATACTATTGTTATTGTTCTTGATTGCTTAAAGGGGTTGTCCCGCGCCGAAACATTATTTTTTTTTTTTCAACCACCCCCCCCTCCGGCGCGAGACAACCCCGATGCAGGGACTTAAAAAAAAAAACGCACAGCGCTTACCTGAATCCCCGCGCTCCGGTGACTTCTTACTTACCGGTTGAAGATGGCCGCCGGGATCTTCTCCCTCGGTGGACCGCAGGGCTTCTGTGCGGTCCATTGCCGATTCCAGCCTCCTGATTGGCTGGAATCGGCACGTGACGGGGCGGAGCTACACGGAGCCGGCATCCTGCACGAGTGGCCCCATTGAGAAAAGAAGAAGACCCGGACTGCGCAAGCGCGTCTAATTTGGCCATTAGACGCCGAAAATTAGGCGGCTCCATGGAAACGAGGATGCTAGCAACGGAGCAGGTAAGTGAAAAACTTCTTATAACTTCTGTATGGCTCATAATTAATGCACAATGTACATTACAAAGTGCATTAATATGGCCATACAGAAGTGTATAGACCCACTTGCTGCTGCGGGACAACCCCTTTAATAAAAACATAAGAAAAAAAATGATATTGCTGGAATTGTGATGACCCGCAGAATATAATTTGTATGAGTGAGCAGGGGAAAATGATGAGTTTAGGATTATTCTTCCCCTCTACCCACCGCATATGAGGCCAAGTAAGAACAAAAGAAAGTTTTTCAGGATCCACCTGTAGTAAATAATCTGATATTATACACTTGAGATAGAGAAGTAGAGTTTAAAGATTGTTTTAAGTTGACTATGAAGGCAGTTTTTACGAAGTCACTGAACTTTTTGCACATTTTGATGGTGGGACAAAAGATCCAGAGAGAATATTAGGAATCTTGTCCAGACAAACTACCATATACACATATATAGAATTCTCAGAAAATTCCATTAATAAATTCTTGGAAGACAGCAGGGGAATTACAAAGTAAGAAGGCATTACTAGGTATTCATAATGCCTATCACAATGCATCAAACACAGTTTTCCATTCACCTTTCTGGAGAATGGGGATTAAATTATAAGGTCCTAAATGCTCTTAACGCGGCTTGTCACCCTCGACGGTATCGTGGTACGTTAACCACAATGCAGAGTCAGACTGGCCACTCTGCTCCTATACAGGTTGCTGGTTGACACATCATGTGGGGGTTCTGCTGCTATCTGTATCCCTATAGTTGCATGTTGCTATTTCCCCTACCTCTGAGAGAGGTTTTATTAGGTGTGGGTTCTTTTCCTGGCCTACCCATCAGTAGGTAGGGAAGGCTTTACTTTCCTAACCCTCCGTTAGCTATTTTCTGTTCACTTGGTCATGGTGCTTGGAGTGGTGTCCAAGGCCTCCTGGAGTTAGCAGTACACCTGTCAGTTAAGTTACGGTTTATTTACCGCACATTGCGTTATTTATATTCCGAGCGGATATCTCTTTCCAAATTGCATTTGATATACTGTGTCATGGCCTCTGTTTATTAAAAGAACAAAGGATAGGCTTTTCCATGGGGAGGAGTAAGATTCAATTGAAGATCAATAGCACAGTCATAGGGCTTGGAAGCAGGGAAAGTATCAGCCTGTTACTTGTTGAAAATGTTACTGTTACTTGTGTGACTTCAGGAAAACTAAGCAGTGACAAATCCTTCTGTTGCAGAAAAAGCTGATGGATGACTGGAAGGCAAGATAGTTGACAAAAATCTCTCTGTGGATAATTTCTGTAGTATTCTTGTCAATGTCAGGAGCATGCTTTTGCAGTCAGCATAGGCCCAGAAGGAGTAGACTTCTGTAGAACAGAACTTTGTAAAATGTAAAAGGAAATTTGTTCCTGATGGAACATTCCAACTTGCAGAGTCAACTCTAAGATGATAAAGCAAATGGTCTCTTAAAGGACATCACCATTCACAGACAAGATGAAAAATTGAATTTCTAAAGTCATGGGTATCTGACACTGAGAGACCAAGGTTTGTAAGATGAAAATGCCTGCGGAACCAGAGTCCAGAAAGGGTTATCCAGAAAAACAAGACCTTTGGGTAGCCAGGCAAACTATAAAGTTTTGTTTTTTTTTGCAAAAGAGGATCTGTCATCCTGGGAAGCCTATCGTGGAATTTTCTGGATTCACATGACAGCCTTGCACAAGATGCTTTTGGCCTTTATAATACAGGGAAGTATTTTAAAATGTTTACGTTTTCGTTCCATGTCCGTACGTTTGAGCTTTTCAACTTATATTGATTTTTGGGAACCAGCAGTGGGATTTGCAGAGGTCTCTGAAAGGATGAAACAAGCCTCGAAATCTGACATGTATGGTCCATCTCCCAGGACCTTTCACGAAAATCAATTCAACTAGCTAGAGAGATTAGTTCATCAAGGGTGAAAGGCAAATCTTGACCCACAAAATCATTTCTAGAGTCTGACAGATCCTCTCAAAAGTGTTCACCAGAGCCTCATTGTTCTAATTCAGTTTCAAAGCCAAGCTATGAAACTGAATGGCTTATTGGCCCACAGGGGAGGTACCTTGACACAGTTAATGCATATATGAGGCAGCTGAGGAAGCTCATCCAGGGTGTTCAAAAAACTTTTTAAAAGTAGAAAAGAACAGTTGAAGATTTAACTTTATAGGGTAATTTCATTCCCACAATTTTGCCAGACAACAGAGAAATAATATAGGAAATCCTTGCGCTATTCTGAGAGAAACAGTGGGTTAGAACCTCAAACTAGACAATAACTGGTTAAGAAACCTCTTGAAGGTCTTGGAGTTCCCATGATGCTTCAGAGGAGTAGTCAGATGAAGACCCAGACTTTAAGAACTAATAGTGGTCCGACAGCTAAAACTGAAGGAGTTACAGGACCTGGTGCTGCAGTAGTGGATGGAAACAAGACTTTTTTTTTAGGGCCTGGCAGGTATGCTGCAGAACAAGCTGATTAGCCATCTCATAGATGTTAGAAAGGACAGTATTAGCAGTGTCTGTGGCCTTAGCAAACTGTAACAAATGCTGACTGGAGACATGGAACTAATAGTCTAAGTGACTGTGTGCTCCTCACCCTTAAACACCACAAAGAAGTATTGACTTTCCCACAAGGAATTCTCAGATCACTATGCCTGGGGTAGTATTCATTAGCAATGGCTGATACACATGCAAGATGGATTTACAAAACTGGGGTATTTACAGAACTGAGGTGGCCTGGCAAAGACAGTGTTGGATAGGCAAAGGTCAGGGTGAACAGTAGACAAAAGAATGAGGTCAGGAAAAGAAAATGATTAGAAACTGTAGGGAACCAGAGTAAATGCATACCATAGCAGACTAAAACCAAATGAACTTAAGTGGTTGCCTAGGACTTTATTTTCTATTGATGAGCAGTCTTGAGGATAGATCATCAACAGATGATTGGTGGGGGTCTGCTGCTTAGATCCCTGTCAATTTGCTGATTACCATTACCATAGAAAGTGCAGGAAGCAGATTATGCTGACCATAGTGGTCTGGGTTGGTATTGTAGGCGTAGCTCCCTTTGTAATCAATGAAAGCCACACTTACAATACCAACCTGGGTCACTGTGCTATGGTCAGTGCAATCTACTTCCTTTGCTTTCCTTAGTGACAGCGGTACTATAATCAGTTGATTAGCGGGGATTCAAGCTGTTGACCCCCACTGATAATCTATTGGTGGCCTGTCATTAATAGAAAAAAAGGTAAAAGGTCCTGGACAACCCCTTTAATTCGTCAGGCTCAGAGTGGACTGGTAAGGACCCTTATAGGGCTTAGCACACACACAGCTTGGTTGGAATTAGGGTCAATTTAGTAAGAAATGACCTGTGAATTAAAAAATTGACACCTGGCACATATGAGTGGCCCAGCAACCGAGCAGTGCCCTGCAATGCAGTAAGAGGCAGCATCTGAGAGTGGAACAATTGACCAACAGGAGAGATGAGCCACCATATCATTACTTAAAGATTAAGGATGTGTAGTCTGAAATGTATAAGCGAGCTCATGCAAACATCCCTCATCAAGTACAATGAGGGAGAGCGAAACTGCGGTCCTGAGGTAAGCAGGGCATGGCAAGGAGTGTGTGATATATTGGGGCCCTACGGTATAGACAGCATTGAGTCTCCATTGTTGGTAGATTACTACATAAATCTTACTTTTTCAATATCTTTGCTAAACTTTAAAAACTAAGGATTTGTACTTGCATTAAAAAAACAGCCTTTTTGTTGCTAGGTAACATTAAGAAATAAACATCGCACATTATGTTTTAAATATTCCCAAAGGTCTGCAGTTCTTAATGCTCAGAATCAGCTGGAAGTATTTTTTAATGCATAACAGATAATGCATTTTAAATATACATTAGGTTATTGTCTTTTTACTGTATTTCAGTAACTTTGGAAAAAATGCCCATGTAAAGATAATTTGTAATGCCATGGAAGCCATTGGGGAAGGCATAGGCATTGCTAGGGTCTTAAAGACATACTGTGTATTTTATGCACCCCCACATCCCTGTTCTGGCCATAAACATGGGATATAATATTCATGTATTATAGGAATGTTTACAGGTATAACAGAGTATTTGCATTTGTTTTCATTACTATGTTATATGTCATAGGGTAAATGCACACGGGCGGAAATCCCGCTGCCAGATTTCCCGCAGAATTTCCACCCATGCACGCTGCCATAGGATTGCATTAGATAATGCAATCCTATGCAGACAGCAGCGATTTTACCATGCAAAAACTCACAAAGGCCCGCACAGAAACATCACCTCTGACGTGGCGGCTCTGCCCTGCACACATGCCGAAGGAGGTGAGCCATGGGGGGCATTGCAGTGGCATGGCTCACATCCCGCTCCGAGAATTCTCACAGCAGGATCCGACCTAGCCGTCTGCATGAGACCATATTCATAAGTTCTTGGTAAGAGCACCATTTAGTGGTTTCCATTGTTAATATTATTTTGCATACTATGTGAATCAGGTAGTTTTGCTCCTAGGAAGAAATATTTTACAAGTCTACAAGGCTAGAAGTGAAATCAGTGGTACCCACACTGTCTCGATAGTGCCACAAACCTACCTCAGTCAACAGCATGCTTATCAACACATTAGAGAATAGAGACTCTTCTTTTTCCAGCCATGTCAAAATATGTTCCCAATAAAAGAACTACTGCATAGCACGCATTTATCCTGTCCTTTCGTAGGCCCTCTCGTGATGACCATACCCATGGTAGTGATCAAGATCATTTAGGGTGCACAATCTTAAACAGAACAAAGGAAGACAATGAAGTAGTGATGTCCTTTGAAGACAGACTGTTCTTAAGGCCCATTTACACGGCCCGATGATTGCTCAAACGACAGTTTGAGTGACAGCTTTGAGTGATCATCATTTTGCATAAACTATTAAGTACTACTACTACTACTCAGCTACTTAATACCAATTAAGTGTTCAAATGAAGCCTTCACTTAACGCAGTTAATAGCCCAAGAGCTATTATCTGCACTCAGATGCTTTGTTCTCCACGGGGAAACAATGCTTCCAGCACTCTTCGTAGAGAACTGCTGATAAGGCTGAATGACGATTCTTAGGTTGGACTGAATTTAATGATCAGCTAGCAGTTCACAAAAATTGCACGATTGGCGCACATTTAGACGCAACGATTATCGCTAAAACGATCACTTTTTTTAGCGATCATCGCTCCGTGTAAATGGGCCTTTAGACATAATGAAACAGGGATAGTCAAGGATGAAACAAGAAGCTGGGTCACACCTCTACTCTTCAGACCTCAGAGGCAGCATTTGCCTAATAACAGAGAATCAGTAATAGGCAGCGCCCCCAGTAATAAGCAGCCCCTTCCCCTGTAATAAGTAGCCCCCACACCCCCCCCCAGTAATAAGCAGCCCCCACAGTAAGCAACCCCCCCAGTAATAAGAAGTTCCTCCCCCAGTAATAGGCAGCCTCCCCAGTAATAAGCAGCCCCCCAGTATTAAGTAGCCCCTACCCCCCCCCCAGTAATAGGCAGCCCCCCCAGTCATAGGCAGCCCCTTCCCCTGTAATAAGTAGCCCCCCAGTAATAACCCCCCCAGTAATAGGCAGCCCCTTCCTCTGTAATAAGTAGCCCCCCCAGTAATAAGCAGCCCCTTACCCTGTAATAAGTAGCCCCCCCCAGTAATAAGCAGGTCCCCCCCAGTAATAAGCAGGTCCTCCCCCAGTAATAGGCAGCCCCCCCCAGTAATAACCAGCCCCCCCAGTAATAGGCAGCCCCTTCCCCTGTAATAGGTATCCCCCCGTAAGATGCACCACCCCCACCCCCATAATAGGCAGCCCCCCTAGTAGTAAGCAGCCCCCCATACCCATATACTTACCTCCTCCCTGCTGTCGCTCTCTGTCTGCTTGCCCTGACGTCAGCCCGGAACGCTTCCTCCCCGAGTCCTCTCCTGCGGAACTAATGAGCAGGGGACTCGGGGGGGGGAGAATCCTGGCTGCACAGACGTCAGTGTGTGCCGGGAGCAGCGCGATTACCGGCGGGGAGCTGCGGCGCCCCCGCTGGTAATCGCTTCAGTGGTGAGCGGCGTCCGCACGCCGCGGGCCACAAAACACAAGGCAGCGGGCCGGATTCGGCCCGCGGGCCTTGTGTTTAGAGCAAAATTTCCCGGCGGTGCCGCGGACTGGCGCTAAACATCCAACGGCCCGGCCCTGGTCCGCGGCCCGGTGGTTGGGGACCCCTGGGTTAAAGGATCTGGGAAAGCCATTTATCGAGCACTGGCTGTGATTAGATAAGCGTCAGCCAATTAAAGCCAGCGCTTCAAGAAGGTGGGGATTTTTCAATCCCCGGCCAGAAGATGAAGAGGAGAAGCAGTGCTGGGACACGGGCACGGCAGCGGCATTGGAGAGCGCTTCTAAGGTGATGTATATGTTTTTTTAAATTTTTTTTTGCAGCAAGGGCTTAGATTTGGCTTTGACAGTAGGATTTCCTACTGTCAAAGTTGCATCACACCGCACGAAAATCGTGTTTTCGTGCGATGCGATGCAACAGAGAGAAAGGCTCCATAGAGCAACATGGGCTACAAAACCTCACAAGTCACATGCATATAGCCGGACCCGTGAGGTTTTGTGTTTCGGGTTGTTGCATGCTACAAAACATTGCATGTGTGAAGTAACCCATAGGAAAGCATGGGCTTCAGATACATGCAATTTGTAGCATTGTAGCAACGCAACAAAATCACGCGACTTTGTTGCCCACGTGAAGGAGGCCTAACTCCTTGATTTTTTTTCCTAATAACTATATGCCTGAAATAGAGCCATCCACAATATGGTGTGCTCTTAATACTTATATTAAAGGGAACTTTAAAAGCTTAGCAGCTATAGATAAAAGATAGAAGCATGAGTTCAAGAGTGAAATAATATTTTTGACTTGAATCAATTAAACAAAGCAAAATAGTGCCCAGCTAGATCAGGCATGGTTCATCATAACCTCTTACATCAGTTACATCAACTAGATTTATATAAATATAAACAAGCACTGTTGAAAATTAAAGCCAGGTATTATAGTCAAAATAATAAAGCTAGTACATTATTGGCATACTGTCTCAAATCTAGAGGTGCTAACTCTGAAATATCTTATATTTGTAACCCACAAGATGAAAATACTATAACTGATCATAATGCTTCACTTTATAATTTCTGAGACAATCCATCAACTCCCAACCTACTACTGTGGAAATATCAAACACATTTACATTCCGTTTTGCTCCCTAAGGTGTCAGCACAACAGTTAGAAACATTATCTTCCCCTATATCTCTGGCAGATATCAACAGTGCTATCAAGTCCCTAAAACCACATAAAACTCAAGGTCCTGATGATTTTACAAGTGATGGCTATAAAGCTTTCAGTCTGCCTTATTCCCTCATATTCTTTTAACAATATACAAATAACAGGTAAAACCCCCAAAGAGATGTTACATGCCACGATTATTACTCTTCCTAAATCTGAGAAAATCCAAGATAGACCCGGAAACCTCTGCCTTATCTCATTACTTAACATAGACTTAATATACTCAAAGATTTTAGCCCCTAGTTGGGCAAGTATTTTACCTTCTCTTGTTTTTCCATTTGTTAATGGTAGGTACTTGATTGATAATACATATAGAAATGTGAACATTATTAAGTTTATCGAAAAAACTCGGACACCTTCTCTGCTTCTTTCCCTTGATGCAAAGAAGGCATTTGACTGAGTCCATTAGGGCAGTGGCATAGCCAGGTCAGGTGGTACCTATGTGGAAATTTTTTTTGTCACTTCCCCATTTTTGAAATTATTAAAAGAAGGAAAGACAAGATACTTACAGTTGCAAGTGTAATTTTCTAGTTTATTTACTTAACATTGTGAGCATAGCCACTTAAAAACCTTTGTCTCCTAACTTTGTTCTCTGCAAATTTTGAAATTGCATCACCAAAATCAATTGCTTTCACTACTTTGTCTTCAATTGACAAGATGGCTAAGCCAGAGAGCCGAGCCTGACTCATAGTGGATCTAAGATAGCTCTTGATTAATTTTAGTGTGAGATAAGAAAAAATAGAGCTCACCCTCTGTTAGCGGGGACCCCATAGCCAGGCGATGATAATAGACGAAGCCCAGACTAGAAGAAAACCGTCAGCTTCAGTGGAATAGCAATATATAAACAAAGAAAAAAGGTTGGCTTCAACGTCTAAAATCTTCTTTTTTTCAGGGAAGAGACATCAGCTCTTTGATGTTTTTCCATATGATGTCTCTTCCCTGAAATAAAGATTTTAGCTCTTGAAGCTGATCTTTTTCCTTCTTTGATTAATTTTAGTTTTGAAAAACTCCTCTCATGCGATGCTACTGAAACACATAGCCTTAGCTCACCTCCTCCCCTCCCTGCACAGGTCACAGTGCATGCTGGAAAAGTCTCACGTAGAAATTAATAGGTCAGCTTCTGTCCACTGTGTGAAAGACCCATGAGTTCTGCAGTAAAGCATCTCTTTAAATGCTGCGAACTGCAGTAAAGACAAGATGGCCGCCCCGTAGTCATGTACAGGCAATAGAATAAAAAGAAAATCTATAATCAGAAAATAAAAATAGAAACTAAATGAGAAGAATGGAATATGTTTCGCTATCTGGTTTTCCTTAGTGAAAAGAATACAGATGATACATTCCCTTTAAGGCTTCCCTGAACCATCAATTTTTGGGCAATCACCCCCCCCCCCAAAAAAAAAATGGATTTAAGAAAGTGAAAAATGTGCTATTTGTATCATGTTTACCGTTTCTCTGCTGACTTGCAGCTAACCTCTCAATCCATTGCCACGACTGTGACAATTGTGGCATGGATTCCCTTCATCCCCACAGTGATGCGAGGCTGTTTTCACATGAAAACAGCATTCTTGGGGCTTTCACATGGTGGGGAGCGCAATATCTGGCCGTGATTCACAACCCAATATCCCACTCGCCCCTGTGAAAGAGCCCTAACCTGGGTACCTCCTGTATCTATATATATAAAGCTGAAAGCCCTCACTGACTCACTGACTGACTGACTGACTCGCCAAAAGTTCTCCAACTTCCCGATGTCGTAGAAACATGAAATTTGGCGCAAGCATAGATTATCTCCAAAATAGGAAAAGAAATTGGGTCCCAACTCGATTATTCAATTCTAGCGTGAAAGAATTGGCGTCGAAATTTAACGTACATAATCTAAATCACTCACTTCCCAATGTCATAGAAACGGGAAATTTGGCACGAGCATTGGTTATGTCATAAGTAGGAAAAGCTAATGGGTCCCAACTCGATTATTCAATTCTATGCGCAAAAGAATTAGCGTCCAAATTTTACGCACGGAATCTAATTTTCTCACTTTCTGGTGTCATAGAAACATGAAATTTGGCACGAGCATTGATTATGTCATAAATAGGAAAAGTTAATAGGTCCCAACTCCATTATTTAATTCTAGCGCAAAAGAATTGGCGTCAAAATTTTACGTGCGGAATGTAATTTCTCTACTTTCCGGTGTCATAGAAACAGGAAATTTGGCACAAGCATTGATTATGTCATAAATAGTAAAAGCTAATGGGTCCCAACTCGATTATTCAATTCTATGCGCAAAAGAATTAGCGTCCATATTTTATGTACGGAATCTAATTTTCTTACATTCCGGTGTCATAGAAACGGGAAATTTGGCACGAGCATTGATTATGTCATAAATAAGAAAAGCTAATGGGTCCCAACTCGATTATTCAATTCTAGCGCAAAAGAATTGGCGTCGAAATTTTACGTGCGGAATGTAATTTTCTCACTTTCCAGTGTCATAGAAACGGGAAAATTGGCACGAGCATTGATTATGTCATAAATAGGAAACGCTAATGGGTCCCAACTCCATTATTCAATTCTATGCGCAAAAGAATTAGCGTCCAAATTTTACGTGCAGAATGTAATTTTCTCACTTTCCGGTGTCATAGAAACGGGAAATTTGGCACGAGCATTGATTATGTCATAAATAGGAAAAGTTAATAGGTCCCAATTCCATTATTCAATTCTAGCGCAAAAGAATTGGCATCAAAATTTTACGTGCGGAATGTAATTTTTTCACTTTCCGGTGTCATAGAAACAGGAAATTTGGCACGAGCATTGATTATGTCATAAATAGTAAAAGCTAATGGGTCCCAACTCCATTATTCAATTCTATGCGCAAAAGAATTAGCGTCCAAATTTTACGTACGGAATCTAATTTTCTCACTTTCCGGTGTCATAGAAATGGGAAATTTGGCACGAGCATTGATTATGTCATAAATAGGAAAAGCTAATGGGTCCCAACTCGATTATTCAATTCTATGCGCAAAAGAACTTAGTGTCCAAATTTTACGTGCGGAATGTAAATTTTTCACTTTCCGGTGTCATAGAAACAGGAAATTTGGCACGAGCATTGATTATGTCATAAATAGTAAAAGCTAATGGGTCCCAACTCGATTATTCAATTACATGCGCAAAAGAATTAGCGTCCATATTTTATGTACGGAATCTAATTTTCTTACATTCCGGTGTCATAGAAACGGGAAATTTGGCACGAGCATTGATTATGTCATAAATAGGAAAAGCTAATGGGTCCCAACTCGATTATTCAATTCTAGCGCAAAAGAATTGGCGTCGAAATTTTACGTGCGGAATGTAATTTTCTCACTTTCCGGTGTCATAGAAATGGGAAAATTGGCACGAGCATTGATTATGTCATAAATAGGAAACGCTAATGGGTCCCAACTCCATTATTCAATTCTATCCGCAAAAGAATTAGCGTCCAAAATTTACGTGCAGAATGTAATTTTCTCACTTTCCGGTGTCATAGAAACGGGAAATTTGGCACGAGCATTGATTATGTCATAAATAGGAAAAGTTAATAGGTCCCAATTCCATTATTCAATTCTAGCGCAAAAGAATTGGCATCGAAATTTTACGTGCGGAATGTAATTTTTTCACTTTCCGGTGTCATAGAAACAGGAAATTTGGCACGAGCATTGATTATGTCATAAATAGTAAAAGCTAATGGGTCCCAACTCCATTATTCAATTCTATGCGCAAAAGAATTAGCGTCCAAATTTTACGTACGGAATCTAATTTTCTCACTTTCCGGTGTCATAGAAATGGGAAATTTGGCACGAGCATTGATTATGTCATAAATAGGAAAAGCTAATGGGTCCCAACTCGATTATTCAATTCTATGCGCAAAAGAACTTAGTGTCCAAATTTTATGTGCGGAATGTAAATTTTTCACTTTCCGGTGTCATAGAAACAGGAAATTTGGCACGAGCATTGATTATGTCATAAATAGTAAAAGCTAATGGGTCCCAACTCGATTATTCAATTACATGCGCAAAAGAATTAGCGTCCATATTTTATGTACGGAATCTAATTTTCTTAGATTCCGGTGTCATAGAAACGGGAAATTTGGCACGAGCATTGATTATGTCATAGATAGGAAAAGCTAATGGGTCCCAACTCGATTATTCAATTCTAGCGCAAAAGAATTGGCGTCGAAATTTTACGTGCGGAATGTAATTTTCTCACTTTCCGGTGTCATAGAAATGGGAAAATTGGCACGAGCATTGATTATGTCATAAATAGGAAACGCTAATGGGTCCCAACTCCATTATTCAATTCTTTCCGCAAAAGAATTAGCGTCCAAAATTTACGTGCAGAATGTAATTTTCTCACTTTCCGGTGTCATAGAAACGGGAAATTTGGCACGAGCATTGATTATGTCATAAATAGGAAAAGTTAATAGGTCCCAATTCCATTATTCAATTCTAGCGCAAAAGAATTGGCATCGAAATTTTACGTGCGGAATGTAATTTTTTCACTTTCCGGTGTCATAGAAACAGGAAATTTGGCACGAGCATTGATTATGTCATAAATAGTAAAAGCTAATGGGTCCCAACTCCATTATTCAATTCTATGCGCAAAAGAATTAGCGTCCAAATTTTACGTACGGAATCTAATTTTCTCACTTTCCGGTGTCATAGAAATGGGAAATTTGGCACGAGCATTGATTATGTCATAAATAGGAAAAGCTAATGGGTCCCAACTCGATTATTCAATTCTATGCGCAAAAGAACTTAGTGTCCAAATTTTACGTGCGGAATGTAAATTTTTCACTTTCCGGTGTCATAGAAACAGGAAATTTGGCACGAGCATTGATTATGTCATAAATAGTAAAAGCTAATGGGTCCCAACTCGATTATTCAATTACATGCGCAAAAGAATTAGCGTCCAAATTTTACGTACGGAATCTAATTTTCTCACTTTCCGGTGTCATAGAAACGGGAAATTTGGCACAAGCATTGATTATGTCATAAATAGAAAAAGCTAATGGGTCCCAACTCCCTTATTCAATTCTATGTGCAAAAGAATTAGCGTCCAAATTTTACGTGCGGTATGTAATTTTCTCACTTTCCGGTGTCATAGAAACGGGAAATTTGGCACGAGCATTGATTATGTCATAAATAGGAAAAGCTAATGGGTCCCAACTCCATTATTCAATTCTATGTGCAAAAGAATTAGCGTCCAAATTTTACGTACATAATCCAAATCCATCACTTCCCAATGTCATAAAAACATGAAATTTGGCACAGGCATTGATTGTGTCATAAGTATGAAAAGTTAATAGGTCCCAACTCGATTATTCAATTCTAAGCGCAAAAGAATTAGTGTCCAAATTTTATGTACGTAATCTAATTCTCTCACTTCCTGATGTCATTTTATATGAAGGAAACGTTTCATGGTTACCTCCACGTGGTGTTTCCTGGGTAACGCAGAGAACTATGCAAAATGGTGAACATATGTTTTTCCTCAGTATCTCTAAAGTAACCACGACTTCATAAGATTTTCCGTGTGAACACCAGATAAACACCAGTACCAAATTAACTCGGGCGAAGCCGGGTATATCAGCTAGTATTATTATGTATGTACAGCTGCTGTATATAGGGATATATTAGGTTATACCAGCATGCTCCATATCACTATATACAGGAAATGTCTACCAGTAGTACAATATAATTATATACAGGAGATACCTAGGCTATACCAGCATGCTCCATATCACTATACATAGTAGATAAACATCCCCCGTATATAGCGATGCTGATATAACCTGGGTATGTCCTGTACATGATTATATGTACAGCTTATATAACACATACCACCTAAACATACAAGTTTCCACGCAGTACATGGTACATGCAGTGTTTCCCCCAAAATAAGATACTGTCTTATATTAATTTTTTCCTCAAAAGAGACAAAATGTCTTATTTTCAGGGTGTGTCTCATAATACTTACCTGCAGCAGCGCCACAGCCCAGCGGGAGGAACCCAAACGCTGGTTACTAGGTGAGTATTGTTGTTGGTTTTTTTGCATGTAGTGTAGGTAGGGATTATTTTGGGGGGAGGGCTTATATTTCAAGCCCCCCCCCCAAAAAAAAAATCAGGGTACCGCATATACTGCTCCTCCACGCTCCTCCTCGGGTCCCGACACTGTCACTGCACGGCCGGCTGGACATCTATCCTGACCCCCACACATCACACACACACAGCTCTACTACATCCATCCTGACCTCCACAAATCACACACAGCTCTACTACATACATCCTGATCCTCACACACATCCCACACACAGCTCTACTACATCCATCCTGACACCACACATCACACATACAGCTCTACTACATCCATCCTGACTACCCACATAACACACACAGCTTTACTACATCCATCCTGATCCCCATACAATCACAAAAACAGCTCTACTAAATCCATCCTGATCCCCACACATCACATGCACAAACAGCTCTGCTACATCGATCCTGATCCCCACACATCACACACACAGCTCTACTACATCCATCCTGACCCCCACAAATTACACACACAGCTCTACTAGATCCATCTTGACCCCCACACATCACAGACACAGCTCTACTCCACACTGATCCCATCAGCTCATACAGCAGAGTCCTGCATCCACTGATCTCCTCCATGGTCATGTGATCACTGACTCCTCCCACACAGGTGATCACACGACGGTGACATCATCACAGGTCCTGGAAGCTGTCTGGCTCTGCAGGTCTGTGTGCCCCCTTATGTCAGGACCACCGGAGGAGGATTAACCGGCACTAGTGGGACAGTGCAAGCTCTGTGAGGCATTTCTGGAAGCCTGGGCTGTATGGGGAAGCTCCTCTGTGGTCAATCAGTCACATGTGGCCCCGGGTAGAGCACACATAAGGCGCCCCACAGGTGCTGGTTCTCCTGCAGCAGCTCCATAGCGTGCAGCTCCAGTAGTAGCTCCTCCACCCACCCCCTCTCCCTGCAGTGCCACGCTGCCAAGTTGTTGCATGCCAGGACCTCAGCTGACGTGCTGAGCTGTCACCTTCTTTCACTGATAGAACCCAGTGCAGCCTGCACCTACCGCACCCACCTTCCTACACCACTGCATTGGGGATACCTAAGTAAAATTTGGGACATCTGAAGTAGTATATAACTCAAATAAGGGACTATACTATCTCCTATCTGTCTAAACTGTCTAATAGTAAGACTGTCCTTGTTGCCCACTGCAATCAATAACAACACAGTTTTCATTTTACCTTAGCAGCTTAAGAAAGGAAAGCTGTGCTGTGATTGGTTGTTATTGGCAACAAGGAAAGTTTTATTGTTAAACAGTTTTGCTAAATGAATATTATTGAGTTTCTATTTCCATTGATATCAAATGTATGTATCTGCGAGTCATTAACAGTGAGTTATGAGTGTTTCAAATCAGGAAGATCATTTGTAATAGCCCAGTGGGTGATGCTGTAGAGGCATTGTTTCATCCTTCCATTTGCACGGAAACACTGGCCCCAGAGACCAGATGATCAGCAGTGCTCCTGAGTAGTGACCCTTGCTGGTCAACAATTGATGCCCTTGTCTTCAGGATAGGTTATCAACAGTTTAAAATTGAAAACCTGTTTAAATGTTGAATAAGATATTATCGTGAATGTTCATCTTTGAACACCATGTTTGTTACCCCATATAAGCTCTTAATAGTGGTAGGAGTTCTTTTTTTTTAACTTTATATAGATAGAGTGCTTAAGTGTACTGTAACCATTTCAGTCATTCTTTCTTACTCTAAGCTACTTCTAAAAAGCCTTGATTGAAAATACCACAGTTTTATGTTAACACCTGCAATGCAGAAATAGGTACAAATGGATAACCCATCCTTAGGGGTTAATTAAAACTGATTGCTCTGAGTCCACCTTCTGTAACATATGTTATTGCTAGGGAAACCTATGTGTAGTGACTCATGCCTCATGGGGAATGCATTAGAAAAGGGAAACCAATGCAAAAAAAGATAGAAGAAAGCAGAGGACTGATGAACGTGTATATGCACAATTTATTCAGATACAGACATATACTGAATGTATTTTGGAAACTTTTTTATAGATCATCCCCATCAAGAGAAGATAAGTATGTTTATTAATCATAATTGCATTCACTAACAGTTTTTATAGAAAAATTATGCCACGAGCCAATCAGACATCTTCCTTATAGCAGACCAGCCATAGGCGGGCCAGCACAAGCATATGAAGTGCTAAATAGATTGGACATCTGAATGCATTTCAGCATGGAACACAATGCACTATGTAACAAAGCAAAACCATTGACCGGAAGTAGCCAATTCGCCCAAATTCAGATTGTGTACCACCCTGCAATATAAACCAGAGCTCCCATATCTTTTCATAGCAGGATATTATAATCTTTGTCTATGTTACCATTTGTCACAGGGAATCCAACATTTCATGACTATACTAATATCCACATTGGTATGCAATCAGATAAAAATAGGATGGGCATCAACAGAAAGATGGCTCATAGAGGGAAAGTATATCATCAAAATAAATGGCCTATTTTTCTCAGACAGCAGAACAGACATTGGTACGCAAATGAAAAAAAATAATGATTGTATACCAATATTGATATTTAAAACACACCTGTTACAATCGTGTGGGCAGGCAAAGCACGGGACCCACACGATCGTGACCAAAGGGGAAGCACACAGGTATCACCAGGGTCACACGAGACTCACACCGGTTTCAGGCAACTGACCCTGTTCTACAAGGAGGAATGAGAGTGGCCCTACCTGAGCGGGGACATTGCCCCAATAAGGGCAGCCCAGCGGTCTTCGGATCTGGGCCCTAGCTGATTCTAGGAGCCACGCACCAGAACAGCATGCATTCACATGCCACATGCCAGACCCAGAATACACCGCATACAACATGCAACCACCAGTAACAGATTGGAAGCTGAATATAAATACCAGGTATTGGTTGACATTTTGTACAAGATGTTGAAAGCTAGCAGGCCACTTCACGGCTCCTAGTTATACTGCTAGTCCCTACACTAACCAGGAGTCCAGCAGAACCGGACACCGTTCACACTGCACGCTGCAACAGGACACAACACTGATTGCAGGACACACAGCAAGCAAACACAAAACTGACAGAATTTAAACGTACAAATGGACAGAAACCAGATCACACTGCAAACCTCACCAGACAAGCATTCATGACTACTCACCTGAGGGGCCATGCAGTGACTGACCAGGGGCTGGGTTTATATGTGAGCACAGATCCAGGGGATTGGCTAGCAGACAGTACCACACCCAGCCAGCTCAATCATTAACCCTGAGAGTGCTGTGCTGCCGGAATCACAATAGTACAACATGTCTCAGCAGCACACGTAACAGTACCTCCCCTTTAAAAAAAAAGGGGGCCTCTGGACCCTTTAAGCATAACCAAAAAAAATTATGCAACTCCTCCAAACCGCGCACGTGTACAGGATTTATCTAAAAAGGACCTGACACCAAGGCAAAGATGACAAAATGGGAGAGAGTAAGAGAATAACTAAGCAGGACCACTGCGCCTTATACCAAAAGGCCACCGAACAGTAGCCTGCATAGAATATGCACAATCCAGAGGGAAAGATGGCTACCCTCCCTACTAACATAGCGTGAATAGGACTTATCACTACGGGCCTGATGCGGACGCCAGCCTGTCAGCAGGAGGAGGAAGTACACCCTGGTACCTCCCGCACAGGGGTCTACAACAAATTACGTCCGCAGGGCGCACTTTGCCGCAAAACGGACACCGGAACAGGAATACAGACTGAGATGGAACTCAGACACAACATGCATGCCACCAAAGTTGTATGGAGCCACCACACCCACCGTACAAGGGGAAGGACCGCCAGAACACCTATCTGGCTATAAGGAAAATCGTGGCCGGCGTCACCAGCTCACACCACGCACACAAAAATCAGATGTTCGGAGGCCGCACCTGCCAAAGGAAAGGAGAAACCTGCGAGTGGCTACACTTGCGTGGTCACCCTACCGCACCTACTGAGTGCACCACCCCAGAACGCCAGGAAGGGAAGGAGCAGCAGGTGTCCAAACCATCTGCGGGGAAATACGGGGAAACTTGCTCCAACAACATGACTATCCACACCTGATGTCTGGCCACCTGCACAGACACTGGACCTGTCACTGTTCACACACAACATAACATACCAATCAACATACTCAGGGGCATCCTGTTCTGGTGCGTGGCTCCTAGGATCAGCTAGGGCCCAGATCCGAAGACCGCTGGGCTGCCCTTATTGGGGCAATGTCCCCGCCCAGGTAGGGCCACTTTCATTCCTCCTTGTAGCACAGGGTCAGTTGCCTTAAACCGGTGTGAGTCCCGTGTGACCCTGGTGACACCCGTGTGCTTCCCCTTTGATCACGATCGTGTGGGTCCTGTGCTTTGCCTGCCCACACGATCGTAACATAATGCCCCCCCACTTACAAAATGTATTTAAAAATCACCCATGTAGGCAACAGACATTCCTGTCCTGAATTCATGATGCCCGTGGTTTGGGCAGCATGAATCCGATAACAGAATGCCATGATTATTAATATCATGTATCATTAAAAGCAAACTAATAATATGTTGTCTGATGCAAAGGAGCAACTATCAAATTTTACATTCAGACATTTTTTTATACAGCTGCCTGATTTTAATAAAACTAAAGCTGCACTGTGAATTTCAATGCTACAGGTACATGTTCATAATTATATAACAATATCTTCAGAGATCCAATGAAACAATGAGATATATGAACAATAATACCATTATTCTCAAACTGGAAAGACTACAATGGTACTTGAACATGTTAGAAAATGAACTTAAAACATTTGACTAACCTAATTTCAATTCGAACAGTAATAGCCGAACTGGTAAAAAAACTGTGCATGAACAACGACTAAGTTTATGGAGCACGACACTCTACCAATTTGGCATTAGAAAAGCTCATTCCACTGAAATAGCTCTAATAAAACTAGTACATGACATAGCCATTGCGAAAGACAGAGGATTTACAGCTGGTGCAGTGTTTTCACATCTAGCTAAAGCATCTGACACTGAAAATGATGAGGTGCTCTTAAATAGGAAATATTGTGTTCTGTTTAATACGACTATTGGTTGGTTGAAAAAATTGGGTTAAGGACAGATGCTTTTCCTGCAACTCTAGAGATAGAACAGAGATCTGTTCTGAGCCTTCTGATGTTTGCTTTTGACTTTTAATGCAGAGGCTTGATCTGCAAGAGGAATAAATGTATTTATGTATGCAAATGACAGCTCTGCATGGTTTAGGGGGGGAAAAAGTCGCATTAATTTGCTTTCTCAGCAGTAAACTGAATCTATTCAGATTTTACAAGAATGTCTGACAGCCAGTAAATTCTATACTAATACAAAGCAAGTACAAGTAATGTATTTAGCAATAAAAATCAATATGATGCACTGCTGAAAATCATCACCCGGTTTAGCTTTAATTTTTACCATAAATTAATATACCCACTTTTGTCTTTAGTTGTACATTTCAAATGCATACAGATGTTCTGCTGTTTGGTGATGGCATTTTAAAGAAAACAAGTCTTGAAGAATACGGAGAACATATATTTAAAGAAAACCTATGTAAATGATGCTGGCAGCAGGCCCATTTCCAGCTGCGGGTTGTATTAAAATGCTGAGAACCATCTTTTCTGCCCAAAATATAGTGAAACCTTTTTGAGATGACCACCCAAAATTGCACTGAAAATCTAGACGGATGATCCTCTCTACAATAATGGCTAGTATACTTCAGACATAAGTAAGCAGCAGCACTTTTAACCCCATGGCATACTTGTTGGGGCAGAGGTAGAAGATTGATCTCTGCCACCAATTAAGTAACAGTTTGGGGAGGGTTAGAAGTAGAAAGGGATAGGATCACAGTAGTTACATGTCACTGCATCACATACAGACCACTTACCGTATTCTCAGTGGTGTGTTTCTGTCTTACCTTTACACACATGAAACGGCAGAAATCTGAGACTAATTTCTACCTAAAACAACACCAGACAAGATGACCAGAGAAGTAAATACTTAATCAGTCCACTGGCAAGGAATGTGACAGTTTTATGATCTCTACATTGCTGCTAAGAGGTGACAGGCCAGTGTGTTATCTCTTCTTCAGACCTGCACATAAGGAATATGAAACACTACCTCTGCAGGGCCACTTATTGGATGGCAGCATTCCTTCAAGTCAATGTATGAATTTTTCAAAGTCTTTAAACCATTGATTGGGAAAAGCACCCCTTCTGAGTCCCCGCCCTTGAGGGAGAGACGATGACATCCGAAACACCCACCTCCAGAGGCTATCCACACACACCCCATGGGTGTCCAAGAACACCCCTCTTGACTTCCTTCAGATCTTTCATAATTTCCACTGATGCAAGAACCCCGCTCCAAGGTTCCTTCGATTCTTAAGGGTATCAAAAATAGTCATAAATTTATACTCCCAGATTCTGTACCAACACTGAACAAGAACTAATAAAATTCCATGAGAGATTACCTATTGGATGGTAACTTCTCTGTTCATCTTGTCTGGTGTTGTTTTAAGTAGAAATTATTCTCAGATTTCTGCCTTTTCATGTGTGTTAATTTGTATTTATGTATGCCTCATCCATATCTGTTTCATTATGCCTGAAAAAGGATCTTAAGAGGATCCGAAAGCTCACTATAACATCAAGTATTCTTGTTAGCCATTAAAAGGTATCATATCTGCAGAAGTACTTGCTTTCTATCACTGAGAACAATCACACTTCGCTCTACTGGCTAATACAGTAACAAATCTTTTTTTTCTTTTCACTAATGTGAGGTTCATGGACTATTAAAAGGAATGTGTCACTTGATTTTCTGTCCTTAAACCACCACTATAGAATTATTTGTTGGGAAATAGCTTAATAAACATGCTCCTGTATAAACTGTCAGTTTTAGCGCAGTGGAACAAAGTATACTGCCTCAGTCTCACCTGCGTTGTGCACATATGCTAGATACAGCTGGAGCTGGCATGTAATGATGTATCCCCATTGTGGATGTCAATCAAGCCAGAGAGGACAAGATTACAGATTGGATTTCATGGCTCTTCAAGAAATGCACAGCCCAGATAATTATTCAGAACTAATTACCATAAAGGGTTTTTTGTATTATATATACACTATCTGCATAGTGCTACAATTGACAGTTTGTATAGAGGAATGGTTATTAAGCTATTGCCTAGCGGGATAATGACATGATGGTGGTTTAGGGGCAGAAAATCAAGAGACATGTTTTCCCTTAATAGACCCACGTGATTTCCCCTCCATATTGCCCCTCAGGCAGAATGGGGAAAGTGATATAGCCATCTGAATAAAGAAAGCTGTATGCTGTAATTTTCTTCAGTGAAAGGTACAACTCTGTGTTGTTTCACCTCTAATCATTCTTTCCAATGATGTTTCTATATTATGCTGATGGTTACTATACCATCAGTGTTGTGCAATGTCACATGAGTGAGTGGCTGATGTCTGGTGAGAAGATCCTTTCTGGAGAGTGCATTATACTATGGAATGTTGAAGGACCTGCAAGTTGTAACATGGGAAAGATTGTAAAACTTGCGACTTTATTTATTTTTGAGTCATCTTACTGAATACTATTTCAAAAAGTTTAATTGCTGAGAAAAAAAACCTTTAAGTAACTATAACAATGTTCTACAACATTTTTAGTAGTGGCTACCTAATAGTTTGGACCTAATGATGCTTGGGGCTAAGAGTAAAGGATCTTACAGTTTAGTCTTAGCACTGTACTGCTATTGTAACACCTCTATCTTCACTTAGACTATAGCTGTGGTTTTCAGGTTGTTTTATGTCTTGGCACACCATGAATCACCTCCTGCTGGGTACTCCACTACTGGCATACTGCTATTTGCCTGTAGGGTACATATGTGCCTCTGCCCCTTCACTTAAAGGGCTAGTGCATGCGCTCCTAACAGATTCCCCATTAACCACCACCCACTTTCTGCTATATTAGACATCCTCTCACAATGGAGGATGACTAAGCAATTGGTCCCATCAGCCATTGTGACAAAGCCCCAGTTTGTTTGTGTATTCTAGTCCTGTCCCTTGCCTGTGTTCCTGACAATTCTTACTTCTGTACTTCCTGATCTTGGCTCTGTATTCTGGACACTGCCTGCTTCCTACCATGACCACCTGCCCTTCCCGGCAGCTGGATCCCATACCGCAGCTGTCATCTGTGAATTCTTTATTCCCCGCAGGGATGAAGAATTCCTTTGCTGCATCTGTCACAGATGTGGCAGGTGCAGCAGGGAATTCTTTTTCCTTGTGGGAATGAAGGAAACATGGCAGCAGTGGACAGGTAAGTACTTTTTTTTTTCCCACAAAAATTCTTGTTTTTCAGGGAAAGGCTTATATGTAAAGCCCTTCCCTGAAAAACAATTCAGGGGTGCTGGTAGACCATTCATACGCCCGGACCTTCATACACACGTGTTTTTGCACGTACAGGTGGGCGCACCTATGTACTCACCTATGTACGCACAAAAACACGCTCGTGTGAAGCCACCCTAATGCAACAAAAAATACACTACAACAAAATTATACAAATATATCATTTCATGCTTAGTTTCTACTTTTCTTTCTTTATTTCTTCTTCTTTAATTTTGCCTTTTTTGATGGTTCACTACATGCCGATGTTCCATTATTTACCAAAATTGCAATGAATCGAAATGAGTACCGACTCTTTACTATAATGTGTAACAATAAACATAACTAACAAACATACACATTGATAAAACGCAACAAAGACACACAATAAAAAAATAAATTCACACTATTTTTTGACTACAAAAAGAATTTGAAGTGTGCAGCCTCATTCAGACCCAGGCAGAGGTAGTCTTAAGTAAGACTATCCACTTAGACTCCTTACACAAAAGTGCCTTAATTATATAACCGCCCTTAATTGCCTCACATGATAAAAGTCTCACATGATAAATCCCACACACCTTAAAGTGAGAAGAATTACAAACATGGCATTCAAGAAAGTGTTTAGGAATAGGTTTAGGTTTTTGCACATCAAAAATTTGGGCTGCAGCACATATATGCCATACATGTTCAAGGACACACATTTTTAACTGTCGGTTTGTCATACCAGCATATATCAATCAACAAGAGCATCTTGCATAATAAACAAAAACTGAAGAATTGCAAGACATATGATAAACAATCCTAAATTCTCTATCCCTTACCAAATTACAAAATCTAGACATACATGTCATGTACTTACAAGTCAAGTAATTTTTGAAGATATATACCGGTAAGTACCACCTAACAAAAAATTCTCAACAGGGGGAACATAATGTCTTTTTGTCAGTAGATCTCACAAATTACGGGACCTACGCAAATGATATGTGGGTAAAATGACAGACAGACAAATCTCAACCATTAACCCCTTGAGTGGCACGCCCAGATGAGCTCCACTGCCGATAGTGATATAGCCCCGAAGATTTCCGGGCTATGTTTCACTATGGGAGCTGCAGAGCACAATGCCACAAGCTGTGGCATCGTGCTCTGCCTGCACAGACCCACACAGAACAGTGCAGGAAACAGAAGCAGGAAGATATTGCCGAACTGCTGGCAATCTCCTGCTTCTAAATTCAAAGTCCTGCTTTTGTTTACAGGTTGCCATAGAGACCATCGGCTTGTCAGAAGCAAGCAGATGGTCTCTGTGGCAGGCAGAGCTGGTGCTTGACTGTCAGAGGACAGAGGACAGCCAGGCACCAGCTCTTATAGCAGGGATCAGAGAAAACCTTTGATCTCTGCTGTTAACCCTTTAAATGCTGCGGTCTATGCGACTGCAGCATGTAAAGGGCTGTCACCATCAGACCCACGGAATGTGATCTGTGGAAGTCCCCTAAAGGGGCAAAAATAAAATAAAAGTAAAAAAATTATTTAAAAAAAAAACAAAAACACTTGTCTCCCTTTACTTTGTAAAAAATGAAAAATAAAATCACACATGTGGTATCCCTGCATCGTAATGACCCAGAGGAGGAAGTTAGTACATTATTCAACCCCTTAATGACGCGGCCCCTTTTTTTCTTTTTTCCCCCATTTCTTTTTTTCCTCCCCCCATTTAAAAAATCATAACTCTTTTATTTATTCATCGGGCCATCATTCGTTGCTGGATGAGGGCTTGTTTTTTGCGGGACGAGTTGTATTTTTCAATGGTGCTATTTAAAGTACTATATAATGTACTGAAAAACTTTTACAAAATTCTAAGTGGAGTAAAATGAAAAAATGACATTCCACCATCTTTCAGTGCGTTTTGCACACAAACTGCAACAAAAATGGCATGATAACTTTATTCTATGGGTCAGTATGATTACTAGGATACCAAACATGTATAGTTTTTTCTGTAGTACTTGTATTTTTTTTCAAAGACAATAACTTTTTTCCCCCCGTTAACGTAATTGAAAAAGGGCTCATTTTTTGCGAGATGTCCTGTAGTTTACGACTTTTTGATCACTTTTTATAGCATTTTTTCTGGGTGACTGAAAAAGTGCATTTGTGGTGTTCTTTATTTTTTTTTCAGACTACATTCACTGTGCAGGGTAAATAATGCACTACTTTGATAGATCGGACTTTTACGGACGCGGTGACACCAAATATGTATTTTTCTTTTATGATTTGGATTTTTAAATTATAGATATGGCAAAAGGAGGGTGATTTAAACTTTTATTATTATTATTATTATTTTTTTTTTTAAAGTGTGAAAAAATCGGGAAAAAGAAAAAAAATATAATTAAATTTTGTATTGGCATAATTGTACTGGCCTGTAGAATTACTTTAATATATTATTTACACTGCTCAAAGAATGCAGTGAAAATTAAAAATAAAAAACATGCCATAATTACAGATTTTGTTAATCTTGCCACTAGACAAAATGGAATAAAAAGCGATCAAAATTTTACATGTTCCAAAAAATTTGATAAATGAAGACTAAAAACAAGCCCTTCTAGAGTTCTGGCAATGGAAAAATAAAATTAATTCAGCTCTTGGAATGTGGCGACACAAAAGCAAACCTTTAAGAAAAAAAAATGTTTTAAATGTACAAAAATAGAAAAACATTAAAAAACTGTATAAACTTGGTATCGCCAGAATCATGCTGACTCAGAGAATAACGTTATCACATTATTTATTCTGCACGCTGAACGCCATAAACATGGAATCCAATAAATAAATGGCAGAATTTCTTTTTTTCCCCAATCTCCCTACAACTTTTTTTTTTACAAAAGTTATGCAATACATTATATATACCCAAAAATGATTCAATTAAAAAGTACAACTTGTCCCACAAAAAACAAGCCTTCATATGGCTGTGTCCATGGAAAATTAAAAAGTTATGGCTCTTGAAACGCGACTGGAAAATTAGTTGAAATTAAATGACAGGGTGGTAAGAAACCTGCCACTCAAGGGGTTAATAGAACAGCCCAATGTTTGGATACTACATCATGAAAGCCTGCCCAATTAGAATTAGAAGTTGTTTTAAGTCTTGGTTGTATAGCACCATCACACCTCCTATTTAAACTTACCAGATCAAAAAGGACATTGATTTGCGTGTAGAGAAATTACAACAATATCTGATTACTGGTGAGTGTGGCTTTTAGTCTTTCCTTGGAGGAGGACCTTTTGAAGGAGCTAAAAGAGGTTCAAAACTTTAAGAAGGCTGATGGGATTTGAGTGACTTCGAGGCAACTTGTGTATATTTGTGGCAACAGTGCTATTTGGGGAAGATCTATATCAAGTTTGGCCTTGGTGACTTCTTTAACATCAGAGGAAACATGTGGTGAGCCTTTTTAAGGCAGATGGGGAGATCTAGAAAGTGGTGTAGGATCTGGGAATCAGACTGACAATCTAGGAACTCCCGCAACGGAAAGGAAAATCAGGAACTACAATATAAGAGACAATTCATCCCAAGAAACAGTAAAGTTAGTGAATTTATCTCATTATGTTTTAACTTAGACACAGACTCAATTGCTGTAGAAGGTTTTGAAGTTTTATCTCACTGGCAAGTTTGATTACAGTAGTGAGGGATGTGGAACTCTTCTTCTTACTAAATATTTCAAAAGGGCCTGTCATGAATTGGGTTTGACTTCTCCTTAGGAGTGACAGGTCTTGCATGATGTACAGTCCTTCTTGCAGGAACAGAAAGATGATGGTGGAAGCCATATACCTGTGTGTTTGCAATGCCACTCACAATGTTTTCCTCCTTTATCCCTTTGTCCCACTGTGAAATCTTCACTAGACTTGTCTGTGAGGATTTGACTAAAATTGTGCAGTTTCTATCAAGGACACGCCAGATGAAAGCTATATGTCAATTGAGGGAGATCAAGGACATTTTCCTAAAACCTTTAGATAAGGGGGGGAAACGTTGTGTTGTAGCCACCACATCTATACGAGTCAGAAGCATTCCGCCAGTTTAATATGTTGCACTGTTGTAGGAAACTCTCCAATAATCCAGTAAAGTCCTTTAGACATCAGTTGGACTAATTGCTGATGAGGCAAGTGTTACGATCGTGTGGGCAAACTAAGCACAGGGCCCACACGATCGTGACCAAAAGGGGAGTGGATGGGATGGATGCACACGGTATTCACACGGGTTTCAGGCAGCTGACCCTGTGCTACACGGGAGGATGACATGGCCCTACCTAAGCGGGGGATTCGCCTTAATAAAGGGCGGCCCAGCGGTCTTCAGATCAGGGCCCTAGCTGATCCTAGGAGCCACACACTAGAACAGGATGCATTCACATACCAAATGACAGGGACTGAACAGGACACACAAAGCCAGAATGCACAGTATACAAAATGCAACCACAATGCAACCACTAGTAACAGATGATAAGCTGAATATAAATACCAGGTATTAGTTGACATTTTGTACAAAACGTGACAGCTAGCGGGCCAACTTCATGGCTCCTGGTTATACCGCTAGTCCCTACATTAACCAGGAGTACAGCAGAACCGGACAGAGTTCACACAGAATGCTGCAACAGGACACAGATCGCAGGTCATACAGCAAGCTAACACCAAGCTGACAGAGTTTAAACATACAAAAGGACATGAACCAGCAAGACACAGATCACCCAGCAAGCTTGCATAAGGAACAGGACAGAGCACAGGGCACACAGCAAGCTGACAGAAAACAAATGTACAAACAGACATGAACCAGCAGGTCACAGATGACACAGCAAGCTTGCAACAGGACAGACAACCAGGGCACGGACTCTACCCAGAGCTCACATGAACACAGATGAAACTCACAGCAAGTCTATGTGTCATCATACTAGGGGGGATAGACAGTCAGCCACAGAGCTGACATAGGGGATTGTGTCAGGGATCCACCAACTGACACACTGGAAGCAGAGAGACACAACAGACCTACTTGCAAACACAGATCAGAGTGGGAACAAGCTGAACATGACTGATAAGTTACAGAACACAGAAGTAACATGACTGCTCACCCTGGGACCCAGCCAGCAACTGGCCAGGAGCTGGGTTTATATGTGAGCATAGACCCAGGAGATTGGCTAGCTGAAGTACCACATCCAGCCAGCTCAATTAACCCTCAACCACCTGTAGCTGTGCTGCTAGGAAGCTAAGAACTACAGATCCAAGCAGCACACATAACAGCAAGTTGAGAGAGCTTTTATTAGTGATAAAATGCATGAAGTGTTATTGATACATTTTCCGGTCACCTCAACCTTTTGCCTACACTTAAAGATCCACAAGAGTTTCACAAATCCCCCAGGTCAACCTATCATCTTCAGGATTGGTTGAGTGTGAAAAGGTGTGCAGGTTCATAGATTTTTATTTGCAGAAATGTGTAGAAACACTTTTTTTTTGCATGGCACTCTACTGGTGTCTTTAGAAGGCTAAATGGATTGACCTTGATCAGGATACGTTTCTTGCCACATGTGACATGGAGTCCCCATATACTTCTATACACCACAACATGAACATGGGACATGAGAAGCAACTTTTTTTCTTGGTATGTCCAATTTAGGTATCAATTTTGTTGATTTTGTTATTGAATTGTTGGCATTTTCATCAACGCATAATTTTTTCGTGCTCAAGGGCTGCTTCTTATATATTTGGCAGGGCTCCACATCGCACTTGAAACAGTTTCTTAATCAACTAAACTATAATAATCTAAATATTAAACTTACTTGGAAGTATAGTCAGGCAAGGCTTGACTTTTTAAATATGTTGATTGACAAAGATCTAAATGCCTTGATATTGGCTGATTTGTATAAAAATTCTACTTCCACTAACTCCCTACTGTATGCCATGTTTTTCCACCACCTTCAGGTCAAAAAAGCTATTCCAACTGGCCAATACTTGCGAGAATCTACTCCAGTGAATTAAAATCTGATCAAGCATGAGATCTCTCCAATCGCTTTTTCGAAAAGTATGGTCATTTATGGTATTCATCTATAGGGGCTATAAAAAGGCAAAAGCAACTCTTAAAGACTCCTTACTTGTAAGTTCGAGATCTACTGACGAAGAGTCATTATGTTGCCCCTGTTGAGAAATTCTTGTTTGGTGGTAGGGGTCCCCCATGTGGCTCATACAGCTGTGGAAATTGCTTGGCTTGTAAGTACACAACACTGCTATTGCAATATAAAATCTCTGCAAAACCAGGTATATCTTGATTGTGTCAAATTTGTTATAAGAGGATAGCAGCTGCCTGGAAATCATGACACGTCACACTCAGATTGGTATATCATAATAATCTCAGCTTTATCATATAGCAAACCTTATAGAAAAAAAACAAAAGAGTACGCCTATCTCCCAAGCCAATAAGCAAGTGTGGAAACTTGAAGAACTTTCTAGAAGGTTTGAGGAACAAAAGTTCTGTTCTGTCATCTTGCTAACTCATGCTATGACGTCAATGTCTTCTTATGAGTGTTATGACCAGCGAGTATGGACCCACTGTGCAACTAGCCATTTGATGTTGGGCTAAACCCTACTGGTGTTATCCTGATGGTTCTTCGGTCTTCATCCTTTAACCGCTGTACAGGGATCTGGTCTCCGCTGTAGTTGACCGAACAGGCCGCTAAATCCTGGGATAGTCCTGGTATAGTTGTCGGCTGACCCATGGGGGTCGGCGACACTGGTGCAATGCACCACGCGACAAGCAAAAGTGCAGGGTCTGAATATGGACCTGATGTCAGAGCAGGCGGTATATAAATGAAATCCGGGTCACAAGTCTTAGGGTCAAGACAGGCAGAGTTCAGGCAAGTATAGGTCACAATTCCAAGGGCCAAGGCAAGCAGAGCTCAGGCAAGTCTGGTAAAAAAGGTTAAAGGGTTGGTACACGGTAGATCAAGGTTAGAATAGCTGGCTGGAAACAGGAAACAAACAACACCAAAGCAAAGGCAAGGATGAGTGTCCCTAGCCCAGTTAAATAGCAGGGTAATAGCTAATTATTTTGCTGCTGACTGGAGGCACTGGGAAAAATTAACTCCCAGAGTGCTGGGAGGAAAAAAGCCATGTTTACACAGGAAGAGCGGGGCGATGCCTAACAATATGCAGTGCTACTTCTGGCCATGTCATGTAGACAAGGAAGCTGAGGCAGCTACACCCTGTAGCTAAAGACCTTCTTAATATTTCAATATATGTCTTCTTAAAGCTACACACACAATAATGATCACAACAAGGCTTATAATTATATAGAGGTATATAAAGAATTAATTTGAAAATGTTACATATATATATTCTCTAACAACATGTATATCAACATTTTGTAATTCAGCAGGGGATAGAGAATTTAAGATTGTGTATCACATCTCTTGCAAGATAGTCTTCAGCTACTATTACCGTATTTTCCGGACTATAAGGCGCACCGGATTATAAGGCGCACTTTCTATGAGCGCATTATAAGCAATCTTGTTTCATATATAAGGCGCACTGGATTATAAGGCGCAGCACATTAGTGCTGTGCAGGGGCCGGAGAGGCTTCTATCAAGCCTGATAGAAGCCTGTCCGGTCAGATCGCGGTTGCTAGGCAGCCAGGGGCCTTCTGAAAGGCCCTAGGGCTGTCTATGCAGAGCGCCTAGCAAGTCGTGCGCTTGATGGACACTCTGCATAGGCAGCCCTGGGGCCTTTCAGGAGGTCCCCGGCTGCCTAGCAACCGCACAGCATCCCGCGATCTCATCGTGGGACGCTGTACGGGCCCCCTGAACATCGGTTGCAGGCTGTTCTTACAGCGGGCACCCGGCGGCAGCAGTTCTGATGAGCCGCGCCGCTCGTTAGAACTGTTAACACTTTAAATACCGCTGTCAGAGCGGTATTTAAAGTGTTAACAGTTCTGACAAGCGGCGCGGCTCGTCGGAACTGCTGCCGCCGGGTGCCCGCTGTAAGAACAGCCGGCACCCGACGTTGTATGGAGCAGGATCCACCCGCGATCCCGCTCCATACTACTACTTGTTTGACTTGCGAACAAAACGGACTTGCGAACGGGCTCCCGGAACGGAACCTGTTCGCAAGTCGGGGAGCACCTGGACTGTCGGGTTCATATATAAGGCGCACCGGATTATAAGGCGCACTTTCTATTTCTGAGAAATTCTCAGCATTTTATGTGCGCCTTATAGTCCGGAAAATACGGTATTATACAAGCTGCTTTTGTGGATGGATATATGCATGCATGACAACCAGAGGCCTCCTTCGCTAAACGCTGTATAACACTCCCATTCATTTCAATGGGGCTGCTCACACAAGCGTCAAAGCGCTGCGCTTTGACAGTGATGCATCCTACATCTTTGCCCGTTTTTGGCCCTGCGTCGCCCATTGAAATCAATGGGCAGTGGTTTCAGCGCTGCCGAAAATGCGGTACAACTTGGTACCGCTTTTTTGGCAGCGCTAAATACCCTAGCTACACCACCTGAGAGAAATAAAAAAATCAATACTCACCTTGCAGGTGCCATCAGGGTCACCGCACGTCTTTTCACAGCTTTGGGTCGGCTGCCGGGCATTTGTCAAGCCGGCAAAGCATCTACTGCTAGAGGTGGGGATTGAATTCCCCGCCTCCCAACAATAGATTGCTGTGATTGGCTGAATCGGCTGACTGACAGCCCTTTCAGCCAATCACATCCAGCGCTGGATGCACCAAATTGCTAGCAGAATTAAAGGGGTTGTCCCGCGCCGAAACGGGTTTTTTTTTTTCAACCCCCCCCCCGTTCGGCGCGAGACAACCCCGATGCAGGGACGTACAGAAAGCTTACCGGAGCGCTTACCTTCATCCCCGCGCTCCGGTGACTTCTATACTTACCTGTGAAGATGGCCGCCGGAATCCTCTTCCTCCGTGGACCGCAGCTCTTCTGTGCGGTCCATTGCCGATTCCAGCCTCCTGATTGGCTGGAATCGGCACGTGACGGGGCGGAGCTACAAGGAGCCTGCATTCTGCACAAGCGGCTCCATTGAAGAGAGCAGAAGACCAGGACTGCGCAAGCGCGGCTAATTTGGCCATCGGAGGGCGAAAATTAGTCGGCACCATGGAGACGAGGACGCCAGCAACGGAGCAGGTAAGTAAAAAACTTTTTATAACTTCTGTATGGCTCATAATTAATGCACAATGTATATTACAAAGTGCATTAATATGGCCATACAGAAGTGTATAGACCCACTTGCTGCCGCGGGACAACCCCTTTAAGCTATTTTCAATTCTGCAACAAACACACATGTTAAATGTGGATTTTGGTGCAAAAAGTTTCCGCACAATAGCAATTTCCACTTCACATTGCAGAACAATACTGTCTGTATGAAAGGTCCGTTTAAAGATTAGTGTTGCCCGTTCTGAAAGGCTTTTTCAAATTAAGGGTTTATTGCTAAAAAATTTTTATTTTTAAGAAACGCTTTTGCTTTTTATTTCTATCTTGATTTCTTATGTTTCTTACGTTCTCCATTTCTCAAGAGCCATACTTCACAATCGTGGAGTAGCGGGAGAGAGAGTGAAAGAGGCTCGCTCGAGTAACTGACTTATCTGAGCGTGCTCGCTCATCTCTAGTTACAACCTATTGATTTATTTGGGAAACAGTACACTTTTCCAGTGCATTTGATTTTAGATTTTATGCAATCAAAACAAAACAGACAGGTTGTGAGCCATAACACTACTGTGAACAGAGCCTTCATATGATATTTTAAACACAAAAATCAGATGCAACATAAAAAAATACATGTCTGATTTTGTTTCTTATGTTGCAGTGTATGAACTGAAAAGGAAGTGTTGAAGTGCATGGGACCAATTCCGGCATCAATACGCAACGAAGGGGAAGAGTTCAGGTGGAGGAAAATGAAAGAAGCCTTATGTTTACCTTCAGCAGATGATATACCTCGTGCCTCACGACATCAGATGTCTGCTGACAATCAGGAAGTGGCACAAGCTTGCACTCAATTTCCACTGCAAAAGAAACTGACTCTTGAATCGACTAGTGCTGTTAACTACTGACCCATCTCAAATCTCCCCTTCATATCTAAATTATTAGAATGCCTGGTCTACTCCTGCCTTATAAGCTATCTCTTAGAAAACTCTCTTCTAGACCCCTTACAGTCTTGCTTCCACCCTCTATATTCGACAGAAACCACCCTTACAAAAGTGTCAAACGACCCCCAGACAGCTAAATCAAGGGGTGACTACTCCCTACTGATCCTCCTCGACCCCTCCGCAGCATTTGACACTGTTGGCCACAAACGCCTCCTCAATATGCTTCGCTCCATCGGCCTAAAGGACACTGGTTCTCCCCCTACCTATCTGACTGCTCATTTAGCATATCCTTTGCAGGCTCTATCTCCTTTCCTCTTCCCCTTGCTGTTGGGGTCCCCTAGGGATTGGTCATTAGCCCCCTCCTCTTATCTATCTACACAGCTCTTATTGGAGAAACTATCAGGAGAGTTGTCTATCAGTACCATCTCTATGCTGATGACACCCAGTTATACACCTCTTCCCATGACATCACAGCACCATTCCTTCAGAATGCCACCAACTGTCTTTCCGCTGTCTCTAACACTATGTCCTCTTTCTACCTAAAACTGAACCTCTCAAAAACTGACCCTATTCATCTTTCCACATGCTACTAACTGACCTGATCCAGACATCTTCATCTCAGTGTGTGGCACCACCATAATTCCCAGACAGCACGCTGACTGTCTTGGGGTTATATTTGACTCCTATCTTTCCTATACACCCTACATCCAAGCTCTTGCCCGAACATGTCACCCGCACCTCAAGAACATCACAAGAATCTGCACTTTTCTCACTGTGGACACGCTAAAAATGCTCATCCACTCTCGCTGCTGATCGGCCTCCCCTGCACCAGATTCTCCTTTCTCTAATCCATTCTGAATATGGCTCATCTTCCTGTTCAGCCGCTATTCAGATGCCTCTGCCCTGTGCCAGTCATTGCACTGGCTGCCCATCAAATACAGAATTCAATTAAAATTGGAGAGCTTTGTAGACCCAGCCTGCACCCTAACAAAATCAGATTAAGTGCCTCTCTAACTTGAACCTCTCTATCCCACGTACAAGACTTCTCCAGAGCAGCAGATGTTCTCTGGAATGTGCTACCCCAGACTATCCGGGCAATCACTGACACACTAAAGTTCAGGCTAAAAATGTACCTCTTCAGGGAGGCATACCATATCTCCTAAACCATACCACTCTTTACTCCACCTGATAACATGCTCACTGACCTACTGATTGCAATCTCTGCTAGCCACAACCAACCACCCCCTGCAGCCATACCGATTCAGCCACTGTACGGCTCAATTTGTCCATTGTCTATGTGTATAGCATTCTTCAAATGATTACTACATGTAGCTGTGGTTTTGTTTCTGTTCCTCCTATTTTGGAAGCACTGTGGAATATGTTGGTGCTATATAAACAAAGATTATTAATTACAGAGAAGAGTGCTGGAAGTGTTAGAGCAGAGGACTAGGCAGATCTTTATGGGTGATATATTGCATGCATCATCCAGCATGTTTCAGAAGAAATGCAGATTTCAAAACAGACATATATGATGTGTGTGTTAGAGGTTGTAGTACCAACATCCACACCACGTGTTAAATGTGTCAATTGATCAGTGGTGATACTTTCGCTATCAGCCACCAGCGCCCCAGCCTCCTTCACTACCCCAAAAAACAAATGTCCACTGACCCGTGTATACCCGTGGGTATGCTTAGCACCCCACTACATGGCTACTATAACCTAGCAGTTACTGTCCATCAATTTCCATGCCCATGTACACTGGTACCAAGCCCCAGTGACTGCAGCTTTCAATTGCCACAATGGCGTCAAAGTCTCAGTGGCAACGATTTTGGGCATTTTATTTCACCACTGAGTCTGGGCCAAGGTTCACTAAGTTGTAAGGTTTATGACATTTCATAATTCAGTTTTTTTTATATAGGTATATATTTTTGAAAATTTTAAAAATGTTTTCCAGAAGTTACAGTTATGTTTTTTTTATTTATTTTAAAAAAATGTTAGTTTTCAATCTTTGTGTTTTCATTAAAAGTTAAAGGAGATGTCTTGAGGAAGCAGTGATTTTTTTTTTTTGCCCAGTCCCCCTAATTAAACATACATTACTAATTACCCCTGTAAATGACTTTCCTAGCTGGTTTGTACTTACCGTTCCAGCGTTTCAGCAACTTATAAAAGTTTCCCCAAGATGGCCGCCGGCTCTTTCCCCGTCGCTCGCTGCAGCCCGACGTGCGCGCTCCCGAGACGCTGCCAGCTGTGTCTCCATGGCAACCGGACGCCCTGCAGCCGCCGACCAGCCGCCGCGCAGCCGCCGACCAGACGCCCCGCAGCCGCCGACCAGACGCCCCGCAGCCGCCGACCAGTCACCCACCGCCAGGCAGCAGGTAACCGGCGCTAGCCCCCGGCTCCCCAGCGCTGCGCTCCCGGCTCCCCAGCGCTAGACCCTCAGCCCAGGTGAAGGCCCCGGAGCCCAGCGCTAGGTTCCGGAGCCCAGGTGAAGGCCCCGGAGCCCAGCGCTGGGCTCCGGGGCCTTCACCTGTCAGTGAACATCACCCCGGACCCATCACTTACCCCCCTGGCCCAGCGCTAGTTCCCCCGGCCTAGCGACAGCCCCCCCATCGCAGCGACAGCCCCCCCCGGCCTAGCAACAGCCCCCCCATCGCAGCGGCAGCCCCCCCCGGCCTAGCGACAGCCCCCCCATCGCAGCGACAGCCCCCCCCGGCCTAGCGACAGCCCCCCCATCGCAGCGACAGCCCCCCCCGGCCTAGCGACAGCCCCCCCATCGCAGCGACAGCCCCCCCCGGCCCATCACTTACCTGGACGGCAGGACAGCTGGACGGCAGGACAGCTGGGCGGCTTCTCCGGACAGCTGGGCGGCTCTGCACCTTCCTCTAACAGAGGAAGGTACAGAATGGCGGCTCCAGCGCGCTCCCGAGCAGTGACAGCTCATCTGCGCATGCGCAGAAGAGCTGTAGCGGGGAGCACACTGAAGCGGCTCGTGCTGAAAGGAGAAGACCGGACTGCGCAAGCGCGTCTAAAAAAGCAAGCTGCCAGCGAATTTAGACGGAACCATGGAGACGAGGACGCTAGCAACGGAGCAGGTAAGTGGAATAACTTCTGTATGGCTCATATTTAATGCACGATGTATATTACAAAGTGCATTAATATGGCCATACGGAAGTGTATACCCCCACTTGGTTTCGCGAGACCACCCCTTTAAGGTCCAACTCCTTACCTCTATAATTTTCACATGCAATGACTGTCATGCAAAAAAAGACTAACAATACTTCAGTTTTGGCAGCACTATTTCAAGTGTTCTCTACCAAGCCTATATTTCATGGGATCATGCCTGGTCTTGGTTTTGCTGACAAACTTGGTTAGCCTAAATGTTTAAAATGACAGAATACATAGTAGCTGCAGCATTCATGTCACCACTTGTCGTGTAAGTGACAATAGTCTCCTAGAGGTGTCGTTTTTCAGTGGTCAGAAAGACACTAGCGGTGTAGGAGATAATACTTCTAAAGGAAAGCACATTTCTATGGTATGCTGTCACCCCCCAAAAAACAACAAAACACCTTACACAGCACTTCTGCATGCTATACACTCATTCTATGTTTCCAGACAAGCAACCAGTACACACTGGTTTTTAAAAAAGGTACTATTTGTACAATATGGCCAAATTATGCAAAGAAAAAAAGTCTTTTAAATAACTATTTTTAAGAAAAACCTAAATAATTAGGCCACATTACATAAACTCACAACCCACGACCTCATTGGCTTGCGATTTCCAACCTAAAAAAACCCAAAAACCCTAGCAACAAAAAAACTAAAACAGGAAGCCAGTTAAAAAAGCACAGTTTAAACAGTCACGGAGCTTCTCTGAGAAGTCAGAAAGTAATCTGCAAAGAAGTGTTTGACTAGAAGTCCAGATGATGCGGGCCTAAGCTGTGTGGTTTGATCCACTGCTACAACTTCTGTGGTTGGTGCAGCACGGAACATAAACCACAGTTAAACCTGTGTCATTGGTTTGGGAAACATTGTGCAGAACCATGATGACTTGAATTACTGCACACACATTCTCAGGTTCCATTTGAATAGTGCCCAGGAAAACTCGCCACTTACTGGTAAGAATCCCAAAGGCACATTCAACAAAATGATGACCGTTTGTGAGACAGTAATCAAAAACTCATCTCCTGGTATCCAACCTCATCTGCCACAATAACAAATAGGGCTTGTGGGCCTGAAGAACAAAGAAGCATCTATGGCTCTGGCTGGGCCAGCTGGTTGGAAAGAAGCCGCTGTCCCATTCTTGAAGCCCTGAAAATGCGAGCAATTGCAGTGCTTTCATAGGATCCAATATCGACAATTATAAACCAATAGGTACTATCAGCCAGAACCAACAGAACTTCCGAAAAGTACTGTTTTTAATTGTAATATCAAGACCCTGAATGCAGTAGCTTCTTCACACAGATATGCTTACTGTACAGAACCCTGATGCAGTTCAGAAACTGTGCAACAGCTTCAAGCTTCAAAACCACCTTCTATGTCCAGCCACAAATGGCAGAAGGCAGAGAACTTTTCCAGATGCTGTCTTAAGTCACTGTTAGGGCTGTTGAAGTCACTCTTACTGCCTTGCTGTGACACCAGAGGATGAACCCAGAACCTCCGCTTCTTTCTTCTCGGCTTTTCCTCCAGCATTAGATATAGCTGTGCAAAAGTGGTAAAAACCCGCCACACCAAGATAGTATCAACCAGCAGGTTAGGCATGGTTCTCGGAGCACAGCTAATAACTCTTACCAACACAGAAAAGCACAAGAAAATGGCACCTGGGCAGTCATGTGAGCGCAAGAAGGATGTTTCCAGGGGTTTGGGCAGCTTCTGACATTATTTCCTGCTGGCGTTTGTTTTTGCATGCATGAAATACGCAGTAAATACACAAGCAAAAACGAACGCATACGCGGCAATACACAGGGATATGCAATTCAATAGACACATAGAGCACTGCAAATTTTATGCAGCTTATTACAATATGGCCATGTAAGCCCGGCTTTAGGTACATTTTTTCTGTATACATAATTTCCCTGTAATAATAAACAGGGACATTTGCTCTCAGAGCAGCAGCGAATAAAACATATTCCTCCACTTGTGATATGCTGTCTACTTAGACATGACACATAAACAAGATATAGTGCAGCACTTATCTAATGTGTATGTAATGATTAGAAAACTTGTTCTTTGCCTAGAAAAAGTAATTCTCAATAAAAGGGAAATATTTTCATTCTCTCACTGCATAGCAACCAGTACATGAGGACAGAATACATAACCAGATAAAAGTTGAAGTATTTTTTTCTCTGTTTCCTGTCTCAGTAGGGCTGCTTTCACACCTACGTTAGAGCTCAGTTCAGGGTTTCCAGATCTCTGCTCCATTTTTAAAGGAGAGAAACCGATATACTACAAAAAAACAGATCCTTTTTTTCTCCCACAAATTACAACGGGGTTTCAAAAAAATGGAGAGCAAATGGCAAGGTTTTTGTTTTCTTCCAGTTTTTTGGACAGAAAAATAATGCTGCAGACTGCCATAAATATCTAAGATGAGACTACCCCTTTAAGAATCTTACTTACTGTATGCACTGTGCAGACATACAGCAGTATATGTCTGCCAGGAAGGAGGAATGCTTTAAAGAATGGAAAATAAAAATTATGTAATATCTCCTATTATAGTAATGGAAGCTACATAAAGTAAAATGATGGGTAATTTACTTCTGCACATAAACAAGCTACTTATTACTTTTACACAGTTGAAGCAACCAAATGATACCTTTAAATCTGAACATCAACAGATGGCATTCCCCATAATCAATTAGACTTTATTTTCTATATCAGCTAAATTTCAATATTAAAGACATAGCCTTGCGCAGACCACATTTTTCTGATGTACTAGTCCAAAACAAGAAGTAAACCAACCACTAGTTTGTCAAGATATAACTTGCAAGGCAGGCAAAGTATGCTAAAAAAAAAAAACATTACAAAATAATTTAGACGGTTAACCTAACTGGTAGACGATAGAGTGAATGAAGAATTGATGAAACGTAACTGTCGCCAAGAGTGAAATGAGGAAAAACTTGATTAAAAATGAAAAAGCTAAACTAATGAAAGTAAGGCATAAAAACAAGAAACTGGAAAAAGAATACAAGCAAAAATGTAAACAAGTTGGAATAAGAAAAAGCAATGTTAAAATTAAGAACAATGCTTAAGCATTATAGTAACAGAGATTCAAATTCTAGAAAGCTGCCAGGGCCAATTATGGGCAATGTTACATGAGCATCTGTATATATACTGCAAAGTGAAGCAATGAAAACAAGGAATGATTTTCAGATCTTTGAGATAAAAAACCTAGGGTCTACTGTAGATGCTGAACAATGTCAAATCATAACTGAAGAAACAAAGACGAAGTAAAGATGAAAGAAAGGCACGAAAGACTGCTACAGAAGTAACATCAATTACTAAGACACTTTAAATTATACTAGCTGTATTGAAAATCTTTTAGTTTTGGGAACTGAAATTAAATTAGTCCTGATATCATTGATCAAATAGAGTTTCTGGGAACCTCGGGTGATGCTTTGGAAGGTTACACTTTTACAGTATTACATGGCTGATCATGTAATACTGTATATAGCTGTCCTCTGACCTTTACGGCTCGTTCAGACGAGCGCTATTTTGGCCAATGGATTCATATAGAAGCATTTACATAGACAATTTTTAGACGTGCTGAATCAGCGTGTCTAACAAAGATAGGACATATGAGTGCAAACTCGCATGTCGGCTCCGAGGAGCGCATAAAGATAGGACATGTCCTATCTTTGCTGGGTGGTTTCCATAAACTCATATGGGAGCCTTGAAAGCACGCAGTACACACCTCGGATCGTGTGAACGGACAACTTCATCCGCAAATCTCGTGACCGGGGCTGGCAATTCACTGAAAAATCTGCAGCTAGCAGCGTTTTCGGCAAAACGGGCCTGATCAAAGGAGCGCTGTCCAACCCATTGAAATTCAATGGAGCCGGCAATACAGGAAAAATCCCCGCCTGCTGAATGGGCTGCCTCTGATTGGTCACAGCCCTCACCAATCAGAGGCTGCTCTCACTCACCCATTCATGAATTCATGATTTTAAATCCCCGCCTGCTGAATACTACACAGAGCAGTTCAGGAGAACTGCCGGCCGGCCGCGGCTGAACTCCGGCTGCAGGGACAAGGTGAGTATATATATTTTTTTTATTTTTACACATTTTAGGATGATTTTCAGGGAATGGCTTATATTTTTAAGCCCTTCCCTAAAATTCATCCTGCACTCGCCGGCAGCCCATTGCTTTCAATGGAGCCGGCTGTATTGCCGGCTCCATTGAATTCAATGGGTGAACATCGTTCTTCTCTGCCACAGCTGTTACAGCTGTGGCAGAGGAGAATGATCTTTGTAGTATATGTTCTCAATGGGGTCGGCGCTGCTGCCGCCGGCCCCATTGAGCGCATATATAGAACACAAGGAATCGCAGAACGCAGATAGGCTCTGCGATTCCTCGTGTCCTATAATTTATCGGACATCCGCATAAAAAGCGGCCATGTGACCGATCCCATTGCGAAGCAATGGTTCTATATATGCGCAGATCGCATGCGCAAATCACACGAAAAAACGCCCGTCTGACCGAGGCCTAACAGTGCTGTTTTCCCGCTGACTAGCAGCGCATAACCAGTGCTTGTCTGAATGAGGCCTTAGAGAACGGACAGCTCACTATTTTTGCAAGTAGAGTCTGAAAAAGGGCATCGCCTCTATAACATTTATATAATCTAGCAGAGTGAATTGAAAAGGCTTTTACTCATGAGACACATTGTGGTCTGAAGAGATTCTATAGTGAGTCCATGCAATGTTATTTGTTGCTTGAGGCTACCTACACATTGTCCCGCACGATATCGAGCTCGCCAACATGCATTTTTATGCTGATTAGATGTGTTTTTTTGGTAAAAACAGCTCCCATCACTTCTGTAAAAAGGCGATCTTCCAGCGTGGCTTTCAAGCTCATTAGAGGATTGGCAAGTGTTTCCCATTGTTTTCAATGAGAAATCTTGCATTGCATTCAGGTGCACATTGCATGGCATGCAATGTGTTTTACTGTCTCATTGAAAACAATGGGCGATGCGTTCCGAGGAACGCAAAAAGATAGGAGATGCCATGATGGGACATTGCTCATGTATATGGCTCCATTTAACCCCTTCACGACCAAGGACGTACTGGTACGTCCTGTGCCCGCGGGGTATGTATGAAAAGAGGTTGCGATGCAACCTCTCTTCATACAGTGCGGGCGTCAGCTGTTTATAACAGCTGACACTCGCGGCTATTAACTATTCTGACAGCGGCATTTAAATCCCCTGAACGATGTTCGGGGGTCCCGCACGGCCCCCCCCCATTGTGAGATCGAGGGAGCCGTGCAGGTGTCATGGCAGCCGGGGGCCTAATGAAGGCCCCAGGGCTGCCTTAACAGACTGCCTATAAAGCAATCCCCGTGGGGTGGCTTGATAGACTGCCTGTCAAAAAGCAGTATGACGTAATGCTATTGCATTACGTCATACTGCAGGAGCGATCAAAACATTGCATCTTAAAGTCCCCCAGGGGGACTTCAAAGTAATGTAAAAAAAAAATCTATAAAGTTTTTTTTAATTAAAAAAAAAAAGTTGTAAAAGTGTAAATCACCCCCTTTTGCCATATCTATCATTAAAAAATCTAAATAAAAAATAAAAAATATGTATTTGGTATCGCCACGTCCGTAAAAGTCCGAACTATCAAAGTAGTGCATTATTTTTCCCGCACGGTGAACGTTGTCCGAAAAAAAAAATAAAGAACGCCAGAAATGCACTTTTTTAGTTACCCTGTCTCCCAGAAAAAACGCAATAAAAAACGATAAAAAAAGTCGTATGTATTCCAAAATAGTACTATCAGAAACTACAGGACATCCCGCAAAAAATGAGACCTTGCTCAACTACGTCGACGGAAAAATAAAAAAGTTATCGCGCCCACAAACTAACGTCAGAAAATAATTGAAAAAAATTTAATGTCTTTGAAAAAAAAAAGACGAGTATAGTAAAAAAAAACTATACAAGTTTGGTATCGTAGTAATCGTACCGACACATAGAATAAAGTTATCATGTCGTTTTTGTTGCCGTTTGTGCGCCGTAGAAGCAAGACGCACTAAAAGATGGCGAAATGTCGTTTTTTTTTTTTCATTTTACTCCACTTAGAATTTTTTAAAAGTTTTTCAGTACAGTATATGGTACTTTAAATAGCACCATTGAAAAATACAACTTGTCCCACAAAAAACAAGCCCTCATACCGCGACATCGATGGATAAATAAAGGAGTTACGATTTTTTTAAAGGGGGGAGGAAAAAACGAAAATGGAAAAAGAAAAATGGCCGCGTCATTAAGGGGTTAAAAGAATGGGGTTCATATTCACATGAGTTTTGTGAGTCTCACAACGCACCAAACTAACCTAAATGTATCTGTCTCCATATTCTTGTTACATTATATTATTATCGAGAAGCAGACAGGCTATTGATTAGGATGAAAGCATGAAGTATTCCACCCATAGCACTTGACAACAAAAATGCACTCTGACATTTTTTCCTTTCTCATAATAGTTAAACTACCCTAATTTTGGGTCGAGAAACATGAATATGACATAAGATTTTGTTTATTAGCTCTGGTTTTTAAGATATACTAATCTCAAATCAAAATACTAAAAATAAGCTTTAAGTTTCTTTCATTTCTTAAAATAACTAATCTACCCTAATTTTGGGTTGAGGACAATGAATGTGACATTATATTTTGTTTAGTAGACCTAACTCTGGTTTTATAGATACATTTATGTCAAATGAAAGGGCTCAATCACATGAACAGATTCTCTTTGCTATTCGCTTGTACTCCTTTTCTGGGGCGTCTCTCGTCACTGTCCAACAGTTGTCCGCATGCAGAGAAGCTTCTATTTTCCCTGATACCTTTGTTCCATTTTCGATATATCCTGATGGAATCTCTCTCCGTGTTCGTCACTCACGGCACCGCAGTTGTCAGGGAAGAAGTCCAGGAGAGAATGTAGGAAATGGATTTTGAGTGACATGTTGCAACCTAATCGATGGCACTTTTCTAGACGTTTATTCACAATCTCAATGTAGTTGTCAACTCTTCGATTTCCCAGGAAGCCATGCACAACATCTTTAAATTACTCTCATGCTGCTTTTTGTCATGACCCTGAAGATCTTGCTCAAAGTTTTTATTTTTAAGAAGATGACAAATCTGCGGGCCAATGAAGATGCCTTCTTCAACTTTAGCATCACTGAGCTGTGGAAATTATTTTCTGAGGTACTGAAAAGCTTCTCCACCCTGGTTCATCCCCTTTACAAAGTTCTTCATGAGTTTCTTTCTACCACAGGATCATGCTGGACATTTTTCTCTTCAGGGCAGAGATTTTCCCTTGGGGGCTAGACTTTGATCTTGTAGTGAGAAGACCTATCCCGACTGTCCCACAGACACAGGAAACAGTATTTGGTGTATCCCAACTGCATGCTCAACAGTATTGCAATTTTAATTATTAAATTATTTTACACTTCAATTATATACTTTTGTTAATTTAATAATTTCACTTATCTAACCTTGTGGATCTGAATAAAGGTAGCTATATTTAACTTAAATGGGCTACATCTCAGAGCTAAGGGCTAACTCAAAGTTTTCAATGTAATTTTCCTTTCTTCCTTGATGAAATGATTAAGAAATACTTATTTTCAAGTCGGAAAGATTTTCACTGTTGACCAGTGTAACCTGCAAAGCAATCACCCAACAATAATCAGGACTAGCAAACATATACTAACAAACACAATATTCCAGCAGTCTCTGAAGCCACTGGCTAGTGTGTATATTAAAGGGAACAAGGTACAAGAAGGGCTTATAATGGAGAATGTAAGACACAGACTGCGACACGAACACATAACAAAGCAAGAGACATGTAGAATTACAGCAGATAGACAGTCAGTGGTAGGAGACTAGAGGTTACAAGTTCAATTCCTTTCAGAAACTTTATAACAGGCAGACATGCTTTCTATGGCTTTCAGGCACAATATTTTGGATAAACACTATTAACTCATTCCAACATTGTTCTATAAATATATGGCACAGGCAGCAGTGTTCTTCCCATGTACGGTAATTAAACGTTAGAGGAAAAGCTTATTATGGTTCTGAGTTTTTGGATGTTTGATTTGTTTAATATCTGATGTTTAGAAACATATTCGTTGTTTGAAAACCTATCCTGCTGTAACTAAACTAAATATTTGTTAAAGGTGTTGAGAATTTTTGTTAAATTGGCTGAAAAAAATTGAAGACATAATGGGTCCAGGTGGGCTGCAGTCCCGCTAAGCGTAGGCATATACAATGAGTGATAAATTATATACAAGATGACAGTGTGACTGTTTAAACACTATTTGCAAAGCTACATCTTCTGCTTATGTGCGCCATTGAATCACTGTTTTTATATCTTCAATCTGATAGAGAATAATTATTGTGTATATCTATCTCTTCATCTGGAACCAGTAATTCCCTGCAGTGATAGTAAAGTTTAAGGAACATGTATGCCACATTCATCTACACCCCAAACATTAATATTTAACTCCAGGGGATTTTATTATTCTAAGTAACACTGCATATCTTTTTACTGTTACTGTGTTATTACAACCATTCATATATATAAAAATGTAAAAGAGAGACAAATGTAAAAAATGGTGGCAAACATCTTGTGATCAAAATCTTGCAAAAAGAACAGATTTTGTTATTAAGTAAAAATAATGTTGCATGACAGTAAAATCTTAATACTAATCTACAATGATTACATAAAATGTCATGTATATATTATATTGATCAGAAATTATAGTCAAAACATTGATCATTCATATCATTTAATTTATTCCATGACTGTTGTATTCATCACATGTTACATCAAAGAATCCTTCATATGCACCAATTACAGATATTTACATTCTGTTTGGTTATAACAGTATTTTTACATGTTCAGGATTTACAAGAATATCCAAAGCTGACACTCTGGTCGAATATCTAAGGGGAAAATTTATTAAGATTTATTAAATCCACGCGGGTATCCAGCATGCATGATCTACACCCATAGGGAATCATTGGGCACCCGCAGGTAATTAAATAGCTCCGGTGTGCGGATCGTACGCACAGGAAAATACCCAGAGCATGCCTCATTTTGTGTGGTTTTCCCGCACGGATGGCTTCCACGCCTTCTATTGAAGTCAATGGAAGCCATCCGCCCCGCAACACAGACGCAGCTGACACTGCGTCCGTGTTGTGGGACCGTGGGAAAGCAAGAGTTTTATAAAAAAAAAAAGGCGGCACGGCGCATACTTCTGGCACGACGGCGGCCCAAGCACATCTGCCAGGCAGAAGAGAGAAGATCTGGCCGCGATGTAGGAGAACCCCTGCAGCGTCCGGACAGGTGAGTATACTGTATTTTTTGGCCTCATGTCTGTGGGCCGGGTGGAATCCGGCACAAGCATTTCTGTGCAGAATCTACAAGAAGAATGAACAGGTTTATTTGTCTCATAGGTATTTTATATGCCTCATCAACAAAATCTGTGTGGACATTTTTTGGAGCGTGAATGGGATGTTAAGTATTTCATTCACTTTCACTGGTTGTGAAATGTTAGCAGATTTGATGTTGAATTTACATCTGAAAGCTCTGAAAAGGTGAGGGCTCAGCTGCTCTCTGTCCCACTGTCAGACAGGGCAGGGGAAATGGAGAGGAGTGAAGGAGAGCCGTACGCCACATTTAAGCACACAGCAAAAGATTTGGGTGCACTGAAGCACCAGCAATCAACAGTGCTTGTCAGTGCTGAGAAGAGGAGCCCTGTCCCGGAAAAGTTCTTGGTGACCTTTCAGCACTATATGACAAATTTGTGTTGCACCACAGGAGCGAGAACACTGATTACCCAAAATAATAAAATCCTCTATTTGGTGTATGGTAGATAAAACCCAGTGTGCTACAGAACAGGCAAAGATGATCCGTTTGCCACATCGGAGCTCAGTAAAATCACTATTGCACAACCCATCATCCTGGGGGCGCTATCCCTGCACAGTTAACAGCTCAGTATCAGCAATCAACTCCATATGGCATGTGGTCATATTACTGCGGTCCTGTGCATGGAAACATAGTTGCACTGCAAGCAATTTGTAGAATCTAGCAGTGCACAACAAAAAATAAATCACACTTCTTTACTTAAAGCAGATTTAAATCCAACATGTCAACTAGTAAGGTAATCACTAAACTGAAAGCAATTGATTTTAACCTAATTTAATCTCTTCAAGGGCCATAACTTTTTAAATTTTCCATTGACATATATATATATGGTATGTTTTTTGAGTTACCAGTTGTAATTTTTAATGGTACCTCTTAGTGTACCATATAAGAATCTGAAGAACCTTTAAAAAATTTTAAGTGTGGTGACTTTATTCTGTGGGTCAGTATGACTACGGAGACACTAAATGTATAGAGTTATTTGTGTTTTACTACTTTTTTCTTTTTTGTCGATTGAGCTGTTTAATGGCCTGTTTGTACAGGGCTAGTTTATATTAGTACTAGAGATGAGCGAACGTACTCGGTAAGGCCGATTTCGCAATCGAGCACCGCGATTTTCGAGTACTTCACTACTCGGGTGAAAAGTACTCGGGGGCGCTGTGGGTGAGCGGGGGGTTGCAGAGGGGAGTGGGGGGGAGAGGGAGAGAGAGAGAGAGAGAGTTCCCACCTGTTCCGCGCTGCTACTCTCCGCTCCACCACGCCCCACAGCGCCCCCGAGTAATTTTCACCCGAGTAGTGAAGTACTCGAAAATCGCGGTGCTCGATTGCGAAATCGGCCTTACCAAGTACGTTCGCTCATCTCTAATTAGTACAATTTTGGAGGTACATACACCTTTTTAATCCCTTTTTATTCAAATTTTTGAAAGCAGGGTAACAAAAACCTTGCAATTCTGGCATTCTATTTTTTTTAACATCTTCATTGTGTGGCATAAATAGTGCAGAATTTTAATAGTTTGGGCTGTTATGACCATGGCAGAACTATAGCTTTAAGGTACCTTTAGACAAGGTGGTTATTGCCCAAATAATCGCTGGAAGCAGTAAATTTGGGAAATAGTTGTCTTGTGTAAAATCTTCTTTAGTGGGGGAAGTAAATGCTGTATAACAGTACTAACGTGTGATCATGTGAACCTCTGTACTCTCACAGCATGTGTGTGTAGCGGAATGGTGTCACGGCTGCTCCTCTCTAATTGGAAAAATGCGTCCTGGCTCGGTGCAGCACAGTGGTAAATTGGCAGTTCTTATTGCGTGCTGCCCGCGGGATCTGTCAGGGTGAGATACCTAAGTGGGCCGCTACCGGCAGGGTTGGGTATGGGAAGATATTGTTTCGTTATGACTCCAGTGTGTGTATGGCTAGGGACCCGTTCCAGACAAAATGATAATTACAAAAAGTGGAGAAATAACTATAATGGGGAGCTGGAGCACCTAGTGTGGTACCTCAATGCAGGTGTTAAATTGGTGGAAAGGAACTCCAGGAGTCAGGTGTCAAAGTAAACCAAAAACAGATTTATTTCCCAAGAGCAGATGAGAGTTCAGATTGACATGCTTCACACAGTTCACATGAGATGACTTTGAGAAAAATTGTTACATTTGCAGGGTTGAATCACTTCTTCATTTTCCTCAGGGAATTGGCACAAGAAATTAAATTTGTGCATCTTGCTTTTCCTTCCAGCTTTTCTCCCTGGCTGCGCCTATGACTGGCTGACTTAGTTTCCTTCCTGTTTTTAGCTTCTTCTCTTTGCTATTTAGATCTACTTCTTTCTTTTTCCCTCTGATGCTCTCAACTAACCAGTTCTTGCTTTTGAGTACTCACACTTTAGATGTTTTCCCTTCCCACTGCACTGGCTGCTCTGCAATGACTTGGCAGAGGCTTTCTCCTCCTCCCGCTTTACTGATTCAGAATCCTGGACTAGACTGACTTAGCTCTGCCGACTCCGACTTTTATACTGTTACACTAGCTCTACCTGTAAAAGGATTGTATTCTACCAACCACAGGCCCTCTTCTCTTGTTAAGCCTGGCTAACACCTCCCCCAGCGGGGTGACCTGAACTCACTAGGGGCTGAAGAACATTGACAGAAAGCATCATACAGTGAGGCATGAAACAATACCACAAAACCATGAAAACTCCATGTTTATAACACATGACAATAAACATGATTTAACCCTTTGATCACTACAGAAGTGTGGTAGTACCCAACTCTGGGGTACTACATGTGCTCAGTGTAAACACAGAAGTGTAGTATTCTAATTGCCTCACCCTCCCATTCCTCTTAGCCCACTAGAGAATGATCCAAAAGACTAGAGAGAAGTGAAGCTTTGTGTCCTGCTGCATGTTTACACAGGGACACAGATAAAGTAACATAGCAACATAATAACATAGTATATTAGGCTGAGAAAAGACATGTCCATCTAGTTCAGCCTATCACCACAATTAATTAGTTCACTTATGATTCCCCATTCAGTTTAAGCAGGCACAAAAATCAATGATAGACTTGGATAAACAGACAATCATTCATCTATGACTGCCTCTTTACTCAGAATAGCGGTGGGCGACCGGAAGCGATGTCCGACCCATTCCACCTCCATTTACTGAACGATCATTGCTCCTGTGTGAAATTGAAGGAGTGATAATCGCTAGGATAATTGGTGGGCACAATTGTCCCCTATGAAAAGACCCTTGCCTAGAGAGACTTAAAATTTGACAGGTTTATTTTTCAGTAATATTTTGTCACATTTTAAGACTGTCCAGTCTAAGTTTTCATTGTGTAAGTATTAGATAGCAGCAGTAAATGAGCCCCAATGTTTGTAGGGCATTTCATACATTACTATTGCATACAGTAAGCATCTGGATGCAGCATTTTGTGCTGAAAAAAAAAACACCACTATATCAAAACTTCAAAAAGGTGGTGTTTTGGGAAAAAACACTATGTATGATACCAGCCTTACTACTTAATTGGTTTTCCACTTGCTCTTACATTTTTAAGTAAATTCGCAGTTTTTAATATTGCTCATATAATTTCATTTTATATAATTGTATTTAGGAGTACATAATTTATTCATTTTGTGGACAACAAATATAATGATATCTCATAGGAACGAGCTGTTGAGCTATATTAAATTACATTAACGTAGTGCTGACTTGGTCATGTCGGCAGTAGGTACAAGTAAACAAGTAAGTTTTTACTTTATCTTGTGATGACTTACTAATTGTACAAATTTTCACTTATTTCAATAAACATTGCTGCAAGGATCTGCAGTATTTGGGGTAATCTGAAAATGAAATCTCGAATGAACAAAGTCAATGCTGTCTAATGTGTGTTTGTCATAACATATGCATATATGTATTAGAACTGTATTTGCTGAGATAAGAAATCAAATCTGTAGTCAATATTTTCATAAAGAGGACAGCTCTAGGGCAGATGGTTTGTAGAAGTATGAACTTAGATGTAACACAATTGCTTTCTGGTTTGTCTGGAGATATTATAAGGCAGTTTAAAATAATTATCGCTACATTTGCAAGAAAGCAGTGGCATTTGGAGATTATAAAATTGCTTTTTAAATGGAAGGAATATTTAGCTCCTTTGATGTTATTCGCTGCAGGCACTACTGAGCTAAAACTAATGACAATGCTCAGTGCTTCACCTGACAACTCTGATTCATGGACAAACTTCATTTTAATTAAAACTAAAGTTTTTCTAAGTGAAATAACTGCATTTGAAAATAACAGCCTTTGTGGTGCACGGTAATGGAATGGAACAACATATAGAACTATATATATATATATATATATATATATATATATATATATATATATATATATATATATAGCTATATATATGTATACAGTATATATATATATGAACTCTGCAGTACATAACAGTCTTTTGTGTGCTGAGTATTCATGTGTGAGCTTTATTTGTTCAATTTTTATCTGTATAGAAGTATATGTCGAATTATATTGCTGTTTTATGATACATGCCATCTAATGAGTATGTGGTATAGGCATTATCAGTCAACGACATAAATGTGTACGCTACTGCACTTATCCTGTTAGTGAAAACGAAACCATTGAAAGTTCAAAAGGAGATATGAAATATATGTACAAATATGAGTGTGCAACCAGCCAGGATGACAATCAGCTGGTGAGGATGGGAGGACGCAGAAGAAAGTCTGTCCACATTGTTAACAATCGCCCTTTGTGCTGCCCACTGTTATCTTGTGCCTGCACTGTGAATATTACGGAGGTCCTCTCACGCAGTTCCTAGTATCTCAAACACTGTAGCACCTGGCCTGGCACTGTGTGCATTTTCTCTCCTGTTCCCTCGTCTCCTGCTCTCTAGTTCCTTCTGCTATAAGGTACTGAAAACATTGGACACCATGATGTGTGATAGACCAGGAACTGTGTGAAAGGAGCTCTTTTAAGTTATTTTCACAGAATAATGGTGGGGGTGACAGAAAGGTGGATTATTACTGTAGTGGACACAAATTATACACTATTACTGTGAGGGCCACAAAGGGGACACTATTTCTGTAGGACTACAAAGAGGAAACAATTACTGTGAGACCACAAAGGTGGCATATTACTGTGGGGCACAAAAAAAAAGTTATTATTGTAGGACACATAGGAGGCTTTAGTTCTTTATGGTGAGTACAGTTTGGGAATTACTGTGTGGGAGTATACAGTGGGAAGAGTTTGTATGCAGAGATGAGTTGAGACTGGAAGAAGTCTTCATGATAGTCTGGGTAAGGAAGAAAAACGTATCCACTTCTCAGAGAGAAGCTGCAGAGCATATATTAAAGAGAATCACCGAACTGTTATACTGAACAGTTTCAGGTTCTTTAAATGCTGAGAGATTTGGCTTTTACATAGGCCTAGTAGGTCAGCACAAGCCACCTCTAGTTCATGGGCAGGGAAGTTAGGTTTACTGTCTTTGCCTTTATCTGTGCACTGCACTAGTGTTGGAGGTGCTTTGTGATCATATACTTGAAAATCAAATTAAATTGCTTGTATCACTTTTATGTGTATATTATGAGCAGTGGTGAAGTATATTATTATATTCTACAGCAGCTGAGACGAGTATAATGAGGTTCTGCATCATTTAAGGTGGGTATTATCATATTTTGCAGCAACTGAGGTGTGTATTACGATGTCCTGCATCAGCTAAGATATGTATTATGATGTTCCACCTCAGCTGAAGTGTTTATTATGTTGTTCTGAAGCAACTGAAGTGTAGATTAAGTTGAGAGAAGTGATCTTTCCTTAAATTTTGATTATTTGAAGCTCAAGAATGCAGTAAATCAGGAAATGCTCAGATGCCAGTAATATTTTTGAGTTAGACCTTCACTTAATCTACCAGGTCTGAGAATAAGCCCTCATTTTAAACTTAATTAAACATAATGTACACAGTTGGATACCAAAAAAGGCACATGGTATCCTGGACCGTATTTACAGCTCACGCCACATTTGACACTGTGCCTAAATACACTCCCATTAAAGACACATTTGTACTCACAAATACACATTTATGCTCACTGATTATCACAGTCACAGGTGCCACACTGGCGATCTGCAGAGTATCACAATACTGCAGACTGGAAAAAAAATACTAATAAAACACAATCAGTACTGATACTAATCTGTCACAAGCAGAATAAATAGCTAAATAAAGTGACTCACGTGTGACATCCTCTTTGCTGTTTGCTTTCCCCATCTTTTCCATCTGGTCCAAGCTGTCATGAGAGCTTCTTCCAGCTAATATTCCCACCTCTGCACAGTTTGGCAAAAGGACAATGTAATGTAAAAATGCACTTGTAATAAATTTATCTGAAGCTGATAGTGAATAATAAGTTAGTTCCAGTGATTACAAGCCTCCATTTCAGCATTGCTTCGCTAGCTGACCCCAGACTGCCATGAAAACTTCTTCCAGCCAAGACTCACCTCCACACATATACAGACTGTGGCACAGATTCCCATTAAAAGTAATGAAATACGCATTTGAAATGGAATTGGCGCAGATTCTACATACAATCTATGGTAAAATTCTGCCATGCGAACATGCCTATGGGCAGCCAAGAGGTTATTTTCCTTGTAGCTGATTTGTACAGATAATGTTTTACTACCTTTCAGTTGCCTTAAGAATTTGGTTCCTGGTGAAGGTCGAATTTTCTTTCTCGGGTAACTACTGCTTCTTTCTTAACTCAAAGATAAATTTGGATTACAATAACAAGAAAAACTGTCAACCTGCATGCCAGCTGACAGAAAGAATACTTCCCGTAGGACTTTAGACAAGATGTGAAATAAGCCAGCTGCTTTAATATCATAAAAAATCTATTATATAATTTGGTGAATCTCATTAGAGAATGATGCATTATTTCCTATTTGGTAACAAAATTTATGTGGTGTAGTTTTTACTTCCATTATAAGGTCATTAGATGCCACAAAAGAATTCCTTGACCACATAAAAGCAAAAGACTTCTTTCCAATTGCTATTAGTTGCGGAATTTTGATGTGACACCTAATATCATTACAATCTAATCGGTATATTATATATTGGTTCGTCTGCCTTGGGGAATAGATTTTTTTAAGCTTTTTGCCATTTGTTTTCAAGGCATATTTCAGACAAAACAAAGAAAATCACAATTGTTTTATTTCTTTCAACTGCACATTTGACTGTTTTCACACTTCTCTTATGGACCTTTTGCACAGGACAGAATTATATGCAGGACACAACGCAGTTACGGATTTTGTCATTTAGTGCAGATTTTGTTTCTGACTATGGAATGCCTTCTGTGGGTCAGTCTGTATTTATTTTTATTGGTGTCATTTAGGATCAACAAAGGGTGTGGAAACAGGCTAAACTAGATGGACAATGTGCATATGCGCGCACAAAAACACGCTTCTATTTAAACCAATGCATTCCCTATGGTGTGTGCACATGTCCGTGTTGTACTGGTGCATGCCTGTAAAGATAGAATATGAGTGCACCACAGGGAATGCACGCATTATCTTCAATGGAGCCGCGGCTGCTGCTGACGGCTCCATTGAAGACAATGGTCTGCCGGCACACCTGAATTGTTTTTCAGGGAAGAGCTTTACATATAAGCTCTTCCCTGAAAAACAATAATTTTAGTGTAAAAAAAATAAATTAAAAAAACTTACCTGTCCGCCGTTCCCATGTCCCCGCGGGGATGAAGAACACATCTGCTGCATGTGGCAGATGTTTCCTTCATCCCTACAAGGAAAAATAATTCCCTGCTGCATCTGCCACATCTGTGACAGATGCAGCAAAGGAATTCTTCATCACTGCGGGGAATAAAGAATTCATTACCACAGCTGTCACAGATGACAGCTGCGGTAGGGGATCCAGCTGCCGGCATCCTGTAATTCTTTTTCAGGGAAGGGCTTTAAATATAAGCCCTTCCCTGAAAAACAAGAAAAAATGGTGATAAAAATAATTTAAAAAAAAGAATACTCACCTTTCTTCCGCTGCCGGGGCTCAGCTGCGTCCAGTCGGCTCTTCTTCCTGCACTTCTCTCAGTAGTATTCAGCAGGCGGGGATTTCAAATCCCCAGCTGCTGAATGGGCTGCCTCTGATTGGCTAAGCACTGTGACCAATCAGAGACAGCACTCACCCATTCATGAATTCATTCATGTGGTCACAGGTGTTTTTTTTTCCGCGTGCAGTGCGATCTTACTTACGTGCGCAGTGTGATCTTTTTTACTCACGAATAAGCGTGTGTTAAAATGCCTGTCTGACTGAGCCATTATAGTTTTTTTTTTTTAATTTAGTATATTTACACTAAAATAAAGTATAGGAATGGGTTCCTCATTTTGTTTTGGACGTTTTGATATATAATATGTATGGTTTTGGCTTACGATTTTGGTTGGCATCGGCTTTGGGTTAATTATTACTTTCTTATGTATATATATTTTTTTATGTTGTAATTTTGTTTTTCTTGTGTATGTAATTATTTTTTTTTTACTATATATGTCCTTCATGACATCATATATGACCCTCCAATGACATTCACATGTTTTTTTTTTTATTTGACACTTTTCCAATCTAGCTGGAGCATCCATAGGAGCCCCAGTTACAGGAAAAAACATCCCCTGTGGTGACAATAGCCACTGGCAGAGCTGATCAGGGTCTTCTACGACCCTGTAGCTCTGCTGTAGTAGGGAATCCCAGCGGTCACGTGACTGCTCGCATAGTGGAAGTTATACTTTCACTTTTCATTACATAGTGCTCATTGAGCGCTGAGTACTGGGGAAAAGAGAAGGCAGAAAGGGTTAAAACCCCCTCCTGCCTTCTCTTCCAGGTTATTAGCTGTGACTAACAGCTGACAACCCGACATGCTCCTGCTTGTTTGCAAAAGCAGGTGCTTTACACCCGTGCCGTACTTTTACAATCGGCTGTGTTTGAAGCCCAGGACCAAGCACCGTAAATTTACTGTGCTTGATCTTAAATGGGTTAATAAGTAAACAATCATGGCAGCTCTGGGGGCCTTCAGAAGGCCCCAGGCTATCATCATGACACCCTGATGGCAACCCCACAATCTTATCATGCCTCTGTCAAAATTGACAGCAATATCCACCCTGTACTGAGTGTGCTTGCCTACCATGTCTGCTGTATACACAGTTTATGCTGTGGATGTCTACATACATCCTAGCTGCAGGGGATAGCCATATGTGTTTAGAGAAGGGGTCAAAGAGGACCTGTCAGTATACCTGTTATTTTTGTATTAGTAAACACTAGTATTCATCATATGCCTGCATGAACTTTGTGCTGTTATTCCTCTTGGGAATGTATGAATAAATTGACAAATGGGTGTTACCAATACCAGGTGTTCCCCTTGTCAGTACAATAAGTCCCTGCACATACTGCTCACAGTATCAGACTGTGTACGAAAACAAGGGGAATAGTAATGCCCATTTGTCAATTTATTCATTTTCAAGAAGAATCCCAAGGAAATGGCTCAGTGCAGCGGTCAATGAAATCGTCATATAAATAAGGCTGGTTTCTCAAAGGCAATCTTTGTTCCTGCGATTTTTGAGCATTAGCAATGCTTTTTTTAGAATAATCTTGCATCGCATTACTGACGCCTGCGTTAAAATTGCGCAAGAAAATCATACGTTTTTTTAACTGACTTTCTAATGTTAAAAACACCTTTTAATGCAAGTTTGTTGTGTTGCGATGCAATAAAAGGAGGCTCCATTGGGAAACATGGGAGATAAAAAATTGTGCACCGCAGAAAAATAGAGCATGCTGCAATTTTTTTGTTCTCTCAACATCACATCAGTGAAAACATTGCAGATGGAAAGTAAACCATTGTAAATGATTGGTTTTATAATCTGCTTTTTACAGACTCTCGCATTAGAAGAAAATCACGTCATTTTCTAGTCCATGTGAAACCAACCTCAGGGCTACGGCACAGTGGCGAGGGCGATATCAGGCCGCGATTCACGGCCCGAATTTGCACTCGCAATCCTTCTGAAAACCCCTGGATGCGAAGCATTTTCACAAGGAAACCGCCTCACATTACTGCGAGGGTTCCCCTCATCTCCACCGTGACAGATTTTGCGTGTTTTTCCATTGCTTTCAAAGGGGTCATTGCTTTCCAAAACATGTGGAATCCCCCGGATGCAATAGCGTCGCATCCCTTTGAGGCTGAAAGAATCCCCTGCTGCAGCTGTCACAGCTGCCACCAACGCCATTGAAAACAATGGGTGATATTGCAAAACGAATAGACATGCTGTGATGCGTTTCCTGCATCGCATCGCAATGCGATGCCATGCAGGGAAACATCGTAAGTGCTAATGAACCCATTCAAAAGAATGGGTTTCATATTTGTGCAGGATTTGTGCATCTCGCAATGCACAAATCTCGAACGGTTTTCTCGCCAGTGTTAAGGAGCCCTCAGGGTAATGTTTTTTTTCTCAGTTATCCACTTTTTGTGCTCTTTTGCCCACTGAAGTCTTGCCTTTCAGTTTCTCTAAGGTCTCCCTCACACATAAGTTGTGGTAAGTGCCACAAACTCACTGTCGCTTTGGCCGCAGTTGCAGCCGACAGCAGGGTTTAGCATACCTCATCATTGATGAAGTGCACTAAATGGGCAAAAATAGAACAGACACCACTTAAAAGTCGTAACACTGGAAAGCACTGTGATAGAGCGGCTGTCTGAGCGGTCCCATTGAAAATCACGGTAAAAAACTTTGTGTAAGGGAAGCCTCAGACAGCAATGACACTTAATGACACTCAAACTGGTCATCTGACATTATATCCCATCCATGCTAAGGAATGACAAGCTTTGCGTCCAGACACATTAATAGGAGCAACAGCTTGTTTTAGCTGCAGTTTGCTTGACTGTGCACTGCCAACCCATCAGAATGATCTTCACATCCTTCTCTGACCACTTTCGTTATTAAATTGTTTACATCCACATGATTTCCTTTCACTGAGTGTTTCATTGATCACAACATTCTTGGTATACTCTCTACACCATGGCGTGAGGTTGGCAGTTTTTGAAATATTGGCCCAGCTAGTCTAGCAACAATGAACATGGCATGTTTAAAGTCGATCAAATTACTCGATTTTCTTATTCTAATATAGATTCACACTGAAACTGATCCAAAGAAAGTTTCCAGACTTGATTTTATGCTGCACTTTGGACTCACGTGTCTAATATCCATATAGAGAAGTTCCAATGATGAAAGAGCATGTGTCTCTAATAAAGTGTCTATTCAGTGTAGGATATGATCCCTTTATGTAAATATGTCTAGGTATTCCAATCAGTGGTGTTTCTCAAACAAGAAAGCTAATAAAAAGGAAACTAGAGCTATAATATACAATTAGCAAAAAAAAGGGTTGTTTTTATTCTCAACTCATGTTATAAAACATTGGTTCAATAAGCTATTGACCTGTTTTAATGAACTAGTTCTCCACTACATTTTTCTTGGAAATATACTATACACTAAGAATATATTATGCTATACTGGCAAGAGTGAAATCTTTTGAGCTATTGTAGGGGATAATTACACTTTATGTTTGTACCTTGGTTAGTTGTTTTTCCTTCCTTTTTAAGTGCAGTCATTTGATGTTCATTCTGTGCAGCTCCGACAGATCTGGTCCAGAATTCTTACAAAAAAGTTGCAGTGTCTGCTTTTTTCTTTTTGATTTAGCTGTGCTTGGCGACTGGGTAAGTTTGAAATCTTTATTTTAACAGTTTGTCAGTGTTCCTACCTGTCAAACCAATTCAGCTAAAGATGATTAGGAGTTTCTGAAGACTTTCACAGAGTTCTTTATATTATGTTGGACTTTGACAATTTTCCGATGCCTGCAATCTGTTGTTTGGTACTCTAGCTTGGTTCCCTCGGTATCCATCATTGTCAATGTTTTATGTGCTTTTTAGTTTTGTCAATGTATTGAGAAAAAAAACACGCAGCTTGTTTTTTAACCGGATCCCACTTAAGGATGGTGCAAACAATGACACAGCAGGGTTAAGCAGCATAGACCATTACTCACAATGAGGCAATGGTGGTGGGGATTACAGTCAATGAGAGCAACAGGTCTAGTGGTTACATATTTGTACAGTGGCAAATAGTTTGAAAGTTATAATCGTTAAAGAAAGAAAATAATGGACCAAAGGCGCAACCATTGTAAGGCACATTAAGACAAAGGGATTAACCAGATTCTTCTTTATTAATTAATTGTTTAGCAGTCAGCACACATATGATGTTTTTTGGGTTCACACCCCCTTCCTTAGAATTGGTTGGATTGAGTACTACATAATACAAATATGCAGAGAAAGATAAGGAAAATGACAAATTAGGAGTTTAGAGAGACAAAAAATAAGAACAATTAAGAACTAGGATAAACAAGTAAAATAAACTGAAAAAGAATAAAGAATAATGGAAGTATGTAAATTATAGTTTAATAGTTAAAGCCCTTTTACATGGGATGATATCATTCTGGTTGTTCAAAAGCTCGCACTCCCGCGGGGTTTTAAGCAATAGCCGTCCCACGTAGAAGCATGTGGAAACTGAATACCTGGATGAGAATCATTCAGTTTTAAGCAGCTTGAAATCCGAACGACACATCATTCAGTGTAAACAGCAGCCGTTCAGTACTGAACAGCCACTGCTTACAGTGAATGGAGGCAGGCAGGGGTAGAGCAGGGAGAGAACTCTCCTCCAGCTGCCCCACCTCCCTGCTGGCTACATTGTCAGCAATCCAGTGATACTCGCTCCTGTGTAACATCACAGGAGCAAGTTTATATGGGGACAAGTGTCATCGTTTGCCCAACACTCATTACGTGTAAAAGGGGCTTTACCCTCTATATAATGTGATAGAGAGGCATATTGTCAGTAAAGGGAATGCATGCAAGACAAGCCTTACTCAAAAGTTTACTGTTATATAGCAGATAGCTGCAGCAGTGAATGAGACAAAAAGGAGTGGGGGGGGGGGGGAGTGGGTGAACAGTAAAGGTTTTGTAGGAGGGGAAGGATTATGGAAAGGGAAAATATGAATTAAAATTACCCTTAATGGGCAAATGAGTAATATATGCAGTAAATTAAATCATAGGAATACAGATAATTAGTGATTTACATAAAATATAGAATGTCATAACAATAAAACCAAGTTTGTTATTAGAATGCCTGTGAAATTTATACACTGATTTGAGAGAAATTGATGCGCATTTAAACTGAAATAAAACAATGTGGAAATTATGACGGTGAAAAAATAATTATAAATCATATCAGAAAAATGGATCCGTAATGAGAATAAAAACAATAAATACACAGCTTTTTGCACAAAAAATAATGGAAAAAGAATAAAAAAATAAATTTACTTCCTAAATATAAAACCGGGACTTACCAGTACAATTGTGACTGTTTTTTTCATAAAAAATAATTAATGAGAACTAATGGATAAAAATAATATAAAATGCATAGTGAGAACATACTGCCCAGTGATGAAATGAACAGGGATGGAAATAACCATAATTTTGAAGTGAATTTCTTAAAATATGTTCTAATGAATAGAATAATAAAATAGTATTAACGCTAATAAATATTATTAACATTAATATGATGGAAATAAAATAATACCCTAATAATTAGGTATTAATAGCATTACTATGATGATCACTAGTGTAGATTGCTGATCAGTGCACAGTATTTAAATGCCGGGCAGGGTGGGTTGCTGGTATGAGGACAGGACCTACTGAAAATATTACTATATAAACTTTCACCATACTTTGAGGCAAGAAGAAATGGAGGATTCATGGAGGGAGGACAGTTAAAGAGCTTTATAGCCCGCGGTATTGGCATTCTTTTTTTAATTAGTGCATGCATGTTGGCACAAGGATGCCAGTAGATGTGTCAGTAGAAGTTCTCTGAGTATGAGGGATTTTGTGGGATTATGCAAAATCCCTTGAGGAAAAAGGGGCTGAAAATGTTGAATGTAGAAGAGAAAATTAAATTGATGTGATTGAAGCCCCCCAAAAAGAACATTTTTAAACAATCAATGAGATCTCTGTGGAATTGCTATTTTTCTTTCACAAGATGAAAAAAATATTGATTGCATAATGACCAAGATATTTGAATAGATGGTGGTGTGGTTGAGTATTGTTGAAATCAGTACCTGCTTCACAACTGTAATACCAAAAGCATTAAAATTGCAGTTATGCAATTGCGCCGTGTCATGAAACACTGTGTTTTAAAAAAACATTCTTGGTGTTGGACCTGTTTGTTTACTAATGTGTATAAACATTGCGTAGTTCTTCCAATATAATTTAAGCCACATGAACATTCTAGCACGTTTATAATACCATCCACCCTCGTCTTCTGATGTTCAAGCTGCCACAGTTGCAGACTTCTCCAGGTGTTCCCAGTCCTGGTATCTCTGTCCCTGTTAACACCATCACTTTTGGGTCCACAGCCCTAAGAGTGATGTTTCACCCAGCTTGACTGATGAAGCAGTTCACTGCAAAATGTGTATCTTCTGCTGGTTTTTAATTCATAAAATAAAAGAGAACTTGGATATTTTATCCTACTGTCTCATGATCTTTATAGGAGAGCATACCAATTTTTTTAGCCTTCACACTTGACACATACCGCAAGCCTCAAGTGTAACAAAAATCATGAATTTTTTCAAACCTTTCTGTCAGGAAGTAAAATCTGAAGAGTAAAAAGAAGATATAGAAAAGAAAATAGATGTTTCTTACAAGAAAAAGCCTCAGCCAAAAAGAAATAAGTTGCCTTTATAAAAATCTTCAGCCTTTGTAACCATACCTTCACTTCGGCTGAATCAGCACTGCTCAAGAAAGGCCCTTTCTTTCTGCCCCCCCCCTGTCACGAAAAATTAATTCAAGAGACGGGTTATTAGAAGGTAATCTGGATATTAAACACTCTCAGATGTGGTCCTGGATGTCCCCCCTCTCCTTTTCTCCCGCTTCCCTCAACCAACTATCTACCCCTTCTTTTACCCATCCTTTTATTTACTTATTTAGAAATATTATTTATTTATTTAAAATTTTTTTTACCTTCTCTCTCTTCCTCTTCGCATAACTCATCTCCTCTCTTTTTGTCTCTCTTCTCTCTCTTCTATGTCTCACTCTTTTTCATTGTTCTCAAATTGCATATTCAGGTATTATCATAATTGGGGGCACCCACTAGGCTCCTTCAAGAGTTTTATTTAGATGGATATTTTCAAGAAGAGACCAATTTATTTATGTTATGTCTTTTGTTATACATGTTTTATAGGTCATGCGAGACCTTTTTGAGATTTGTATGTTTTGTAACCTATCCTTTTGAAAATTTCAATAAAAACGGATTGAACAATAAATTAATTCAAATTATTTGCTGATTGATGTAAGTAGTTTCCTTGAAAACTCTCAAACTTACCAGACATTTTGCCATTCTTGATTCTCAAAAAAAAACTGAAAAAACAAGATAATTCTTTTTCTTCTATAGCATCTTAAGATGATCCTCCATTATCCCCTCCACCACTTCAAACCACCTTAAAACCGAAAATCAGTGATTTACACTATACAATATAAAGGCTGATTTACACGCAACGATTATCGCTCAAAATTCGTCCAAATGACGGCTTTTGAGCGATAGCCGTTGCGTGCAAATGTGTGCCCATTGTGCACTTACCATGCACTCTTTGTCAATCCTTGAGTACAGCTCAGCATAAAATCCTCACCCCTGATAAAAGGGATGGCATACTGTGTTCTCCTCGGGCAGCACTGATAGCATTGTAGGCAGCCCACGAGAGAACAAATATGATGTATTTAGAAAGCAGACCACCAGCTGTTCTCTAAATGCATGCAAATGAAGTTAGTGAGCTACTAATGGGCTGTATAGCCCATTAGTAGCTAATGCAAAATGATAGCTCAAAACTGTCAGTTTCTGACAAATTTTTAGCGATCATCTTTGCGTGTAAATAGACCTTAAAGGGTAACCACAGAGACCCTTTTCACCCTAGTCTCCTGTGAACTTTGCAATGTCAATGAAATATGCAAAGTAGCGAACAATTTAAGCTTACCACCGCAAGATCATCACAGATAAGGAAAGAGATTTCCTGATAACTAAAAGTCCCCAGCTTCAAATCTTCTATCACCACCGCAGAGTCCATAAGGATCGACTCCATCCACCTTGTAGGCCTATAATCTAAGGCATTAATTCCATAACGAGCAATCTTTCACATTATGTAGATGTTATACTTCAAAGTTATGTTCATTTATTGGACTCTTATCTTAAAGACTATTTTTCTCTAATGATTGGTGGAAATATTGAGTGGAAGCCCTCCTACAGATGAGCCACATTTGATATCACATCCTTATATTCAAATATTTCCCATAACGCTGGTATCAATATTATTATATCAATGATGATTCCATGAAACATCTACAAAAACATTTAATTACTGATGGTATTAGATGGTATTAGATTGATTCTGGAAAATAATTTTACTTTCATTTGACTTACAATTATTCAAACAGACGAGGGGAGCGGCAATGGGCATGTGGTTCGTGCCCAGTTTTGTGAACTTATATTTGGATGAATTCAAAAAGGCTTATGTACTGATTATTTGGATTTAACTCTGAGCCAGGTACACAATAAAATTATTACTAAAACATTTTTTTAAAGTTAATAGCAAAAGTTCATTACTAGAGATGAGCGAACGTACTCGGATAAGCACTACTCGTCCGAGTAATGTGCTTTATCCGAGTACCGCTGTACTCGTCTTGAAAGATTCGGGGCGCTCCGCTACTGACAGGTGAGTCGCAGCGGGGAGCGGGGCAGAGCGGGCGGGAGAGAAGGAGAGAAAGATCTCCCCTCCGTTCCTCCCCGCTCTCCCCTGCAGCTCCCCACTCCGCAGCGCGTCCCGAATCTTTCAGGACGAGCAGAGAGGTACTCGGATAAAGCACATTACTCGGACGAGTAGTGCTTATCCGAGTACGTTCGCTCATCTCTATTCATTACTTTATAAAAGCACCCATTTTAAAAAATGGAAGGCTAGCATCCTTTTTGGCCAATTTGACCATCTTAGAAAATTTGGCGCAAAAAATGAAGATTTCTAAACCCAAACAAACAGAGGAAAAAAGCTTGGCACTTAACAGCAACACAGTCTTATTACACTTTACCTAACTGGTGGTAGCCAGTAGCAAAAGCAACAAATGTCTATTACACAGTCCCTTGCTTACAGTTCGGTACAGTTTTACCTCAGTGCACAGTTAGGGCTCAGTCAGACGGGCGTTTTTTCGCGCAATTTGTGCATGCGCATGCGTCCGGAGATTTTATAAAACCATTGCTTTGCAATGGTATCGGACACATGAGCACTTTTTATGCGCTCGTCCGATAAATTATAGAACAGAAATCGCAGATCGCACCTATCTGCGATTTCTGTTCCCTTCTCTATATGTGCTCAATGGGGCCGGCGGCAGCAGCGCCGACCCCATTGAGAACATATAGTAGACAAATCATTCTCCTCTGCCACAGCTGTAACAGCTGTGGCAGAGAAGAATGATGTTTGCTCATTGAATTCAATGGAGCCGGCAATACAAGTCCTTCCCTGCAATTCATCCAGAAATGTGTTAAAACTAAAAATATATATATACTCACCTGGTCCCGGCAGACGGAGTGCAGCCACGGCTGGCGGCAGTTCTCCTGAACTGCTCTCTGTAGTATTCAGCAGCCGGGGATTTAAAATCCCCGCCTGCTGAATGAGCTGCCTCTGATTGGTCACAGCCTGACCAATCAGAGGCAGCTCTCACTCACACACATTCATGAATTCATGAATGGGTGAGTGAGTGCTGCCTCTGATTGGCTCAGCGCAGGGACCAACCGCATTCTCCTCCTGCTTCTGGCTTGCTCCCTCTCTAAAGTCTCTGACCCAACTCCTTCTGCCTTCTAATACTTTTAGAATTACCTCTGATGCCACAGATGAGAGAGACAGGACGTTTTCCCCTCTTTCTTCCACCCAGGGGCTTGTCAGCTCAGCTGTGCTATGGGATCTATGACAGTAAAATGACTACTCTAAGTTAACTATTTAGTTCCCTATCCCGACTTCATCTACTTATTAAACAAAATCGAGCATCACTCACTATCCTTTGCGAAATGAGCTATAGTGAGAACAGTTGCTCTTGACTTGCAGTTAAAATACTTTTATACTGTTGTGTCTCTCTCCAGGTCACCCCTAACCTCAAGTAGATCCGAGCTGGTCAGAACTGAGATCATATGACCATCTGATAAAAAAGATGGCAGTAGTTTCAAATAGAAAGGAATAACTAACCAAGATAACACTAGCTCACTATATATATATACATATAAAGCTGCATAATGAATGATTTAAAAAATCACCAGAATCCTTTGCATATTAATTATGATAAGCATATTTCACATCTATGTGTGAAATACAGTGAATAAATTAAAATTCCTATAATGTGGTATTTGTTAACCCAAAATCCAATATTCTGGCACTTGGTTTCAGAACAAAACTGTAATAATTTGTCATGTGTAATTGTACATGAACATAAGCAGAAGACTGAGGAAAGTGCACTAAGAGAGTTGTAAAAATTAATTGTGAGGGATTCTATGATAATTCAGAGATTTATTTTCTTTTTCTCCAGATTCATTTTCTTTTTCTGATTTTCTTTTTCCAGTCTGGTAATGTGGAGGAGGATGTTTATGCAAGAGATAAACAGGGTATGCCTAATTTCTGTCCTAATTTCATAATGGGTGGACTATTTAGCAGCACCACTCAATGCACTGAGTGGAAGCTTCCCGCACTGGCACCGAGGAAACGGTGGGAAAGGTAAGTATAATACTTACATCCCTGGACTCAGCGAGTCACCTGCTTTTAACCCTGCTTAGCTCACAGGGCTAAAAGTAGGTGACAGAGTCTCTTTAATTTTTTTAAAATATATTTACAATGTAATCTGAACATCATCTTGTGTCTTAATTAAAATAGCTTATCTGAGTATTTATTTGGGTTTTCCCTACTTGCCAACCCTAACTAATGTAACAGTTTCCTCTCTATGCTGACAGTTTACTGACATGTCATGTCTCCGACATTACTGAGTGAATGGGTTTGGTTAAAGTGGTTACTGAGCAAATCTATTAGGAAGTTTTAGCTATTTCCATATTTATATTAATGTCCTGCAAATGACCAGATATGTGTGGTTACTTTACAGATGGGGATGAAACCAATCATTTCCTTTGTGAGTTTGGTAGTAGTCCCAACAGTTCTACCCCAGCCAGTCTGACTTTAGGACTTCTTCAGTAGGTATGGCAAACAATTGAAAGTATTAAATGGAATATTGCCAAGACAATATATATATATATATATATATATAATAATAATAGTATTTATTTGTATAGCGCCAACATATTTTGTATTTAACAGGCAGCCAGTGCAGTGACCGGCACAGGGCAGAGGCGTCCGAGTAGCGAGTAACTGAAAAACTGCAACAGCTCTTATATGGGTTTCCCTGCACTTGTGTCCAAATGATATCTGGCAAATAAATGGCAAATCATGTGATCTAAAGTCATCTTTAGTTGTCTTCTACTGAATATTTGATGCCTATATTGTGCATTTTGTCAGAGGCTGGATACCTTGCTTTGGGGCAAGAGGCGCATTCATGTTCAAACAAGAAAGGGCCTTTCGAAAATTGCCAGCATTAAGTTGAAAGCATGCAATGGTCTAAAAGTCTTTGTAAGCTGTAGCATTAACATTATTCTTCACTGCAAATAAGATGTCTAACTTAAACCCTCAAATCCACCCCCATATTATTACAGCAGGCACTTTGCATTTTGGAAGGTATGGCTCTTTTGGAATATGTGACATTCAGATTTATACTTTAACCTGCAAGATAGTCAAACATGATTTATCATTGCAGAGAACATTTTTCCACTGATCCTGAGTCCAGTGACAATATGCTGTATCCAGCAGACATTAGCCAATGTGTATAGTAATTTTGGTAGGCTTGTGTGCAACTGCTCGACCATGCAAACCCATTTTGTGAAGCTCTCAATGCACAGATCTTCCAAAGTTATTTTTTTTCACAAATTGACTTGTGCCATCCAATGACAGTACTACATTTCAATTTTGACCCATATTGTTACCAATGTTTAAGTAGATTGATTGGATATGTGCTTGATTCTATGCACTGTTTGCTGTAGGTGTGGCTGAGATCCCTATGAGGGTTGTCTACATACCTTTGGCCATATAGTGAATCTGTCAAAAAGTCAGTGAATTAGAGGGCATATCCATGATTTAAGATAAGCTTATTATATGTCAGCTATGTAAAGACACATTCTGAAAAAATATTTATACATTATAAATATTCATGAAATTATCTAGTATGTAAACATGATGATAGTGGTACATAGATGTTAGTCAAATGATATAGTTCTTGTGTTTATACCATTATCCTGAATAGATACTAATCTATAGTATCTATATTTCTACTTATAAGCACCTCAGACATATAAGAATATTGCCTCTCAGTGATACTGCCAATGTAAAAACTTACAGGAAGAAACACGTTACATGTTGTTTGATGTATCAAAACCATACCAGTGCCTAATGGGGCACTGCTACTGAATAGCTACTAAAGGCTGAAAGAAACAGTTCCATTTATGAACAAATTGTCAGGTCAAGTATCTGATTAAACAATATATCTGACACAGTACAAATATCAGAGGATAGAGACATATGCCTAGTTACTTGAAAACATCCTTTACAGATTATTTCTAAGTGAAATTGATTCTGAAAGGATTCTTCTTTGATTTTTAATTTCTGTTCAGAGACTCGTAAAGCATAAGAGACAGAAAGTGTGGAATGGAAAAGGACAGTTTCCCATAGGAATTAGATTTTATTTGTCAATGTGTTTAAAGGAAAATATTGATCCAAGTGTGCATAACAGATAGTAAGGCCAATGAAAACTGCCTGTCAGTTGTAAAATATGCTGCACATTACTTCAAAATGGAGTTAAAAGTTAACAGTTATTGATCTATGGCCAAATTAAATTGTTACCCATTATAATCATAACCCACGGACTGAAATGTGCAACTGTTTTAGCTGCTATTCATTTTAGTACCACTACTTTACAACATATTACTTACAGCTAAGACATTACATTGCCAACCCCATGAGGGGCTTTGATGTAAGGGCAATGACTTATTGAGCAGTAAACGTTGATGGAGAAGTCTCATTCTTTTAGTATAAGCGCATCTTTAGATATTGAATTATTTAAAACTAATAAATAAAAGGAGGCAATCAAGAAGAAGGAATATCAAATATAGAACTACCGAAGTTAAAGAAGTATTTAAGTGGCAGTAACAATATAATGGAGAATTCATCAGTAAAAAACAGTGTTGGATAGAAAAAAAGAAATGTTAGAACTTAAAGGGGACTTGTCAGCTGTCCTGACGTGGCTGTTTCAGTAAATATGTGTATTCTTCATACTATAACAATTCTGCAGCACCTTTTCTTGAAATTCTCCATTCTTCTATTAGCACCCCAGGAAACATTTGAATACATGGACAGCTGGATGTCTCTGTTTTCCTAGTCAGTAGTAGGCGACCTTCACACATTTCAAAAGTACCCACAACAATTCTGCAATTCTGTTACTTGTGGAACAGCTGTGGAATTCAACCCTTGAGTTTTACGGGTTGAATTTTGCAGCATAAATCTAGAGCATAAATAGATATGCTGCAGATTTAGAATTCACAGCATTTTTTAAATGCTGCGGATTTGTGGCGGAAAATTTCTGCATCATCCGAAGGAGATTTTTTAAAATCCCCTCCACATGTCTTGTACTTTAAGGGTGGGTTCACACGACGCACGCACCAAAACACGCTTGTATTTACAACAATGCATTCCCTATGGTGTGTGCACATGTCCATGTTTTACAGGTGTGTGCCTGCAAAGATAGGACATGCGTGCACCATAGGGAATGCACGCATTGTTTTCAATGGAGCCGCGGCTGCTGCTGGCGGCTACATTGAAAACAATGGTCTGTTGGCACACCTGAATTGTTTTTCAGGTAAGAGCTTACACATATAGGCTCTTCCCTGAAAAGAAAACATTTTGGTGAAAAAAAAATAGAGCCATTCACTTCAATGGAGCCGCTGCTGCTGCCGGCGGCTCCATTGAACACAACGGTCTGCTGGCACACCTGAATTGTTTTTCAGGGAAGAGCTTTACATATAAGCCCTTCCCTGAAAATCAAGTAAAAGTGATTTAAAAAACAAAAAAAATAGATTCTCATTTCTCTTCAGCTGCCGGGGCTCAGCCCTGCACTGTGGTGCTGATCTATCAGCAGGCGGGGATTTAAAATCCCAGCCTGCTGAAAGAGCTGAATGTGATTGGCTGAGGTGCTCAGCCAATCAAATGCAGCTCTCCCCGAATAAAATTTTTTTGTTTTTTTAAACCACTTTTACTTGATTTTCAGGGAAGGGCTTATATTCAAAGCCCTTCCCTGAAATCAATTGCCGGCAGCAGAATCCTTTACCGCAGCTGACATGTGTGACAGCTGCGGTAGAGAATTAAAGAATTCCTCTGCGGGGGACACAGCAGCGGCAGACAGGTAAGTTGTTTTTTTTTACACTACTTTTAATTGGCTTTTCAGGAAAGGGCTTATGAAACCCTTCCCTGAAAAGCCATTGACAGCTGCTGGGGCTCAGCGTTGACTTCTGCCGCTGTCCCCGACTCTGTAGCGCTGCTGAGCTATCAGCAGCCGGGGATTTAAAATCCCCGCCTGCTGGTAGCTCTGATTGTGATTCGCTGAAGCACTTCAGCTAATTACAATTAGAGCTATCAGCAGGTGGGGATTTTAAATTCCGGGCTGCTGATAGCTGAGAGCTACAGAGCCGGGGACAGCGGCAGAAGCCAACGCAGAGCCCCGGCAGGTGAGTATTTTTTTTTTTTACTATTTTAAAAGGCTTTTCAGGGAAGGGCTTATGAAGCCTTTCCCTGCAAAGCCACTGACAGCTGCCGGGGCTCAGCGGGGACTTCTGCCGCTGTCCTTGGCTCTGTAGCGTTGCTGAGCTATCAGCAGCTGGGGATTTAAAAATACCCGCCTGCTGGTAGCTCTGATTGTGATTGGCTAAAGCACTTCAGCCAACCACAATCAGAGCTACCAGCAGGCGGGGATTTTAAATCCCCGGCTGCTGATAGCTGAGAGCTACAGAGCCGGGGACAGTGGCAGAAGTCAACGCTGAGCCCCGGCAGGTGAGTATTTTTTTTTTTTACTATTTTAAAAGGCTTTTCAGGGAAGGGCTTATGAAGCCTTTCCCTGCAAAGCCACTGACAGCTGCCGGGGCTCAGCGGGGACTTCTGCCGCTGTCCTTGGCTCTGTAGCGCTGCTGAGCTATCAGCAGCTGGGGATTTAAAAATCCCCGCCTGCTGGTAGCTCTGATTGTGATTGGCTAAAGCACTTCAGCCAACCACAATCAGAGCTACCAGCAGGTGGGGATTTTAAATCCCCGGCTGCTGATAGCTCAGAACTACAGAGCCGGGGACAGCGCCAGAAGTCACGGCTGAGCCCCGGCTGCTGAAAGGAGGTGAGTATTGGTTTTTTAAAATTTTTTGCACTATTTTAAATGGCTTTTCAGGGAAGGGTTTATGAAGCCCTTCCCTGAAAAGCCATAGATGGGATGCCGGCAGCAGGATTCTGTACCGCAGCTGTCATGCGTGACAGCTGCGGTGGAGAATTGAAGAATTCCCTTTGCTGCATCTGCCACAGATGTGGCAGATGTAGCAGCAGGGAATTCTTTTAACTAGTGGGGGGAAGGAAACATCTGCTGCATGCGGCAGATATGTTCTTCATGCCTGCGGGGGTCACAGCAGTGGGAGAGGGGTGTTTTTGTTTTTTTTTGTTTTGCACTAAATGTTTCTTTTTCAGGGAAGGGCTTATATGTAAAGCCCTTCCCTGAAAAAGAATGCAGGGGGCCGGCAGAGCATTGTTTTCAATGGAGCTGCCGGCAGCACCCACGGCTCCATTGACAACAAGCACGCAGCTGTGTTCACGCGTGTTTTTGCTCGTACCTAGGTGCGGACGTATGTCCGCACCTAAGTATGTACCAAAACACGCTCGTGGGAAACCACCCTAAATGCTACAAAATTTCTGCAGCAATTCCACTAGCGGAAATTCCGCAACGTTTATTGCCTATATAAAGATGGCTGTAGACAATTTTAGGGTTTGCTGGGCTGTAAGATATGGAAATTAGACTTATTAAGTATGTACTGCTTTTATACTGCTGATTAACCCCTTTCTGACCACATAACAATCACACACACCATACTGTTTCAGTGGTGTATGGAGGGGTATGCTCAGATGCCAAGCTCAGTCCATACCAGATGGGGGCTAGCTATTTTTAGCAGTGGACAGCCATCAGCAAGGGCCCTGATCTTTGATTGTAGCCATTTAACTACTTAGAATCCTTAGTCAATGTGATTTACTGAATTCTGCAGCTAATTCCACTGTGGAAAATCTGCTGCATTTTCACTATGTGTAAACATACCCTTATGGAGTATGTTGTTTTATTTAAACTTCAGACATTTAGTTTGAGTTGATTGTGTGGTATCACCATGACCAGATTGAAAAAGCTCTCTACATTCTTCAGAAAAAAAGGTTATGTGACATTAGGGGATCAGTCACTACTCTCCACTCAAGATGGTTGGCGCTAATCTTATGCGCACACTTTTACACCAGGAACTTCTTTAATCCCTTAATGACACAGAATGTGCAATTATATCCTGTGTGTTCAGGGTTTGTATGGAGGGTCATTGGGAGCTGATCCTGTTCCATACAAAGTTCTGGCTACTTCTTACAGCTGATATTTGCTGACAACGGTCAGTGTAAACGCTGATTGCAGCTATTAGTCCTTTAAATTCCACTTTTATTTCTGACAGTGACATTTAAATTCCTCAATCAAAGTTTGGGGGTCCCAAATGGTCCCCCATGATGCGATCTTGAGGTGCCATTCGGATGTCATGGCAGCCTGGGGCCTTCTGAAGGCCTGTGGCATGACTTGGTAGAATGCCTATCATATTGCGGTATAATGTAATACTATGAGCAATCAAACAATTACAAGTTCAAGTCGTCTGTGGGAACTAAAAGAAATGTAAAAAAAAATTACAATAATTATTAGATTAAAAGAAAGCAACAACTTTTCCCATAATTAAGATAAAAAAACAGTAGAAATCAAAAACATATTTGGTATTGCTGTGTCTGTAAAAGTTCAATCTACGAAGGTAATGCATTATTTGTCCCGCACATTGCCTATGAGTTAAAAAAATAATTTGAAATTTTATAAAACAATTTAATATACTGTATATCTTTTCAGAGTCCAGAATATCATCTACAAGTGTGAAGATTTTGAACAACTGCCAACTTGCCCACTATTGATGTTAATGTTCATCAGTCTACCATTAGAAAGAGGCTACACAAATTAGATATAGGTGGGAGGTATGCCAAAGGGAAATCTTGCTACCAAGAAACAACTAAAGGTTGCCAATGCTCACAAGGCAAACAGCAGTTTTCAACACATCTCTAAAGACAAGGCAAAGAGAGCTATTTGGTCACAACATAAAGACATGTTTTGGGGAAAGTGATACATTCCATATCACCAGGTGAACCTAAAACCAACCGTAAAGCATGATGGTGGTAATGTTATGGTTTGAGCTAATTTGCTGCATTGGGAGCAGGTTGCTTACCATTTTAGATTCCACTCTGAATTTTTCATTGTATCAGAGGCTGATTAAGATAATGTGAGACCATCTCTCAGAAGCCTGAAGCTTAGCCGAATGTGTACAATGCAACATGGGAATGATTCATAATAGAAGAGATTTTAACTATTTTAAGCAGGAAAAGGCAGAACAAATACTTATTCAAATAACTCACAGATGACCTTATCTATAATTGGAGTCATTCAGTATGCTTTCCTTCCCAATTCAGCCCTGACTGCCATGACAACTTCACCTGAAAAGTTTGCTGTGGAGACATTTTTGGCCAGGAGATTATCTATAGGAAAAGCGGAAGTAGTAATGTAGAGGGGTTTTGCATAGCCCCAGTGAGTTGTAGTTGTTTTATTTTTTGCAAGAAAAACAATGTTGTGTTATTTTGTAACTATTCCTTTAATTTTTGTAGCTCCAGGTTGCCGAGTAGAGTGTGCACATTCCATTAGAGCTGAACTAAGTGCTATATGTAGCTGTAAGACTCTCAAAGAGGTCAAATGATCAATCTAGTCTAGCTCTGTTCCAATGACCTAACAGGACCTTAACCACCTTGCTGATTGGCTAGAAACTGTGCATATAAAAAGCCATGTCCTGTTCCTGTGCTGTGACTGATACAGCTGCTATTGGTCTGGGCAGAAACGAAAGAGCTATACTCTTGTGGACTGTCATGAATTGCAAAGAACAAGCATTGCTGAATTGAATAGCGTACTGAACATTGCTGAACCAAGCACTTTACCCAAAGACTGAAAGAAGTTGCTTATTTCTGAACTTGAGCTTTGCACCACCTGCACTACAAAAGCATAGGATGCTAAAGTGATTGAAAATTATTACCAGTCAAAAAGGTCCCCAAAGTTCTTGTTAATAAGAGCATCGTTGGGCAAAAGACAATGGGGTCTTTCTGTGACAATGTGGATTCCTGCTGCTAGATACCTGATGCATACACTTGCTTCAGGTTGCCAAGTAAGGCCTGTGACCAGGACTTCTTCCGGTGCTTCTTGATAGTGATAAATCAGAAAAATCGACCTGACCAGCCCCATGGTCTCCCTTGTGGTAAGTCTACAAAAGTCCTTGCAGGAGGGCTCCGCTAACAACGGCCCCTTTTCAGCAGCAACACACAGTCCCAAAGGCCCTTCAGACACAAAATAAGTCATCAGTATTAAATGGATCATAGTAGGTGGGAGGTCCTGTTACAAATTTTGCAAGAGATTTAGCTTACCAACAATACTGCTGCTGCTCCATGTGCCCCCATAACTGTACCTATAGTGCTGCCCAATGCCCCCAAAATACTATAATGCCAAAATAAAAGTGTCCGAGGACATCAATATAGATAAAATAAGGGGTGTATCTAGAGAATGAGCACAGAAAGGGTCAGGGGAAGCATTCAACCCCAGACCAGTCCACAAAATTAATTAAGACCCCAACCAGAATCCAAAATGAAAGTCCAACCATGTAAAAAATTGAGAAACCATGTAAAGAATTTTTAAAAACTATTTCAACCCTTTCCAGTCCACTGTCTGACATCTGAAGACATTATGATTTAAGGCTGTACATCTCCGATATTGGAAGACGTCCGTCAGGGTTCTCTTACTGTATATTGCCAGCCTCTCTGCTGTCAGAGCCTATCCAACGTGTCACCTCATGCAGTACTGGCTTTAGCCAGCATATAGCACTGTTGTATAACGGCAGAAAAAGAGTAAGCCCCCTAGGAAAACCAGGATACAAATTGGATTGGAAAGGGTTAAACATTATAGAATGATAAAAGCAAACATACGAACCTAACTAATCTCTCTTCATTTCCATTTTAATGCTTCTCAGTCCCCTATTGGTTTCTGTACGCACTTATCCAGCAATGATGTCTCAACATGAACATGTGACTGCTGCAGAATATCATTGGTTGCAACAGTAACCTGTCAACACTACTGAGATGACGGCTGTGACATACAGAGACTGATGGGGGACCAGGAAGTGTACAAATGAGTGCAGTGGGGAATAGATGAGGTGAGTATGTCTTTTGTTAGAATATTCTAAACAGCTTAAACACATTTTACAGGCCTCAGATAAGAGCCCATAACCGATACAGATCCACTATTCAGACTCCATAATTGATACACACCTCCAATCAGACCACATAAATAATGCAGACCCCAGATCAGATCTCATATTAATGCAGATCCCAAATCAGAACCCAAGATTAATGCAAACCTATCAACCCAACCCCTGAATTCAGACGTCAGACCAGGCCAAAAAAATTAAAATTTACTCAACTCTTTTCACTCCTACTGTGTTCCAAGGGCTGCCTGTGCTGCACTACGTCCTGGATATACTTGTATGAATACTGCGCTCTCCTGCAGTTGCTGCTGTCACTTCTGCTGCTTCTGATAATGTTGATAATGCTACCATACTGGGTCTTCTTTTGATTCTGGTTCTGTGCCATATCCTGACATCAATGCACATGCATCTTAACATTGGGTGATGGTGGAACTTGGTGTAGTGCTGGCACCCAAAGCAGAAGATTTGAGTCTTCTCAGGTCGCTGTGCTCATGCATTCCTGTAGACCTGCATAGGAATGCGTGTGCACAGTGTTCTGAAAAGAGTCAAATCTTTAGACCGTGCCTGAACTTCGTGAAAGAACATGTGGGAACCAGGCAGTAGGTGAGTATAAAAAACAAACCCCCTGGTTCCCCGTCACCAACCAGAACAACACCATAATTTAGTATATGGTGTTATTCCATGATGACAATGTCCCTTTATAGAATGTTCTTTTTTTCCAATGATTTTTCCAATGCAATCGAGCTCTCTCTCCTTTGGTGAGGTGGAACCCTAGAAAGTTACCTATGCTCGCTTACTTCTTGTCCTGGCCCTCTAATAATGACGCTAAGGAAACAAACAAACACAAAAACACTAAGGAATGACAAAAAATGGGGATTCTTAAACAACCAAGTCAATTCCCAGATCTATATTCCATAGATTAACATTTGTTTGCATTTTTGGTTCATATCTATTTAGGTTCTGTCTAACAGGTAGGATCTCAGAGGATGAAATACATAAGATGCAACGATATGTAACAAGGTGAAAATCTTCTGGCAAGGGCAAAATTTAAATAGAGCAAGTGTCCAAAACATCATAAGACAAGTGGTCTGTAGTTGACACTTGAGGCAGCTTTTGTTCATTTCCATGACTGAGTGCAGCATGAGTGCCTGCATTTATCTGAGTTGACAAATATCACTCAATAAAGAACATCTGTACAAAGCCAAGAGCTAAATATATATTCTTTCTTACTAAGGGCTTTTCTGGACATCACCCATTACAAGCACTTAGCTAAAAGTTATACCATCCAAAAACATATCAAAGCCGTAATTATTTATTAGGCACTCTAGATTATTTACTTGAATCAATTTTCTTCCATGTACTCCCAGTTATGATTTTCCACATCTTTTATCAGCATAAATAGTTAATCAGAAGTCATCTTAGCTCTGAAAACGAGGAGGCTTTAATAATAATAATAACCCATGCCTAACAGTATTAAAGGGAACCTGTCACCTTCTATAGTACCATGAACTAAGTCATAGGGTTTATAGGATAGGTCCTGCAGAGTCAGGGGGTGTAATGTTTGTACTCACTGGGCTTGCTATTCCCATGCTGCCACCCTGGGAAATCGGTGCTCCGTTTATCAGCGTGACTCTTCATGCAGTCAATGTGTGAGCACTCCCATAGAGAAGAGTGAGGTGCACACAAGGACTGAATGAAAAGAGTCATACTGGTAGACAGAGCTCTAACTGGGGTACAAGTGCAGGAATAGGAAGCCTGATAACTATAAAAATCTCCCTCTCTGAGTCCGGGAGGACCTATCCTGTGAGCACCGTAACATAGGAGGTGACAGGTTGCTTTTAAAGATAGCATTAAGTAGTTGTGGTACAATTATTGCATGCTCCACAAATAGAGGTATACTTATTTATGTATTACATTGCAAGCAACAGAGGGCCTATATGGAAGAACAGTATGTGAATTGCTTAATTTTCAACCCCCAATTTGACAATGGCAAGCTAAGCACAAACTTCCTCATTCAACACTTTCCAGAAAATTCACCTGTACTTGTGAGACACGGATGGGAATGAGTGTAATCCCTTACAATGTGTGATGTCATAGTTCTTCAGCTTAATTTAAGGCTAGTTTCAGATGGCCGTGCACGTTCGCAGGCAATGAGCAGGCAAGGCACGTTCGCAGGCAAGGAGCATAGTTGTGCCTGAAGTAGTTTTTTTTCCCTCACCGGCCGTTCGCAATTCCCCCCATAGCGCAGGAGTTTAAAAAATAGCGGGAAGATAGATGCTGCCCTATCTTTCCCGCATGTAGTTAATACTACATGAGAGAAAGATAGGGCAAGTCATGGCCACATAACAGGAGAAAAGCGCAACTCTAACTCTCTTGTAATGTTAAAAAAAGGTGTCAGATATATTTTTCTAAATAAAACCCACTTGCATTGACACAGCAATTTTTTAGACTTAAATATGGTTGTGAAGTCACTGCAGCTTACCTTAAAGGGGTTGTCCCGCGAAAGCAAGTGGGGTTATACACTTCTGTATGGCCATATTAATGCACTTTGTAATGTACATTGTGCATTAATTATGAGCCATACAGAAGTTATCAGAAGTTATTCACTTACCTGTTCCGTTGCTAGCGTCCTCGTCTCCATGGTGCCGTCTAATTTTCAGCGTCTAATCGCCGGATTAGACGCGCTTGCGCAGTCCGGTCTTCTTCTTTTCTGAATGGGGCCGCTCGTGCCGGAGAGCGGCTCCTGGTAGCTCCGCCCCGTCACGTGCCGATTCCAGCCAATCAGGAGGCTGGAATTGGCAATGGACCGCACAGAAGCCCTGCGGTCCACCGAGGGAGAAGATCCCGGCGGCCATCTTCACCAGGTAAGTAAGAAGTCACCGGAGCGCGGGGATTCAGGTAAGCACTATCCGGTTTTCTTTTTTAACCCCTGCATCGGGTTTGTCTCGCGCCGAACGGGGGGGCTGTTGAAAAAAAAAACAAACCTGTTTCGGCGCGGGACAACCCCTTTAATGAAGTCTCTAGTGAGGTCATAGAAACTTCTTTGAATAAAACAAACCTGTGATGTCACAGCATTTACCTGTCAGAAAGCAGTCATCATATCTTACTGAAACCCACTGTGATGTCATGGTAGCTTTCCTGATTTATACAATTGTTAACATGCTAGATTCCACTTGTAATTTTACAACAGCCTTCTTGACTGAAATACACCTGTGATCTCACAGTAGTTTCCTGACAGAAATACACTTGTAATGTCACTGTCGCATTCCTGACTGAACGCAGGATTGGATTTTGAGTAATTCTGTAGAAATTTAAATCCACAACATGCCTAATATGCCAGATTTCTTTCATATACATGTGTTTCCGCCTAAATTTTATATGAATACGGGCCTTAAAATATTGATGTACATTGCTATACGAAGGGCTCTGTCAAACGATATTCACATCTTTATTCGAGCGTAAAAACGTTTGCACTGCGTGCATTAAAAAATCTACGTGGCCATGTCTATTGCTACCCATATGTTCTATCTTTTGCAGGTGCAAACCATTTGCCGCGCACGCAGTGCGTTTTTTTCCGCGCAGAAAAACGCGCAAATATCTGCTCGTGAGACTGAGCCCTTAAAGAGAACCTGTCATTGGATTCATATTTTGAAGATTCATTCCAAATGGAGCTCTGACTTATGGGGCTGGCATTGTTCTAGCCTCTCCCCATCCAGACCACGTAAAGTGACAGCTCTCTAGCTGTACACAAACAGGTAGAAAACTGTCACTCTGGGCAATCGGGGAGGGGAGAAACCAGCATCATGCTGCCCCTGTGCTGTAGCATTTCAGAATAAGGCATACATGGTCACACTACACATACCTGTCCCAGATTAATGCTGCCCGTGGTTGGACAGCATTACCTGATTGCAGGTTCTCTTTAAAAATAATAATGTATTCCAGCCATTCAAAATAAAGTATAGAAAAATGAATTCTCTAATTGCTCATTTGACTGTTGTCACATAACTGAAGTTCTGGGGGTATCTGAGTACTGGGTGATACTATTAGTATGAGGGAAAAGCAACTGTTATAGATGATAACCAGTTATCCCATCTTGTGTGCTGCAGGTGTTATTACAATGCTCACATTACATGCTTCCCATAGAAGTCAATGGAGAGAGGAGAAAGGAGGAGGAAGATAAGTTGAGACATACACACACAGAGGCTTCTGCAGCTAACATTGAATTTCTATTTCACCCAAAGTGCCCTATTCACATCAGTACTGTTCAGTGCTTCTCTATAATGTCCTATATGGTGCTGTGCCGCTTCTGAGTGAGAGAAAGAGTTATGGTGCAAAATCTCCTTTTTTCTCCATGTGCAGTCAATGGATGCCATAATAGCAGCTAGTCTCAACCCATTAACTCAGGGGCAACTGAGCATTAGAGATGGAGGCTGTAAAGGGGAAACCTACTAAAAATACAGACTACAAGTAATATAATTACCAAATAAAGTGGTATTCGTTATGTACACACACGCCAACATATTTTGAAAAGCCACGTAAAACAACAGGTACACTTTAATTACAATTTATTACCCAGACTGTGACTTTTAGCTTTCAATAGATTTTATTAACATTTTCAAAATACATATAATTAAGAAAAAGATGTAGGAAAGGGTATTTTAAAGATATATGCCAAACAAGACAAATCGGAAAAGACAAGACAAACAGAGGAAAGAAAGAGGGTAAGTGAAGGAAGGGTCACTATTGTGACAATATAAATAGTCGTCAAGATTTCGTAAAATGCTAGTAGGTGTCAGTGACACTACCTATATGTAAAAGCCAAGGTTGCAGACCACATCAAATTTGGGCATTAGGTCATTCAGTATATTAGATAATTGACCATTGATGATAATCTGATTAAATTTGTTTTTAACTAATTCTGATGATATAGAGCCCAATTTCCAACTGCGTGCACTAGCTATTCTTGCAGCCCCCCCCAAAAAAATAAAACAAATCAATTTTGATATTTTCGAAATACCCAGGATTTGCACATTCAATAGAAACTGTGTAGGATCTTTAAAAAGATTTACTCCTTAAGGACATGGCTTATTTTGGCCATAGGAATGCAACAATTGTCTTTGTATTTTTTCCACCTTTCAAAAGCCATAACTTTTTTATTTTGTCGTTGACATGGTCATGTGAGGGCTCGTTTCTTTGCATGGCAAACTGTAGTTTTTATTCGTACCATTTTTGGGTATGTATAATATACTGTAAAACTTTTAGAATTTTTTTTCAGGGCAAGGAGAGAAAATACATCAATTCTGCCATTTTTTTACAGCGTTAATTATGCAGCATAAATGACATGAAATATCAACTAAGTGTACTGCAACAAGTAGTAAATCCACACCAAAATCCACATGTGGATTTTGATGCAGATTTTTGCATGGATTTTCACTACTAAGTTTACTTATTGCTTTGTAACGAATGAATTCTGCAGTGAACATTCAACGCATGTCTGCAACAGATAGGGCATGATAAAGATTTAAATATCCACAGCAGGGCTATCTTTCGCTGTGTATTTTTTCCACTGTAAGTGAATAGGATTATAATATGTTTTCATATTGTTACCCCAGCTTCAATAGTCAGATAAGGTGACTTGAGTAGCGACAAACTATGTGCAGCCAGCCAAAACAATACATCAGCAAGAGTAGAATTAGGAGGTGATTTTTCCATGTAAAACCAATGCTTTCTAGCGGTTCTGGCTTTCCAACTAACCTTAGGAAAACGAAGGTAAAGAGTATCGCCCGCCACTAGAGATGAGCGAGCACCAAAATGCTCGGGTGCTCGTTACTCGGGACGAAATTTTCGCGATGCTCGAGGGTTCGTTTCGAGTAACGAACCCCATTGAAGTCAATGGGCGACTCGAGCATTTTTGTATATCGCCGATGCTCGCTAAGGTTTTCATTTGTGAAAATCTGGGCAATTCAAGAAAGTGATGGGAACGACACAGCAACGGATAGGGCAGGCGAGGGGCTACATGTTGGGCTGCATCTCAAGTTCCCAGGTCCCACTATTAAGCCACAATAGCGGCAAGAGTGGGCCCCCCTCCCTCCCAACAACTTTTACTTCTGAAAAGCCCTCATTAGCAATGCATACCTTAGCTAAGCACCACACTACCTCCAACAAAGCACAATCACTGCCTGCATGACACTCCGCTGCCACTTCTCCTGGGTTACATGCTGCCCAACCCCCCCTCCCCGCACGACGCAGTGTCCACAGCGCACACCAAAGTGTCCCTGTGCAGCCTTCAGCTGCACTCATGCCACACCACCCTCATGTCTATTTATAAGTGCGTCTGCCATGAGGAGGAACCGCAGGCACACACTGCAGAGGGTTGGCACGGCTAGGCAGCGACCCTCTTTAAAAGGGGCGGGGCGATAGACCACAATGCTGTACAGAGGCAATGAGTAATATAATCCTGTGCCACCGCCATCAGGAGCTGCACATGTGGGCATAGCAATGGGGAACTTATGTGCCACACACTATTCATTCTGTCAAGGTGTCTGCATGCCCCAGTCAGACCGCGGTTTTTTATAAATAGTCACAGGCAGGTACAACTCCGCAATGGGAATTCCGTGTGCACCCACAGCATGGGTGGGTGCCAGGAACCCACCGGTGGTACATAAATATATCCCATTGCATTGCCCATCACAGCTGAGGTAATGTCATGTTTAATGCAGGTGGGCTTCGGCCCACACTGCATGCCCCAGTCAGACTGGGGTTCTTTAGAAGTAGACACATGCAGTTACAACTCCCTGTGGACCCACAGCATGGGTGGGTGCCAGGAAGCCACCGGTGGTACATAAATATATCCCATTGCATTGCCCATCACAGCTGATGTAACGTCAGCTTTAATGCAGGTGGGCAAAAAATTAATTGGATTACACTGTAGGCGAGGGCCCCAAAAAATTGGTGTACCAACAGTACTAATGTACGTCAGAAAAATTGCCCATGCCCAACCAAGAGGGCAGGTGAAACCCATTAATCGCTCTGGTTAATGTGGCTTAATTGGTAACTAGGCCTGGAGGCAGCCCAGTTAAAATAAAAATTGGTTCAGGTGAAAGTTCCAACGCTTTAATGAGCATTGAAACGTATAAAAATTGTTTACAAAAATTATATGACTGAGCCTTGTGGGCCTAAGAAAAATTGCCCGTTCGGCGTGATTACGTGAGGTTTCAGGAGGAGGAGCAGGAGGAGGAGGATTAATAGAATACACAGATTGATGAAGCAAAAATGTCCCCGTTTTTGATGGTGATAGAGAACAATGCTTCCATCCGCGGGTGCAGCCTAAGTATTGCTTAGGTATCGCTGCTGTCCGCTGGTGGAGAAGAGAAGTCTGGGGAAATCCAGGCTTTGTTCCTCTTGATGAGTGTAAGCCTGTCGGCACTGTCGGTTGACAGGCGGGTACGCTTATCCGTGATGATTCTCCCAGCCGCACTAAACACCCTCTCTGACAAGACGCTAGCCGCAGGACAAGCAAGCACCTCCAGGGCATACAGCGCGAGTTCAGGCCACGTGTCCAGCTTCGACACCCAGTAGTTGTAGGGGGCAGAGGCGTCACCGAGGACGGTCGTGCAATTGGCTATGTACTCCCTCACCATCCTTTTACAGTGCTCCCGCCAACTCAGCCTTGACTGGGGAGCGGTGACACAGTCTTGCTGGGGAGCCATAAAGCTGGCAAAGGCCTTGGAGAATGTTCCCCTGCCTGCGCTGTACATGCTGCCTGATCTCTGCGCCTCCCCTGCTACCTGGCCCTCGGAACTGCACCTTCTGCCACTAGCGCTGTCGGATGGGAATGTTACCATCAGTTTGTCCGCCAGGGTCCTGTGGTATAGCATCACTCTCGAACCCCTTTCCTCTTCGGGTATGAGAGTGGAAAGGTTCTCCTTATACCGTGGGTCGAGCAGTGTGTACACCCAGTAATCCGTAGTGGCCAGAATGCGTGTAACGCGAGGGTCTCGAGAAAGGCATCCTAACATGAAGTCAGCCATGTGTGCCAGGGTACCTGTACGCAACACATGGCTGTCCTCACTAGGAAGATCACTTTCAGGATCCTCCTCCTCCTCCTCCTTCTCCTCCTCCGGCCATACATGCTGAAAGGATGACAGGCAAGCAGCATGGGTACCCTCAGCAATGGGTCAAGCTGTCTCTTCCCCCTCCTCCTCATGCTCCTCCCCCTCCTCCTCAACGCGCTGAGATATAGACATGAGGGTGCTCTGACTATCCAGCGACATACTGTCTTCCCCCGCCTCCGTTTCCAAGCGCAAAGCGTCTGCCTTTATGCTTTGCAGGGAACTTCTCAAGAGGCATAGCAGAGGAATGGTGACGCTAATGATTGCAGCAACCCCGCTCACCATCTGGGTAGACTCCTCAAAGTTTCCAAGGACCTGGCAAATGTCTGCCAACCAGGCCCACTCTTCTGTAAAGAATTGAGGAGGCTGACTCCCACTACGCCGCCCATGTTGGAGTTGGTATTCCACTATAGCTCTACGCTGCTCATAGAGTCTGGCCAACATGTGGAGCGTAGAGTTCCACCGTGTGGGCACGTCGCACAGCAGTCGGTGCACTGGCAGATTAAACCGATGTTGCAGGGTCCACAGGGTGGCAGCGTCCATCTTGGACTTGCGGAAATGTGCGCTGACCCGGCGCACCTTTCCGAGCAGGTATGACAAGTGTGGGTAGCTTTTCAGAAAGCGCTGAACCACCAAATTAAAGACATGGGCCAGGCATGGCACGTGCGTGAGGCTGCCGAGCTGCAGAGCCGCCACCAGGTTACGGCCGTTGTCACACACGACCATGCCCGGTTGGAGGCTCAGCGGTGAAAGCCAGCGGTCGGTCTGCTCTGTCAGACCCTGCAGCAGTTCGTGGGCCGTGTGCCTCTTTTCTCCTAAGCTGAGTAGTTTCAGCACGGCCTGCTGACGCTTGCCCACCGCTGTGCTGCCACGCCGCGCGACACCGTCTGCTGGTGACGTGCTGCTGCTGACACATCTTGATTGCGAGACAGAAGTTGCGTTGGAGGAGGAGGAGGGTGGTTTAGTGGAGGAAGCATACACCGGCGCAGATACCAGCACCGAGCTGGGGCCCGCAATTCTGGGGGTGGGTAGGACGTGAGCGGTCCCAGGCTCTGACTCTGTCCCAGCCTCCACTAAATTCACCCAATGTGCCGTCAGGGAGATATAGTGGCCCTGCCCGCCTGTGCTTGTCCACGTGTCCGTTGTTAAGTGGACCTTGGCAGTAACCGCGTTGGTGAGGGCGCGTACAATGTTGCGGGAGACGTGGTTGTGCAGGGCTGGGACGGCACATCAGGAAAAGTAGTGGCGACTGGGAACCGAGTAGCGCGAGGCCGCCGCCGCCATCATGCTTTTGAAAGCCTCAGTTTCCACAAACCTATACGGCAGCATCTCCAGGCTGATCAATTTGGCTATGTGCACGTTTAACGCTTGAGCGTGCGGGTGCGTGGCAGCGTACTTGCGCTTGTGCTCAAACAGTTGCACTAGCGACGGCTGGACGCTGCGCTGAGAGACATTGCTGGATGGGGCCGAGGACAGCGGAGGTGAGGGTGTGGGTGCAGGCCGGTAGGCACTCGTGCCTGTGTCCTCAGATGGGGGTTGGATCTCAGTGGCAGGTTGGGGCACAGGGGGAGAGGCAGTGGTGCAAACCGGAGGCGGTGAACGGCCTTCGTCCCACCTTGTGGGGTGCTTGGCCATCATATGCCTGCACATGCTGATGGTGGTGGCTCCCCAGCTGATCTTGGCGCGACAAAGGTTGCACACCACTGTTTGTCGGTCGTCAGGCGTCTCTGTGAAAAACTGCCACACCTTAGAGCACCTTGGCCTCTGCAGGGTGGCATGGCGCGAGGGGGCGCTTTGGGAAACAGTTGGTGGATTATTCGGTCTGGCCCTGCCTCTACCCCTGGCCACCGCACTGGCTCGGCCTGTGCCCACACCCTGACTTGGGCCTCCACGTCCTCGCCCGCGTCCATGTCCTCTAGGCCTACCCCTACCCCTCAGCATGCTGTATTACCAGTAGTGCAGAAACAGAACGCTGTAATTAAATGTGCCGCTTATTGGCCTGTGGTTGGAGGCTGACTTCGCTTACGGAACGCACAGCAGAGGCAGGAAAGAATTTTGCGCAAGCCTGCTGTAACACTTAGCTGGCTGCGTATGAATTAGGACAACTACCCCCAGCAGAGACCCAGTACACTTGTGGACAGGAATACAGCGGTGATGTAAGAGGCAACACAGAGGCAGGAAAGAATTTTGCGCAAGCCTGCTGTAACACTTAGCTGGCTGCGTATGAATTAGGACAACTACCCCCAGCAGAGACCCAGTACACTTGTGGACAGGAATACAGCGGTGATGTAAGAGGCAACACAGAGGCAGGAAAGAATTTTGCCCAAGCCTGCTGTAACACTTCGCTGGCTGCGTATAAATTAGGACAACTACCCCCAGCAGAGACCCAGTACACTTGTGGACAGGAATACAGCGGTGATGTAAGAGGCAACACAGAGGCAGGAAAGAATTTTGCGCAAGCCTGCTGTAACACTTAGCTGGATGCGTATGAATTAGGACAACTACCCCCAGCAGAGACCCAGTACACTGAGGACGGTCACAGGCAGCCCAAATAGATTTTTTTTCCCAAATGTTTTTGGAAAGGCCCACTGCCCATATACACTAAATATGTCTTCTGTCCCTGCCTCACCACTACTGGCCCTGGACAATGCAAAATTACTGCAGGACGTAATGCTCTGCACGGCCAATATACAAAAATAAAAAAAAGTGCAACACTGCAAAAAGCAGCCTCCACACTACTGCACACGGTTAGATGTGGCCCTAAGAAGGACCGTTGGGGTTCTTGAAGCCTAAAATAACTCCTAACGCTCTCCCTATAGCAGCTCCGGCACCAGCAGCACTGTCCCTGATCTCTGTCAGAATGCATCTGTGGCGAGCCGCGGGAGGGGCCGATTTATATACTTGGGTGACACCTGATCTCGCCAGCCACTCACTGCGGGGGGGTGGTATAGGGCTTGAACGTCGCAGGGGCAAGTTGTAATGCCTTTCCTGTCTTTCTATTGGCCAGAAAAGCACGCTAACGTCTCAGAGATGAAAGTGAAAGTAACTCGAACATCGCGTGGTACTCGTCTCGAGTAACGAGCATCTCGAACACGGTAATACTCGAACGAGTATCAAGCTCGGACGAGTACGTTCGCTCATCTCTACCCGCCACCTATGGTTTCCAATGTATTATAATAACATAGTATGTTAGACTGAATGAAGACAATGTCCATCTAGTTCCACCTGTTTCTACCCCCCTTTCCTCTTGTTGATTCAGAGGAAGGCATCCAAATATGCTTATTTAGTTTTTTTCTGTGAAGTTAGGAAAATGGTAAGAGTATGGGAAGATTCCTAAATATATGTATAAGATTTTGGGGCACAATTTCATCTTAATAGTCTCTATCCTTTCAACCCAAGAAACTTGGCTAGTTGCCCATTTACACATAACGATCATCACTCAAAATTCATTCAAACGGATGAATTTGAGCGATAATTGTTCAGTGTAAATGCGAAAAAATCACTCACTGTTCATTCACATTGTCATTATCACTGGCTTTCAGTCAACATAAAAACTATCATTGGATCGCTGGCTTTTTGTTACGTATAAATGCTCCCTCCATGTAGAAGGTGAAATGTTGAGTGAGAAGTCAGCGAGAAGTTAGCGATAAGTCTTTTAGTCTAAGCGCTCTGAACGAGCGCTGACAACCTTAGCAGTGATGTCAGCACTCATGCAGTCATTTAAACATCTGTCGGCCCATGTAAAAGAGAATGAGAACTGAGATATGTACATTTACAGAATCTTTGACTTATAAACGTTTAGGCCTCCTGCACACGGCAGAGTTGAATTCGCATGCGGGAGCCCGCAGCGGAATCTGACCCTGGCAGCAGATTTATTTTTTTAAACTTCTGTAACTTTTTAAAAAATTTTCCTGTGTCATTCCCTAGCGATGATGCGGAATCCGCAACCTTTCCGCAATGGAAGCCATCTACGGAGAATCCGCGTAAAAATGTAGCATGCTGCAATTTTTTTTTCGCAGGAAGAATCATTTTCCCATACCATGCTATAGAAGGTATTTGCTGTGGATCCACGGTGCAGACACCTGCCATGGATTCCACAGCAAAAATCTGCCATGTGCAGGTGGCTTTAAGGGCCTTTTACACACAAAGATTATTGCTCAAAGTTTGTTCAAAGGGCTTAAAATGAGCAATAATCGTTACATGTACAATACTATATGGCTGTGACTTCATGATGATCCGTGTGATCCACAGGGAAACACGTTGAATTTAAAAAATATACACAAGAACTTGTGAAGTCTTTTTTTAAAAATACACACAAGAATTTGTAAGAAGTTCAAATATAGAAATACAAGTCACTATATTAGAGAGAAGCCATGACTTACAATCTATGTCCAATGGTGCTTCCACTCCTTGTTGAATCATGATTTAGGGAGAGACATGCTTTAATCTATTCTTTGGCCATTGAGCCATATCATTGGCACAAACTAGAATTCATACTTGATAAGGAATTGGGCCATAAATTGGGTTGACTCTACAGCGACTATGATAGGTGTCCCCTCAGTCATCTAGAAGATATGTTTATATAGGGACACAGTGCATACGCATAGTCTCTACTTACTGCATACACTCTTTTCGTTTTGTGTTGGTAATAACTTTTATTAGGTGTGCCCTTATTGTGTTACATGTCTTAATAGTAATCAAATAAATATAAGTTTTTATCCATAGTCTAGTCTGTGAAGGATTTCAAGATTTTTAAAACTGCTGGAAGCTAATTTACTAGATCAGACAAAGCAATCATTCGCAAACAATCCTATTTTATGTTCAGTATCTCCTGTACAAATCCCTGCTATTTCTTGAGCTGTTCTAATCTTTTCAACTAAAGGTTTCATCATTAGGGTGAAAATTAATGGGTATAGATGACATCCTTGATGAATGCTACTTCATATAGTAGACACTTTAGATATATACCTACAGATGCAGAGGAAAAAAAGTATAGAGCTATGATAGATTTATGGGCTGTTGTAAATTTGTACAACACATCACTTAAAGGGGTTGTCCCGCGCCGAAACGTTTTTTTTTTTTTTTTTCAATAGCCCCCCCGTTCGGCACGAGACAAACCCGATGCAGGGGTTTAAAAAAGAAACCGGATAGTACTTACCCGAATCCCCGCGCTCCGGTGACTTCTTACTTACCTTGTGAAGATGGCCGCCGGGATCTTCACCCTCGGTGGACCGCAGGTCTTCTGTGCGGTCCATTGCCGATTCCAGCCTCCTGATTGGCTGGAATCGGCACACGTGACGGGGCGGAGCTACGAGGAGCCGCTCTCTGGCACGAGCGGCCCCATTCAGAAGGGAGAAGACCGGACTGCGCAAGCGCGTCTAATCGGGCGATTAGACGCTGAAAATTAGACGGCACCATGGAGACGAGGACGCTAGCAACGGAACAGGTAAGTGAATAACTTCTGTTTGTCTCATATTTAATGCACAATGTACATTACAAAGTGCATTAATATGGCCATACAGAAGTGTATACCCCAACTTTGTTTCGCGGGACAACCCCTTTAAGCAGCCCCAATGGACTTGGTCGAATAACCTCTCCACATCCCATGAAAGAAGAATAGAAGACATCTAAACCTCCTCCACATGACTGGGTATGTAATTGAATCTGCGTGCCATCTACTAACATTCTTACCTTGAGAAAACGCACATGATTTTGATACTCCAATGAAGACAATACTTCAGCAAGACAGGAAGCTAGGATTTTGGAATATAATTTCAGTATCAGCATTAGGCCTCGGTCACACAGGCGCATCGGCATCCATACACCGGCGCCGATGCGCCCGTGTGACTGACAGTTAGAAGACGGCCATACCTGAAGATGGCCGTCTCTCTCCAGCGCTGCTGAAAGAACACATGACCGGCAATGGAGCCGGTCACATGTTCTTCCTCCAGACGCTGCAGAGAGACGGCCGTCTTCAGGTACGTCCGTCTCCTTCCTGCAGTAACACAGGCGCCGATGCCGGTGGTCTGTTATCTGCATACAACTCTATTGTTCTCCTGAATGACAGCAGCTGAAAACAATGTTATCAGCGCTCCTGTGGAGATTCACAGCATGCGGTCCCCACTCTATTAGCTGGCCTACTAAGTATGGTTTTTATGCTGAACTAATTGTTTGGCCGAAAAGTTAACGATAGTAGCATTTACATGCAACAATTATAGCTCAAAAGACATCGTTTGAACAAATTTTGAGCGATAATCATTACGTGCAAATGGGCCTTTAATTCATCAGTACCTGTGGGTTTATAAGGTTTGAGTGATTTGATAGCGCTATTAATTTTATTGAGGAAATAGGGGTGGCTAGAACACCCAGCTGCTGTGGTGATATAGTTGGGAGTGAAACTAAATTCAAAAACTTTGATATTTCAATAATGATGGGTTAAGGAGTTGAAAAATCATCTTTAAGATTATAAAGTGATATAATCAGTTATTGTATCTGCCCTAATCTGGTAATCAAATATCCTCTTACCCCTGGGTTGAAAAAAAAAAGGAATTTTAGAGAAGAGATTTAGATTTAAGGTGTGAAACTTGTAGATAACTAGCTTTATTGCCATAACCATAATACTTAGCTTTAATTTTACAAAGACCTTGATCATACTTATCTAGCTCTAGTTGGTGAAGTTGGTTTTGCAGGTTGCAAATCATATCTGTCCTAGCCAGGCAAAATGATATTTTGTTGAGTTGGCTCAAATGTATGATATTGTTCGAAAGGTGAAGTCTCAGTTCATCTTTTTCCTTCCTATCAGCAGCTGCTAAGCTTATAAAATGACCTCTAATGTATGCTGTGTGAGCACACCATACTGTAGAGGAATGACTATTCATTGTGCTGTTATAATGAAAGAATTCATGAAGTAGGGAGTGGGGGGAATTTATCTGAATATTTAGAAGAAGGAAGGCAGTAATTGTTTAGCTTCCAAGGATTTCAAGAAAGATTATTAAACACTTTAGATGTAGTGATAAAATTTGGTGCATGATTGGACCATGTGATGGCACCAATTTTGGAGGAAAAGATATGTTGGAATAGCAGACTGTCTGAAAGAAACATGACTATACGAGTGTATGACTTATAAGGATGAGGGAAAAATATGTATTTTTTTCTGAGAGATGCTGAAGTCTCCAAACATCTAACATCTAGCATCTTCTTGCAGTAATAAATTATATAAATACGTAGGTTTGTCTGTACCTTTATAGGTGGTAGAGACAAGAGAAGGCCATACAACAACCTTGAAGTCCCCTACGATCAGGACTGAGCCTTTTTTATACTCAATCTTTTTCAAAAAAGTGCAATAAAATCTGGTTTGTCTTTTATTGTGTGCATTAATTGCTACAATAGTATAGGTGATATTATTCATAGTGTATAATAAAATAACATATCTTCCCTCAACATGTGATTGGATAAGTGAAAATCCTATAGTATTTGTAATAGCAATAATTTCTTATTAATTGCAGGAGAGGTAAATACAAGAGTATAATGCTTAGGTTTAAAGCTTAATACATGAGACTAGTTCAAATGTGACTCCTGAATACACAAAGCATGGTAAAGTTTAAATTTGTGCCAAACTAGAGAGTGTTTAAAGGGACTATTTAGTCTCTTTAAATTAAGAGAGACTATTTAAAATGCCATTTATTAGAGCTCATATAAGCTATGACATAATTACCTTACAAGCAGGAGATGGACAAACAAATAATATCAAACAATTATAAAAACAGCCTAAACAAGAACAGTATGTTTGCATCTAAGCCATCTTAGGGCTCAGTCACGCGGGTGCATCCGGGTGCCGATGCGCCCGTGTTACTGCAGGATAAGACGGCCGCACTGCAGGTGCGGAAGATTCTCCGCACTGCCGGAAGAAAGAACACATGACCAGCTCCATTGCTGGTCATGTGTTCTTTCTTCCTGCGGTGCGGAGAGTTGTCTGCACCTGCAGTGCAGCTGTCTTCTTCATGCAGTAACATGGGCACATTGGAGCCCGGATGCGCCCATGTGACTGAGCCCTTAGGCCAGTTTCACATCTGTGTCATAACCTCGGCCCGAGGTTCCATCACAGATCTGGCTCAGAATACCAGAAGAAAAAGCTAGGCAGCTGGGTGGAAAGTGAATGGACCACATTATAATCAATGGGGTCTGTCTGGCACTGTTCTGTTCTATCCAGAGATGGAGACGTACTACCATGGGGATTCCCCTTTGTGAAACCACCCATTGATGCATGGGTGTAAGGTCGCTACTCGTATCTGCCGCTCTCATGTGGTTCCGGGCAGCTGCAAGAGTCCTTCTGCTCTCGTCCAGCACTGAGAGGGTTAACCAGCTCTCTGGCTCTCAGCTCACCTGTGGCGTTATTTAGGCTTTACTCCTCTATTTAACCTGAGCTGTGGCACTTCCTCTGAGCCTCAGAATTGGTGTGTGTTAAGTTCTGACACCCAGCTTTCTCAGGTCTCTTATTTCTGTGTGCTCAGTCTGATCTGTGCCTTGTAAGTCTCCTTTAGCCTCCCTGTGTAGGCTTCTTGTATATCTTTCTTTGTATACGTTTGTTTTCTGTCAGTTGCCAGTCCTATATATGGGTTGCTCCTGTCCTTTCCTGTGTCTGTGTGCTCCTCTGTCCACTGCTAGTCCCTGCATTTACTACCCCATCAGGGATAGTCAGACCCAAGGTTCAAGTGCAGGGCTGCCCTTATCGGGGCTGACAACCGCACCAGGACCTTTATAGGCTTGGTTAGTTGGTACAGTGGATCCACACTCCCATATCTGTAACAATAGGGAGCTTAGAAAATACTATTTAAACTCATAAATGTGTATGTGCCTCACCTGGGACTAGACACACAATGCTAGGCTTTATTAGCACAGAGAATTTTTTTAGTGCCAGCGAATTCATTTCTCCATGCTGAAGTGGTTGCAGATAGATTGACAAATATGGTTACTTCTTGAAATCTTTCAGGCAAATTCTTAGCTCCACTAGCTTCCATTATAAGTTTATCTTTACAGTGATATAAATGCAAGCATGAGATAACATGTCGTGGAACTCAGATTGCTAGAGATTTTGGTTTAGGTATGCAATGTGCTCTGTCAATCAAGAGATTACTTTGAGGTGCATCTGGTAATATCACCACAAAATAATCCGTAAGGAACTCCACAAGGTGCTATGTTTTTTATTGCTTCTGGGATGCCACGAAATCTCATGTTGTTTCTGTGAGAATGATCTTCCACTTATGCAACTTTTAAATACACAACACCCATCTCTTCCTCAAAAATATTGTTTACGTCGATTAGTTCAATATGTACTACTGAGAATATTTTAGTCTCTATGTGGGAGGTGCGTTCTCGCAAAATATTACATTCTGCTTGAATGTTCAAAAAAATAGTTTGGATGCCTTTTTGAATAGTAGCTCTTAGAAAACATAACCATTAGAGTCCTTAATCACTGGCAAGAAGGGGGTTAATGCATAAGTAAGGATCTGAGGAGGGCTGTGGTGCATAGTTCTGCTTGTTTCCATAGTCATGCTGATTGTTTTTTGTGCTAATTACAGGCTTATCAGTGCAAACAGCAGAGGGACACTTATGGACCTCTTACATGGGCCGACAGTCTTTTAAACAACTGCACGAACACTGACGTCACCACTAGGTCCATCAGCGCTTGTGCAGATCGTTCACATAGAGAGACTTCTCGCCGAATCACTGGCTTTTCGCTCACCGCTTAACCTTCTATGCAAAGTGCTGAATGAGATGCATTTATATGTAATGAGAAGCCAACGATCCAGCGATAGTTTTTCACTAACTGAAACTCATAAAAACATTCAGATGACCGATTTTTAGCTATGTAAAAACATTGTGCCAGAAGAGATAGAACATTGGACACTGAAATTGGTGACAAAAGATAGGTCTTTTCCTCTCTTTTGGCCAATATACGCTGGCGGCTCCCATGTACTCCTATGGGAACCAAACAAAACGGGAGGGGAGGGAGTTTAGCAATGGCCAGTGCTGCTAAAGCATGACAGGTGACTTTATTTAGGCATTAGAAGTAGTTTGAAGGATTTATGCCATGTGAATGGATGAGAAAACGCTGATCTTAGCCACAACTTAATCGTGGCTTTTTCCCATTCTCGAAATTTGTGGTGCGATGCGCCCAGCGTAAAAATGCATTACCCGTGTGGATAAGGCCTAAGGGGGATCCAAAGAGGCAAAAATTGCCATGTTGGCTTCTGATTAGAGCAAGATGGAGACCCAGGAACACAGAGCTAACTAAAGTGCTGCTTACACCACCTGCTGCAGGCAACCCCCCCCCCAAATATAATTTGTTCTTATTGGAAAATAGTGGAGTAGACCATAGTTTCAACTACTCTAACTTCATTGTAGTCATCTCTATTTCATGCATCAAATCGAAATCTGATTAAAAACAAAACAATTTCTCCCCTCTTCTTCCAGAACAGAATATATTCACTGACTGAAAGGAACTCAAATGTTCGAGTATGAATTATGCAAAGGATAAAAAATGGAGCTGTTCTCATTAAAGGACAAGCATAATCATTTTTATTTCTGCTAGACCTGCAATACACACTTAAATTACTTTAAAATTACATTATTGGGCAGTCTTTCAATACTGCACAGTGGATAAATGTCAAAATACAATATTCCATTTTGGTTAACCCAAAAACCACATAACGTATAGTGTATTACAGTTAGTTTGCATGGTACTGTAGTTTATAGCCATGGATTAAAGGTGAATGTGACTTTTCCTCCCTCATGCTATCTTATGTACATGCACTGTGGATATGCATAGTATTGTATGGAGCAGGTTTGGGAGCCAAGTTTGCACCATTCACAGTTGGTGTCAGCTTATCCCAGCCTATTAACCCCTCCAATGCCTGCTATGGATTTCAGCTTATTAAGGGCTTAATAGGCTGATGGTGAGTGAACAATGTACTGCAATTCTGAATCATTACAGTATATTGTGCAAGCAATCAATTTCTTGCAAGTTCAAGTCTCGAAGTTGGACTAAAAAAAAGATGTAAAAATCAGTTAAAGAGGTTTCTTAATATGACAAAAAGTATTAATACTTGAAAAAAAAACTTTTCCAATCTTGCACGTACAAAAATCAAAGCAAACAAATTTATAGTAATAGGTATCACCATGTCCATAAATGTCTAATGAAGTAAAATATCAAATCATTTATTCTGTACAGTGAATGCCTTCATAAAATAATACACCGTTCCAGAAATGCATTTTTTTGTCCAAAAAAATGTTGAATAGAAAGTGATCAAACAGTCATATGTACCCCCAAATGGTACCAATAGAAAGTATAGCTTGACCCACAGAAAATCAAGCCCTCACACATTGCCATCAACGGAAATCTAAAATGTTATGTGTCAGAATGTGGCCACAAAAAGCTAGTTTTTACATTTTTTATTTTCTAATAGTAGTGAAATATAGACAAGTATATAAATTTGGTATTGACATAATTATAATTACCTACTGAATAAAATTAATTTGTGATTTTTGCTGCAATATTATTGCTGTCAAAACAACCACTCCGAAAATGTGGGTGATTCACTGTCTGGAGCGCTGGGGCTTTTTTTATGGTTTGACCATTGTCCATTCTTTCAATACATTATATCATAGAATCATAAAATGGTTGGAAGGAACCTCCAGGGTCATTGGGTCCAACTCCCTGCTCAGCGCAGAATTCACTAAATCATCCCAGACAGATATTTGTCCAGCCTTTGTTTGAACACTTACATTGAAGGAGAACTCACCACCTCCCGTGGTAACCTGTTCCATTCATTGTTCACCCTTACTGTCAGAAACTTTTTTTCTAATATCGAATTTGTGTCTCTTCCCTTTCAGTTTCATCCCATTGTTTCTAGTCTTTCCTTGTGCAAATGAGAATAGAGCTGATCCCTCTGCATTGTGACAGCCCTTCAGATATTTGTAGACAGCTATTTAGTCTCCTCCCAGCCTTCTTTTTTGCAAGCTAAACATTCCAAGATCCTTTAACCGTTCCTCATAGGACATGATTTGCAGACTGCTCATTATCTTTCTAACTCTTCTCTAAAGTTGCTCCAGTTTGTATATGTCTATTTTAAAGAGGGGTGCCCAGAACTGGACACAATATTCCAGATGAGATCTGACTTAGGAAGAGAAGAGGTGTATAATTACCTTATGTGATCTAGACTCTATGGTTCTCTTAATACATCCCAGAATTGTGTTTGCCTTTTTGGCTGCTGCATCACATTGTTGACTCATGTTCACTCTATGTTTTTCACATGTGCTGCTGCTTAGCCCAATTCCTGTAATTCTGTATGTGCTTTTTTTTATTTTTCTTGCCCAGATGTAGGACTTTGCATTTCTCCTTGTTAAATACCATTCTGTTAGTCGCCGACCACTGTTCAAGCTTTTCTAGATCTTTTTGAATACTCTCTCTCTTCCCTAGTGTTAGCTATCCCTCCTAGCTTTGTGTTGTAGACAAATTTGATCAGTTTCCCATCAATTCCCTTCTCCAGATCATTTATAAAAATGTTGAACAACACTGGGCCTAGGACAGAGCCTTGTGCAGCCATTTATGACTACTTTATGAGTATGATCACTTAGCCAGTTGTGAATCTACCTAACAGTTGCTTTGTCGATCCCATATTTGGTAATTTTTTCAATAAGTATTGAATGAGATACTTTGTCAAATGCTTTACTAAAATCAAGATATACAATATCCACCGCATTTCCCTGAGCAATCCACTTGGTGATTCTGTCATAAAAGGAAATTAGATTTGTCTGGCATGACTTGTTTGCTACAAACCCATGCTGGCTCTGGTTAATTACTCCATTTTTATTCAAATACTTGCATACATGCTGTTTAATAATTTGTTCGAACATCTTTCCCGATATAGAAGTCAGGCTTACAGGATTGTAATTTCCTGCATCCACCTTCTTCACTTTTTTGAACATAGGGACAGCATTTGCCCTTTTCCAATCTCCTTGGACTTCTCCTGTTCACCACAAATTTTCAAAGAGGATGGTGAGTGGTTCAGCAAATGCCTCCGCTGCTTTCTTTAGTATTCTAGGAAGTAATTCATATGGACCTTGAGACTTGAATTCATTTAAGTTAGCTAAGTGTTCCCTCACCATCTCTCTACTTATAGATAGCCTGCATTATTTTATTCCCCCATTAGCACATGGAAGATCAGTTGATGTTCCATCGACTTTCTGAAAGAAAACAGATACAAAATAAGAATTAAAAGTTCGGCCTTCTCAACATCATTCTTAACTAATTCACCATTTCACCATTGCATCTTTGACCTTTCTTTTGCTTTTGACATACCCCCAAAATCCTTTTTTTAATTGCTTTTGGCCTCTGTTGCAAGCCTTAATTCATTATTAGCTTAAGCTTTCTGACACTTGCCCTACAGATCCTGCAGACCTCATTATATTCTTCTTTAGATATTCCCCCCTCTTTCCATTTGATAAATATATTTTTCTTCCTTTTAACGTGTGTACAAGTTCTGTGTCCATCCATCCTGGTCTCTTTAAAAGCTTCCCAATTTTTTCTTCTTTTAGGGATTGTTAACGATTGTGTTTTGAGAATCTCATTTCACAATATTTCCCAACCTTCTTGGACATTTCTGTCCTTAAGAACATCCAGCCATTGGATTCTTCCTATCCTCTTTCTGAGACCATTAAAAACTGCCTTCCTGAAATCCAACCTTGAGGTTTGAGTTTTCTCAGGTATTCTTCCCCTTTTTATTCAAAATTCAAAGATAGCATGATCACTACCTCCTTAGGTCCCAGCCACCCTTACTTCCTCAACCAATTCCTCCTTGTTGGTAAGAATTAGGTCCAAGATAGCAGATCTCCTTACTTTCTCTTCTACCTTTTTGGAAGATAAAGTTGTCAGCAAAAGCGGATATGAATTTGTTGGATCCATTATTTTTACCTGAGAGAGATTCCCAACAAATGTCTGGATAGTTAAAATCTCCCAAAATAACTATGTCATGATTTTTTGAGAGCTTGGCAATCTGATGTAGAAGGAGTTCATCAATATCTTCTGCTTGTCCATGTGGCCAATTGTAAATGCCTACAATATTGTCCTTTCTGTTGTTCTCTCCTTGTATTCTTACCCAAACAATTTTTACAGAACTACCATGCTCTGGAGCTTGAATCTCTGTGGAGATAAATGTTTTCCTAACATACAACGCAATACCTCCTCCCCTTTTTTTTAGGTCTGTTTCTTATAAATAAGTTGTATCTTTTAAGCCTTGTATTCCAATCATGTGTATCATTCCACCAAGTTTCTGTGATACCTATGACGTCCTATTTCTCTTCCTGTGTTAGGAGCTCCAATTCTCCTTATTTGTTTCTCATGCTCTGTGCAGTTGTGTAAAAACATTTTAGTTTGTGATCGGTGTCTTTTGCTCCTTTACTTTCCTTCAGAATTTTTGTCTTTGTTCTTTCTTTCCACTTCTAATAGCAAGATTCTCAAATGTATTAATTAGCTGTATATTTCTACCTGGCCTTTCACTTCCCTTCCCATATTGTTCTAGTTAAAAGCTCTCCTAATGAGTGAAGCAAGGCACCCATCAAATATATGCCAACCTGTTTTTGTAAGGTGCAACCTGTCTCTAGCAACCCATCATATAGGTACTTCACTCCATAGTCTAAAAATCCAAATCTTTGCTGACGGCACCATCGACATAGCCAGTTGTTCACCTCTAGAATCCTGTTCCATCTTCTTATTCCAAGGCCATTCTCTGGGAGGATGGATGAGAAGACTACCTGTGCTTCTAGCTCCTTCACCTTCTTTCCAAGGTCTTTAAAGTCTCTGCAGATAGTTGCAATGTCCTTTTCTGCAGTGTCGTTTGTCCCTATAAGTATTAGTAGGAATGGGTAGTGTTCTGTAGGACTAAAGAGTCTTGACAGCCTATCAGACACATTTTTGATTTGTGCACCTGGAAGATAGCACACCTCTTGTGAGGTGTCAGGTCTGCAGACAGTGGCCTCCATTCCTCTCAATAGGGAATCTCCTACAACTACCACTCTCCTTTTCTTCTTTTTCACAACAGCACTTCTTTTTCTCCATTCAAGAGGACTCTGTGTGCTTACTACACAGTTCTTTGTGGGTAGAGTTATTTCTTGCTGCAGCTCTTTCTTATCTTCTCTGTTCTTTGTGGGTAAAGTCATTTCTTGCAGTACCTCTTTCTCCTCTACTCTGTTCTTTTTGGGTAGAGTCATTTCTTGCCGTACCTCTTTCTCCTTTGCTCTGTTCTTTGTAGGTTCATGGATTAAATGGGACCACCTAAAAATACAACTTGTCTTACATAAAACAAGCCTTCGTGTGGCTATATCATCAGAGAAAAAAGTTGATTACTTTTTTCAGTTTTATTTATTCCAAGAATTTTATTAGATTTTTCAAAATAAAGGTTACAAAGTCCTATGAAGAAAAACATTGCATACAACCTTACATCTTATAATCCAGTGTATAGTAATTATACAGAGTCTGCAGATATAAAAATCGAGTACAAACCTAGATTGCAAAATAGTTTGCCATTGGAGCAAAATCAAAGAAAAAAGAACATAAACGAAAAGCGAGGATGAAAAAATGACCATGAAACAATTGAAATTGTCCCTCTCCTCAAGGTGTTAGTGATCCTGCTGTTCACATTGCTCAGTAATTTATTTTTGATAATATTTAAGTAAATCAAAAAAGAGCTTCATTTGTAGAAGCACAAACTAAATAAAAGCAGAAGAGTTTTTAAACTTTTATACATCCAAGCTCCTGTTGTGTATTTGTCTTCATTTGTAGAGTTGTATATGCAAAGTGAAATATGGTTGATGCTGAAGATTTGGTACTCACTTTGCGTGTTTGTGAGGAAGGCACAACACTGATAACCTCTTCCTCAGTTTAGCTGGTGGGGGGGGGGGGGGGGGGGAGACCCTGTCTGTCATTATAGAGGACAAATGATTACTAAGTGTATTTTTGCAGAGAAGTTGGACTTTCTCCATTTGCCTCAGAGATTGTTTAATTTGGAAGCTTGCGCTGTTACCACTTTTTTGGCTTTTTTGAATTATGCTAATTATAAGTCATCAATATCTTAGTTTCAGAAAACCACATTAACCTGATAAGGACCAAGTGCTGTAAATATAAGATTCTTGGTCCTGAGCTTTAATCCCGCACTGTAGTAAAAATACGATCCAGGATTAAAACTCATGCAATCTAGCAGGAGCAGGTTGGGTTCTATTATATCAGTGACAGCAAGAACCCGTAGGAGAAGGCAGAATCGTTTTTTAAAGGGGCCTTAAAACCACCACATGGGAGAAATCCCTAAAGAGTCTCTTGTCCTTCAGGACTAAAACACTCTGGATTTTAAGCGCTTAACACACAACTATCAATGGTTTTTAGACAGACTCTAGTAAATATGTTTGTGGAAATTGAAAAAGACTTTTTTATATTTCTATTCAAAAAAATAAAATCAAATTATGGACAACATGTGTGGGCACCTTATATTTATATACTTAAAATGCACATTATAAAAGTTTCACAAACAGGCTAACTCAGACTTGAAGACTTTATTCGCAGGAATTTAACTACATCAAAAGTCCTACCAAGAGCCGAAAGTTGGTTACTATCTCAAAACTCTAACAATACATGTCCATGTGTGTTATGTTTGGAGTTACTTGCTATTTAATAGAATAATGTGGGAAAGCAGTACTTCAGCACAATTTTGTCTTTTAGTTTGTGCTCTCTGATGCTTATACACGCATTTTCCTGTCCTATTGGCCCAAATGGTACACCAGTCACTCTAAAAGGTTTTCTAAAGGGAGAAAAAATGTTACTGTAGTATGCTAAGCTCAATATCTCTGATAAGCCATCAGATATATCAATTTTTTATAAACCTCATTTGGGTCATTTCTTTGATATTCTATGATGCACCCATTGCTACGGATTGCTTACTTGATTCATGGACTATGCTGCCTTTACCCTCTAGTATGATTCTAAGCACTCTTCAGTCTACTGATTATTTTAACCTTCTGCAACTGTTTGCTCAGAAAAGATATTCCTACTTAAGTTTCTATGACTGGATATGTACTATTTCTAAAAGACAAAGGGAAACTATAAGTAAAAACCATGATAACCTGGCAATATTTCATCACAAGTGCTTCTTGAGTAGCGCATACCAATTACAACACTGAAACAAGCAGATATAGAAGTTTGTGCTCTTAGTTGCACAGACATTTCACTAGCGAATGTGAAGGACTGAACGATTGTTGTTTACACAAAACAAGCAAGCAAAGATTTTTTTATGCTTGCATGAAATGAAGGAGGAACGATAAGCAAACAATTATCGTTTAATGGTTGGCTGTGTTTACACTGAACAATTATCGTTTATATTCACATAATCCACCAATTTTTTGTTTGAATGAATCGCTCCATGTTAATGGTTTCTTACTTGTGTGTAAATTGCTTATATCCTAATTTCTTTCTAATGCCCTTGAAACTTAACAGTTGCATTCCACATGTACAAGTTTGCTTATGCCTAAGCAGGCCTTTATGTTTGTCACTATGAGTGATTAAAATACTCTATATATCCAAATGAAGATACCGGGAAAGTATTTTTATACTTTTTTGGTGACTAAGTCATAAACCTCTTTACATCACTTGAATACTCAAGCACTGTCCACTCCCTGCTATTATGGATTAGTTTATTGTATGTCTTATACTTTGGTCTTATATTTGTTTTATTCTGAGCACCTCTGCCTGCCCTCTTGTACTAAGCTTGAATAAAACTTTTGGAAAACGCAGCTCTTTTCAGATGATTTGACATTTGTGACATATGTAGTTTGAACAGTTTGACATATGTACTTTGTCCTTTTCTCCTAAAAGTTTTAGGCTGTATTTCCTTCACAAGTCCTTCTCAGCATATTTCTTTTGAAGCCACAAGTGATTCCATCTGTGATTCCATATTGTCAGTTCAACAAAGGAGCAAATCTTACTGATGTTACTTCATTGACTGACACCTCTATTTCATACATCTTCATAGACATCTGAAAAGTTTTGTTATTAACAACTTATAACAATGCAATATAACCAGTACACTCAGCTTACTAGGTATTAATTAATAAAAATGTCAATGGTTGCCCCAAAATGTATTTCTTGAAATTATCTTTTTTTGCCTACAGTAACCAGACAGCTGTATGCGAGTTGCAACAGAGTTTCCCAGCCACAATTCACATCAGAGAGCACACGGGCACTAGAGTGGCCCATAGAGATATAGCAAAAAATGAAGTGGCAGCTATACAGCAAGAACCCTTCCCAATTTGTTACATCTCCTAATTGTAATGTTAGGGTAAAGTTTTAACTTTAAATTCCAATTGCAAGATGGTGCTCAAAACTAATGTATATTATGAGAAATTTCCAATTACACAAGATACAGCATTAATATTAACAATTTGCTTTTGCAAAAGAATCACTATACTGTAAAACATTAGGTATTGACAATAGCTTTGGTCCTGACAATCTATACATTTGTGCTGTTCCTAGAAAAATACCTCAAAATATATGAAACGGGTCAAAATTATTACACAAATACTTGTCAGTCAGCGCTTAAGGACTGGTCAGCAGACTTCTGGGTAATCTGTGTTGGAACAGCCTTGCGATTTGCTTCCACGACTTGAAGCAACAGTTGTTTTTCTTCTTCGTCTGAAAATTCATGGTTTTTGAGCACAACCTTGTCGTAGACATAAGAATCTGAAACTCTGCCCCCCCAAAAAGTTTGTTAAAAGGAAAACAATTAGAGGGTGTCCTGCTTTGTAGTTCAAAGTCGATTTTTTGGGGCCTAATAGCACAAGGAATGCGTGCCCATGTGATGCCTGCGGGCAAGGGTAATTGTATGTCCAATTCTCATCGGTGAATCCGTGATATGAATGAAAATAGAACATGCTGCAATTTTTTTTTATACAGACCATCAGCTCTAATGGGTCCATGACCTGACCATGAAATACAAGCAGTCTGAAAAAAGTCAGAACCTTCGAATGTGCGTGCATTTCACCAGAGGACAGTGCGAGAATAAGGGAGTGAGCAAGTATATAAGCTATATCACCTGGCTCCCTGTCACTTTCCTGAATAACATCATAACTTAGTTTATGTGCTATTCCGAGGTGACAAGTTTCCTTTAGGCTACTTTCAAACGGGCGACAAAATCGCGTGCTTTTCTTGCGACAGTGCTTCAAATTGCATGTATGTGAAGCCCATGCTTTCCAATGGATTCCTTCACATTAGCGATGTTTTGTATGCTGCTACATTGCGAGAAAAATAAAATTCGGCAAACTGACACAATTTATGATGTTTTTTAGTCCATGTTTCCCTATGGAGCCTACCCTTGTGTTGCATCGCATCGCACAAAATCGCAGTTTTCTTGCAGTGTGATGCAACTTAAACAGTAGGAAGTCCTACTGTTTGTCCCTAAAAAAAGCCCTAGCTATATTTAAAAAAAAAACAAAACAATACATTACCTAACAGGTGCTCTCCGCTCTGCCGCATTTTTCTTCCAACAGTTCCGTAGATATTGTTTGTAGTCTTCAGCCACTGCTTTCTGGTCAGGGGGTTCAAAAATCCCAGTTCCAGGAAGTGCCGTTCGTGATTGGTTCTCGGGTGCTACGGCTTAGCCAATCACTGCATCCCTCGATAAACCAATCACAGCCATCACATCGAAAGCACTTGCTGAAGGTATGATTTTTGAACACCCTGACCAGGAAGCAGTGGCTGAAGACTACAAACATGTGCAGCAGAACTGCCGGAGGAGAAGTGCGGCAGAGCAGATAGTGCCAGATGGGTAATGTATTGTTTTGGGGGTTTATTAAATGTAGCTGGGACTTATTTTCAGGGTAGGGCTTATATTTAAAGCCCATCCGAAAATCCAGGCAAAAGAGCGCTACAAATTTGTGTGACTTTTGTAGCGCCACAAAATCACAATATCACTGTGAGAAAACGCAGTGATATCTCACAGAACACAGCTGCAATATTGCTGTGATTTTCTAGCAGCAATATTGCTGTTGCTTGTGTGAAAGAGGCCTTAATATGCTTACATACTACTCTGGTCTTGTTATAGCTATAGCTATAGCATTACATCATACTGCAGGAGCGATCAATAAGATCAATAAAGTTTTACTAATTGTAAAAAAAAAAGGAATAACAGTTTAAATCAGCCCCCTTTTGCAATATCTATAATAAAAAAATCTAAATAAAAACAAAAATACATATTTGGTATCGCCGCATCCATAAAAGTCTGATCTATCAAAGTAGCACATTAATTACCCCACATGGTGGATGTCGTCCGAAAAAAAAAGAATGCCAGAAATTTATTTTTTTGGTCACCCTGTCTCACAGAAAAACTGCAATAAAAAGCGATCAAAAGTCGTATGTATTCTGAAATGGTACCGACATAAACTACTGGATGTCTCGCAAAACATGAGCCCTCACACAACTACGTCGATGGAAAAATAAAAAAGTTTGGTATCATAGTAATCGTACTGACCCATAGAATAAAGTTATTGTGCCATTGTTGTTGCATTTTGTGCGCTGTATAAACAAGACAGACTGAAAGATGGCAGAATGTCGTTTTTTTTTCATTTTACTCCACTTACAATTTTTTAAAAGTTTTTCAGTACATGATATGTAACATTAAAAAGCAGCATTGAAAAATACAACTTGTCCTGCAAAAACAAGCCCTCATACAGCTACATCGATGGATAAATAAAGGAGTTACAATTTTTTAAAAGGGGGTAGGAAAAAACGAAAAGGGAAAACACAAAAAGGGCCGCGTCCTTAAGGAGTTAAGTACTCTTATTTCTTACAAGTCATTAGATTTAATATAATATTGCAACATGCTAGCAAAACACTTGACAGGCTCCAATGCAGATCGCAACCACTAGGTGTCCGAATTAAGACACATATAGGATAGAGAGTGTCGTGACAAATTACTATGAAACCATGTTTTTTTAAAGCTGGTCATCTTGTACTACACATCTTGGAATATGTTGAGCCAAGTGGGTTGGGAAGGACAAATCTGTAAATATTTGAAGAATAAGCTTAATGTGTTATTTAGGCCTTAGTCAGACGGGCGTTTTTTCGCGCGATTTGCGGATCGCATGACGGATGCGCATCCGCAAATCGCGTGACCGGTGCCCGAAAATCGTCCGAAAATCTGCTCCTAGCCGCGTTTCCTTAGAAACGGGCCGGAGCTGTCCAGCGCATTGCATTCAATGGAGCCGGCAATACAGCCGGCTCCATTGAAACCAATGCGCTCTGGGCGAGTGTGGGATGAATTGTCTGGAAGGGCTTAAATATATAAGCCCTTCCCTGTAATTCATCCAGAAAAGTGTTAAAATAAAAAAAATATATATACTCACCTGCTCCCGGCAGCCGGAGTTCCGCGCGGCCGGCCTGCAGTGGGTGTGAAGGGTGTGAGTCAGACCTGCCCCCTGATTGGCTCAGCGCTGAGCCAATCAGAGGCAGGTCTGACTCACACCCATTCATGAATTCATGAATGGGTGTGAGTCAGACCTGCCTCTGATTGGCTAAGGCTGAGCCAATCAGGGGCAAGTCTGAGTCACACCCCATTCAAACCCACTGCAGGCCGGCCGCGCGGAACTCCGGCTGCCGGGAGCAGGTGAGTATATATATTTTTTTTATTTCAACACATTTCTGGATGAATTGCAGGGAAGGGCTTATATATTTAAGCCCTTCCCGACAATTCATCCCGCGCACGCCGGCAGCCCATTGCTTTCAATGGAGCCGGCTGTATTGCCGGCTCCATTGAATTCAATGGACAAACATCGTTCTTCTCTGCCACAGCTGTTACAGCTGTGGCAGAGAAGAATGATTTGTCTTCTATATGTTCTCAATGGGGTCGGCGCTGCTGCCGCCAGCCCCATTGAGCGCATATAGAGAAGAGAACAGGAATCGCAGATCGCAGATAGGTGCGATCTGCGATTTCTGCTCTATAATTTATCGGACGAGCGCATAAAAAGCGCTCATGTGTCCGATACCATTGCAAAGCAATGGTTTTAAAAAATCGCCGGACGCATGCGCATGCGCAAATCGCGCGAAAAAACGCCCGTCTGACTAAGGCCTTATAATGCAAAATACCTGTATTGATTTTGATTACTACATTTTGTCTTCCAAAAACGCTATGCTGTTGGAAAAATAAAAAGTTATGGCTTTAAGAATGTATTAAAATGAAAAAGTGCACAATATAGATTTGATAGGGGTAAAGGAAGAACTATTTACCTTCTTTCAGTTGACTAAAGAATGTAACTGATTAGCAAGCCTATATTGTTTACCACACCAAAGTCTGCTTTGATTTTTCTTTTGTTTTATTTAGGCCAGGCTAACATGAGCTTGCGGTAAAATGCTGTGTGTTTAATGTAGAGCTTTACCACTGTGTGAACCGGCCTATCACCGCGTGTGGCAGTGATTTTGGAATGCGCATGACAGCTTATCTCACGTGTGCTGTTATGCAAAGGTTTCCTTTTTTCCTTTTTTTTCAATTTCCTACTCCGTTGCTTAGTGATGTTTCCTATAAACGCTGCACATATGCAATGTGAATGCATATGCACAGCGTTTATTATGCGCCCATACAGAACAATAGAGCTCTATCATGTGTAATACACGGTAAAATAGAGCATGCTGCTTTTTTTTAAGCGCAAGTGAGAATGGATCAATGAAAATCAATGCATTTTCAATGACTTCATCATATGCGTAATATGCTGTTATATTACACTCATGTGAGCCTGCCCTTACGGTTATGGTGGCAAGAAGCATTTTGAAAGGATTTAAAAGTTCAGAAGGTATAGGGATTTCCCGCAGAATTTCCGCCTGTGCCCGCTGCCATAGGATTGCATTAGATAATGCAATCCTATGCAGACGGCCGCGATTTGTCCACGTGAAAACACGAGTGGAAAACAAATTGCGGCATGTTCTATTTCTGTGCAGGTCTTGCAAAGGCCCGCACAGAAACGTTGCTGGTAACGGGCCGGCTCCACTCTGCACATGCGCTGATGGGTGGCAGCCGGCACATAGTGCAGAGAGAAGACACTGGGAGCGGCTGAGCTGCAGGGCTGTGCAGGGGCATGGGTCCGCATCCCGCTGCAAGAATTCTCGCAGTGGGATCCGACCCGGCTGTCTGCAGGCAGCCATAGTCACACTTACACAGGCTATGCCTAGACACAGTATTTTTTCATTCATTCAGAATTCTATATAGTATTTCTATAAACAACTTGATGTGTAAATGACATTCCTAAATACAATTCTTCTCACAAAACATGAGGCTACTGTGAATATAGAGCTGTTAAAAAGACAATAAACAATTCCTTCTAAAATACAATATGACATGTAAATATGAATCCCTGACATTTTTTTGTGTTAAAAATATGAAAATTCTATTCAGCCACTTCTGCATTATATTTTGTGTGCTTTTTTTAATAAATGGAAATGCTTTTCAAATATTTTCACATTGAATTACAGCTAAAGTATTGATCCCACATTTTTATGGGAAGGCAGTGCCCAGATGAATTCTATTCTTTCAGCTGCCTCACCTGTTAATGTTGAGCAAACCTAATTAAAGAGGAATAGAAGTTATAATAGTTACACACTCATTGAAAAAAAAAATCAAGCACCTAGTAGTTGTCAGAATTGAATGAAACTTCTTATGTGTGATAGTAACATTGGTATAAGTAAGATTTTACAATGTCAGAGCAAAATGATAATTTATTGCAGAAGACTGAACACTTGAAGGGAGTCTAGTTTCATGATTTATGACACCACTGCAGACAGAGGTGGTGGTAGGTGGGTGTCAAATGCAGAACACGTATTGGGCACTGTGAGATCAAATGTCCAGCCAAACTCGTGAAAATGTTGTAAAAGGCACAAGGACCTATAAGAATGATGCCTCCTGTCTCTGGATGGTGGATAACAAAACTATTGGAACTGCTGGTGCTTGTCAGAGGATCAGATGATCGTCTCTATTGGTGGTCTGTCAAGGACGTCCTGAGCCTGGTCGCCTTGTGTGCCCTCACTCATTCACTTGTCTCAGCACTTCCTAACAGTCTGATCAGAATGGCCCAAGTGGCAATACCTTGATACAACCATGCAGCTTCTTGCATTGCAATAATGTGCCACCTCTCAATCTCTGTTAACTGGGAGAAATCTCTTTGTGATTGAATCATAGAGGCATGTCTAGTGGTCAACAAGCTCTACACAAGCGGAAAGAGGTCCACTATACACAAGTACAAGTAGTCTCTGAGAGCCTTTTTATAGACCAAGGTCAGAACCACTTTTAGGGCCTCAGGTGAAAAGACTGTTTATCTAATCATGCCACAACTCCAATCACTTGCAGATCTGCCTGATATGTAGCTTCATGCTAAATTTTACAGCCAAACAACTCCTTATTGTAGGTGCTTAATTTCTTTTGAGAAAGAGTGCATCCCAACTATATTTGCCCTATAAAAATACAAGACACAGCATACATATTAAATACCAGCAAAACTAGGTAGAATATAGTACATCTAGTTCAAGGACAGCTGTATATGGGCTAATGGGCCCTTTACCACCAGTTCTTTCTAATCTTTTTTACAGTGCATGTAAGGGATTGTGATACTTAATTTGTGATAAGCCTGAGATACTGGCACTCCATTAAACTATTTTCTAGAAACCCACTTTGCAATAATCACCTGACATGTGACTGCAAAGTGCCCACATTTATTTCAACAAAAGGGGCCCTCTTCTATCTTCTAATTTAAACATATTCCTGTGCTGTTAGTTCAGTTGTTGCCTGAGAGAAAATCAGAGAACTCTACATGCTGCACTGTTCAATGCCAAAGATGTGGAACCACTGTGATTTGGGTAGTGCCTTTAGCTGCCTGCATATATTTAAAGGCATTGTTAAAACCCCATTCACCATATAGTAACATAACTAAATTGTATATACAGTAAACCCTTGAGTAGCATTACTCTTAAGTAAAGCTGTTTTTAACTAAAGTCAATGTGTCAGGGCAGCGGCAGTCCCTCAAATAAAGTTGCATTCCTCAGATAAGGGCGCCGACCGCTCCATGACCCCGGGCGCCGCTCAGTGAGCCGGCGCGCAGCTGATGCCGGTAACTTCCTGCTTGTCCACAGTGCCGGATGAACGTACAGAAGCTGAATCCCCAAAGTGACAGCTGAACGCTGCCTGCCTCCTGAATCCCCACTGTAGTGCAAAATGTAAGTACTGTACAGATGAGTACAGTACAGTAAAGAATCGTTTGCAAATAAATACTGCAGTCTTATGTCAAAGCACAGATAACACAGTGATACGTATTGCTATAATGATGTCCCTGCAATGTTAATTTATTCTTTACAGTTGTGTTTTATATTTATTCAGTATTATTATTGTCTTTGGTATTAAAGACCAGAGTTATTCTCTATTAAATGGGGTTTGGTGTGTTTTTTGGAACGTCTAGAACCAATTAATTGGATTTACATTAATTCCTATGGAAATAATGTCCTCAATTAACATTGATTTCTACTAAAATTCACTGAAAAGCACCCAAAAATTGATGAATTTATTTATAGTGTTATTAAAATATAACTTGTATTACAAATTTTCATTTAAAATAAAGTGTGACACACTACCTATAAACCAGCACACACCGGGGACTAGACAGACACTAAAAAAACAAACAAAGAATTAGTCTAGTCCCCGGTGTGTGCTGGGTTATAGGTAGTGTGTCACACTTTATTTTAAATGAAAAGTTATATTTTAATAACACTATAAATAAATTCATCAATTTTTGGGTGCTTTTCAGTGAATTTTGATTTCAAGTCTAAAGGACCCCTCTGTCTCTGTGATTTTTTGATTTCTACTAAAGTCTATTGCTTTTGGACGGATTAATGACATTAGTTGAGGTTCTACTGTACTCACTTTTCCCTGCTCCCTGTTGTGTCCCACGCTGCTGCTTGGTACTCTATTCCCACTGTTTGCTTACAGGCTGTAGTTCCACCTGTTTACGACATGCCACCAGCTGCTGCAGCTAATGGCAGAGCTCAGCGATTGATCTGTAAACGAGCTGAGGTAGCCTGTAAGCATGACATCAGAGGAGAGACCTGGATCTGCGGCACAGGACACAGCAGGTGAGAGATGAGTATATACCGTTTATTTATGTTACTGCAATGAGAATGGGGTTTTAACATTAAAAAACTCAAACAACCCCTTTAATATACTTATAGTATGTATGTGTGAAATATCACTGCCATGGTGCTTCTTTATATAGCAATCTACCTGTCTGCAATCTGCTGTGAAATGGTGTTTGTACTTGCCCTTGCATATTTTTGTATTAGTATATAGATATATATGGCTGTTGGCTGTGATATTTGAGTTGATTTTTTTTCCTTTACTGTGATATGTATACGCATATGAAGTAGACTTAGTAATGTACTATGAGAACTGGGAGAGTAATCATTTGCTGCTTTTGCACATGGACATGTGCTGTCCAGTAGTTAGTGATTTTGTATGCTTCTCTTACGAAAAATATATTTCAAGTTAGGCTCAGTTCACTTTAGTATATTGTGTATAAGTGAGCCATGACAGCTAATAGGTATTGAACAGATACAAATAAATCCTAAGGTATTCCATTGAGTTAATAGAGTCCTTTTGATTACTGTCAGATTCCATTATTATTCATTCCAAGGAAACACTGCAGACTGCCCTTCATTTGAAATAAAAAACCCTTAGCATTTGTTTCATGCTTTGATTTAAATTTCCTCATAAAAGAATTATGTCCCTTACATTTTATTTTTTTTAAGAAACTGTACAAGAATAGAAAAACATGCTGCTTTCTTCTAAAAACAGTGCTACACTGGTCCACAGGTTGTGTCTGTTATTATGGCTTAGGTTCATTCACTTCAAAAGAAGTGAAACGCAAAGCCAGACACATCCCATGGACACCTGTTGCACTGTTTCTGAAAATAAGATAAGTACAGTGCTAGTGATAGGCAGCCTGGGCCTAAGGCCTTATTCACACAACAATGTGTGAGTGCATATAATGCGCTTTGTTTTATGTGGAACTACAGAGCAAGTACGCATATACAGGTGAGCACAATTACTTGGGTATAGGCGGTACAGTAAAATGTTTTTGTCCAGAGACATACACTATATGGATAAAAGTATTTGGACATTGCAGAAAATCAACAAATATGCAAATACTTAATTTGCTGAATGTGCTGGGAAGAGCATGGGTAAAATAAAAAGCTCATTTTGTAATAACCATTCGTCTAATCGATCACTTGTGGGACGAACTGGAGCAACGGGTACGACACCGTCACCCACGCCCATTTTCACAATAATTCTCACAGCCTTGCAAGAGGACTGGCAAGCTATTCCTGCCCAGACTTACTGAGAATTTGTGGAAAGTATGCCTCGACGTGTTGTCCCTGTAATACAAGCAAAAGGAGGGCCGACACATTACTAAATAGAATAATAAAGCACTTTTTCTGAAAAACATGCAGTGTTCAAATACTTTTGTCCATATAGTGTAGACATTTTACTGGGCCTCCAAGGACCTTGAGCAATGTGAGGAATGGTGAGTTCAGAGGTATGTGCACACCGGGATATATAAGATGTAGTTTATTAATAGAGTATACGTGCTGAAAAGATAGGGGTCCTGCCAGCCTGGATTTACTAATGAAACAGTGGTTTTAAAGTGCAGTGAACATACAATTAAGGTCTGCAAAACGTTTAGATAAGTATAGTGCTTGAAGTAGTGATGAAACTTTTAATGGTAACAGTACACCTTTTCAGTTGCGTGATAAAGAGCATATTGCTTAGAAATGTATTACTAGGTTTCTAATAAAGAGAAATCTTATTACTACTCGTGACTTCAAGCACAACTTCTATCTATAAATTGTTGCGTTGGCTTCTAGTTTTATTTAGACCTTCAATGAATGATAACATGTCTAAGAAATGGTCTAAGATTGTCATATCTGTAGGAGATACCACGGAGGCACTGATTAAAGAGCCCTTTACACAGAATGAATATCGCGCAAAATTCGTTCAAATGAACGAAAATGAGCAAAAATCATTACGTCTGAATGCAAACCTATTGTTTACTATTCATTTACTTTTCATTTTTTACTCATTTTCAACCAGCATAAAAATCATTACTGGCTCGCTCACTTCTCATTGCGTGTAAACGCTTCCTGCTAAATGTTTCACATAGAATAAATGTAAAGCATATACGTTTCACACGTCTCTTTACCTAGGAACGCCATAGTCCCAAGGAAATTTTTTTTTCTAGTATCACAGTATTTTAAACTTGTTTGCTATTGACCATAGGATGTAAGGGACTTAAATGTGCAGGATCATTAGTTTCTCTGAATCAGACATGTTTTTCTATTGCTGTACATTTTTTAAGTGTGAGCATCCGCCATTCATCCTGGATTTACTATAGTATACAGTTTGGCCTTAGAATAGTTTCATTTAATAAGTTTTATGCTACAGTATCATATAGAATGCTTCTCTTAGACTTCTGTTTAAAGACTGTTGTTTTTCTTAATACATTTCAGTGTTCAGCGTTGCTTTTGGCAGAAGAAATATTACCAGGGAAAATAATAAATCTATTCTGAATACAATTTTGAAATAGGACCAGTACCAGAATCAGAACATGTAATTTAGGTGATATTTGGATGTGACTAATAAGTGTTAAATATTAATCATCTGATTACAGCAAAAGAAATAGTACATTACAAAGTCACCATTATATTACATAAATAAAGCTTATTGTGCATTGATGATGGTTACTATTAGTTCTTCATCCTAGATTAGAAGAAAACTTGAATTGCACACACAAACATCCAAATAATGAATTTCCTTTGTAGGGCTTAGTTTGTCTTCATTACAGAGCAAGTCTGCATGTATCGTTTTAACTAAGCTGCAGTTGTTCATCAAACTCAATGTTGTAGAAAATGCGAACAGAAAATAAACTAATAAAAGTAGAATGTTTACTCAATGTCCTTGCCATTAATACTCTAATTTAAGAAAGCACTACATAAAGTCTAGATTTTTTTCCTCCATTTAAAAATATGAGGCTCAATAAAATGAAATGTTTTACCAAATTTAAAGACGTAGGCAAGACACAAAAGTGCTTTAAAGTTAGTAATTAATTTAAATATTTACATCATGCATCACATCATTAAGAAATGAATGTACCAATGTTAAAGTGCATTCACGATCATTATTCCTTCTAGGGGAATAAAAAGAATATATTTAGTGTCCTTGTAGAGATGCAAAGAAATTACTGTTGAGGAATAATTTATTAAATTGACTTGAATGGATGTGACTTTTTATTTCAGTTTAGTTAATTACATGTTAATATCTTAGTAGCTATTTGCATTGCGACATAGATAAAAAGCATGGATAATGAAAAACTGTTATTTTAAAGGGAATGCTTATATTATTTTACTAATTAAAAGCAGATAGTAAAATGTATTCTATTTTTCAAATTTTTTTATTTTCTTATTGTATATATTTTTTTATTTTATTGTCAGTACACGACCCTGGGGGCTGCCATCTTGCCTGAACTGTAGTTAACCGAATTAAGGCATATGCTTTACAGCAGCCTCATGGGCCATAGACACAATTGACAGGATTGAACCAATTGACTTTCTATGGGACAGTGGGCATGTTCTGTGACAAGTGCAGAAGTTATTGTGCACGGAGAATGGGATTCTGAAAATCACATATTGTGAATGGCGCATCCTATTTTATTGATATATTGTTAATAACTTTTATTGTAATCCTGCTTGTGATAATAATGAGCTGACTGCTGAGACATTTTCTATATAGAACAGAATGTATCAGCCTATTGTTAGGCATAATGGTCCATGAGAAAACTGCAGGATTTTTAACATACAGGATTATGACATTGAACATTAACGAAAAAAAATATGTTTAAACAAATATATTCTACATAAAAAGTTGATTTATATAATAGCGCACTTTCTGATGACATATTCCCCCTTAAAAAGTCCTATATCATCTGCACAATGAAGAAAGTCATGTACATGGACCCTGTATTAAAGCACTCTCTCTCTATTCTTTCATAAGACATTATATTCTCCCCAAGAAGCAATGATTCTACAGAAGAACACCTCTGTAATATGGCAAGTGCCTCGGTATAAAATTGGAGACACATAATAGTACAGTATAGCCTGTAGCAAGGGGGGTACTCTTGCCTCGGGATCGCTGACCTCTCATACCAGAAATGGCGCACCACATGAGTAAACACGGCTCAGGAATATCATATGTCTTTGTCTGGCTCCTGCCAGCGTTTATTTCACAGCACGTTATAGCATAGCAAATCACATCAATGTCCATAAGCACCCCAACTTGGGTGGGAGTCCAGGGTGTCATCCCTGTCTGACTCCTGCCTTTTTAGGCCACCAGCCTCCACTCTGCTTGGGTGAGTCCAAGGGCATCATCCCTGTCAGACTTGTGCCTTTTTAGGCCACCAGCCTGTACCACCTCCCTATGCTCTCTATCTTGTCTTTGGCAGAAACTGGCTTTTATCTGGTTCCTGCTTCACCCCTTGGTTAACCCTTGCACCAGAAGTCCTGTCTCTGGCCCTCTACAGGCCCTTCTATGTACTGCACTACTACAAAGCCAACTGCAAGCTATGGTTGCCCTATTACTGTACAACACCTGTATGAGACCTGCGGGGAAATTCAGATGAATCCTAGCAAAACACACAGATTTTGCCCCAGTATTTGCTATGGCTTAGCATTGAATTTGCATCCTTTGCTATAAAATCACCTAAATAGCAGAATTTTATGGCAATTGCTGTCTTAAATTATATTTTTATGGAGAAAGCTATCTCTGAATTTCTAAGCTAATTTTTCTACCCCACAATAAATAATTGATATTGAAATTGAAACGCTCTGTTAAGTCAAATTAAAGCCAACAAAATTGCCTAAAGCAATAGCTTGTCTGATAGTATGTGTGCTAATTAATAAATACAAGCAATATATAAAAAGGTGAGAAAGCACAACATAAAAAACTATTACTCTTCCAATGATGACAGAGCTTAAAAATTCAGTTTCTTTTTAACTCTGGGAAAAGAAATAATTGGGTTAGTACCTTGTTTTTTTTGTCAATTCTATAGACATCAGCTTTATAGTGTATAGTGATATACATCTATGGAACTGACAAAGTATAGATGGCCCATGTAAGCTGGAATGGGAGATAGTCGTTCATTTACATCAACCTAAACATTCATATTTTCATTTTAAATCATTATTTTGAACTGGTGATATCAATTCAATGCTGCATGGTCAAAAAATGATTTCACCGTTCCTAAATGCAGGATGATCATCCTGACAGGGACTACCTCACATCACATACCAAAGGACTCTAGCCTGCCCCTAGATTTAATATAGGGAAGGATACATATGACATATGGTAAAGCTAACATAACAAGGCAAGGACATAAGTACAGACAAGAAATTAGCCATATCAAACTACACAGAATTCAGGCCTACACACCAATATACGGAAAAGATTCAAGAGTTCAACGACCATATGAACAGACAAAAGCATCAGACAATACACATCTGATGGGGTAGGGGCTATGGCGTCAGACATCACCCATCTGACTGAATAGGGACTATGGCGTCACTCATCACCGATGTTGATAAGGGGAATCATGCGTCCAGACCATCTTCAAGGAGCGTGGGGGTACAAACAGAACATGACTAGAAAACGGCATATGACAATCTATAGGAACAGAGACTCGCACAACTGATAAGGTACCAGCCAGCATGCATGCACATGCCAACAATCATACAGACAAACAGGCACTATGACATCAGACATTACCTATCTGAAGGAGTACAACAAACATGGAGAACTCACACAGCATACATGCACACAGCAAAGAAAAAGAAAAATTACCCACACCAATAAGAGCGAGTGGCAGGAATAAATATACACCAGCTAGGGACAAACCTGGTGGGCCAGCTGGGGACAAACCTCCTTGTCCACCAATGAATCCATTTACCATGGGTCATATTAAAGCTTGAAAAAAAAGAGGAAGGGCAAATTAGGGAACTTTTAACAATGACACTAAAGGAATCTTTTGCAGAGACAGGGTTCCCTGAGGAATTCCTAATGAATGTCATCAAAGGGATTTTCTGGAGTGACAGGACATAAGCTTTCAAACATGCCAAAGGAACAAACACGTGGACCAGGCTAATATAAAGAAGCCACCTTGGTTCCACTATTTGTTGCAGATGACACACAGTAACAATAGTGTTTAACAAACCGAACCCGTAGAACCCTGTTTTGTGTCGAACTATGCTAAAAGTTTAGCTTGGGATGAACCCAAACCAAGCCTTTAGCCAAGTTCTACGCTAAACAGGGTTCTACTGGTTCAATTCTCTTAACAGTAGTCCTCTCAGAGTGTTATGCTGTGATTTTATATCTCCTAGTGTTATACATAAGTTTTAGGAATTTTGATGAACTTCTGGGTCTGTTCGAAATAATTCAGACCGTACTGAACATTTTGCAATACTTGGGCGAACTAGCCTAACCAGACTTTTTCATACATTCACTCATCAGTAATGTTAAAATCAGGTTTCTTTTGACCACTCAAAGAATTTAACTGCTTATGCTTGCACACTGATATGTTTGCACACTGAGGCCTTAGTCAGATGGGCATTTTTTCGCGCGATTTGCGCATACGCATGCGTCCGGTGATTTTTTAAAACCATTGCTTTGCAATGGTATCGGACACATGAGCGCTTTTTATGCGCTCGTCCGATAAATTATAGAACAGAAATCGCAGATCGCACCTATCTGCGATCTGCGATTCCTGTTCTCTTCTCTATATGCGCTCAATGGGGCCGGCGGCAGCAACTTATATATTTAAGCCCTTCCCGACAATTCATCCCGCGCTCGCCCGCAGCGCATTGCTTTCAATGGAGCCGGCTGTATTGCCGGCTCCATTGAATTCAATGCGCTGGACAGCTCCGGCCCGTTTCTATTGAAACGCGGCTAGGAGCAGATTTTTCGGGCGATTTTTTGGCCCCGGTCACGCGATTTGCGGATGCGCATCCGTCATGCGATCCGCAAATCGCGCAAAAAAACGCCCGTGTGACTAAGGCCTGATAGTCAGCCTAAAATATTTGTTCTGCTGTCTCATTGTACTGCATGCATTTTTGTAAGTATAGACCATATTGACAATTAACAGATTATGACCTCTATTGGTTTTTAGATTTATGGGGACTTTGCTATGACTATTTCTGTTGAACTGTATGAATTATTGTGCAGATGTAGCAAAGATTAACGTAAGGCCGCCTGCACACGGCCGGAAATCCCGCGGCGGGATTTTCCGCGGGATTTCCGCCACTGAAAGCCTGCATAGGAGTGCATTACAATACGCAGTCCTATGCAGACGGCCGCGGTTTGGCCGCGCGAAATGTCACGTGGCAAACAAACCGTGGCATGTCCTATTTCTGTGTGGGGCTCGCAGAGCCTCGCACAGAAACGTCACTCACCCGGCCACCGGCTCCGGTCTGCGCATGCACATGAAAGAGCCGGGGCCGCCAAGCGCGGGTGAGTACGCGCTCGTCCCTGCAGGCGCTCGGGTCGGGTCCCGCGGCGAGAATTCTCGCCGCCGGATCCGACCCGCCCGTCTGCAGGCGGCCTTACTGTGATAACTTGCTGCAACATGTTATCTTAACACATCAAAGCAGTAGCACAGAACTTTTTCTTAATGCATTAACTGTGAAGTTAAACTTTGCTAAATTTTAATAGAAAGTCGAAAAACAAAAATACTGCAACATTTGAACATGTGACATTTATTTCCAATGTGTAATACATCAATTACGCTTTTGAGATTGTTCTCTTAGTCAGTTTGTATATAATGAAATGAATCAAAATTGCTATTGTTCTGGATACTGAGGTACATTCGGAATCAAATGTCATGACTTTATGTTATAGAAGACACATCATTCTACAGTCTTGGGAAAAAATAATTACTTGGCAAGCTGCCACATACACATAGCTATATTCCCAAGGTGTAAGGTAATTGTGTCCAGAAAGACATTATAAAATAGCACCTGAAAACTATGTTGCAAAGTGTTCACTATCCTTTCTAAAAGTGGGAATGATAATATGAATGTAGCACATGTAATTTTCATTTCAGTACTAGGCCACTACTATGATCATCAAGGGAGCAAATCTTTCCTCTTAAACTTCAAATTGGACAGACCTATAGGTCTTCAATGTCCCAAAACTTTTTCCAGCCATCCCCCTCCAAGCAAATCTAGATTTTTTTGTTTTTAGAATAGTTTAAAGTGTAAATCTACTTTAAAAAACGTCTGCCAAAATTCTTATTGTAGACAACTGACCTATCTCTGTTTTTTTAAAAGCCAATAGAACACAAGAGGAGCCAATGGGGTAATAATTGCCACAGTCCTTTTAGCCCCTTCAACAATGTGAACTTTTGACATCTCTCTATGACACATTATAAATTCTTAGAAACTGGATTTACACTTGTACATGTTCTCTTAAAAAGTATAAAAGCTTGTATTTACTGTTACAGTAGAGGTTTCTATATTACAATGGCTGTTTTCTCCATGAAATCTATTATCCCCTATCAAAACTGTATCAGCTGTGTGTTAATTATTATAAATGGGAAAATGCAACAATGCCTCTACAGGCCACCTATTGGAGAACAGATTTCCTGCCAGAAAATGTCATACCTTTTAACAAGCCTTGTAATAATGACGGGGAATTATGAGACAAAGCCAGAATCTTCTCCAGAAGTAGAACATAAACATGCACAGACATCTGTTTTCTGGTGGTTGCCCCTCATCAATGTGCAGTAGGTTTCTGTCCTGCTAATGAGAGTAAACCTATAAAGCCTATAAACGTGGGTTGGGAAGGGTATCATTTCTCCTTAGTGAGAGCACCTAGAAGGTGTTAGGAGACTTGTAAGGCCATCCATGCTTAATTCTTATATTTACTGTATTTCTATGAGGGTGTCTTGTGAGAAAAGGAATACAGCTGTGTCCAACTAAACTCTACTGAGAGTATAAAAGGTTTAAAGATGGCATTTATAAATTAAAGATAATAAAAATATGTAATTTATTCTACAATTGTAAATACCATTATTAGTATTCAATATATTCTGGGTTATTGTCCATTCACTGAGTACTACACATAACCGGAAGTATAATGGTAACAAGAGAGTCAATAAGAAGAGCTGGCCTTGCAGAGGATTGCCAAAACAGAGCCACTAAGGAAGGTAATGCTTTAGGGGTTGGGGAAAACCAGGTTTGTTCCATATTGTAATGAAAAAGCATATCCTGGACCGATAGATGCTGAAAATATAGCCAGGCATTATAGATGTAAAAAGTCCTGCAGATATAAGAAACTATACTAGCAGGACTTTTACAAATTTTGCGTGAGACCTCTCCTTGATGTATAGATGAACCCATTTTTCAGATGCCTGTTAAGTATGAGCCAAAAAAAGTGTACAACATACCCTCCTTAACATTTCTATTGCCAGATGCCATGCCGCAATCACTCCCATGCCACAAGTACAAGAGAGAATGTTATATGTGCTAACCTGGAGGTGGCACAAAATTTGGTACATTCAGGAGAAAACACAAACATGCGCATGCAACAGCGTTAGCTTTGACTGAGGTTGTATATGTCCAGTGTATTTGTGATGAGCATGCAAATCAAGGCCAAGAATCATGCAGGCACTCTCTCCACAAAGCAGTAGTCATCGCAATGAAGTGCCACAATATTCAAACAATGCGTGTGTTCAAATCTTGTGTGCACATCTGATGTTCATATCTTTTGATTTTACCACAGTGCTCAGAATGTATGCTTACGCTATCATCAAAAGAAAAGTCTGATGAAACCGAAGTGGGTTCGGAGTTATTATTACATTTTATCATACCATTAATACCTACATAAAAAGAAGGTATACATAATGGGTTAGATATGTTTGAAACAAATAATTGTACTAACATGTATGCAGCAAAAAAAGTTTATCAGCTATTATTAGGGAGCCCTACCTCAAAAAGGACCGAAAATGCTGGTGCAAGATATATAAAAGTCTGTTTATGCAGCAGTGGACAAAAGGACAGAAGAATCTACAAAAAAAGAATAACAAGCGCCATATTTCCCCACTGATGAGATCTTTGATGTAGATAAAGGGTTAAGTCTGGTTGCTCTGATTGATGCGACCCCACAGCTCTGTGCTTATATAGTGGGGAAAAAACGTATTTAGTCAGGTCCCAATTGTACAAGTTCTCCCACTTAAAAAGATGAGAGAGGCCTGTAATTGACATCATAGATAGACCTCAACTATGAGAGACAACATGAGGAAACACATCCAGAAAATCACATTGTCTGATTTTTAACAAATTTATTCGCAAATTATGGTGGAAAATAAGTATTTGGTCTCCTACAAACAAGCAAGATTTCTGGATCTCACAGACCTGTATCTTCTTCTTTAAGAGGCTCCTTTGTCCTCCACTCATTACCTGTAGTAATGGCACCTGTTTGAACCTGTTATCAGTATAAAAGACACCTGTCCACAACCTCAAGCAGTCACACTCCAAACTCCACTATGGTGAAGATCAAAGAGCTAACGAAGGACACCAGAAACAGAATTGTAGCCCTGCACCAGACTGGGAAGACTGAATCTGCAATAGGCAAGCAGCTTGGTGTGAAGAAATCAACTGTGGAGCAATAATTAGAAAATGGAAGAGATACAAGACCACTGATAATCTCCCTCGATCTGGGGCTCCACACAAGATCTCACCCCTGGGGTCAAAATGATCACAAGAATGGTGAGCAAAAACCCCAGAACCACACAGGGTAACCTAGTGAATGACCTGCAGAGAGCTGGGACCAACGTAACAAAGGCTACCATCAGTACCACACTACGCCGCCAGGGACCCAGATCCTGCAGTGCCAGACGTGGCCCCCTGCTTAAGCCAGTACATGTCCGGGGCCGAGAGAAGTTTGGATGATCCAGAAGAGTATTGGGAGAATGTCATATGGTCAGATGAAACCAAAGTAGAATTGTTTGGCAAAAACACAACTAGTTGTGTTTGGAGGAGAAAGTAAATACTGAGTTGCATCCAAAGAACACCATACCTACTGTGAAGCATGGGCATGGCAACGTCATGCTTTGGGGCTGTTTTTCTGCAAAGGGACCAGGACGACTGATCCGTATACATGAAAGAACGAATGGGGCCATGTATCATGAGATTTTGAGTGCAAACCTCCTTCCATCAGCAAGGGCACTGAAAATGAAACGTGGCTGGGTCTTTCAGCATGACAATGATCCCAAGCACACCACCAGGGCAATGAAGGAGTGGCTTCGTAAGAAGCATTTCAAGGTCCTGGAGTGGCCTAGCCAGTCTCCAGATCTCAACCTATAGAAAACCTTTGGAAGGATTTCAAAGTCCGTGTTGCCCAGTGACAGCCCCCAAACATCACTGCTCTTGAGGAGATCTGCATGGAAGAATGGGCCAACATACCAGCAACAATGTGTGCCAACCTTGTGAGGACTTACAGAAAACGTTTGACCTCTGTCATTGCCAATAAAGGATATATAACAAAGTATTGAGATGAACTTTTGTTATTGACCAAATACTTATTTTCCACCATAATTTGCAAATAAATTTGTTACAAATCAGACAATGAGATTTTCTGGATGTGTTTTCTCATGTTGTCTCTCATAGTTGAGGTCTACCTATGATGTCAATTACAGGCCTCTCTCATCTTTTTAAGTGGGAGAACTTGTACAATTGGTATCTGACTAAATACTTCTTTTCCCCACTGTACTATTTATAACAACCCTCCGTGTGCTTTCTCCCCTTTTTTCTTTTTAATTTATTTATTTTTCTTTTCCTTTTTTCCCCTTTCCCTCATAGGGATTGCAGTTTGGGTAACTTTGTGTATCCTACAAGACAATAGAAAAGACTGAGAAACCATCTTGGAGTTGGGATTTACAGGCTATACAAAAGAAAAGCAAGGAAGTGTTGTGCTTTGCTCTTGGCCTGCAGCTTGACACTGCAATATGTAGTAGCAGCAGGCTGCAGTTCCTGAGCAGGGGTACCATGTACTGATTGAATCTGATTTTTGACTTGACTGCTGTCTCTATGTGGGGATAGTTTGCATAAAGTTTAGGATACAAAGCAAGAAGGTATCTGTGATGTTATCAGCATGTACCCCTCTCCCCTGTGACTGGGATCCCAGCAGTGATACAGAGGAACAAGTGTTCCCTGTATGGTGGAATCACACAGTATATGTTCTCTGTATGCCTACAACAGCCTCCAGCCGCCTCCCTGCTAAGCAGAAGCTGCACGTGTTTCCACCCAAATGAGATTAGGACATGATTTAAAGGGGTTGTCCCGCGCCGAAACGGGGTTTTTTTTTTCAATAGCCCCCCCGTTCGGCGCGAGACAAACCCGATGCAGGGGTTAAAAAAGAAAACCGGATAGTGCTTACCTGAATCCCCGCGCTCCGGTGACTTCTTACTTACCTGGTGAAGATGGCCGCCGGGATCTTCACCCTCGGTGGACCGCAGGGCTTCTGTGCGGTCCATTGCCAATTCCAGCTTCCTGATTGGCTGGAATCGGCACGTGATGGGGCGGAGCTATGAGGAGCCGCTCTCCGGCACGAGCGGCCCCATTCAGAAAAGAAGACCGGACTGCGCAAGCGCGTCTAATCCAGCGATTAGACGCTGAAAATTAGACGGCACAATGGAAACGAGGACGCTAGCAATGGAACAGGTAAGTGAATAACTTCTGTATGGCTCATAATTAATGCACAATGTACATTACAAAGTGCATTAATATGGCCATACAGAAGTGTATACCCCCACTTTGTTTCGCGGGACAACCCCTTTAAGCATTGCCTCCATTCAGTTTCCTCATGCCTCTGATGAAGCTAGGTGTATACTAGCGTAACGTGTAAGGTTGAGGGGTCGGGGACCTTGTTACCTTAAGACAGGCCTAGCAGTGACTCCTCCATTGAGGTTCAAGTATTGTGTCTTCATTATTGCATTTGTTTTGCAGTCACACTTTTGCTGCAGGATGTATGATGCAGAGGGGATCACTGGTCTTATATATGATTGTGGAGATGTATATCCGTAGCCTGTAATGTACACAGCACTTTCCAAATTTAATGTATTTGTATGTTTGTTTTTCTTATCTTTAGCTGTCTATAGTGCAATCTAGGGACAAGGCTCTGGTCACGTGTGTGTGTGTTTAAATGTTTTTAGGTTTTTGTAAGGTGATCTGTTTGTGTACTATGTTTAATAAAGGTGGAATTATCATTATTTGAGTGCTGGCATGTATTTGCTTGCTTCCTGCTCTGTCTATGTTTAAGGAAGCTTCTATGATTTTGGCATACAATGCTGCCTGCCACAGTGCTTAGGCACTTAAGCCCATTTACACGGCCCGATGATCGCTCAAATGACAGTTTGAGTGGCAGCTTTGAACGATCATTTCGCATAAACTATTAAGCAGCTACTTAGTAACAATTATGTGTGCAAATGAAGCCTTAGCTGAAAGCAGTTAATAGCCTCAGGAAAACCCTTTGTTCTCCAGCGGGAAACAATGCTTTCAGCAATACCCATGGAGGACTGCTGATAAGGCTGAAGGACGATTTTTAGGTTGGACTGAATTTAACGATCAGCTAGCAGCGCACGAAAAAGTGCACGTTGGGAGCGCATTTAGATGCAACAATTATCGCTAAAACAAACGCCTTTTAGCTCTTTTTTGGCGATCATTACTCTATGTAAATGGGCCATTAGATAGGGGTACAATGGTATAAAAATAATCAAGGTAGAGATGATAACTTTTGTCCACAGGTGGGTGTGCTAAATTCTAGTCTATTTATCCAGTAACTACCAGGAAGAGAGGATCAATTCTGGTGTCCCCTCTTTTCATAAATGATAAATTAGTAAATGCATTCTTGCAGAAATGTTATAGCTTAACACCATAACTTGCCCTGAAGGGCTCTTTCCCACAAGCGTATATCATCTGGTGCATAGAAGCTTGTTAACCGGTGCACAAATCTAACGTTTGTGCGCCTGTTCACACGGCATGGGCCCTGGCGCAGATTCGCCGCGGTCACCATGCCATCGCCCTTTTACCCTCCCTCCCCAATGCAGGTTCACCTCTGCTCTCCTCCCTGCTCGTTCTTTGCAATGGGAAGAGGGAGGGGCAGAGCTAAGTGCCACCCCGCCTCCTCCCGTTGATGGCTATGGAAAAGGGGTGGGGAGAGGGTGGGTGTTGCACTCCGCCCACATCCCACCCCTTGTTCGCAGCCAGCAAAGGGAGAAGACTGGACGGCGCTTAGCTCTGCCCCCTCCCATTGAAAAGAACGAGCGGGGAGTAGAGCAGAGGTGAGCATGCATGGGGGGAGGAGAGCAGAGAGAGGGAGTTTAGCAGCTCCCATAGGAGCCCATGCAGCAGCCGACATATTCCGACCTAAAAGATAGTTCCAGGACTATCTTTTGGGCCCAATGTAAAAAAGTCCAGCGTTATTTTGGCCTGGCCGGGCGCTTTTACATCTCAGGAATACAGCCATGTGATCTGATGCATTGGAATCCAATGCATCAGATCACAGCGTATATCGGTCGGCCGTGAAAGTGGCTGACTGATATACGCTCGTGGGAAAGAGCCCTTCACTTGCAAAATATATTAGGGACTCATCAATAGAAATGGACTTCTCAAGGGTGTATGCTTAGGCAAACCTGGCACTGAAATGGTCAATAAAGGGAATAATTTTACTTATAAATAATTTTATTCATTTCAAAGTGGGAATTGCTCAGTATCATACTAAAATCAAAATCTAAGAATTGTTAAAAGGTTAAAAATGTCTTAGCTATGGCCATTTGGAACATTGTGGCGTGGTCTAATATATTCAGGATTCAATGGTCCCTAAAGCTTGGCCTCTACACTAGCCCCTAAAATGTAACCATCTTTGTTGCCTATACCAAGGTCCACCTGCTGAGCTTCGCATCAATAAAGTTGAGATTTTGCGTTATAAATTATTGTGCAAACAAATCAGTCTGGACAACCATTAAGTCAATAAAATTGGGGAGAAAAAAAGAACTTAAAAAGTCAATCTCTCATAGCTTTGCCTTGTTGCCACTGAACAAAGGGATCTGAGGTATATAAGTTTTGGAGATTATCCACATAAGGTAGGAAGACTCAGGGGGGCTTTAGTGGTAGTTCTGGGATGTCTCCTCATGTCGCTAGATGACTTGGAAGATGATAGAATGAAAGATCTTCACTAAGCAAACTATCTTGTGTACCATTTTTTTTCTTTGAAGAAGGTGCTCAACATGTGTGGCGTGAAAAACTGTGGCTTACAAAAAAGGTTAAAAAAAATTGTAATTTACAAAAAAAAACTAAAACTGGGGGTTTACAAATTAGGTATTAAAAAAAACTGTGGCACATGAATCAGATAATAAAAATTAGTGGTGTACTAAATGCATAATAGAATTGTAGAATAAGATAGTATTGCCACCTAAACAACACACAATCTTCTCCTACACATTATCCTTCGCAACAATCAGATGATCACTGATTCAGTGATGGTTTAGTTGATCAGTGTTGGAAGAATAATGATAAGATGTTGATGGGCATGGTCATACAGAATATACTATATCTATTTTCCACAGCTTTGATTGCAGAACAGCACTGTGCTACTGCTTGAAACACAACTCTGTCAGAAATGGGACAGCTAGAACATGGTCAGAAAATAAAACGCTGCCTTTTTACTATTCAAGAACTGTAATTGATCAGTCAGAAATGACTGACCAATAACAGCAATTGTCAGGCCAGAACTATCCTTGTCCACCATTTTATTACTCTACCTTCTCAGTGTGTGATGTGGGCATGACTACAAGGAATTGATCTACTTCCATTCTCTCAATCCTACACTCTTTACAGTATGGGGCATAGATCAAAAGATCAAACTTCTTTCCCATAGAGATTATGACTGTCACGTTTCAGCACATATTTTTACAAATCTATTGATACCAAACATAAGTGTCATATCTTACTAACTTTAGCTGATATTGAATTTAGGAGTTCTCTATGCGTCCCGATTCTTGGACTCAAGGCATATGAAATGGCTGAATTCCCCGAACATAACCATGCCATTGGCATTACTTAGAAAACAAATTATGTCAGGGAAATCTTAAATGATTATATTTCCTTTTTTGTAAATTCTTTATTTATAATTTCAAATGCAAACAAAGGGAATAGAGCAGTCCCTCAAAATCATGCTTACAGGAGAAATTCCAAGTAAAACTATACATGAATTTAAGACAGCATTAGCAGTAAAATGACTAAAGAGAAAGATTTATAATAGTCTGTGACCTGTGGGAGAAAACAAGCAGCACACCAAGAAAAACCAAAGCAATTATAAGAAAGCATTAATTTTGTGAGATTCCTGATACTCTACACATTTATTCCAACTTATAGTGTATTAATCAAACCTTTGCTTAAATTTCCATCTAATTATCTCAAAAGAATGTATTATGTTAACCTCCAAAAGCCATTTCTTAATAGATGGGTATGGACTGATTTTTCAAATATTAGGTACTGTATTAAAGCTTTTGCAGCATTTAATAGGTGAGAAACTATTGACTTGTTGTTTAAATCCTTTGTGATTCATCTACGTTGAGGAAGATCAGTTCAGGAGATAAATGCATGTCTAGGTCAAAACAGTCGTTGACAATTTTAACTATATTTTCCCAGAAAGGTTTAAGTTTTTCACATATGTGAGAAATATTTCCGGAGCTAGTGTTGTATTTCCAACAATTTGGGGGAACCTTATCATCTATTCTGTGGAGCAATTCCGGTGTTTATACGAACGAGCTAAAACTTTGTACCTCATTCATTGTAATCTATTTGAAATTGAAAAGGAGTGTCTGTTCTTTAAAATATCTTTTATTTAAATAGGTTTGAGATCAACTTCTAATTCCTTCTCCTATTTTGATATGTATGATGGAGGATCCTCATTATTTGTTAAGAAAATGTACAGGTTAGATATTGCATGATTTAAAATTTTGGTTTTATAATATTTATAATATGAGGTAGGTGTATGCTAATAGCTTCTCTGATTACATTAAACTCTTGAGGCGATAGACAAATGTCAGAGAGTCTATTAAACAGGTCCTCTCTAGAGACAACCTTCTGACCCTGTAAAAAGACATTAACATTAAGACGATTTAAGTTAGAATCTGAAAACAATCACCTTTTAAACTGTCTATATTTGTATAGAATTAAGAAAATTATTGGTGTAAAGGTGTTCACTTTAGGCATAAAATCCAATTTCTTATTAAGCTTGTGCCAAATTTTACAGGAAAGAACAGACAAAGGATTCAGTATATGTTTAAAACTGACTCTATTATAGTTTGCATTTTAAGCTGAGTTTCTAGTATGAAATGTTGATTTCTGCACTTAATTGAAGAGGTGATTTCCAAAGTTACTTAAATCCAACAAATGCCATTTTCCATTTAACAAAATTTTCTATGGAGTGACTTTGGACATTTTGGAATAAAACATGATTTTTGCAGGGAATGTTTTTTGTATGTATTTCAGTTATTTTGGCTATAACATGTTGCTGATGATACAGTAGGCATCATGAAAAGTACATAACCACTGTTGCCTCAGTTTCTTAGGAATATGGACGGTCTATTGTTCTATTACAATATTCAGTCTATATGGACCGCAGCTTTGTACCTTACAGAATCTGGTAATCATATTTGCCCCATTTTTTTTTTTTATTAATGGTGAGTATTTAATTCTACATCATTTTAATCCCTAGTAGAAAAGGCTATAATTTTCTTAATAAAATAAACATATTACTGAAAATTATTATTACTTATTACTTTGTTATTTTTTCCAAACCATGAGATATTTAAGTCTTTCCACTTTTTAAAATCTGATTCCAGTTTGTCAAGGAGTAGGATATAGTTACATTTAAATAGCTCAGTGTGGCAGATGGCAGTTTGACCCCTAAAATATTTGGTAAAACTTAATATTACACCAAAGAGTTCAAGTTTTCAAAGAATACATTGGTTTAGGCCTGCTATGACTCAATGTCTTGTTCTTGTGTACCCTACTTACAAATTTTTTACAGATCTGTGGTAGGCCCTTCCATAGCTTTTTTGTGCATTGATGCAGTGCAGGTCCACTCTTTGCATTAAGAAAAAACATTTTAAACAAAGGTCACATTATCTTAAATAAAGCACCTTACACAGGATTTGAACATATCTTATGACAACCTATACAGGATAAAGCATGAAACACAGTAATCCAGTACACAATTCATAATAGCTGGGTTTATGACATATCTAAAATAATCTGTTATTTTGGGTCTCTGTCACATTTGCCTGTGGACTGAGGAAATAATGAGGCATATATACCATATAATAGTCAACGTCCAATATCTGCTAGCTAACTATTGTGACAGCCTGAGGGTTAGTTGGTTTATGAGATCACTATCTTTGGGGTACAATGTTTAGCACACAAACATTTAGTCCTATGCAATGGATTAGGTCTCAAGATTATCTCAACCATCTTTAATATCTTGTCTTTCAACAGCAATCAACAACATATAACAGGTTAAGAACAAAAAAAATCCCAAACCTGTCTGGCCACTGACTAATGGCCCTTTTACACAGGACAACAGTCAGCTAAATGACTGCATCAGCACTGATGTCACTGTTAACGCCATTAGCGCTCATGCAGAGCATTTAGACAGACAGACTTTGCCGCTGGATCGCTGTGTTCCTGCTGGTTTCTTGCTCTATGTAAAGTGCTGAGTTGGGAGCATTTACATGGAATGAAAAGTCAGTGGTAGTTTTATACTGACGAAGTCAGCTATAACGATTTGCGAAAGAAAGTGAGTGATTTTTTTTTGCATTTACACTGCACGACTATTGCTCGAATTAATTCATTTGAATGAATTTTGAGTGATAATCGTTATGTGTAAATGGCCATAACACAGTAGTCCCTCATTATCTAGGTCCATGCTTAGCACACAGAACTCCCAAAATACAGAAGGTACTTTTTGTTATAAGCTTCCTGAGGCTTGGCATAGCGTCTTCTTTCCCAGGCTGGAAGCATTGTCGAAAAAGCTCACACTTGAAACTAACACTTAAAGAGCTTTCCCATTTGGCTGCTAATTAACCTCTTTAGCCAACTCAAGCCCAGAGAACATTCTATCTCTGCTGAACAAAGTCTGGTTGCCTGTAACTTGATCCTTCAGTAGTATAAATATGCAACTCAAGAACTAATCACAGGGACGGAAAAAGTCTATATAACTACAGGTAAGCCCTTTTCACAGTAACAGACTAAAATATGAGTTCTTTATTAGGGGTATATTAAAAAACATAAATGGGCTAACACACAAACAAAAAATTATATAAACCAAAAAAGTCAGTTACTTTTTGGTATACCACTGGCCTCCACTCAAAGACCGGATATGTGTGTGGGGCCAGATAGCAGATCAGTGCTACAGGTAAGTGATAGGAAGAGCTTAGTCACTTCCAAAAATGGTAAAGATCATGCAGCATCAAGATTTGGAGGTAAGGTGCTCCTCCAACTTGATATTGAGATGCTGCAGTGATCTACCAGAGTGATTGCTGTCTTAGACAGTATCCAATATAGGGACGTGTCAGTATCTCAAACTCTTTGGCATCAATCACGGGCAAAGAGAAAAAGTTTTCCTATAATAAGGATTTTTCACAATCGGACACTCATAGTCGGAGTGTTAGAATGAACTGTGCTCGACGCGTTTCCCCACAATAGAAAAATGTGGTTCATCAGGAGCTCAGATGGGTTCGACAGGCATTCGTATAGCACCTATGGTACTCTCTCATATGACCCAACAAATTCATTTTTGGTCCTACTGCATGATCTTTTACAACGGGAACTGGCTGCCGGGAATATTGATACCAATGAATACCGTTTCATGTACCCTCCAACTCCAACCATCGCTACGTTTTACGCACTGCCAAAGGTGCATAAGGGTACTAACCCTATCAAGGGACGTCCTATCGTATCGGGGGTAAACAATCTCACCCAGAATGTTAGCATTTACATTGATAAGATCTTGCGCCCATACGTCCTCTCATTGAGATCGTATGTTAGAGATACGATGGACGTCCTGCGTATTCTTGATGGCATTACAATCGAACCCGATGTCATCTTAGCATCATTAGACATCGAAGCATTGTACAGCTCCATCCCTCATGACGGCGGTTTGACAGCAGTGTCTTACTTTCTCCAACAAAGGGGTGCACATTACAATAGCCATAACCAGTGTGTCGTTGACCTATTGGAATTCATCTTGAAGCACAATTATTTTGTGTTTGACTCCGAGTACTTCCACCAGCTCAGGGGTACAGCGATGGGGACGCCATGTGCCCCATCTTATGCTAATCTGTACCTGGGCTGGTGGGAGGAAAGGGTCATTTACAATAATCCACTCTGGTCCGACAATATCATCCTCTGGTTACGCTATATAGATGACATCCTCGTTCTATGGAAGGGGACTCCCTCATCCTTGGAGACCTTCGTGGATGCACTAAATGTGAACACCTTAAATCTACGTGTCACTAGTGACATCCACCCGACATCATTACCCTTCCTTGATCTTCGGATCTCTAAGAACGAAGATGGCACCATCTCGTCAACTTTGCACCGGAAGCAGACTGCGACCAATAGTCTATTGGGCTGGCAGAGTTACCATCCTACACCCTTGAAACGCGGTATTCCTAAGGGCCAGTTCCTTCGTCTACGCCGTAATTGTTCAGATGAAGCTTCCTTTTTCCAAGATAGTAAAAAACTGATGAAACGCTTTACAACAAGGGGGTACCCTGAGGACGTAGTCATGAAAGCCTATCAATATGCATCTCAACAGCCTCGCACTACATTACTAACACCACTAGTACGGGCTGTTGAACATTCTTCACGAGTGATAGGCACCATTGATACAGCTTCGGTGCAGTTACGAGAGATTTTATCTCATTATTGGGACATTCTTAAAAATGATCCGGATATCAGAGATCACATACCTATGAAACCATGCATTACTTACAGACGAGGCCACAATTTAAAAGATCATCTCGTCAAAAGTCATTTACATCCTGACGAATCCAGACTGACCTGGTTAGGTCAAAACAGACCAGTAGGCACTTTTCCATGCCATACCTGTGCCGCTTGCCCCTTCATTCTAAAAGCTAATTCTTTCACGTGTGCTGTTTCCAATCAGACTTTCCAGTGCCAAGACTTTATTAACTGCAATACTCATAATATCATTTACATGGCCACCTGCCCCTGCCCAAAAAACTACATAGGGAAGACGATACAGCAGTTCCGGCGCAGGATACTTGGCCACATAGGAAACATAGAAAGACGAGAATCTACATCTTTAGCGGACCACATTTGGTCAACGCATAATGGTGATGCAAATACGCTAAAATTTCAAGGCATAGAATTGCTACGCACACATGGGAGAAGGGGAAATGTGGACCAGCGGCTGTTACAAAAAGAAGCGGCATGGATTTTTCGTATGAACAGTCTGAATCCACTTGGCCTCAATGAAAGTCTATGCTTTAATTGTTTCCTGGATTAATTCAAACAGCATTTGTGCTTTTTTTCCCCGGATAAAGATCTATTAATATGTTCTCCTCCGATTAGACCGTTCCATGTTCTCCTTCAGCCTGTATTTCCTATTATGGTGTCCATATTTGATATCAGATCATCTAAACATGTATTTGTGTGGCATTATATTTATTCTGCATTTGAGTACCATTATATACTACTGGATGTGTATATTAACCTGAAAGAACTTCTTCATAATGGGTACCATCTATATTTGTCCTTAACAAACTATAATACATAAAGGAAAGTACAGACATTGCAAATACACCTTTATTTAGCAGCTCTAAACTTTGAATCCTGGCTCAGGTTGCTGTGGTTGCCCTCCGGTCCATATAGGGCTTGCATTCCATCTCTGGTGCCACCAGGACCTTCCTGGCGGTCATGTGACCACTCTGGCAATCACGTGACCATGTGATGACGTCACACACATGCACAGTAGCTTCCTATGCCGGTAGGAGCTACTAGTATAATCTCTGAACAATCTGGCATAGCGGTGAGCGATCAGACACCGCTATGCACTGGTCTATCTAACCCTCTTGCCGGCAATATGCTGATAAGCATGTTGCAACTGTGGATTCACATCTTAAACACTCTGATTAGAGCTGCAGCATGGATATTTGCATAGTCGGGTCCCCTTTATTTTTTTGTGAGCCGCTGATTGGCTCACTTATTACTCTCCTCCCATCAAGGCGGTCCAGTAATCAGTATATGAGAGGCTGACACATACACTCCTGCATTACTCCTGTGGCTCACCATCAGAGCCACAGGCTTTACCTCTTTATTTATTTATTTATTTATTTTTGGTGCTTTTTGACTTTTTGATGCATGGGCATAACAACTATCTTCTGTAGGAAGGAGTAGATCAGAGAAACCTGCTGCTGCCTTATACCTGGTAGCATGCAGGGAGGCTCTTTATACTATTTAAAATTAAGCCTATAGTTTCAGCCTGGGTCTGAAGTCTAGTTTGGTTATAGAGGCGGCCACACTTATATGGTGACCACTTTCCTATATATCTAACATCCTCCTCTTATCTCCGTTATATCATCTAGACGAGACAGTCCTGATGACACTGGGCTATCATTTAAACTGCCAAGCTGATACTGCATCCAGATTTTCAGCTTTATAGCTCTCTGTTACCCAGGGAGCCTATACTTTGGCTGCAGTTTTCATAATATATTGAGCCAATATCTCTCAGACCTCCTACTGATAAGCTCCCATCAACTAAGATCAAGCAGAGAGACCATACTCTGCATACTAATGCTGGGAGTGCACGTGTATTTCTTTAGTTGATGCCTGAATACGCAATTTTGCTTCTATGCATCTGATATACTGAGCAATCATACAGATTGCCTCTAAGTCATTGCACTATCTGTACTATCTGACTTCATTTTAAAATATCGTTTGTTTATTCATTACTATAAACAGTGCTATACAAATGCCTGTCGAACCCATCTGAGCTCCTGATGAACCACATTTTTCTATTGTGGGGAAACGCGTCGAGCACAGTTCATTCTAACACTCCGACTATGAGTGTCCGATTGTGAAAAATCCTTATTATAGGAAAACTTTTTCTCTTTGCCCGTGATTGATGCCATAGAGTTTGAGATACTGACACGTCCCTATATTGGATACTGTCTAAGACAGCAATCACTCTGGTAGATCACTACAGCATCTCAATATCAAGTTGGAGGAGCACCTTACCTCCAAATCTTGATGCTGCATGATCTTTACCATTTTTGGAAGTGACTAAGCTCTTCCTATCACTTACCTGTAGCACTGATCTGCTATCTGGCCCCACACACATATCCGGTCTTTGAGTGGAGGCCAGTGGTATACCAAAAAGTAACTGACTTTTTTGGTTTATATAATTTTTTGTTTGTGTGTTAGCCCATTTATGTTTTTTAATATACCGCTAATAAAGAACTCATATTTTAGTCTGTTACTGTGAAAATATGCAACTCAACTAGCCACTTTGCCACACTATTCTGAATTAATTTTTATTTTTCTAAATTTTGCAAATATTTCGACTTGACTGAGAAATTAGATTACTCAAAACATACACTTAAATATTTTATTGCTTAATCAAATATACACTAAATCGACACTTTATTAGAGAAATCTATCTACTAGAACTTTGGACCAGCTTTGTCCTTTTAGATCTGAAGCAGTTCGTCATGGCATAAATTCCACTTGGTGTTAAAATTGTTATGGAGGAATATCACCCCAAGCAGAGAGGATAGCTTCTTGCATTTGCCACAAATTAAATGGAGGTAGTGAAATGTTTTGAAGAGCTGACTGGAAGGGATCATCAATTCATGACCCTCCCATTTGCATGGTGTAACAGAAATCTGGATCCAATCTAACAAGGACACATTTTTCTATTTCTCAGAGATCCAATTTTTGCACTGCTTAAGCCCATTTGGGTCTGGCCTGTTTTTCTTAGGTCTCTTTTATGTGCAATAATTATCTTTCAGATTCTCACTGGATCATGGGAATCTGAACAATTATTGTTTAGTGTAAATGCTGCCAACAGCTGAAAGATGAATGATAATGTTTGCTTATCATTCCTCATTCAGTTGCAGCATAAAAATCAAACAACAATTAGCCCATGTAAACAGTCCGTTAATCTTTTCTCAATAACGGCCTGTCTACTATGAATTGAGGCTGTAGGCCAAACCGAACAACGCTACTGAGTGAAAGCACAAGAGCGATTATGGCTTGGATGACTCTTGGGCACTTTACCTCCTGTCAGTCGTCTCATGTAAAAGGGCCCTTAGACAACAATATCACTCAAACTGAGTGTCTGCTGTTAGAGCTCATACATGATAAGAGCCTAATTGTACATTCATAAATGTTAGCTTGTTAGATTACTGACATCCTTGTCTAAAGGCCCATTTACACCAGCCGATGATCGCTAAAAAAAATCGCTAATCAGCGATCGTTTTAGTGATAATCGGTGCGTGTAAATGTGCACCTATCGTCTGCTTTTCAGCCACTGTTAGCTAATCGTTAAATTCAAGCTAACCTAAAAATCGCCCTTCCTTTTTATCAGTAGTTCTCCCCGGGGAAGTGCTGATAGCATTGTTTCCACATGGAGAGCAAAGGATCAGAGCGCAGATAATAGCCCTTGGGCTATTAACTGTGTTCAGCAAAGGCTTCATTTGCACACCTAATTGGTATTTAAGTAGCTGAGTAGCTACTTCAATACCAATTTATACTTTATGCAAAATGATCGCTCAAAGCTGTCACTCAAACTGTCGTTTGAGCGATCTTTGAGCGGTCATCGGCCCGTGTAAACCTGCCTTAACTCCTTTCATTTATGATTTATTTGTGTCCACAGGATCCCCTTTTACTGGATGATTTTCCTCGATTATATCCTTCTCTGTTTACTCTTTTTACCATTACATGAAAAAAGCCCCACAAGGTTGGCAGGTTTTTAAATACCCTGTTCACATTGAAGTGATTCATGGAAAACTTTATTTCACTCTGAGGTCATGTGTCGAATTTCCATACAGTGAAACTCCAATTATGAAAGTATAATTGTCTCTATTACATTTTGAATTTGATATAATGATTTCAGACAAAATAAAAACTAACTACAGTAAATGCATACAATGTTCAGTAATGTATACTAAAAAAAACCCAAACTGTTGCCTTTCATCTTAATACATGATTAGTAGAGCCATAATTTAAGGATGTAGGTGCAAATCTTGTAGTAAATGACAATTACAAGTTACGAGGCAGAGGGAGTATCTAATTGACAAAACCCCTTCACAAAAAAAAAACTCCCTAAAAACAAAACTTTATTGAAAAGATTTTGGAGCTAAGGACAGACAAGATAAATACAACTAAATGTACACAAGCCACACACAGATTGGAGCCAGTTATATATTGCTTGCTGCTCCAAACAAGGATTTGAATCCCATGCTTTCAATCATATGAAGAAGGGGAGTTTAAGTGTAATAGGAACAATCACCTAAATTCAATCGAATAGAGCCAGAAAATCCACACTGAACAGGATGAGAATTAAACTGTCATCTTGGATGTTCATAAAAAAAAACTCCAAATGACACTTAAGACCAAAAAAGGGACTAGGATGATAATTCACAGTTAATGTTTAAGATTAGTTCTGAATATTCATGGTTTCCTTTGATAACTCAGGAATAGAGATGAGCGAATGTACTCGTCCGAGCTTGATACTCGTTCGAGTATTAGCGTGTTCGAGATGCTCGTTACTCGAGACGAGTACCACGCGATGTTCGAGTTACTTTCACTTTCATCTCTGAGACGTTAGCGCGCTTTTCTGGCCAATAGAAAGACAGGGAAGGCATTACAACTTCCCCCTGCGACGTTCAAGCCCTATACCACCCCCCTGCAGTGAGTGGCTGGCGAGATCAGGTGTCACCCGAGTATATAAATCGGCCCCTCCCGCGGCTCGCCACAGATGCATTCTGACAGAGATCAGGGAAAGTGCTGCTGGTGCCGGAGCTGCTATAGGGAGAGCGTTAGGAGTTATTTTAGGCTTCAAGAACCCCAACGGTCCTTCTTAGGGCCACATCTGACCGTGTGCAGTACTGTTGAGGCTGCTTTTAGCAGTGTTGCACAATATTTTTTTTTGTATATCGGGCGTGCAGAGCATTGCGTCCGCAGTCTGCAGTCATTGTACAGAGTATAGGGCCAGTACTGGTGAGGCAGGGAAAGAGATATTCAGGCTATATAAGCAGTGGGCTTTTTCCCAAAAATTTGGGAAAAATACTATATTTGGGCTGCCTGTGACCGTCTTCAGTTTACTGCGTGTCTGCTGGGGGTAGTAGTCCTAATTAATATGCAGCTAAGCGTTACAGCAGGCTTGCGCAAAATTGTTTCCTGGATCTGCTGTCTCTGTTACATGATCGCCGTCATCCCGCCAGAGGGAAAGAGTATACATAATATTATACGCTGCCTACAGTATCTATCTGCTGGGGGTAGTAGTCCTAATTAATACGCAGCTAAGCGTTACAGCAGGCTTGCGCAAAATTGTTTCCTGGATCTGCTGTCTCTGTTACATGATCGCCGTCATCCCGCCAGAGGGAAAGAGTATACATAATATTATACGCTGCCTACAGTATCTATCTGCTGGGGGTAGTAGTCCTATTTAATACGCAGCTAAGCGTTACAGCAGGCTTGCGCAAAATTGTTTCCTGGATCTGCTGTCTCTGTTACATGATCGCCGTCATCCCGCCAGAGGGAAAGAGTATACATAATATTATACGCTGCCTACAGTATCTATCTGCTGGGGGTAGTAGTCCTAATTAATACGCAGCTAAGCGTTACAGCAGGCTTGCACAAAATTGTTTCCTGGATCTGCTGTCTCTGTTACATCAGCGCTGTCATCCCGCCAGAGGGAAACAGTATACATAATATTATACGCTGCCTACAGTATCTATCTGCTGGGGGTAGTAGTCCTAATTAATACGCAGCTAAGCGTTACAGCAGGCTTGCGCAAAATTGTTTCCTGGATCTGCTGTCTCTGTTACATGATCGCCGTCATTCCGCCAGAGGGAAAGAGTATACATAATATTATACGCTGCCTACAGTATCTATCTGCTGGGGGTAGTAGTCCTAATTAATACACAGCTAAGTGTTACAGCAGGCTTGCGCAAAATTGTTTCCTAGATCTGCTGTCTCTGTTACATCAGCGCCGTCATCCCACCAGAGGGAAACAGTATACATAATATTATACGCTGCCTACAGTATCTATCTGCTGGGGGTAGTAGTCCTAATTAATACGCAGCTAAGCGTTACAGCAGGCTTGCGCAAAATTGTTTCCTGGATCTACTGTCTCTGTTACATGATCGCCGTCATCCCGCCAGAGGGAAAGAGTATACATAATATTATACGCTGCCTACAGTATCTATCTGCTGGGGGTAGTAGTCCTAATTAATACGCAGCTAAGCGTTACAGCAGGCTTGCGCAAAATTGTTTCCTGGATCTGCTGTCTCTGTTACATGATCGCCGTCATCCCGCCAGAAGGAAAGAGTATACATAATATTATACGCTGCCTACAGTATCTATCTGCTGGGGGTAGTAGTCCTAATTAATACGCAGCTAAGCGTTACAGCAGGCTTGCGCAAAATTGTTTCCTGGATCTGCTGTCTCTGTTACATGATCGCCGTCATTCCGCCAGAGGGAAAGAGTATACATAATATTATACGCCGCCTACAGTATCTATCTGCTGGGGGTAGTAGTCCTAATTAATACGCAGCTAAGCGTTACAGCAGGCTCGCGCAAAATTGTTTCCTGGATCTGCTGTCTCTATTACATGATCGCCGTCATCCCGCCAGAGGGAAAGAGTATACATAATATACGCTGCCTACAGTATCCATCTGCTGGGGGTAGTAGTCCTAATTAATAGGACTACAGCGTTCTGTTTCTGCACTACTGGTAATACACCATGCTGAGGGGTAGGGTTAGGCCTAGAGGACGTGGACGCGGGCGAGGACGCGGAGGCCCAAGTCAGGGTATAAGCACAGGCCGAGCTCCTGATCCAGGTGTATCGCAGCCGACTGCTGCGGGATTAGGAGAGAGGCACGTTTCTGGCATCCCCACATTCATCTCACAATTAATGGGTCCACGCAGTAGACCTTTATTAGAAAATGAGCAGTGTGAGCAGGTCCTGTCGTGGATGGCAGAAAGTGCATCCAGCAATCTATCGACCACCCAGAATTCTGCGCCGTCCACTGCTGCAACTCTGAATCCTCTGGCTGCTGCTCTTCATTCCTCCCAGCCTCCTCACTCCATTACAATGACACATTCTGAGGAGCAGGCAGACTCCCAGGAACTGTTCCCGGGCCCCTGCCCAGAATGGGCAGCAATGATTCCGAATCCTCTCCCACTGGAGGAGTTTGTCGTGACCGATGCCTAACCATTGGAAAGTTCCCGGGGTCCGGGGGATGAGGCTGGGGACTTCCGGCAACTGTCTCAAGAGCTTTCAGTGGGTGAGGAGGACGATGACGATGAGACACAGTTGTCTATCACTCAGGTAGTAGTAATTGGAGTAAGTCCGAGGGAGGAGCGCACAGAGGATTCGGAGGAAGAGCAGTAGGACGATGAGGTGACTGACCCCACCTGGTTTGCTACGCCTACTGAGGACAGGTCTTCAGAGGGGGAGGCAAGTGCAGCAGCAGGGCAGGTTGGAAGAGGCAGTGCGGTGGCCAGGGGTAGAGGCAGGGCCAGACCGAATAATCCACCAACTGTTTCCCAAAGCGCCCCCTCGCGCCATGCCACCCTGCAGAGGCCGAGGTGCTCAAAGGTGTGGCAGGTTTTCACTGAGAGTGCAGACGACCGACGAACAGTGGTGTGACAACCTTTGTCGCGCCAAGATCAGCTGGGAGCCACCACCACCAGCCTCACCACCACCAGCATGCGCAGACATATGATGGCCAAGCACCCCACAAGGTGGGACGAAGGCCGTTCACCGCCTCTGGTTTGCACCGCTGCCTCTCCCCCTGTGCCCTAACCTGCCACTGAGATCCAACCCCCCTCTCAGGACACAGGCACTACCGTCTCCTGGCCTGCGCTCACACCCTCACCTCCGCTGTGCTTGGCCCCATCTACCAATGTCTCTCAGCGCACCGTCCAGCCCTCGCTAGCGCAAGTGTTGGATCGCAAGCGCAAGTACGCCGCCACGCACCCGCACGCTCAAGCATTAAACGTGCACATAGCCAAATTTATCAGCCTGGAGATGCTGCCGTATAGGGTTGTGGAAACGGAGGCTTTCAAAGGTATGATGGTGGCGGCGGCCCCACGCTACTCAGTTCCCAGTCGCCACCACTTTTCCCGATGTGCCGTCCCAGCCCTGCACGACCACGTCTCCCGCAACATTGTACGCGCCCTCACCAACGCGGTTACTGGCAAGGTCCACTTAACAACGGACATGTGGACAAGCACGGGCGGGTAGGGCCACTATATCTCCCTGACGGCACATTGGGTGAATTTAGTGGAGGCTGGGACAGAGTCAGAGCCTGGGACCGCTCACGTCCTACCAACCCCCAGAATTGCGGGCCCCAGCTCCGTGGTGGCATCTGCGGCGGTGTATGCTTCCTCCACTCAACCACCCTCCTCCTCCTCCTCCTCCTACGCAACCTCTGTCTCGCAATCAAGATGTGTCAGCAGCAGCACGTCGACAGCAGTCGGTGTCGCTTGTCGTGGCAGCACAGCGGTGGGCAAGCCGTGTCTGACAGAGCAGACCGACCGCTGGCTTGCGCCGCTGAGCCTCCAACCGGGCATGGTCGTGTGTGACAACGGCCGTAACCTGGTGGTGGCTCTGCAGCTCGGCAGCCTCATGCACGTGCCATGCCTGGCCCACGTCTTTAATTTAGTGGTTCAGCGCTTTCTGAAAAGCTACCCACGCTTGTCAGACCTGCTCGGAAAGGTGCGCCGGCTCTGCGCACATTTCCGGAACTCCCACACGGATGCTGCCACCCTGCAACATCGGTTTCATCTGCCAGTGCACCGACTGCTGAGCGACGTGCCCACACGGTGGAACTCTACGCTCCACATGTTGGCCAGGCTCTATGAGCAGCGTAGAGCTATAGTGGAATATCAACTCCAACATGGGCGGCGCAGTGGGAGTCAGAAGAGTGGGCCTGGTTGGCAGACATCTGCCAGGTCCTTGGAAACTTTGAGGAGTCTACCCAGATGGTGAGCAGCGATGCTGCAATCATTAGCATCACCATTCCTCTGCTATGCCTCTTGAGAAGTTCCCTGCAAAGCATTAAGGCAGACGCTTTGCGCTCGGAAACAGAGGCGGGGGAAGACAGTATGTCGCTGGATAGTCAGAGCACCCTCCTGTCTATATCTCAGCGCATTGAGGAGGAGGAGGAGGAGGAGCATGAGGAGGATGAGGAGGAGGCCCACTGCTGAGGGTACCCATGCTGCTTGCCTGTCATCCTTTCAGTGTGTATGGCCTGAGGAGGAGGAGAAGGATCCTGAAAGTGATCTTCCTAGTGAGGACAGCCATGTGTTGCGTACAGGTACTCTGGCACACATGGCTGACTTCATGTTAGGATGCCTTTCTCGTGACCCTCGTGTTACACGCATTCTGGCCACTACAGATTACTGGGTGTACACACTGCTTGATCCACGGTATAAGGAGAACCTTTCCACTCTCATACCCGAAGAGGAAAGGGGTTCGAGAGTGATGCTATACCACAGGACCCTGGCGGACAAACTGATGGTAAAATTCCCATCCGACAGCGCTAGTGGCCGAAGGCGCAGTTCCGAGGGCCAGGTAGCAGGGGAGGCGCAGAGATCAGGCAGCATGTACAGCACAGGCAGGGGAACACTCTCTAAGGCCTTTGACAGCTTTCTGGCTCCCCAGCAAGATTGTGCCACCGCTCCCCAGTCAAGGCTGAGTCAGCGGTGACACTGTAAAAGGATGGTGAGGGAGTACGTAGCCAATCGCACGACCGTCCTCCGTGACGCCTCTGCCCCCTACAACAACTGGGTGTCGAAGCTGGACACGTGGCCTGAACTCATGCTGTATGCCCTGGAGGTGCTTGCTTGTCCTGCAGCTAGCGTCTTGTCAGAGAAGGTGTTTAGTGCGGCTGGGGGAATCATCACAGATAAGCATACCCGCCTGTCAACCGACAGTGCCGACAGGCTTACACTCATCAAGATGAACAAAGCCTGGATTTCCCCAGACTTCTCTTCTCCACCAGCGGACAGCAGCGATACCTAAACAATACGTAGGCTGCACCCACGGATGGAAGCATTGTTCTCTATCACCATCAAAAACGTGGACCTTTTAGCTTCATCAATCTGTGTATTATATTCATCCTCCTCCTCCTCCTGAAACCTGACGTAATCACGCTAAACGGGCAATTTTTCTTAGGCCCACAAGGCTCAGTCATATAATTTTTGTAAACAATTTTTATACGTTTCAATGCTCATTAAAGCGTTGAAACTTGCACCTGAACCAATTTTTATTTTAACTGGGCTGCCTCCAGGCCTAGTTACAAATTAAGCCACATTAACCAAAGCGATTAATGGGTTTCACCTGCCCTCTTGGTTGGGCATGGGCAATTTTTCTGACGTACATTAGTACTGTTGGTACACCAATTTTTTGGGGCCCTCGCCTACAGTGTAATCCAATTAAATTTTTGCCCACCTGCATTAAACATGACGTTACATCAGCTGTGCTGGGCACTGCTATGGGATATATTTATGTACCGCCGGTGGGTTCCAGGGAGCCACCCATGCTGTGGGTCCACAGGGAGTTGTAACTGCATGTGTCCACTTCTAAAGAACCCCAGTCTGACTGGGCATGCAGTGTGGGCCGAAGCCAACCTGCATTTAATCGGACGTTACCTGAGCTGTGATGGGCACTGCAATGGGATACATTTATGAACAGCCGGTGGGTTCCAGGGAGCCACCCATGCTGTCGGTCCACAGGGAGTTGTAACTGCATGTGTCCACTTCTAAAGAACCCCAGTCTGACTGGGGCATGCAGTGTGGGCCGAAGCCCACCTGCATTAAACATGACATTACCTCAGCTGTGATGGGCAATGCAATGGGATATATTTATGTACCGCCGGTGGCTTCCTGGCACCCACCCATGCTGTCGGTCCACACGGAGTTGTAACTGCATGTGTCCACTTCTAAAGAACCCCAGTCTGACTGGGGCATGCAGTGTGGGCCGAAGCCCACCTGCATTTAATCGGACGTTACCTCAGCTGTGATGGGCACTGCAATGGGATATTTTTATGTACAGCCGGTGGGTTCCAGGGAGCCACCCATGCTGTGGGTCCACAGGGAGTTGTAACTGCATGTGTCCACTTCTAAAGAACTCCAGTCTGACTGGGGCATGCAGTGTGGGCCGAAGCCCACCTGCATTAAACATGACATTACCTCAGCTGTGATGGGCAATGCAATGGGATATATTTATGTACCGCCGGTGGCTTCCTGGCACCCACCCATGCTGTCGGTCCACACGGAGTTGTAACTGCATGTGTCCACTTCTAAAGAACCCCAGTCTGACTGGGGCATGCAGTGTGGGCCGAAGCCCACCTGCATTTAATCAGACGTTACCTTAGCTGTGATGGGCACTGCAATGGGATACATTTATGTACAGCCGGTGGGTTCCAGGGAGCCACCCATGCCGTGGGTGCACACGGAATTCCCATTGCGGAGTTGTACCTGCCTGTGACTATTTATAAAAAACCGCGGTCTGACTGGGGAATGCAGACACCTTGACAGAATGAATAGTGTGTGGCACATAGGTTCCCCATTGCTATGCCAACGTGTGCAGCTCCTGATGGCGGTGGCACAGGATTATATTTCTCATTGCTTCTGTACAGCATTGTAGGCTATCGCCCCGCCCCTTTTAAAGAGGGTCACTGCCTAGCCGTGCCAACCCTCTGCAGTGTGTGCCTGCGGTTCCTCCTAATGGCAGACGCACTTATAAATAGACATGAGGGTGGTGTGGCATGAGTGCAGCTGAAGGCTGCGCAGGGACACTTTGGTGTGCGCTGTGGACTCTGCGTCATGCGCGCGGGGGGGGGGGGGGGTTGGGGTTGGGCAGCATGTAACCCAGGAGAAGTGGCAGCGGAGTGTCATGCAGGCAGTGACTGTGCTTTGTTGGAGGTAGTGTGGTGCTTAGCTAAGGTATGCATTGCTAATGAGGGCTTTTCAGAACTAAAAGTTGTTGGGAGGGGGGGGCCCACTCTTGCCGCTATTGTGGCTTAATAGTGGGACCTGGGAACTTAAGATGCAGCCCAACATGTAGCCCCTCGCCTGCCCTATCCGTTGCTGTGTCGTTCCCATCACTTTCTTGAATTGCCCAGATTTTCACAAATGGAAACCTTAGCGAGCATCGGCGATATACAAAAATGCTTGAGTCGCCCATTGACTTCAATGGGGTTCGTTACTCGAAACGAACCCTCGAGCATCGCGAAAATTTCGTCCCGAGTAACGAGCACCCGAGTATTTTGGTGCTCGCTCATCTCTACTCAGGAACTTAGGTCAAATAGCTGGTAGTAAAATAGATTGACTCAACGCATTTCCTTAGGAGAACCCTAGTTCATCAAGAGCCTAATATCAAAAAACATTACACAGTAGGATCTGGTGGAATTTGAATGTTCAGGCCCAAAATGGTCACTACACTCAAGGGATCTATAAAATGAATCATACCAATTGTGAAAAATCGGAAAAATATACATACACTCAGAGATGCATTAAAATAACCAGGTAGAGCACGTGCCAAATATTTCCTATAATGAGGAAGTAATTTGAATACATTGCTGGTAAAATAACAGTCTAATATCAATGTCAACACACCAGAAGAAATTTACCAGTGATGAAAATAAAGGCAGCAGACAAAATGTTCTGCATAGAGTTGACAAATGAGAGCCATTCTGCTAAATACAATGTCAGAAAATAATAAATAGGCCAACAGCTGTGTTATATCTTTTTAATAAACTTATTGTTTTTAGGGAGTTTTTTTCTGTGAAGAGTAAATGACAATGACAGCCTAAATGCCAGTAGACCAGTTGACAAAATATATTCTTTGTTATCTTGTAGGTATGTTAGCTTCAACCAGTAAAACCTAATTTACAGTGATGCATTTAAGATTACACAGGGCATATCAAAGCAATTGTTTCATCCATGTTACGATCTGCACTTGAAAACACTGACAATCTCTTCTCTATCTCTTTAATCACCTCTTCAGAACCTTGCATACTCTAGATTGTTTCATTCCTCACTTCTTTTATGGAAATCCATCCTTCATTCTTTTCAACGTTCTCCAAACCTACAACAATCCCTCAAGACATACCTCCTTTGACAAGCATATAACCTTACCTAGAATTCCCCAACCAGTATCGCAGCAATACCTCCACCTAACATTGCTAGAACAACTTATTCCTTTGCCTGACCCCTTCTACTTAATATTTCTAATAGATTGTTCGCTTACATGGGCATAACTCTTATCGAAGTGATCAATTGTTTATTAATCTGTCTCTTCAATTACAATATACTGTATTACAATATAATGTAATACAGAGCAATACACTCAAAGTTAGTTGGGCTACCGAAAAAATGACTAGTCACGATTAAATTAGTAAAGACAATGCAACAAAATAAAAATTATGTAGGAATGAGTAGTAAGAATGAATAGTCATGCCAAATTGATGGGAATATTTCGTAGCTTTAAACAATTCTTTTTGTGTTACTACGAGCATACTGTACATCAAGGTTGTTTCTTTTTATAGTAAAATATCCAATTCCTCTTCACATATGTGCTTGCAAAAACAAATTTTGAAAAAAACAAAGCACACATTATTAACATAGTCTTAATAGCATTTATTAGAAAAAAATGAAACTATTGTCCATTTGAAAGATTTGATTTCTGCACTTCTGCAATTCATATCGAATTAACTTTTTTCATATGCATATATTGTTTTTCAGCTAATCAATAATGTTCTTAGAAATACCACTTTAACATTCAACAAAATCTTCAGAAACTTGCCAAGTGCTCATCTAATTATAAAAGACTATTAAAAGTGTGTGCTTCAGTTCATCATATGGTCATTTAAAGATCACAGATCATGGATAAAAGCAGACTGGCCGGCACAAAGACATTGCTGATTCCTATCTTGTCAAATCTAATTGTCTTTATAATATTGTGGATAGGAAGTGTGCTGAGCAAGCACTGTGGTTTATGACTGATTTCTTTTCTCTTTGAAGCCAGTATAAATCCTATAGATCCTGTGGAAATAATTATAGATAAGTAAAAAGCTCTTAGAGTACATTGATTGAGAATAACTTAAACTTGATTCATGTCTCTTCATGTATTTTTCTACTTTCCAATTGTCTATAACACGTAAAAAAGAACAAGGACAACAACATAATGACACCTATATAAATGTCCTGCGCAGTAACTGTAAATGCAGATGTCAGAGAAATAAAATGTATGCTTGGGTCATTGATTTTTCTTAAATTGATGTACTCAGAAAAACATTGGTGAAATCCACATAAAAATACACCTGTGAAGACAATACAAAAAAGATTAAGATAAGAATAAGGTATTATCAACAATGGGTGTGCTTTCAGCCTATATAATAGCTAGGTTTATTCTTGACTTAGCGTACACTATGCTAGAATGTCTATGTTTAACCACCTACTGTATGTAATCAGACAGCTTTAAAATGACAAAAATGAACAAAGACACATCTAGGGTGAGTGACTAAAAATGTGAATTTTCTGTATGTGGGTTATGTTCAGCAAAGGAAATATTTAATTTATTACATAGCAATATTTCTTAACCTTTCATGCAGTTATAGTGGCAATGAAAGCTATATAACTTCAACATTTTATGTTTTAATGCAAAACGAAATTGAAGCATGGTGGGATAAAAAGTAATCTACAGAAAATAAAGGCCCATTTACAGCAGCCAATGATCGCTAAAAAAAAAAATCGCTCATCGGCGATCGTTTTGGCGATTATCTATGTATGTAAATGTGCGCCCATCGTCTGATTTTCGGGCACTGTTAGCTGATCGTTAAGATCAAGCTATCCTAAAAATGGTCCTTCACTTTTATCAGTAGTTCTCCATGAGGAGTGTGTTCAGCAAAGACTTCATTTGCATACCTAATTGGTATTTAAGTAGCTACTTAATACTTTATGCAAAATGATCGCTCAAAGCTGTCACTCAAACTGTCGTTTGAGGGATCTTTGAGCGATCATCCGCCCATGTAAACCAGCCTTAAGACTCTTAATTGTAAAGTGAAAACATATGAACATTCATTACAGTCATTAAACACAATACAATTGTTTGCATACTGTATATGTTCACCTCTTTCAAGTATGTTTAGTAAAACACCTTTGGCAACAATTACACTTTTAAAAACTGTATCACACACACACAAAAAAAACAATTTTGCAATAAATATAAATTGACAATGTCCTACCATTTTGTACACTATGCTTGTCTATGATGCAAATAACAAACACTGTGTAGTCTGATCCTGCAGTCACACTTCCTTCTATCCATCCTCCACTGCAGGCTAACCTACTAATTGTTTATTAGCACAACATAGTGGGGAAGTAGGAGGAACTATGAGACCGCAAGACTACAGGATGACACCACATAATTTGTCGACTCTTGCCATGAAGATATATAGCCTACAATAGCAAATGTTGTATTTAAGACCTATTGCACAGATACTTCATTTTTAATTTTAGATTTATTTGGACAATAAAAAAAATGTAACTTGCTTGCAAAAGTATACATCATCTTTAATCTGTTCTTATTGCATTTGAACCATTGATGGTATACCTCCAACAGAAGGCTACAACATGCTTTTTTCACACTGTGTTATAGAAAAAAAATCTGAGAAACTTTGAGTAGGGCTAAATTGTGATAGCTAGAAGGCTCTGTAAGAGCATCTTTAAAATACCAGGTTTTGTAGGGTATTCCTGGTGTTCCCCAACTCCAGTCCTCAGAGACCGCCAACAGGTCATGTTTTCAGGATTTCCTCAGTATTGCACAGGTGGTGATGTGCCTCAAACATTGTCACAGGTGTTCTTACCATAGGATATCCTGAAAACATGACCTGTTGTTGGTCCCTGAGGACTGGAGTTGGGGACCCCTGTGGTGGTCCAAAGAATAACAGGCGAACCGGTGACAAGGCTCATAGGTGTAAATCTCACTGATGTGCATCGGGAGCAAAGGCAAAGTTAATACTGGCTATAATATAAAGGTATCTTTAACACACAGTGCATAGAGCACATTGATCATATCCTGTAGTGGATTGGTCTTGTGTTCTATGTCACATAAAATTTTTAAGAACTTTAGCAGGAATAAAAGTACATAATATTTAAGCATAGATTTGGATCCCCCCATCAAATTCTCTATCAAATACATATGTCACATGTACCCTTTTCCCATTTGAAAATACTGACTTGGTTCCAATATGGCATTTATAAAAATGGCCACAATGTCGGACATTGCCCCTTACAGATTTAAGTATTAAGTATTCAGTGAGGAGGGGACTCCCAGTGTGGATGAAGGAATCCCGTGCGACAGCTGTGGCAGAGGAGCACAATGCTATCCCATTGCTTTAAATGGGGACAGTGCTGCTGCCCCATTGAAAGCAATCGGATGAAGGGAACCTCGCAAGGGATCTTCGGGTGTGTGGGAGGGGGCTTGAAATATAAGCCCTACCCAAAAATAAGCCCTAGATGCTGGAAAAAAATCAATGCATCACCTAGAAGCGGTGTCTGTGGCTCCACTGCATCAGTATGGCTGTGATTGGTCAAAGCGCTTAGCCAATCAGAGGCAGCACTTCCAGGAGACAAGGATTTTTCTATCCTTGGCCAGAAGAAAATGAAGAACAGTGTCACAGACTTGGGGAGAAGAGGCGCCAGAGCCTGATGCCGCTTCTAGGCAATGTATTGTTAATTTTGTTTTTTCTTTCAGTATCTAAGGCTTACTTAAGGATTTCCTACTGTCACAGTAGGATTAACTACTGTCAAAGTTGCATTGATTCACAAGAAAAACACATTTTTGTGCGAATTGCAAAATGCTGTACTATTTTTTGCAGGTTTGAATTTTATTCACTTATAAAAATGGTCATGTGACCGCTTTCATTGGAAAGCATTGGTTCTAAAAGAGCCACTTTTTTCACACCTATACATGCGGGGGGAAAAACATTCATCTGACTGAGCCCTAAGTGTCGTGTTTCAAAACTGAATTGATTTATTATTTTACAGGAAATGAAAGTTCTTATATTTTTTAAACAGAGTTTCTTTCTTACAAAGTGTTTCCACTGCACATAGGAAATTGAGGCTTTTCCTGTGTTTTTCTAATGTTGGTTTAAAATAAATAAAAATAGGTTCTGGAGAAGGATAGAATATTATTATGTGACATAATTAATGAGATGCACAACATTTAAGATGAATGACTATGTAAAATCTTCTGAAACAACTATTTATATTTAGTACCTATATAGTAGTTTTTGTGTCCCAGTTCTTTGGTTAACCATGATTCATGTTTACTGCATAAGAGCTATTTTTAATAATGTAATATAGACTAATCACTGAAGATATATGCATACCTGAATAGTGCCTAGAGTACTTCATACTGTATAAAAGTTAGATTTTTATTTATAGAGCTCCAGTTTTGTCACAACTTTATTCTACCCCATAAAATGTACATATTTAGTGCTTTTATAAATCTATGCAATATTTTATTTCCCTATTTCGTAGGGAAAGTTAGAACTGGAAAGTTTTATTGTATTTTTTTCAAATTTCAATATCTATGTCACCTCTAAAGGGACACTTCTCTCAGAGAAGGGTATTTTTAAACTCAATATTGATGGAAAACATTTTTTTTAGTTTTCCATTTATGTTATATTTTGGCAGTACTATGCCATAAAAATAGTAAACACAAAATTTTACTATGCTCTCAAATTAATCACAGAATTAAAACTCCTGAATAGGTTAGCAGAGTAATTTCAGTTTACATTACTGCAGCAAAGGGAAAGGTTTATTTGCAGGGTAACCTAATTTATATAATTTGAGATAGCATAACCATAGGAGAGGTTTTATAACATGGCAGGCTTAGAAACAGTGGCTCAGCTCTAGTATAACTCTAAACTTGGCTGTTTTTAGAGAAAATGTGGCCCTAGGAAAAATTAGAATTGGGACCTCAAATATTGAAAAACAGCACAGTTACATTAAATATATTGAGGAGACGGCATGCATATTATACATGTACATATCTAATCTTGAAATACCAGGACTAAATATTACCACCTTTTATTGATTAAATATTATCTCTATACAGTAATTAAATATTACTTTTATACTTTTTTTTGAATAAAAGGCACTATATAATGACCAAGATTACCAATAGTAGCACTATACAGTGAGTATTAGTGTCAGAACATAGGGGCAATAACTTGATGAACTGAAATGAATACTTAAAGGGGTTGTGATATCAGATGGAACCCCCCTTAAGAATACATCACCTACCACAAACAGCACCTGGTATCTCTGGAAAACAGCTGATTTTGAATGAGGGAACTGTGTCCAGCCAGACATTTCCTCTGAAATTTGTATATATATTTGTGGCAACTCAGGCGTATTGAGCCCATGGAATTACCATCTTTCTTCCACCTAGATGTGTGGTCTCACCTCAGTAATCCATGACCAGGCCGTTTGAAAAACGTCCATAAATTTGTCTTTATTATGGTAATAAAACAGACAGCAAAAGTAACGTTTTTAACACTATTGTTATAATATGTAAAAATACACAGAGTATTGGTGCCAATAAAAAACATCCAACAGAATGTGTCTTTTATTTTTCCATAGGCATTAAAAGTTGCAACATTTCAACTGCACTCTGCAGTCTTTGGCAAGCTCACATAACAAGTGTACAGACACCCGTTTTATACAAAAACCACAACCAATCCCAAAAGACCATACAATTAAAAACAGTATTAAACACATGTGTGAGTGCCTTGGTAATTGTCAAATTTGGGTTGCTCTCTGTGCTGTCCCACTGCTTCACTGCGTCTCTGCGTCCATCATAGATACCGGCATCACTGCTTCTCTAGTGCGCATGCGTGGGATTTGTAGAGAGCCGAATTGTTCCATACATTTCCAATAAAATGCGGGGTAGGCATTATCATTCACAGGCTTTTAATGAGGGCAAGGATTGATCAAGGGATAATACCATTATTTTAGAGCATTATATATATATATATATATATATATATCTATATATATAAAATTGAATGTATGTCTGTATGCGTGCGTGCGTGTCTGTCTGTCTGTCTGTCTGTTTGTCCTTTATGCGCTACTACACCATTCATCCGATCGCCATGAAACTTTGGGAAGTTGTTGAGTACACTCCTGGGAAGATTATAGGCATAGTACAACTATCCTACGATAAATGGCGCGCGCGCGAGCGTCGTCGAAAGTTACCACCCCCCCACGTAGATCGAATAAGTAAGCCACCTGCTATTGTGATGTCATCACTGATGTCATCAACATCGGACGCCCTTGAACATGCCCCAACATGTTCTATAAAGCTGCATTGTGATGTCATTAAGGCTCTATTATGACACGTACAGCTTGGAACCACTAGAGCACGCCAGCCAATTACCATTGGAGTTGGAAGTGGGTAAACAAGTACTAGGATATCTTCCTAAGAAGCCACAGCAGCCGGATAAATTGTATGTTCCACCCAACGGCTATTTTATTCAGCCCGCAAGGGGGAAGCAGCGGCCTACAAAATCTCATTCAGGTAGGTAGGTTCAGTTCTTGGAGGTTGGGGAATGCTTATGGGCAAGGCCTTATGTCTCATCCCAACTCGATTATTCAATTCTAAGCGCAAAAGAATTAGCGTCCACATTTTATGTACGGAATTTAATTCTCTCACTTCCCAATGTCATAGAAACTTGAAATTTGGCACGAGCATTGATTATGTCATAAATAGGAACTGCTAATGGGTCACAACTCGATTATTCAATTCTAAGCGCAAAAGAATTAGTGTCCAAATTTTACGTACGGAATCTAATTCACTTTCCAATGTCATAGAAACTTGAAATTTGGCACGAGCATTGATTATGTCAGAAATAGAAAAAGCTAATGGGTCCCAACTCGATTATTCAATTCTAAGCGCAAAAAAATTAGCGTCCAAATTTTACATACGGAATCTGATTCCATCACTTCCCAATGTCATAGAAACTTGAAATTTGGCTCGAGCATTGATTATGTCATAAATAGGAAAAGTTAATGGGTCCCAACTCGGTTATTCAATTCTAAGCGCCAAAGAATTAGCGTCCAAATTTTACATACGGAATCTAATTCTCTCACTTCCTGATGTCATAGATAGATAGATAGACTGTATGCAATAACCTACATAGATAGATAGATAGATAGATAGACTGTATGCAATGACACGTACAGCTTGAAACCATAAATACTAGAGCACGCCAGCCATTTACAGTCAGTCTCCATTGGAGTTGGAAGTGGGCAAACATGTACTAGGCTATCTTCCCAAGAAGCCACAGCAGCCGGATAAATTGGATGTTCCACACAACGGCTATTTTATTCAGCCTGCAGGGGGGAAGCAGCGGCCTACAAAATCTCATTGGTCGCTGCTGCCGTCATCTAGATATATAAAAACGAATGTATGTATGTATGTCTGTCTTCGCAGCAACGCGCGACGGGTACGCTAGTATATATATATATATATATATATATATATATATATATATAAAAATACCTCTCCACTAGATCCATCTAGGACATGTGGAGATGTGTAGTTTTTACTTCTATGCACCAATACAAACTGCATTTATCTCTGACCCAGATGTTATATATATAACATCTGATATATATATATATATATATATATATATATATATATATATATATATATATATATATATATATATATATATATATATACACACTACCGTTCAAAAGTGTGGGGTCACCCAAACAATTTTGTGTTTTCCATGAAAAGTCACACTTATTCACCACCATGCGTTGTGAAATGAATAGAAAATAGAGTCAAGACATTGACAAGGTTAGAAATAATGATTTGTATTTGAAATAACATTGTTTTTACATCAAACTTTGCTTTCGTCAAAGAATCCTCCTTTTGCAGCAATTACAGCATTGCACACCTTTGACATTCTAGCTGTTAATTTGTTGAGGTAAGCTTGTGAAATTGCACCCCACGCTTCTAGAAGCATCTCCCACAAGTTGGATTGGTTGGATGGGCACTTCTGGCGTACCATACGGTCAAGCTGCTCCCACAACAGTTCAATGGGGTTCAGATCTGGTGACTGCGCTGGCCACTCCATTACCGATAGAATACCAGCTGCCTGCTTCTGCTGTAAATAGTTCTTGCACAATTTGGAGGTGTGTTTAGGGTCATTGTCCTGTTGTAGGATGAAATTGGTTCCAATCAAGCGCTGTCCACTGGGTATGGCATGGCGTTGCAAAATGGAGGGATAGCCTTCCTTATTCAGAATCCCTTTTACCCTGTACAAATCTCCCACCTTACCAGCACCAAAGCAACCCCAGACCATCACATTACCTCCACCATGCTTAACAGATGGCGTCAGGCATTCTTCCAGCATCTTTTCATTTGTTCTGCGTCTCACAAACGTTCTTCTTTGTGATCCAAACACCTCAAACTTGGATTCATCCATCCACAACACTTTTTTCCAGTCTTCCTCTGTCCAATGTCTGTGTTCTTTTGCCCATCTTAATCTTTTTCTTTTATTGGCCAGTCTCAGATATGGCTTTTTATTTGCCACTCTGCCCTGAAGCCCAAAATCCCGCAGCCGCCTCTTCACTGTAGATGTTGACACTGGTGTTTTGCGGGTACTATTTAATGAAGATGCCAGTTGGGTACCTGTGAGGCGTCTGTTTCTCAAACTAGAGACTCTAATGTGCTTGTCTTCTTGCTTAGTTGTGCAACGCGGCCTCCCACTTCTTTTTCTACTCTGGTTAGAGCCTGTTTGTGCTGTCCTCTGAAGGGAGTAGTACACACCGTTGTAGGAAATCTTCAATTTCTTAGCAATTTCTCGCATGGAATAGCCTTCATTTCTAAGAACAAGAATAGACTGTCGAGTTTCAGATGACAGTTCTCTTTTTCTGGCCATTTTGAGCGTTTAATTGACCCCACAAATGTGATGCTCCAGAAACTCAATCTGCGCACAGGAAGGTCCGTTTTGTAGCTTCTGTAACGAGCTAGACTGTTTTCAGATGTGTGAACATGATTGCACAAGGGTTTTCTAATCATCAATTAGCCTTCTGAGCCAATGAGCAAACACATTGTACCATTAGAACACTGGAGTGATAGTTGCTGGAAATGGGCCTCTATTCACCTTTGTAGATTTTGCACAAAAAAACAGGCATTTGCAGCTAGAATAGTCATTTACCACATTAGCAATGTATAGAGTGCATTTGTTTAAAGTTAGGACTAGTTTAAAGTTGTCTTCATTGAAAAGTACAGTGCTTTTCCTTCAAAGATAAGGACATTTCAATGTGACCCCAAACTTTTGAACGGTAGTGTATATATATATATATATATATATATATATATATATATATATATATATATATATATCATCTGGGTCAGAGATAAATGCAGTTTGTATTGGTGCATAGAAGTAAAAACTACACATCTCCACATGTCCTAGATGGATCTAGTGGAGAGGTATTTATATATATATATATATATATATATATATATATATATACTAGCTGATATACCCAGCTTCGCCCGAGTTAATTTGGTACTGGTGTTTATCTGGTGTTCACACGGAAAATCTTATGAAGTCGTGGTTACTTTAGAGATACTGAGGAAAAACATATGTTCACCATTTTGCATAGTTCTCTGCGTTACCCAGGAAATACACGGGGAGGTAACCATGCGACGTTTCCTTTATATAAAATGACATCAGGAAGTGAGAGAATTAGGTTATGTACATAAAATTTGGACACATTCTTTTGTGCTTAGAATTGAATAATCGAGTTGGGACCCATTAGCTTTTCCTATTTATGACATAATCAATGCTCGTGCCAAATTTCCCGTTTCTATGACACCGGAAAGTGAGAAAATTACATTCCGTACGTAAAATTTGGACGCTAATTCTTTTGTGCATAGAATTGAATAATGGAGTTGGGACCCATTAGCTTTTCCTATTTATGACATAATCAATGCTCGTGCCAAATTTCCCGTTTCTATGACACCGGAAAGTGAAAAAATTACATTCCGCACGTAAAATTTCGACGCCAAAATTTGGCACGAGCATTGATTATGTCATAAATAGGAAAAGCTAATGGGTCCCAACTCGATTATTCAATTCTAGCGCGAAACAATTGGCGTCGCAATTTTACGTACAGGATGTAATTTTTTCACTTTCCGGTGTCATGGAAATGTGAAATTTGGCACGAGCATTGATTATGTCATAAATAGGAAAAGCTAATGGGTCGCAACTCGATTATTCAATTCTATGCGCAAAAGAATTAGTGTCCAAATTTTATGTACGTAATCTAATTCTCTCACTTCCTGATGTCATTTTATATAAAGGAAACGTCGCATGGTTACCTCCCCGTGTATTTCCTGGGTAACGCAGAGAACTATGCAAAATGGTGAACATATGTTTTTCTTCAGTATCTCTAAAGTAACCACGACTTCGTAAGATTTTCTGTGTGAACATGTCTTACCCGCTCAAGTTTTGGCTATTCTTTAACCTCATTGGCATACCTACCAAGCATACCGTCTGAGACAGTTTTCAAAGTAAGACAAATATAAAACACAGGTTTATTTACTCTTTAGTATATGTAAGTAAAATAGTTAATTAACATATAGGCATTGAGATCACATGGGTAACAAAGATAAGCATCAATACGTCACCGGATATTGTAGCATCACTCCGCAATCGGGGGATCTCCAGGTACGATTGGCAAGAGGATCCGGGAGTACGCCGGTACGTCTAACGGCCACAAGATGAGTCCCAACCCCTCCCTGAAGATCACCCTTATTTATGCTGTTCTTACATTACGTGGCATATCTGCTTCTGCGCAGTTATGGGTATATACGTCATTCTAATATGGCTATTCAGGTTCTAGACATGCGTAGTAGATGATTGGCAACAAAATATATTGAATATTTTGTCCATGAAGTTATCGACATCTGTGTTATATTATGAGTCATTCTTGCTGTTCTTAACATATATGTTCAAAATATTCTGCTTTTGAACAAATGTTAGCAGAATATTCAGACGGGTCATTAGTTCATTGAAGTTCTGGTTAACTCATACGGCAACTAGTTATTTGATTACCTTAATGTCCCTGCTTCTGACACAATCATCCAGTTCAATCGTATCCCATACGTGTCACAATCGGTCCTTAATCATTCACTATTTGCCGTATGATACCATTAAAACTTTTGGTTTTCTACAGAATACCTTATATGCCATGAAACAATTCCATAGCGATAAAAGTATTACAACTATGGCCAATACCAAAACAGGATGTATTAGCCAATTAAGAGTGGTTTGTGCAGATGATGAATAACCCATAAAGATGTCATACCAATGGTGTGACGTGGCGTCAGCAATAGCCGATCCCATCTTTACAATTTTGCCAGCTATTACAGTAGTACTTACAATATGCGTTGCCAAAGATCTATTAAGCAATTTAATATGTTGCTGTACTTCTTCTGTGTCTTCTAACAACTTTTTGAATTTGGTCAAATTTAGATCCCAATTTGACACATTTAAAGGCAGTGGTTGCCAATTGACAGCCACTGTCTTGTCTTGTTCAGGTAATAACACAAAGGTCTCATTTTCCCAAACAAGTGCAGATACGTTTCGCAAGCATCCTGAAAATGGGACAACCATCCCAGGTACAACAGGATGATTACTTGCCAAACATACCTCCTGTGGGGCTATTTCAACCATCATCTTAAAAGTGAGTGGCAGCACAGTCCATTCACATACATTGATCGTATTTTGTAATAAGCATGGTTCATAAACAGCCGATTGGACCTTGCATATGGTCCCTTCTAATGTATCATCACACAATGATAAATCATGAGTTCTATTTTGGTCATCAATGTAAATCCCGTTAAATCTAGGTACCCAGAAATGCATATCTTCTGGAACACCTATAAGTAAGGGGAGAACTACAAACTTACACATCACATTCTTTTTAGTAACATTGTATATGAATATGGTCCCTTTACATAATATATCATTGCAAACCATTTTCTGCGCCTCCAACTGTATCCAATCAGTCTCAGTTATAGTCTGATTGAACACGGTCCTCCACACCTGCTCATTGCCAGTCATGAGCATAGTTTGAAGTGTGTTCTTTTGTTGTTGCTGATAAATGGTCTGCAAGGTACATATTGACCAATTAACATAGTTAGATATGTTAGAATTTATTTCATATGAAAACCTATTAGATGCATCTTGCAAATCAAGCATTATTGTGTCCACATCCGTTTGCATACTAAAGGGCTGCCATATAGTGGGCATCCAGTTAGCCTGCAATGTGAGCACATCTTTAATACCACTTCCCGCGTTATGCATTCGATTAGCTAAAGTCTCTATATCAAAACCATTAATAGTCCCAGAAAGCGCTCCGTAGCCTCCGAGTAAGGTATCATACCAAGCTCGACGGGAACGCTTGGTAGGACAAGTCCTTGAGGGTGGAAACTGCACGGAGGCTTGTATAACAGTCTTTTGAGCATCTCGTCCCACCTGGCGACAGGTGGATGGAACCCTTTTTATATGTCCAGGATCTATTTTAGAAGCATTAATGTTCACGAATACCAGGAACTGGCCCCACATGGCCCGATTCTCGATCTCCGTTGCATTCCCACATGTAATTACTTCTGTCTCATTTAAGGGAAATGAAAACTGCACTCCCGTATTTGTACAATTCTGAACATATTGTATCACCAGGGAGTAATTGAGATATGGCAACTCTTTTGGTCTCTGACAGCAGGACACTTTCACAAGTGACGTAATGTTTATTTGTCCCGTTGCCTTATGCAGTGCATATGAAGGACGGTAGGTCGAACTTATATGCGATAATGGATTTCCACTCCAGATAGTCCCATCAAAGGTAATATTCACGATATAACATTTCTGGTTGGCTTCACAAGTGAAGTTGTCTTGCTTCCTGGTTCGGGTTGAATTCCTCCAGCCCCACGAATAGTCATTCCTTCCGGTGTCATTGACGCGGATCCCTGGCGTCCACGCATCACCTACTGCAAACACCGAACACATGACGCCAAGGATTCCAAAAATGATTATGTGATTCTAGAGAAGGCAAGGAAACAAGCATTATTCCCGCAAATAGCACTTTTCTTGTGGGACATATTCCCATTTCTCTACTCCGGGTCGCATAATAAGCAAAGTTCGATCTTTCCCCACAGCAATAACCTCTGCCGGGGAGGGTGGTCCTTGGTGATTCTGAACCCATATTTTGGCCCCTACATTAGTAACATCAGTTGAGCCAAAACCTTTATCTCCTCTTACAGTAAGTTCAGTGGGGGCCGCCCCTTCTTCCACTTGTGTCAGATACACTGGTATTAATAGCAGCTGTGCCATGCGCTCCTTTTTCCCTATTATCAGAGGATCTGTTCCTAAATTTATCATGATTACTTTAATTTCCCCCTGATAATCTGCATCTATGACTCCCCCTAGGACTACTGCACTTCTCAGAGCAAAACTTGATCTAGTAGCTATCTGCCCGAAGTGATTCTCCGGGATCTTGCATCCTATCCCTGTGGGAATAGTACTCACCTTTCCCGGGGCTATCACCACCGTATCAAGAGCGTATAGATCCAACCCTGCAGCGGCAGGAGTGGCTCTATAAGGTGCCTGCGCATCTGGATTAATTTTCCAGTATAAGATTGTCTCTACCTTAGCTACATCTATACTGAGATTGGGTGTTAGCATGCGCATTAAGGGTGTCATAGAATCAGTGATGGGCCTGTTGTTGATAATCTGTAAAGCAGCAGTCAGATTATCTCTCCATTGACCATATTTGTCGGTCTCAGTGAGCTTCTTCAGGGTAGATTTTAATAACCCATTCATTCGTTCCACCAAGCCCGCGGCCTGTGGATAGTAGGGCATATGATATACCCATTCTATGTTGTTTTTACTGGCATACTCTTTTACCTGATTTCCGGTAAAATGTGAACCATTGTCTGTCTGGATCTGCAGGGGAGTCCCATAATACTGGGTAATAACTTCCAGAGTACGTAAAGTACTCCATTGTGTTGCTGTTTTACACGGGAATCCCACCATCAGACCTGAGAATGTATCTACTGCTGTACAAATATACTTACATCCTCTGCTCTCAGGGAGGGGCCCTACAAAATCCATCTGCCAAATCTGCGCTGGCAACTGGCCTCTCCCTATGTGTCCCATTACTGTATGAGGCACTTCTCGTTTTTGCACATGTTGACATACTGGACATTGCGCGATTACTTGTTTGATCATGTCCACCGTCAATGGGATACCTCTTTCTTGTGCCCACCTGTAAGTGGCCTTCTCTCCCAAGTGTCCACTTTTTTGGTGAGCCCAAACAGCTGTACCTTGAAGCCATGCTTCCTTTTCCTTGTCAGGTTCTTGGACGGCAACAGAAATCGATGCTGCCGCATCTGCTTGAGAATTAAATAAACGTTCCAATGAGTCAAGAGGGACATGAGCATCAACATGAAACACAGTACTTTTAGTACTCCTAATGAATTCCTCTATGTCTTGCCAAAGCTCTTTCCCCCACAATTCCTTACCATGAATGTTCCAGTCGTTCTTCTTCCATCCCATGATCCAAGTGGCCAAACCATTGGCAACTGACCATGAGTCCGTATACAAATGACATTCTTGCCCTTGTTCCTGCTTCAGAGCTAAGAATACTGCACAAAGTTCTGCATATTGACTACTCTTACCTTCTCCTTCCATGACCAACGTCTTGTCTAATTTTGGATTAAAGGCTACACTTTTCCATCTACGTCTTCCACTGATATACTTGGCCGAACCATCCGTGAACCAAGCATGCTCTTTTTGGGAGTCTGTCAACTCAGAGTAAGGTATTCCCCACTTTACTGGGGATTCCTCCATTTGCGCTACTGGTGTAACCTGACCATCTGGAGGGATATCAGCTATCTTTTCATGCAGGGCAGCTATCCCCCCTTCACCTTTTTTCGCTCTTTCCGAGATGTACCATTTCCACTTAATGATACTCTGCTCCTGGGCATGTCCTATCCGATTGGACTTTGGATTAGATAATACCCAACTCATGATGGGTATTTGCGGCCTTAGAAGGACTATGTGTCCTGTCGTCAATTGTTCAGTATCCACCAGGGCCCAATAACATGCCAACAGCTGTTGCTCCAGTGGAGTGTATTTTTCTCCTGCATCTGGTAATTTCCGATTCCAGAAGCCTAGTGGCACTCTTTTGCCCCCTTGCTTCTGCCACAATGACCAGTTTGCATACATATGCTGAACTGATACATGAAGTTCTATCTCACCATCTTGTAAAGGCCATAAATCTACAGCCTGTTGTATGGCTTCTTTTACTGCCTCAAATGCAACCTGTTGCTCTTCTCCCCACGTGAACTCGTACTTCTTGCGAGTCACCTTGTAAAGAGGAGCAAGAAGCTGCCCCAGATGCGGAATGTGTTGTCTCCAGAATCCAAACAATCCTATGTAGGATTGTGTTTCCTTCTTGTCTTTCGGAGTGGGAAAATTTAAGATTTTCTGCCTTGCCTTAGGGAGAATCTCCCTATGGCCCTTATTCCATTGAATTCCTAAGAATTTCACCGTCTGAGAGGGGCCCTGCACCTTGCTATCATTTATTTCCCATCCTTTTTCTCGCAAATGATGTAACAGTCTGTCCAATTGTTTCTTTACAGATTGTTCATCCGGTCCCTGAATCATTATATCATCGATATAATGTGAAAACTGCATTTCTGATGGTAAATCAAACTCATCCAAATGTTCTGCCACCGTCCGGTGACAGATGGTTGGACTATGTATCCAACCTTGTGGCAATCGAGTGAACGTATATTGACGTCCTTGCCACGTAAAGGCAAACTGATCTTGTGCCTTTTCTTCTATTGGAATTGTGAAGAACGCTTGTGCGATATCAATCACAGCGTACCATTGTCCACTGTGACTTTGAATCTGCTCCACAATTGTAATGGTGTCTGGGACAGCTGCCGTCAAGGGAGGTGTTTGTTTATTCAATTCCCTGTAATCGACAGTCATCCTCCAAGACCCATCACTCTTCTTCACAGGCCATACCGGATTGTTCCATGCTGTGGTTGCAGGCCTCACAACCCCAGCATCGACCAAATCCTTAATGGTTTCTCCTATTTCCTTGTGACCTCCAGGAATTCTGTATTGCTTCATAGCAACCAGTTTTCCTGCAGGAGGGATGTGTACGGGTGGCATTTTGACCTTTCCCACCGTAACTGGACAAGCTTTTATCCCTATTTTCCTTACGCCAAAGGCAAACTTACCATCTTCGAGGTGTAGTGTCAATCCTTTCAGAATATCTATGCCAATGATATATTCCGGAATAGGTACTACTAACACCGTGTATTTACGTAAGGGCAAATTGCCCAGTTTCAAAGTTACCTGTGTCTGTACTCCTTCGGTAACTTTTCCTCCCAATCCTGAAATATTAACTTTTGGACCTTTAAACTTTTTGGGATTTCCATAAATCAGAGTAGCCTCCGCCCCTGTATCTACTAAAGCTGGGACCCTTTGGACATTACCCCCTTTCCAATGTATGGCTAGCGGGACGTAGGGTCTGTCATCCCGCCTAACCCAGACAGGGGCTTGGCTTGCTACCTATGCGGAATCAGAATCTGATTCCTCCAGGAGCGGAGCAGATGGCTTCATATGGTCCTGCACTTGGCTAGCTACCATTGCAGCCATCTCCTTCCATGGATAGATCTTTTGAAAATCCTCCCATTCTAATTTCTTAGGCTCTGAATTAGTGACCTGCTTCTCTCTCTTTTTAGAAGTTTTTGGGGCCACTGAATCTTCCCTTTTATCCACCTTTTTGTTGGATAATACCTTCTGTTTATAAAGACGCCACAAATCACCTGTATCTTTTCCATCAATGGCGTCCTTGGAGACTCCAGCTTTCAGGAGAGCCTGAAACATATCTCTACGAGATACCCTTGGCACTCCTGAATCACCAGTCCCCTGGGAACTAGGATTCCTAGACCTATCACGATCTGTTCGCTTTTCCTCTCTATCCCAGTTTCCCATATCTTGCAATTCCCGCATTCTAGCCACGACCGCAGACATTGGCTCATTAGTCATGGATAGAAGTAGGGTCATCATCACGGCTTTATAAGCCGGAGGTGCAGTCTTAATTAAACGATTTCTAACTCCTGCTGTCAGCCGAGTCTCCAAATAATCTTCCATATGCTCGATGATAATTAATGAGACCCTCATAGCTTCCTCCTTCAACCTTTCAATGCCATCCCTGATAGTGTACCAAGGTTTGTCATTGATTGGAATGTCTGCCTCTGTTGGGAATTTATTAAGAAACCCATTGGTTACTATATTAAACAGGGAAATAGCACTTTCTCCTTGATGATTAGGAAAATATTCTCTAAAATTTCTACTGATTACTGGATCTCTAGTTAGAGTAACAAATCTCATTGCATCTTTTGGATCCAACATTACCCCAGTCGCCCCGTGCTCAAATAGACGGACCAACCATGGTATGTCAGATTCCCCAGGCCTTTGCCTAAATCTACTCAGTATATCATCAACTTCTGACTGAGAAAAATCCTCTAGGGTAAGCCTGGTGCGCCTATGTGGCACCAATTCTTCTTGCACCAACAGTCTCCCATCGGCATCGTACATATAGTTTCCCTGATCGTCATACCTGGGCAACCTTTGCCCATCATGACCTACGATAGGCTGGGTATCGGGTCCATATTCAGTAGTTTCCTTCCTTCTGCTAATGGGCTGGGCACGTTTTAAAGCAGGTGGATCAATTATTGGATTGGGTGGGTCTTCCCAATCCCCCTTATGCCAGTCCTCCTCCCCCGAAGAAGATGAGGAATCCCATAAGTCTCCATCCCACTTATCTGGGTCCCAGTTCACAGAAGCAGAAGCTATAGCTTTCGATACCTTTCGCTTATCAACTTTACCTTTACGCCCCTTATATTTATTCTGAGCAACTTTTACAACAGCCTTTTCTGCAATATTCTGGTAATGTTCTATTTTTTCCTTTATCAGCCTTTGGTTACATTCCAACACCACTCTCTTTCCTTCAGATTCTGCTAACTTTTGTTCCGTCTGATTAAGTTTTCTTATTAGTTGGGACTTCTTCTTATGGATATTCCTATAGGCTGAGGCCAATACCCAATTTCTCCTACCCAACTGAACTGCGTCACCTGCCTTGGCAGGGGTCTCCTCGAGTACCTTAACGACATCGAGGGGCTCTGAATCTTTTAGCTTACTATCCCATGATTCTGCAAGCCCACTATGCATCAACTCCTGAGCTAATATATCATAGGGACCCTCGGACCAGCCGGGGATGTCTATTTTCTGAACGATTTTAGTTTTATCTTTCTTGGTTCTTTTTCTAAACATATTGTTGTCTTATTGGCAAAATGCCAATTGGTGAAACTTTTTGCGCAGAGTTCCCCCTTACAGAACTCACAAAAATTTGGCAACTTGCCAATTGGTGAAACTTTGCACAGAGGTCCCCTTTACTGCGAGACACCACCCTGCAAATTGGCACCAATTTCCCAAGTCCTGTCTCAAAGTTACAGAACTCCGAAAATTTTGGCAACGTGCCAATTGGTGAAATTTTGCACAGAGGTCCCCTTTACGGCGAGGCACCACCCTGCAAACTGGCACCAATTTCCCAAGTCCTGTCTCAAAGTTACAGAACTCCGAAAGTTTTGGCAACGTGCCAATTTGGTGAAACTCTGCACAGAGTTCCCCTTTACAAAATTTTGGCAACGTGCCAATCTGGTGAAACTTTGCACAGAGGTCCCCCTTACGGCGAGGCACCACCCTGCAAACTGGCACCGATTTCCCGAGTCCTGTCTCAAAGTTACAGAACTCCGAAAATTTTGGCAACGTGCCAATTGGTGAAATTTTGCACAAAGGTCCCGCTTATTGCTAGACACAACCGTGCAAACTGGCACCAATCTCCCAAGTCCTGTCTCAAAGTTACAGAACTTATAAAATTTTGGCAGTATGCCAATGGGTTCAACAGGGACTACTTACTGCGACTATCAATGTGTATTTACTATTATTACTCTATCACTTATCAAAGCAAAGTTATAACCATTTGAACCCCTTGGCAATGGGCCAAAAATCTAATATGGCGACAGCAACCCCCCCGTGCACTGAGAAGCACTGTCACAATACCAAATTATACAGTAATATAACCTTACCAAAGACAACAATATCCTGCCAGACTACGCCAATTTATGTCTTACCCGCTCAAGTTTTGGCTATTCTTTAACCTCATTGGCATACCTACCAAGCATACCGTCTGAGACAGTTTTCAAAGTAAGACAAATATAAAACACAGGTTTATTTACTCTTTAGTATATGTAAGTAAAATAGTTAATTAACATATAGGCATTGAGATCACATGGGTAACAAAGATAAGCATCAATACGTCACCGGATATTGTAGCATCACTCCGCAATCGGGGGATCTCCAGGTACGATTGGCAAGAGGATCCGGGAGTACGCCGGTACGTCTAACGGCCACACGATGAGTCCCAACCCCTCCCTGAAGATCACCCTTATTTATGCTGTTCTTACATTACGTGGCATATCTGCTTCTGCGCAGTTATGGGTATATACGTCATTCTAATATGGCTATTCAGGTTCTAGACATGCGTAGTAGATGATTGGCAACAAAATATATTGAATATTTTGTCCATGAAGTTATCGACATCTGTGTTATATTATGAGTCATTCTTGCTGTTCTTACCATATATGTTCAAAATATTCTGCTTTTGAACAAATGTTAGCAGAATATTCAGACGGGTCATTAGTTCATTGAAGTTCTGGTTAACTCATACGGCAACTAGTTATTTGATTACCTTAATGTCCCTGCTTCTGACACAATCATCCAGTTCAATCGTATCCCATACGTGTCACAGAACACCAGATAAACACCAGTACCAAATTAACTCGGGCGAAGCCGGGTATATCAGCTAGTATAGATATATATAGTGCTCTAAAACAATGGTATTATCCCTTGATCAATCCCATATATATCTTACCTCATGCTCCACATAAAAATTGTTTATTAAAAAACATATTTACATATATATATATATATATATATATATATATATATACATACACACACATATGTACTAACATGTATATGTGGATAGATTTTAAATGAGATCATCCGACTCATCCTAGACAATGTATATTACCATAGTCAGAGTTTGCCAAATATGGGCTTAAAAGTTAATATGATGATAAATGTCTCATTACCTATCAATCCTAATAACATCCTTACTCGTAAGAGATCTAGGTATAACAAGGTAAATATGTTTGTTTCCAAACTTGCTATATGTGTAGTTTAATTTTCCTCATAATTAGAAGGTAAGAATAAAAAAAAAATAGGTTTCTTTCATAAGAGAACATTTTTTATTTTTCAAATATGCACAGCATTTGAATTTGATGTAGATTAATATAGAAACCACATATATTTGAAGATTCGTGTCGACGAGTTGGGAGTATGGAGCACCAAGAGAGCAATCCCTTTGATTCATGTGACAAAGATGTGTATATACCCTGAAACAAACCAAGAGAACAATCGTTAAAACATTGTTCATAAATTGGCAAACATATATACAAAATATATACAATGGTATCAGACGAGGTTATAAAATGACAGGATCTATATGACTGGAAGAATATTGTATTCTAAATTCAAACCATTTGGAGTAAGTTTATCCAGGTTGTATATCCATTTGGCCTCTTTTTTCTTTAGTAGTTTTAAATAGTCTCCTCCCCTGATATTTACAGGACATGGTCGATCACTCTATACTTCAGTTGACAAATCATTCTGTGTCAGATTTATTTTTTCTCTGCATTAATAACTAGGGATGAGCGAACGTGTCCGTTACGGACACATCCGCACCCGGACACCGGCTTTGGCGAACACTGCAGTGTTCGCGCGTAAGTGTCCGGGTGCCGCCGGGGGGCGGGGAGATGCGCGGCGGCGCGGGCGGCAGTAGCGGGGAACAGGGGGGAGCCCTCTCTCTCTCCCTCTCCCCCCCGCTCCCCGCCGCACCCCCCCGCGCTGCCACGGCGGCCCCCGAACTTTTTCGCCCGAACACTGAAGTGTTCGCAAAGTTCGGTGTTCGGGCGAAAAAGGGGCGGAGCCGAACGTGTTCGCTCATCTCTATTAATAACTTGTCTTATTGTAAGTTGTTACGGTCTGTAGGTTTGACAAAAATGTTGGTACATGATTGAATGTCCTTCTTATATATCAAAACATTAAAGAATTGTAACTCTTTGATGGAGTAGGCTAGAGTAAATTTTAACTCTGGAAGAATATTGTTGATTTTAGCCTTAGGCCTTAGTCATACGGGCGTTTTTTGCCGCGATTTGCGGATCGCATGACGGATGCGCATCCGCAAATCGCGTGACCGGGGCCGAAAAATCGCCCGAAAAAACTGCTCCTAGCCGCGTTTCAATAGAAACGGGCCGGAGCTGTCCAGCGCATTGAATTCAATGGAGCCGGCATTACAGCCGGCTCCATTGAAAGCAATGCGCTGCGGGCGATCGCGGGATGAATTGTCGGGAAGGGCTTAAATATATAAGCCCTTCCCTGCAATTCATCCAGAAATGTGTAAAAATAAAAAATATATATATACTCATCTTGTCCCGGCAGACGGAGTTCAGCGCGGCTGGCCTGCAGTGGGTGTGAGGGGGTGTGAGTGAGAGCTGCCCCTGATTGGCTCAGCTGTGGCAGAGAAGAATGATTTGTCTTCTATATGTTCTCAATGGGGTCGGCGCTGCTGCCGCCGGCGCATATAGAGAAGAGAACAGGAATCGCAGATAGGTGCGATCTGCGATTTCTGTTCTATAATTTATCGGACGAGCACATAAAAAGCGCTCATGTGTCCGATACCATTGCAAAGCAATGGTTTTAAAGAATCGCCGGACGCATGCGCAAATTGCGTGAAAAAACGCCCGTCTGACTAAGGCCTTAAATGGTAATAGTTCTGTACGTGACCCCTCCCACACTATAAATACATCATCTATATACCTCCACCATTGTCATACAAACTGCTAGGATGGTGAGGTATACATGTAAGTTCTTTCAATGAAATCCATATATATATTAGTGTAGGTAGGGTCACGTTCGAACCCATTGCGGTCCCGCATCGCTTGCGATAGAATCTATCATCACAGATAAAAGAGTTATTTTTCAGCATAAATTCTAACAAAGTGACAACAAAATTCACAGTCTTATTTTTCCAATTGGAACTACTGAGAAAATCTTGTACTGCTCCAATGCCTTTTTCATTCGGTGCTTTTTTTGGGTGTGTCCAATATGACTATTGCCCCACCCTTATCAGCTGGCTTAACTGTGGTGGGACAGCACAGAGAGCAATCCAAATTCGACAATTACCAAGGTACTCACACATGTGTTTAATACTATTTTTAATTGTATGGTCTTTTGGGAATGGTTATGGTTTTTGTATAAAAGGGAGAAATAAAAGACACATCCTGGTGGATGTTTTTTATTGCCACCAATACTTTGCTGCCCTGCGTATTTCTACGTATACCTGTTCGCATTTGGGCTGGAATCCTGTCCATTGTGTGGCGTGCATCGGTAATCGCTCCCCTGAAAGGATTTACGTGGATGTAAGGGAAGTGCTGCTGATTTAACATATTTTTTAGACTGTTGTTATAATATGTCACAGAACACATGTACATATTAACACATCCCTGACCATCTAGACACTACATAACATACCACTTTTGCCTTCATCAACATAGGCCTAGTGCCTTAAACACAGAGCAAGATAAGAATAAGGCTTGGCAGCATAAGTAGGTGCAGATGATAAAAAGTCAGTTTATTCACCCATAAAACAGATAAGCAACAATGACATTTCAGCCTGTATGGCCTTTCTCAGGCTGCTGCATACTCGTTTGCTATAGCCCAGGGTGGGCTCACTGATGGTGCTGCGGGCACAAGTCTCTGCTCTATTTAAACACAGAGCAAAAGTCCAATGAGCTTAAATCAACCAGGGTAGAAATATAGGGGGTATCCTTCCCTGTCAGACTCATAGTAACAGCTTGATCTGCAACACACCACTCTCAGAGAAGGGGGCACGGAGCTCAGCAAAGACAGGAGCTTTTCTCCTGTCTTGCCACACCAAGACAGGTATACCTTTTCTCTGCCAAATCTTTCTCTGCTCTCCGGGCCCCTAAAGGCCAACTCTGGTATTGCGCTTCTACAATGTATACGTAATGAAATGTGTTGTGCTGTAATCCTTTCACTGTTGGAAAGGGGACTTGCTCCTTACCCAGCAGTGAAGACAATTTGGAGTTTAAAGGGTAATCAATGTGATATTCCTTGGCCTCTGTGCCTTGTAGGAGTTTTATCACAAGGGCACATTACAGAATGAGAATATTGAGGGATTTTCAAAAGACGACCGCTCAGGGGCCTTCTGCAATATATATATATATATATACACACACACACACACACACACACACACACACACACGGTGAAATGTCTATTTCACTATCTGAGCCAGCAGGAGGGAGTGTGCCAGTCACATCCTGTTCTGCTAATCGTTATCAGAATATGCAGCTTGATAGAAATACACGTTCATAACCTCAGGGCACATTTTTTACCCTCACATAAACCTCAGGTGTCATTTGACGACACGTTGCTCATTCCCGCCCCTGCCCTCTCAATCAAACACCTAAGATGTCGCCGTTTTTCAGCTGAAACCACGTGGTGTCGGACATCCATGATGACAGAAGCTCACGCAGGACCGGATGGAAAAAGACCATAATTGGACTACCCAATGTCATGCTTTGATTTCCAATCAGGTATTGCTTCTGGCATGCCCATAAAGGGCAAGTAACTCATAATGCTATATAAGATGCTATACACCTACTAATAAACAGAGTCCAGGAAGGCTTTCTTCTAGAGATGAGTGAGCATACTCACTAAGGGCAATTACTCGATCGAGTATTGCCCTTAGCAAGTACCTGCTCGCTTGGAAGAAAAGCTTCGGCGGTGGCGAGCGGTGGGGGAGAGCAGGGAGGAACGGAGGGGAGATCTCTCTCTTTCTCTCTCCCCCCTGCTCACTGCCGCAACTCACTTCTCACCCACGCCGGCAGCCGAACCTTTTCTTCCGAGCGGGCAGGTACTTGCTAAGGACAATGCTCGATCGAGTAATTGTCCTTAGCGAGTATGCTCACTCATCTCTACTTTCTACACTGACAGTCTGTCTCTCTGTGACTTCTTCCATTGTGCGCGCAATCTCTGAACGTGAATCAGGAAGGGTGTAAACATTCCCATTGATTACGCCGTGGATCCCAAATAAATCTACGACACCATTTGGTTGCTATGGCAGCTGTGGGCCTTCTTAAGACTCCCAGGACTATAATTGCAGAGTGTCTATGAAGCCATGCTTGTGGCATAGCTTTATAGGCTGCCTTTCAGATTGCAGTATATTCTTTGATATTATATTATTCTACAGGAGCAATCAAATGATTCCGACTTCAGGCCACCTATGGGTATTAATAAAAAAGAAAAAGAAAGATTTTATTAATCATTCAGAAACATGAAATGTAATAAGTTATAAAGAAAACCCTTTCCACGTATTTAAAATAAAAAAAAGCTAAATAAAAAGATTAGAGTTGAGCGAATGTACTCTTCCGAGCTTGATGCTCGTTCGCGTGTGAGAGAGAGAGAGAGAGAGAGAGAGAACCAACACGAACCAAGAAAAAGAAAAAAAAAAAGCTCGGCACCCATATACAAAAATGCTCGAGTCTCCCATTGTAGTCAGTGGGGTTCGTTACTCGAGTAGAGCTCTCGAATTTTACGAAAAGCTTGACTCGAATAACGAGGACCCAAGCATTTGGGTGCTTGCTCATCTCTAAAAAAGACCCCAAATCGTTTTTGGTATTGCTGCATCCATAGAAGTCCGATGAATCAAGGTAACGTCATTAGAAAAAACATACAAACTTATTTAGTTATCCCATCTCCAAGAATAATAAGCAATCAAAAAGCTGTATGTACACCAAAATGATACCAATGCAAACTACAGGATGTGCTGCAATAATTGAGCCCTCAAAGAACTATGTCAATAAAAAAATGTAAAAAAATTGTGACTGTCAGAATAAGGCGCCAGAAAAAAAATATTTTTTCAAAGATATTTTATTTTTTAAAACTAGTCCAGCAAAAAAAATCTATATAAATGTTGTATCGTTACAATTGTACTGACCCATTGAATGAAGTCATCATGTCATTTTTGCTGCAATGTGTGCGTCATAGAAACAAGACCCCTAATATGGCATAATTGTGTTTTTTTTCCATTTCACTTCACTTAAAATGTTTTAAAAGTCTATCAATACATTATATGTATAAATAGCACCACTGAAAAATACAACTCAACCCGCACAAAGCAATCCCATCAGACACCTACTTTGATGGCTAAATAAGAGTTATGATTTCTGAAAGTGGGGAAGAAAAAAATGTAAAAAAAAGCTGCATTCTTAAGGGGAAAAAGCTTTTCACAGATCCTACAGATGACCACTCTTAAGTTATCACCTACAGTTTCAAAGAATGCCCAGGCTGCACAAGTCCTGTGAGCAGACCTAGCTGTGGGCCTGATGGTTGCTGCTGCTGCGAGTGGTAGTAGCTGAGTGTGGTGGCACTGCCCTTTTGTTTTTCTGCAACACCATACTCATTGCTTTGGCAGGGTACTGCTCCACAACATCTGCATCTCCCTTCTCCCCCTTTGAGCTGCTATGATGACTCCCCTTGCCTTTCTATGTTAGATCGAGTGCTTCATCCTCTTCCTCCTCCTTTTCCTCTTCATTGTCCTTTTTCTCCTGACAGAACTCTATGTCACACTGAGCACCAGGAGCTGGCACCTCTGCCTTTCACATCCTCCTGAGTACACATTGCCTGCATGCACTGACCCACCCTCATCTGTCTCTTTGATTTGAATGATGCTCAACCATTTTTTTCCTCCAATGTCTTGGTCTTCTCTCTCTGTTGTATGCATTGCCCTGTTAGCATTCATGACATTGAATGATCAAACGGCTCCTCAGACTATTCCATGTGGACTACTCTGAGGGTGCTGGTGATTTTGCAGGGGATTGATGAGGGAAATGCTCATGGCCGATTGCTGTGTGCCTGTGACTGGGAGAAAGAGGAGTGATACTTGAGGCATGCTTTGTGATCCTGTTGCTTAAATGGGAGCTGCTTGAAGTTCCATCTTGGCCTGTTCTCTAACACCACCACCACCACTACCGACAGGTCCCTTACCCCTTGCTTTCTTCATGTTTCCTTTTTATTTGTTTTTTCTTTACTGTTTAGTGTAGTTTTATTTAACTTATCAGCTAACTTTGTAGTTTGCAGAAAAGGACTGCTAGCTGCGTAAGGCCTGCAAATAATTCATAGTGGCTGGGCTGGTGATTTTAAATTATGTCTGAGGCCGCTGACATGCACTGTGTGCCTTTGCTGCTTCCCTGTTCTGTTTTCTTTTTGTTCTATATTAACAAAAAAAACCACTGACAACTAAATAAACTGCAATCGCTGGGTAGGCACAATATGGGAGAACAGAAGGCGACAGAGTATTTGTACTATATTCCTGCTTTGCGCAATGTAATTGAATTCCTGAAACCCCACTGCTAGCTGCGTAAGGTGTGCAAATAATTTGTAGTGGCCAGGCTGATGACTTTGTACGACCTCTGAGGCCACAAACAAAGATCTACAATATTATCCACACCAAAGCATGGTTTGTTTGTCTCCTTTGCTGTTATATTCATTGACAGCAGCACAAATACACCCTCTCCCGATGCACAGACCACATTTCATATAGGCATAAGAACATGATGCATCTTCTTTATTTGCTCCCTCAAATAGAACTCAATTTAAATTCTCTGCTGATATAAAAAAATTGCATCCAACAGCATTATATCCTTTGTTGAATATCTACCCTAACAGACCATATTTTATATAGGCATATAAATGTGATGTGGCTTCTTTGTCTGTTTTCTTCAAAATAACCCTGCTATACAAGCATTCACACCCAGCAGCAATATACCCTCTGTAGAATATCTGGCCCTCACAACAGACTATGTGACATATATAGACATACAAATCTGATGCAGCTTCTCTGTCCTGGCTGAACTGTAAAATAGTCACTGGTTACACTGTGCCTTTGTTATATATGGCTATGCCAAGTGATACAAGCATCCATTAAAACTGCTGCTCATGTGCAAAATGGAGGATACATTTGGTGACATCATCAATGTATCCTGGCTGTTGATTGGCTGCATCCTGACCTCTGCAACAGGCATTATGTGAAATTTGATTTTCTTGAGATTTTGACCAAACCCTATAGTAGCCACAATGTCTGCTGCCACTGCTTCATTGACAACCTGGAGCTCCTGTAGCATCTGTAAGGCCCTGTTCACATCATCATTAGAGCTTATATTGGATTACCTGACATATACCTGAAATGGAAGACTGTGATGTATTCCAGTGTATAGGCATAGTGACATTCTGTGGTCTCACAAAGACTCCATTGTAAAGCAAATGGATACTGTACAGTTTACTTTTCTCCTGTATATGCTTGTATGAAATAACATAGTTTACTAAGTGATTCAATACAAAAAACGGTATATTGATATATGTCAGCTCAATGGAGGCCAAAAGGACACTTTTTCTTTCGTCCTTCCAAGGGACACTCTCTTGGCCTCCTTCCAGAGAACGGAGGCTCTATGAATACATTTAAAATATACACTCAGAGCTTTTTCCAGTTTATACGCCAAATGCATTTTCTATGCATTAACACAAGCAGTGGGGAATCTGAGTCACAGCTCTATAGTGTGCTCTCTCTTTCACCAATCCTGTTTACTACTGATGGCAAACTGAGATATAGTCATTTTTTTTCTTCTGTCTGCCTCCTAGAATGATACCCACATACAGTATATCAGAAGCTTTATGATAGATGCAGCAGAGCTGTGATTATCCAATTCATCAGTTTTTATTATGTCAGATGTAGGACATATACTCAGCACTCTACAGCAATTTATTGTATAAAAATAAGATTTATTTCAATTTGCATTATAAATGGCGACTTTCATAAATAAATCTGAAAATATTATTTAATATTTTTTGACCAAGTTTTGCAATTCCATCATGACAGTGAACTTATCCTCACACAATTAGATGTCTATATGCAACAACAATTGAATCATACAATCCCTTATTAGGCTTAACCTATATTATTCTCCTTTTTTATTAAGTGCAAACAGTATTAACAATGAAAATTGGGCTATGCTCGCGGTCAAGCGTGCCCAGACCTTAACTCTATAACATGACATAATAGAAGGTGGAAAGGAAAAAGGAGAAGGGGGGGAGGGGGGGACCCAACAGCCTGGAGGGCCTAAGCCTCTTATAGTAATATTTTGATGAGTATGACATATAGAGAATACATTAATTTTGTGGTTATGGAACCACAACAACCGATACTAACCAAACACCTAGGCAAGGGGAGGCATGAAATGTTATCCAAGCTGCCCAAGTGTTGTAGAAGTAGGCATGTTTATTGTCATCATTCGCACTGAGCTCCTCCATGTGCATTATTTCATCTATTGTCTCTCTGGGGGTAACACACATGCTAAGGCTCTGCCACATTTATTAGACTGTTCATATACACAGCTACGATATTGCTCCTGTTGACCCTGAGACTAAACTATAATGTTTCTCCTGTATCATAGTAAGTTCTTAACCTCTGTGACAGACGAATGCCTATAGACTGATTCAAGGTCACCCAATTTGGTAAACAGCTGCTAAATTGTTTTAGTTTAGCCCTCTATTGGATTAAAGCACCCTTTATGACACACTTCAAAGATTTCCAACATAATGAAGGAGAAGTCTCATCAGAATTGTGATCAGAAATATAGTTTGACTTTTCAATTTGACTACTGTAAACACAGTCTTTCAATAAAGTCTCATTCAACTGCCATGTCCACTGCTAGCCTCTATGCCTGTAGAGTGACAGGTGAATGGTCTGACTAGAAACCCTATAGAAACGACCCATAGATAACCTATAGAAACAACTCTGACTCAAAAGTCAAAGTATGTAGTAACACAAAAACATCCTCTCTACCATGGGTACCATGAGCTAGGGAAAAATATGTATAATCCCTATCTTTGGTATGGAGAATCTGCCATATATCTACCAACTGATGTGATTGTAAAGCCACTTTTATAGCAGTGAGTGTAGAGTGTGAGCTGCTGATCTGCCAGAAGAGGTACCTGTGGATGGGTCAATGACCAGGCTTGGGTCAATGACCAGGTTGAAGTCCTCACCTACTAGCAAGATCTCCTTAGTAAAACCACCCAATTTTGTGGATAAATCCTTCAATTTCCTGCCAGATCCATACTGGGAAATTTCTAACAGTATTTACCTGCTCAGATATTTTCAATTTCACAATAACTTATCTGCCCTAAGGACAGGCCAGTGTGTTGGTGATTGAATATGGAAGAGATCTATGCAAGGCATTTAACAATCCATTTCAATTTAGAGTGCGTATTCATGCTATTTAACCAGGATAGATAATATCTAGGACATTCACCAATAATGTGACTTTTTTCAAGTGTGTTTCCTGCAAATGTGAAATATGGACCCTTTGTATGTGCAATGAGTAAGGAATTTATGACTCTTGACATGTTGAAATAACGAAAAAGGTGTGGTTAAGAGAAAGAGACAGAGTAGAAAGGAGGCAAAAAGAATAAAAGAATAAGAGAGAAAAGAATAAGAGTATTTGAGCAGTGAGCTCAAATATCTAGCCACTGCAACTGTGAAAAAAACTAATTATCACAGTACAGATTTTTCAGACTAGGAAGAAGCAACGCCTGAAATTATAGTCTTTAAACCAGTGTTTCCCAGCATTTTCGGCCTTGGGGCACCCCTGGGAGAAAATTTTTACTATGCGGCACCCCTATCAAAAACTGGTGTGGTCAGGGGGCGTAGCTTATCACTATGTATGATTTTACCTCTGATATTTCATTAGTCTCAGTAGTAATAGTGCCCCACTCAGTAGCTCCAGTAGTAACATAGCACCACTTAGTGGCCTCTGTAGTAATAGCGTGTCATTGATGCCCCTGAAAGACCCTGGCCTTAAGGCCTCTAATGCCCTATAATGCATGCCACAGATACCCACATCTTCTTTCGTATGCTCACATAAAGTCTGGCTGCGTTAGATGCCTATAAAGGGCCCGGGCCTCAGATTTTCCCATAGTGCCAGTCTCAGGTGCCCCCATAATATGCAGTATCACTGCTCCTCCCCCTCTCCAAACTGCAATTTGTGGTGTTACTGCCACCCCCTCTCCCTCAACAACAATGTGCAGCCATACTATGTCCCTTTTCCCCCACCCCAAACAACATTCAGAGGCCTCACTGCCTTTCCTCAAACAACAGAAGGTAATTGAGTTCTTGCAGCAAAATCAATTACCTACCATCACAGTATCCCCTTGACCATTCACTCTAGCTTGAAGAGGACCATGCTGCCTCTCTTACTTGTATTCAGTGACTGATGTCTGCAGGCAGTGGTTACCCTAGGGCGCCTTTTGCTTTCTCTTCTGAGTTGAAGTCAGTGGCAAGCTACAGGGTAGAGAAAGGGGGAAATAATAATGCAGTTTTACAGGCAACATCAGCTGGAATACACCAGGATCAGAGCAGAAGCACTGCTGTGACTCCTGTGTAGTGGCGGGAACTTGTAATTTCAAGCACAGCTCTCATGATGTGGGTTGCAAGTCTGTATAATTTAATAAATGCACAGGTTTATATTGACAACAGGAGTAGAAGTAGACTGTTTACTGGTTTTTAACATGAGCATCCTGCATATTGTTAATTGTAAAACAGTGCGAAGTCAATGTTTTTGAAAATGTCATGAGGCTTTTTACTGCTATACATCTTTGTCTCCAGTTTTATGGTGATCTTTCTTGTCTTATTTGACCTAGTATAAGAATAGCCTGGTTTCATGCTTGCTAGAAAACATCTCAATTCTTTTCTTAGGAATTGTATTTTGTACAGTGGGCGGTGGGTGAAGGGGGGCATTTTGAAATGCTTTATTCACACAAATCTATTTAGATGCTATTACTGATCCAAGAAGCTGTTGTTTACATCCTAGAGCAGGTAACTTATTTTACATGATAGAAACGTAAAGGGTGTATTATACATGAAAATAAAAAGCTATAGAAAGTGAGTCATTTACAACATCAGAAATGTGGCAGCATAGCATGTTTAATATGCCAGCTATTTTGAGCACCACACGTAAAAACATTCAAGGCACAAAGAGCAATCTCCTTGTCAATCTACAATAAGTACATCAGTGAGGCAAATCTAACAGTTCACAGAGTAGAAAAATAAGTGATAATACAGTCTCTAATAAAGTGCTAAAATGGGTACCTTTTACACATCAACAGGTTTTTTCCAACATGTAAAAATAAAATAAATGAAAACTGCCTTGAAGCAAATCGCACTCCACCTCGACACCCTGAGGCAGAATTATTAATACTGCCACACACCCAAAGGTGAATAGCACATTTTTTGACTTCTTAAAGACCAACAAAAAATAAGCAAAGAATAAAAAAAAACACTTTCTACTATGGTATTAAAATTTAAAACAGTGCCCCAGAGTTGTGTACAAAAATAAAATAGCCACTACCTACCCATTGTCTAAGGTTCAGTGCCAGTGACGTAGTCTCCTTTGCTTCAATTCCCACTGACATAGGAAACCATGACATCACAATCATCACTCACATGACTGCTGCAGCCAGTCACTGGCCTTAGTCATCATGTATGCATGAATATGTTTCTGCTGAATCCAGTGATTGGCTGCAGCGATCATGTGAGTGATGAATGCAACATCACGGCTTCCTATATCAGATGGGATTGCAGGGGGTAGGAGTGGGTTGACTTCGTTCGTGATTAACCCCTTTAATCCACCTTTAAAATTTTGGGTAAGGTGCTGCAATTATAAAGCATGGTTTAGTACTGCTGTAGACTGGAAAAAAATTGGTGTAATGTAACTGACATTGTTTCTATTAACCCTGTTCCTCTGACTAAAACTTGTACAGATTTATCACCTATTGATCCAGCAGCTCTTCAGTCCACCTGTTGTACTATATTGCAATTGAATGTGCTCTCCTATCAGCTTTGCTACTTTTATTGTATAGTAAACACTCTCCTTTGTCTTTACTTATTCTTATTTACATCCTAGACTTGTACCTTTTGGGAGGCTTACCATATTATGCATAATAATAATTCTGAAATTTTTGATGATTAGGTGACAATTAATCAAAGTTGGCAGAACCATGCCGATATCTGTGCTACTGTTGATACCACCATCATAAGCTGATATCCGTATCCCAATGGCATGTTCTATGAAGGGGAAAAGTTGGAAGGTAGTCCACTAGAATACACTAAATATACCATGTTCTCTACTGAGCGATATATTGTAGAATTGAACAAAAACCATAAATGCAGTTAGCGCCTATGATACATGTACTCTGTCCTGCAATCATTCCCAGCTCAGTGTAAAAGTAGCTTCATTAATGAACGTACAGTACGAAAAAAGATGTGATTAAGGAAGTAGTCATATTAACAGGGTAGCATACTTGTTTGTGTATTCTGTGACTTTCGTACTTAAGACAACTCTCCATAGCCTCTGTGATAAAAAGGGATTGTAAATTCCTGTCACATTTAGGGTGGCTTCATATGGGCGTATGTGCAAAAATGCATACGGTAGTCTCTTTTGCACGCACTTTTGCACATATTACTGAACTTTTTGTGCTGGCTGAACCATTCAACATGGGCATAGGACAGAGCCGTAACCCAAATTAAATGGCTATTTAGCCTAATTAGTTCCTGTTGCATTTTTTGCTGCGGGTATTGGTGCGCACCCCCCATAAACTCCTGTGGGGCATTTGGTGTACAAAATTCACCCTACAATAGAGAAAGGTGGGGATGAACCCATTGAAATCAATGGGTTCTATTATCTGCTTATTGTGCAAACAAACATTCTCAGGTGAAGCTACCCTTGCTGTTGGAAAAACAGCCCTGAAGCAGATAAGGGTGTTCTAACAAGGGAAGTACTGTACAGCCTGAGACTGGTTTCATACAGACGAGATTCTTGCATGAGATTTGTGCATTGCGAGATGCACAAATCTTGCCTGAATATGAACCCCGTTCTTTTGAATGGGGCCATACACATGAGGGATTTTTTTCTGTAATGCGGAAAAAAAATCGTTGCACATCCTATCCTTGAACGTGCCCTTGCATCACATTGCTCATTGTTTTCAATGGGGCTAGGTGCATGTGATGCAAGGTTTGCCGAATGAAAAAAATGGTAGACACTCCGCGATCCTCCACCACGGCTGACAGAGGATCGCTAATTCCCCTTGCATCTATGCCAAAATTGCATGTTGGTAAGCATGATAGCGGGTGTGGCTTATGACCTAGTATCGCATTCACCCATGGGAAATTAGCTTAACGGTGGCTTCACATGAGCATGCTTTTGTGCATGCATACACGTGCACAAAAACACATGTATATTAGAACCAATGCATTCCCTATGGTGTTTTCACATGTCCGTGTTTTACAGGCTGCTGCTAGCGGCTCCATTGAAGGCAATGGTCTGCTGGCACCCCTTAATTGTTTTTCAGGGAAGAGCTTTAAATACAAGCTCTTCCATGAAAAACAACAATTTTAGTGTTAAAAAAAAGTAAAAAAATATATATACACATACTTACCTGTCCGCCACTGCTGTGTCCCTCGCGGGGATGAAAAACACATCTGCCACATGCGGCAGATGTTTTCTTCATCCCTGCGGGAAATAAAGAATTCCCTACCACAGCTGTCACAGATGTCAGCTGCGGTAGAGGATTCAGCTGCCAGCACCCCGTAATTGTGCACAGACACGTGCACAAATCAGCCTAATTTATAGTACAAATATGTCGCGCTTAAGGGTGGGTTCACATGAGCATGTTTTTGTGCGTACATACGTGCCCACCTAGGTACGAGCAAAAACACGTGTTAACACAGCTGCGTGCTTGTTGTCAATGTAGCTGCGGCTGCTGCCTTCGGCTCCATTGAAAACAATGCTCTGCCAGCACCCCTGCATTCTTTTTCAGGGAAGGGCTTTACATATAAGCCCTTTCCTGAAAAAGAAACATATTAGTGTAAAAAAAAACAAACAAAAAAACTTACCTCTCCGCCGCTGCCATGACCCCCGCGGGCATAAAGAACACATCTGCCGCATGCGGCAGATGTTTCCTTCACCCCCGCTAGTTAAAAGAATTTCACTGCTGCTACATCTGCCACATCTGTGGCAGATGCAGCAGAGGAATTCTGCAATTCTGGGCTCAGCCGCGACTTCTGATGCTGTCCCCGGTTCTGTAGTTCTGAACTATCAGCAGCCGGGGATTTAAAATCAGAAGTTGTGGCTGAGCCCCAGTAGCCGTCAATGGCTTTTTAGGGAAGGGCTTCATAAGCCCTTCTCTGAAAAGCCTTTTAAAATAGTGTCCAAAAAAAAATACTCACCTGCCGGGGCTCAGCCACGGCTTCTGCCGCTGTCTCCATCTCTGTAGTTCTGAGCTATTAGCAGCCAGGGATTTTTAATCCCCGCGGCTCCATTGAAAACAATGCGTGCATTCCCAATGGTGCACGCATGTCCTATCTTTGCAGGCACGCACCTGCAAAGTACGGGCATGTGCACACACCATAGGGAATGCATTGTTGTAAGTACAAGCGTGTTTTTTTGCGTGCGTATGCACGCACAAAAACAAGCTCGTGTGACCCCACCCTAAGCATGAGCATTTGTGTATATCCTCTTGTGAAGCTACTAAGTTTATGTGTGGAAAATCTAGATAGAAAATCTGTGGTAAATCTGATAGCCTCAGGGTCCTTATAAATTCTGTAGTTTAGTTGTAAACATTAATTTAAAATATTTAAAAGTAAAATATTTAGCATTCTGTTTATTGTAAGTCATAGGCTAGATTTGCCCAGGCAAGTGTAAAACTCGGACCGATATCACACTCATATTCCTGTGATTTTCTATGTGAGTGTGATGCCTTTTTCAAGAAAAATGCATTGCTTCTCTGCAGCATTGAAAATCGCATGTTGTTCCAATTAGAAAAATAGAAAAATTGCATTACACTTGCAGGAAAATCACATTTAGATGCAACTGCAATGTATTTTTTTTTGCTTCCATAGAGAAAAAATAAGCAATTTGAACACAGAATTGCTGAAAAATAGGCTATGCAGTGATTTTTGAATCTCGGACCATCAGTCCAAAAGAAATTATGTTATGCACAACATCTGACCACATTGAAATCAGTTAGATATTGCACATCCTATCTATCTATCTATCTATCTATCTATCTATCTATCTATCTATCTATCTATCTATCTATCTATCTATCTATCTATCTATCTATCTATCATGAAAACACATACAATGCAAACTAAACAGTCATTATTTATGAATAATACTGTATGTAGGAATACAATAACATTAGTGTGTTCTTATTTTTGCGCTGCCTTGACCTATTTCAGCATGAAAATTTGCCATGACTATTTTTTATGATCTAAATAGGAAAAGTAAAGGAGTCGCAACATCAATATTCAATTCTCTGCGTGAAAAACTGCGCGAAAATCCGCGTTACATGAGATTATTTTTTCTTAGCAAACACAAAGCCTAGGGAAATGATTTGTATACTCAGGAGAATTTACCTTACCTCTTTGCGTATATAATGAGGAGACTCTAGGGCTCCTCTATGTGCACATATTGAGGAGAATGTAACTGACCTCTATGTGTATATACTGAGGAGAATCTAACTGACCTCTATGTGCATATACTGTAAGGCTGTAAAGTACATAAGGAACTGGCCATAGACTGCAGGGATGACACATGCCTTTAAGGCTAATAAGGGGCTGCAACCTCCAACCTGGGGGTAAATTTGAATGAAAAAGGGTGTTACCTTTAAGGCCTCATGTCCACGGGCAAAAGAAGAATTAAAATCCGCAGCGGATTTTAACTCTTCTCCTGCCCGCGGATCCGCATCCCATAGGGATGCATTGACCACCCGCAGGTAGATAAATACCCGCGGATGGTCAATAAAAGTGATTTAAAAAAAAATGGAGCATGAAAAAATCTGGACCATGCTCCATTTTCGTGCGGGTCTCCCGCAGGGACGGCTCCCGCGGGCTCCTATTGAAGCCTATGGAAGCCGTCCGGATCCGCGGGAGACAAAAATCGGATTTTACTGACCCGCTCCGGTTCTTCTCTTCGCCGCGGCGCCATCTTCTCTCTGTCGCGGCCAGATCTTTTTTCTTAGGGCCGGCGCATGCGCGGGGCACGTCACCGACGTCATCCTGCGCATCCGCCGGGCTGAAGAAAGAAGATCCGGCCGCGACGCAGAGAAGATGACGCCGCAGCGAAGGAAGGATCCGGAGCGGGCGGGAGGTAAGTTTATTCTGATTTTTTCCTATTTTCAGCACTCATGTCCGCGGGGCAGGAGGGACCCGCTGCAGATTCTCCATGGAGAATCCGGAGCGGGCCTTATTTTCCCCATGGACATGAGTAAAAAGTGAGGAGAGTGGGAGGGGTGGCACATTCTGCAGAGGGACATCGGTAAATGTAGTCTGAGGAGAATCTAGCGCTCCTCTATGTGTATACATATGTGTATACATATTTTATTCTTCGGTTCCTCTGAAGTAACCATTGACTTCATAAACCTTTCAATGTGAATAACATTTGTAGGTTTATCTTCCTTTCCCTCCTCGTTTGTTGAGATGTTGGTGCCTGGTTGGTGAATTGCTAGCTACACCATGGGCAATCCTTGTATTAATTTGTATTCAGAGATTTATTTGCTCAGTTGTATTTTTGAAAGAATATTATTCAGACTTATGTTGCCGAAATTCTTTCAGTGACTGGGTTCAGGGGTAAAGGGTGTTCTTCTACTGCCCATCAGTGTGTTTACACAGGTCCCCAGCTATTTTTCTTAAAGTTGTCTGGGCTTGACATTAGGGGCATGGCTGCTCTCAGCCATCACATTTGCTATAATGTATGCTCATAGCTGACTTATATTTCAGTCTGGTGCATGGAGTTGCCAATAGATATGGCAAATGTACAAAGAGGCTTGTGCCTCTTAATACATTTTTCACACTTACGGCAGCATAAACTTTATATAGAATGTTTTAAATAAATATGTCTCACTGTTCTTATATTAGCAGGAAACAATTCCATATATATTAAATGCCTGAGCTTTGAACAGACATACTATACATTTTTTAAATCAAATTTTGTTAAGGACTTCATTTTCTCAGGATACAAAAAAATAATGCAACCTTACATTATCTGGTCAAAAACTATACTTTAAACATTGCCGACTCAAAGCATCTATGAGAGGCATCTGTCAAACATATGCGTTTTTTTTCTTCATTTCACACCACATATGTTGAGATATATTGAGTTAAGAGAAAAGTTACTACACATTCAGAAGCATTTGGAAGCTTGCATTTTTTTTCCTGGAGCTACTCTGTAAGTATGTGGATAAATAAACTTTGCAAACATACTTTTCTATCAGAGTTTATTTATGCTCTATATACAGCATATGCTGTGGATGACTATAGATGTCCTAACTCCAAGTGGCATATGCCATTAGGACATACTACAAATAGCCATTTGCATGACGGGAAGGGGTTAAAGTCAGTTCACCTGGAAGGTCTGTTTAAGGTAATCATATTTGTCATGAACTAACAATTTTGGAGTAGCTTTTCTCAGAACTGTTGGTTGCCAGATTCTTCTGTTACCCCAGCTTGGGGGAGGGAGTATCACAACACTGTCCAATAAGTACTGACAGTAGCAGACTGTGTAAGGATACACTCCTTTGACACAGGTAATGGTAAAACCAATTCTTAATTTATTCATAGATTTCTAGGAGAAATAATAGAGAAACAGCACAACACTGAGTTAGGAGTAGAATTCCCAATCCACAGGCAGCATAAAATCCTGATAGGTGCATGTATTGCAGAAATGTAAGAACCTGAAATGCAGCAGCATTTGAGAGAAAACATACTTTAAAAAGTGAATGGGGAGAAGGGTCTCTGGGGCAATTCTCTGCCGGCTTCTTTTTGCCTGGATCATGTAGATCCAGATCTGTTATATACAAATAAGGAGAGACCTGTAAATCTAGCTGATCTGGGTGGGAAGGATCCAGGGAGAGCTGCCCACATTATTATTCTTCTTGTTCTCATCTGCTTTTTAAAATATTTTTTCTGAAACACTATAGATGTCTGCAATGTATGTGCTTGTCAGGATTTTATACTGCCTGTGGTTCGGGCAACATAAAACTCCTGACAGGTTCCCCTTAAGGTTATGTAACATAGTATAATTGCAAGAAATAGCAAACCTTCTAAAATTATACCAATCACTTAAGAGTTTCAGAAATGCTTGGTAAGCCTAATGTTCCTGGAGAGATCAATCTTTCAGTTTTGCAGGTATAATTAAAGCAGTCTCTATTTTTGTTCATAAGGCTTAGGTTCACATAGTATATGTATTTTATTTAATGTATTGATTGAAGAATATTAGACTGAAGAAAGAGTGACCGTTGTGTACATCAAATATTATTTATTTTTTCCTTCCAATCCAATTTTATCTGTGAAAAAAATGTGCTTACTTGCTGTGTATTCTGTAATTCTTTACAAAGTCAATAAAACAGTAAAAATTTACTGAGTCTGCACTTATACCACAGGTTGGTTTAACCATATCCCTCCTATTTCTAATTTTAGGTAAGAAATTTATAAATCTGTAATTCTGTCCTCTTTTTGCACCCTCAATGTAAATATTTTTTGCATGCTCATCTCCGACAAAGTGATTCTTGTTAGGTATGGCTTCACTAAGGGTCGCAAGAAAAAGTAAGTGAACCCTTTGGAATAGCCTTGATTTCTGCATTGATTACTAATAAAATGTGGCCTGATTGTTATTGTTAGAGCACAGAAGTGTGCTAAGGTATATCTTATGGCTCCAAATTATTAAGTATAGACGAGCAGCTCTGGGAAGCAACACATTACACATGCAGGTATTGAGAAAGTTTCTGTTTTTTATTTCATGCGACTCATTTTTATAGAGATTTGGAAAACAGGTTACATGATGCTTCTGACATGCACAGCAATAATCTCTAGCATGTATAAAAATATACTTTTTGTGTGGTTTAAATTGCTAGCACAAACAGATAATAATATTGTTCATTATTGTCTTAGCCACTGGTTAAAAGTATTTTCTTTATGCCTTGTAAAGGGTCCAGCCATTTCTACATTCCTTTAAACTTGCAGGTTAGTTGGCCTGTTTAGCTTTCAAATTATTTAACATTAGCTACACTAAACCACAACCTGTAAGATTTTTGAACTTTGACATGCATTTCAGCAATCATATAATCTACTGCAATCAATATAAAATATGAATTATAACTGATTGCTTTATAAATAGATGGAAAACTGATAGATAGATAGATGATATAAAACAGAAATCTAAAGCAATTATTTGTTTGCATATTAGTTGCTCTATCATTATCCAAATCACAATTATAGATAGACACTGGTGTAACTGACACCCAAATAGTTGTACTGTTCATGTCTTTTATTGAGCAGATTGAGTAAACATCCATAGTGCAGAGAAAAAAAGTGACTCTCTGTATTAATGACTTCACCAATAGCTAATTGGCAAAAATAATTTGAATAGACAAGACTGAAAGCATAGTATGCATCTCACAGGTGCTTTGCCCATCAGATAAAGGCACATTACGCCTGATTGGTGACAAAACTCAAGAAATACTGAATAATGTGAACCATGCCTTAATAAAAGCAACAATCAGAAGATGTAAGAAGATGTGTTATAGAGATGCATGAAGTTAGAAAAGACTGCTAAAGTTTTGCTAAAGACCGGAGAATACATCAAACCACAGTTAGACAAATTATCTACAAATGCAGAACATTAATTTCTTAAGGACATGGCTTCAATCCCTTAAGCACTATTTTGGTGTTGAGGACCAAACGATTTTTGGTAGATTTTCATCACAATTTTTCAAAAGCCATAACTTTTTTATTTTTCTGTTGACACGGTCGTATAAGGGCTTTTTTTTTTTTGCATGGCGAACTGTAGTTTTTATTGGTGCCACTTTTGGGTTCATAGACTATATTGTGAAACTTTTGATATTTTTTTATGATCGCAGGGAGAGAAAACGCATCAATTCTGCCATAGATTTTTGTTTTCTTTTTAAAACGGTAATTACGCAGCATAAATGACACAATACATTTTTTTCTGCGGGCCAGTACGATTACAACAATACCAAAATTCTTATATATTTTTTTTAGGTTTTTCCACATTTCTGCAATAAAAACCCTTTTTTTTGGAAATTGTTGTTTTTCTAAATAGAGTCCTATAACTTTTTTATTTTTCCATAGACTGAGCTCTATGAGGGCTTATTTTTTGCGAGATGAGCTGTCAATTTTATTGGTACTGGGGTACATACGTTTTTTAAAATCACTTTTATTGCGTTTATTGCGAGGCAAAATGCTAAAAATGTGCATTTTGCTTCAGTTTTTAGCATTTTTTTACGCTTTTTGCTCTGCGGGATAAAAAGCATGTTCAATTTATTGTACGTGTCTTTACAGACACGATGATACCAAATATGTTTTTTTTAATGCTAATTTGAGAAAAAGCATAAAGGGTTTTTTTAAACTTTTTTTTTACATTTTTATTTTTTGTACTTTATTATGATCTTTTTTTTACACCATTTGTGTCCCTCTGGGGGACTTACATCATAGCACCGATGATCGCTACGATAAGGCATTTCAGGACTTCTCTCCTGCAATGCCTTATCGCTTATTACAGCAATCACAGGCACTGGCAATACAGGACGCCGGTATCTGACTTCCTGCTGCCATGGCAACCAGCTGGACTCTCTGCGGCAGGGAAAGGGTTAACAGTGGTAGGCTGGCTATAGGTTACAACCGGCTCCTGCTGCCGGATAGCACAAGATCTGTCATGATTTTGCGCTATCCCTACTATGTAAGGGTACGTCATTTTGCGGGAACTATCCCACTCCCATGACGTACTTTTACGTCATGGGGAGGGAAGGGGTTAAGGACTGTTGTTACTCTTCCTAGGGATTGGTTTCTTCTTAAAATTAACCCAAGAGCACAATGGGCAAAACTAAAAGAGGTGAGTGATAACTGAAGGGTAACAGCTGAAGACTTGCAGAAGACTCTACAAATTGCAAAAACCTCTGTTCATGTGTCCACTATTATGAAACATTGAACAAAAATGGTGTTCATGGAAGGACACCACCAAGGAACTCGCTGCCATCCAAAAACACAGTGTAACAGCCAGAGTAATCCCTGGATCAACCTTTGAGATCAACAACTACTGGACACCTAATGTCTATATCCTATAATATAGTGCTTTAGCACGACATCTAGTCCACTCTTAAACTGCTCCATGGATTTTGCTATCACCACATCTTCTTCCACAGCACAGCAGCACCCTCCCCATTGAGATGCAGCCAATCCCTACGGTAGAGCCTGTAGGTAACACCAAAGTCAGCCCAGTTCTTCTGGAACCAAAACCCCTCCTTCCTACACCAACTCTGGAGACACTTGTTTACTTCCCTAATCTCCTGCTGCCTTTCTTGTGTGGCATGTGATACAGGTAGCATTTCAGAAAATACTATGTTGGAGGTCCTTGCCCTAAGCTTACATCCTAGTACCCTGAAATCATTTTTAAGGACCTTCCACTTACCTCTAACTTTGTCATTGCTGTCACTGTGTACAATGACTGCTGGATCCTCACCAGCCCCTCCCTTTAATCTGTCAATCCAATCTGCGATGTGTCAAACTCGAGCACCAGTAAGACAGCACAAATCATTTGACAATCCCGGTCTTTGTGGCAGATTGCCATGTTTGTCCCCCTTATAATTAAGTCCCTCACCAATAGGACCTTTCTAGCTTGCCCTGTGTTCCCCTTCTCTTTCTTACTGGAGCAGTCATCTCCCTGGCAATCAGAAGGCATGTCATGCTGCAGCAGTTCTAACTCTGTAATTGCATCCCCCTCATTTGCAACTTTGCAAACTTGTTGGGGTGTACCAGTTCAGCACTAGCCTCCCTTGTTTTCCTCTCTCTACCCCTCCTTCATTCATCCAGCTAGCCACCTGCTCATTCTGCTCTCCCAAACTTCCATCCACTCCCACATGTACCCAAGCGAGTGCCTGCTCTGTGAGAAGCAAACTCCTTTCCATGTTTTCAATGGATTTCGTGTTGCAAGCTGCTCATTTATATCCAGGATCTGAGCTTTCAAATGCGCAGCACGATCACAGCTCGTACAGCAGTATGCACCCTCGAATGGCTGTTCAAGGGCCGCATGCATGGCACAAGATGTACACTGGATCACATTGTCAATCATGAAACACATTCTAAATGGGGACCATACAGATAGATTACATAGATGAAAGGAGAATATGCAAAAATTCAAATAAATAAACAGTAATTAAATAGAAATGACTTTCCCAAAGTTCCTGACTCCAAAGTCCCTATTGCCAAGTCACATTTACGACACAACACAGTTATGTCAGCCATGCACACTCACTCAGATCACAGGTTCACTTAGATTTGGGTTTATAAACTCTTACCTGCACTGCTTCTGCTTCTCCTCTATTTGGAATGTATTACTACTGCATAGAATTATGCACAATGAATCAAACAGAGAAATAAGCATGTTATATGAGTAGTTTGAGGAAGTGAAACAAAGGATAACAGATCGTGATGAAAAAATGAAGTGAATTAAAATGCTTCAGCAAGTGTGTGCAGAAGGAAGTTGACTTGAAAGAATGTTTATGTACAGTGATTTAACAGTTGTTTAAGACAAGGAGAATTTGTAAATTTTTTGTGTGTGTGAGTGTGAAGGACCTATGTACGAGAGTTACATTGTGTTATATATGAGGAGATGTGTACTGTCGGAGTACTTGATCTGAACTGTGTAAGATATGCTTAAGCAGAAAGCTGGACTACAGGGGGTGGAGCTAGATGATGTAAGGAAAAGGAGGGAAGAGTATGTAATGGATTTGCCCCTGCTCAATACAGAGCAGTCTAGCAAATGAAAAAAAAGCTTGTGATATGCATAACTCAAGTGCATGGTGTTTTCCAAATATTAGGTTTTACCTTTTTGAATACTATTGAAGTATAATGCTAAATGAGATAATTATGTACTAGACAAACCTTATGAGTGCATTGCAAACTGATTCAAGTTAAGAACAAAAATTTACTTAAAGGGGATCAGATTTCCAATGTGGACAGATTCATGGTGTCAGAAACCTGCCCATTCAACCTATTAGGGCAGATATACTTACAGTGATACAAGAAGAAATTGAATACACTCCAAACGGTATTAGGTTTACTAGGCTTTTAACCCCTTAGGGAAGCTGCACTTTTTTCCCATTTTGGGTTTATTCTCTCCCCTTTAAAAAAAATAATTCATAACTCTTTTATTTATCCATCAATGTAAATATCTAAATGCTTATTTTTTGTGGGCCGAGTTGTAGTTTTCAATGGTACTATTTAATGTACCATATAATGTACTGAAAAACTTAAAAAAATTTTTTTTTAACTTCAGTGAAATTGAAACAAAAAAAAAAAGAAATGACGTTTTTTTTGGGTGCATCCTATTTCTACAGCATACAGACTGCTACAAAAAGCACCTGATAGCTTTATTCTATGGTTCAGTACAATTACTATGATACCAAATTTATATAGTTTTTTTTTTTGCTGTACTACTTTTATTTTTAAAGTTATTTTGTGCCACCATTTTCTGACAGCCACAAGTTTTAAATTTTTCTGTCGACATAGTTCTGCAAGAGCTCATTGTTTGCAGGATGTCCTGTAGTCAAAATTTGTACCATTTTGGAGTACACACAACTTTTTGATCACTTCTTATTATTTCTTGGAGACAGGGTGACCAAAAAAAGCGCTATTCTGGCATTCTTCATTTTTTTTCTGATGATATTCACCGTGCAAGGCAAATAACATGTAACTTTGATAGATAGGACTTTTATGGATGCAATGATTATTACTTTTTATTTTTTTTAATAATTATTGAAACTTTTTGAAACTTATTTTATCATTTTTTTAGTCCCCAGAGGGGACAACAACTTGCAATGTTTAAATCGCTTCTATGGTATAATATAATGCCATAGATACATTATGCCGCTACCTGACAGACATTCTATCAAGCCATGCCACGGGCATGGCTTGATAGGCGCTCTGCAATGGTAGCCCTGGGACCTTTTAGAAGGTCCCTAGCTGCCATGGCAACTGCAAGGCAACCCATGATTTCATCACAGGGGGCCATATAGGGCCCCCAAATATCAGGTAGGGAATTTAAAGGGTTAGAAGCTCTGATGAGCAGCACGGTTTATTGATGCTGTTGCAGGCTAGATTGTCCTGCGATCTCTCTCCTGGCACACTCTGAATGTCAAGGATGTAACTGTACGCCTTGCAGTATTAAGGGGTTACTGAACCACCATTTATGCAGTTTTTGTGGTTATACATTGTAAATTCTTTCACCTATCTTCAACAAGTTTTACGCAAGTTCTAGTGGGGTTATGGGGCCCTTATTGTCTTGTAGGTATGGAAATATTGCATTGAGCACTGCCCTGTTATCACTCTCACATCCCAATCAATATAGGTTAAATACAGCTTCATTCCGTCTATTGAATTTGAAAAAAGGGAGGGAAAATAGGGCAGCAGGGGCAGACTCTAACATTGAATTTCCAGGCAGTGGCCCTCCCTGCTGAGCTATCCAGCACCCTGGATAGCTCCCCTGCTTGACCTCGTCCTTGTTTCCTTCTCCTGATATAGTTTCCTGTTTGGCTCCACCCTGTTCTTCAAGATTGGACCTCCTATAATGCCTTGGCCATCCATTTCCTCATTGTGTGATTATTTGAGATCCAAGCCTATAGTCAAGCTCCAACACCTGCCTGCTCCTCTGAACTAAACTGCTACTATCTATGTACCAACCTCTGGCTTCCCCTGACCATGCTATCTGTCTGTTCCTCTGTACTGCAACAGAGGAACAGATATTACCCATGTAGTGACCTCTGGCTTCCTCTGACCACATTGGTTGCAATGCTAAGGCTCCGAACCTGAACTGGACCATTACACAAGCTTTTGTCTTCTTGGAAAAAGCTAACAAGTCCAGACCCCTGCATATATAGCTCAGCTTACTCAGACCCTACAGACGCTATGGGTAACTAGCAAGACAGATATTGGGACACAGAAGCCACTGAACACCCTGAAAATACTCTGTATTCTGAATCACTAGATCCCACAGAACAATAAGATGTCCTATGTCAACATACTTGCATTGCCCTTAAGACATAGGAAACTTTTGGATTTGGGGCATGTTAAAGATGGACCAATTGCTAATGCATATTTTGAGGTTTTTGTAGATTCCAGATATCATAAAGATGGATAAGCAGAACAGGTTATGCAGTGATAACTAATATTGATAATTCTAGGAAAAAAAAGCACACCCTTCCTGGGAAGCCTGCCCAGGAGGCCAGAGTTGATGGTGCATGCTGTATTGTGTAGACTATCTGAAGGTAAGCCTGTTACTGCCTTCATCGACTTGAGGTATGCTTTTGGAATTGCATTCAATTTTGCACCCATGTGGTGCAGTAGAAATGCTGTTGGACCATTGGGTAACCTAATCCAAAAAGCAGAAGCAGTGTTTTAGTTGTAAGAAGCTTTACCTTTTCCCAAACATCAATTTCCAGGCTCATACCAAGGAAGTAACTCTTGAAACTCTAAGGAACCATAGAGTAGACAAAGCAACCAAAGCAGCAGCCTGACTTTAACCTGTTAACCTGGCTGCATTCAAAACAGGTATGGATATCCATCTGTTGCTTAAATTACAAGAACAGGCCTCAAAGACAGAAAAAGAAGAGTGGCAAAAGAGAAGAGCAAACAGAACACTGAAGGGATATGGAGGAAGGATCATCACCTCTGCCTCCCCCACATGCTCTACTCCATGATGTCACACCTGAGCTATGAGCTAACCTATCAATCCAAGGGGGTTATGTGTGCTATAGTGTCTTCTGCTTGTTTTGCCCCAGGGTTCAATACTGCTAGGGCTCAGTTTGTAGATGGCTACATGGTATGGGTCTGTCACAAGCCAGGCTGATTGATCAAGGTATCTCCTCGCTAGTATTTCAAGACCAGACTATCTGTTTCAGCAACTGCCGATTGACTGCATAAAGCTACCAAAGGAAGGTGTTTCGGAGTTTATGTTGGTTTGTATAGACAACTTCTCATGTTAGTTAGTATGGTTTGTAAAATAAAATAAATAAAAAATATTGGTGCTGGTTAATCAAACTAATGCAATTCAAGCTTAATTGATTGTTGTTACTAGCACAAAATAGTGCTAGATTACTTCACAGCTGTTCAAGAGTGGGGTGCACCAGTATGTTTCATACTTTGTCACACTTAGGTATTCTCATGCATCAAATATCTGACTACAATTTAGAGTAAGAAGGGAATCCTGTTAGCTGGATGAAGTCTCTGAGAGATCTCCCACACTGTTGAGTAATACTGAAGTAATAGCTCTGAAGTCATCAATAGTGGGGGACTTTGGACTAGCAATAACTAATGGCATGAAGCCACTCTGGGGTTCCATACCATCTGGCCAGTAGTTTATAGTGATTCTCTTACAGCCGAACAAATGGGGCAGGAAATAAATGGCATAGCATGTGATAATGCAAGAGCCTTTAATGCTACCTCACAGGCTCTTGACCTATTACTGTTGGATGTACAAGGTAATCAAAAAAATGCTGTACAGAACAGAGCTACAATTGATGGTTTCAACCCTGGATGTGAAAAATTTGAAGTATGTGTTTTAACTTTTAACCTAACTAATGATTTAGAATCAATTCATAAAAATGTTTTAGATATCCAAAAGTTAGTACGGACACTCAGGCAAAATAAGGACCAGGGAGGGTTTGAATGGCTTTTCAGTTCCTGGTTCAGTAAATTTTGGCTTCATTGACTTTTTGGTATACTTCATGGTGTAGTGGTAAGTTGTATACTCCTTTGCTATTGCATTCAGTACATACCTAATGTGGTGGGTTTTTTATAATAAGTGGTATCTCTGCTCCAGATTTCTCATATTTTCCACTGTTGCAAAAAAACCCCTCCGAGGTTCATTCCGGTCTTGACAGTGTCAAAGATGGTTATACATTTGTTCTCAGGGGAATGCTGAATGCATGGAGCAGTGAGAGAAAGCAAGGGAAGGAGCTGTGAATTGATAGAGTTGGAAGTCATAATACCAGGTACTAAGGATCTAATTGTACCAGGTAAGGTCATTGTTTGGCCTCTCCAGCGAGGAGTGGAGTGACCAGTATTTGAATTGGGGGTGAAACGAGAAGATGGTTTGGGTTGATACCATGGAAAAAAATCCTTCTTCTTAAAGTCTGACAGATCCCTAAGGAGTTTATGTATTTTTTTTAGAAAAAAAATTGTATTTCCAAAGTATTGGTAAAGCCTAGTGTATAATGCACATGATCTACAGCAGGGGTCCCCAACTCCAGTCCTCAGGGACCACCAACAGTTCATGTTTTCAGAATATCCTGTTGCAATGTCTGAGGCACCGACAATAATTACATCACCTGTGCAATACTGAGGAAATCCTGAAAACATGACCTGTTGGCGGTCCCTGAGGACTGGATTTGGGGAACACTGATCTACAGGAATGTTGGCCAATAAGGTGAATTAAAAAAAAAATTTGAGTTCTTGCGACATGTTATATACATATATTTGCATCTACCTAATGGTTATTTTTATACATGATTGTCTCTTTAGAGCCATTTAATATAGTATTGTGTTAAGGTTTCTGCTGCAATCTGTTGTACTACATGGGTTTTCAGCAACATAGCTCCACAGGTGGTGTTGATTGAGCTGGCTGGGTTTGGATTGCACCAGCCAACCAATCCCCAAGGTCTGTTGCTCATGTTTACCTCTCTGCTAGAGGCTGCTGGCCTTTTCTCTGTTTGTTCAGTGTGGACAGTGTCATGTTCCTGCATATTTATTCATGAGGCTGGACATGAGGTGTCTGTGCAGCATTCAGGATGTTCAGTGTGAACAGTGTTATGCTCCTGCACGTCTGTGCAGCATTCGGTACATGTAGTATGAATTTTGTCTTGCTCTAGGTCTGTTATCATCTAGAACAAGGTAGATCCCTATGTTCCAATGTGGGGTTGTTCCTATTGGGATGATCCCCCACATTGCAGGCAGGTTTCCTGGGGTTATTATCTTGTTAGTGTAGGGATCTGAGAGACAATGAGGACCCTTCAAGTGGGCTTAAATATCTTGGCCAAAATACAAACTAATACCTCGTATTGTATCTCTTCCATCTGTTAATACATGCGGGTATGCTTTGTGCGTGTTTTGAGCATTTATCAGCCTTTAGTTCGTATCTGTCCGCGAATATGAAGTTTGTTTTGCAGCTCTGCTGTGTGGCCTGGTTTCACCAGATCGTGAGTGTGAATGGCATAATGTTTATGTCTGTTTCTCAGAAATGTCAGCGAGTTTCGTGTCCAGTTTACAGCTCTGCAGTTCACATGCCGGTAAGTCTCTGCAGAGTGTTCATGTCCCAGTATGACGTTCTGGTGACATTGTGGTGTGGCCTGGAGGCCCGCGGCATCCACACAGTTCGACCACATTTGTTTTTTGGTAAACATAACGATATGCACTATATATTTGTGATTATTTGTACAGGTTCTATGCTTGAGAAAGGAGCCTCTGTGCGCCAAAATGCATAGCATATTTATCTGCATTTACGTACCGTACTTTTTTTTTTGTTTCATTTTGTTTTGTTTGTTTGCCTTGATTAATAAAAAAAAACAAATATGAAAATAAAGATGGTTTCTGCCTAGTGTAGACCATATTTACATCTTCCTGGTGGATTACATAATTTCCCTCGACATTGGTCTACATTCCTTGTTGGGGGGGGGGGGGCTCTCCTATTTTGTAGACCCCCATCTAAGTAAGTTTCTGGGATTGAAATAGAAATCATGTTACCTGTGGGGGCTTTGTAACATGAAGAAACAGTCGCAAAAGGGGGGTATATGTGAGAGAAACCATAGTATTTTTATATCCTCCATTTTGTCTTGTATCCTGCGCTGTGTTTCTCCATTTCTCTGCCTTTCCTAAGCACACATTCACATATTATAATAGAAACATTTGCAGAAATACAAGGTCGTTTTCCAAGGCCATTTACTGAAGTCTCATGAGAAACATCTTCAATCGGCCTGTCTCTCATGAGACCTCTGCCTAGAGAGAGAGAGATGTCACTGCACTTGTTGATTTTTTAATAATCAGTGATAATAAATGAATTATAATAAAGTATAATTTTTTACAAGTGAGGTGTCTTCTACCTCGTTTTAAATTTCTTTGTATAAATACTTCTGCTGATTAACTAATAAAAGAGACAACTTTCTATCACATTCAATGCTGTGTATGCTTTGTAATTTTCCTCTAGCATTAACTCTTTCAAATTTGGCTCCCCTGAAAGCATACCAACTAGCAAATATTGTGCTAACAATGGCAGTGTGTCATTAGAAATTTACAAATGTGTTATTGTTCTCAGTAAGAGGAATAAAATAATCTTGTAGATATGATACCTTCTAATGGCTAACTGAGTACAATAATGTTTTCTTCTTTTGACTAACACAAAAACATTTTTTTCCTTTTTAACAGAAATTAATCTATTGCATAAATTAAGTTCTTATGCTAAACATATTTTTAAGAATTGTTTGTAATTTTTATTTTATTTTATGGTCTATCTTTGAAAAAACTTAATATCCTACAATTTCACACTGTCCACTAAGCCTAAGAAGAGTTTAACACTCTTCAGAGTGTCAATTTCTGTAGTGAAAATGTTTCAGCAGTCATATCATCATCACAGATAGGATTGCAATGAAAGGTAACTCCTATATATAAATAACACAGGATCTATCATTCACAATATGTGATGGTTGCAGTTCACCTCCTCACCTCAGTATTGTCATATTTGCTACAATAGTTATCACAACTAGAGGTGAGAAATTACTGAGTAAAAGATAGGGTCCAACCAGAAGTTGACAATACAGGTCAATACAAACTGATGTAAATTACTAACTTTGCATATGGCTAGATGCGCAGAACTGTATTAGTTTGTTTGCCAGAACCGAGGACCAAACTAAACTCTCGCACAGTGTGGCTCATACATACATAGTATAACCAGCACCCTTAGAACTAAGGGGCCAGTTTATGTACACTACAATGACTACTGATAGGTTGACTAGGCTGAAAGACAACCCTGCCATGTGATGTGCCGACATAACCCCAACCTCTTCTGTGATCTCGGAGATCACAGCTCCGTGATGTGACACTTATATAATAATTTTTACTTAGGTCATAGAGCATGCCTAGAACAGTCTCCAATAGAAGTGCCTTCCGATTCAATGTGCCTATAGCACATGAGTTCTGCTGTAAGGCATCTTTAAATTCTATAAACTGCAGCTCAAGCAAGATAGCATCCTCTGTGGCCATGTACAAAAAATAGAATTTAAAAAAATCTACAATCCGAAAATAAAAACATGATTCACTATCTGGTTTTAATTTGTAAAATAAGTGACATCTCCCTTTCATTAACCCTTTAGTGGCCAAGCATGTTTGCGCCTTAATTTTGGAAATCTGACATGTGTCACTTTAAAATGGAATAACTCAGTAAAGATTTTTCCATATCCAAGTGATTCTGACATTATTTTTTTGACATATATTGTACTTCATTTAGGTGGTAATAAAAGACCGGTAGAATTTGTGTATATTTATTTAAAAAAATAAATGGAAGCATTCAAGGCTATCTGGAGGAATTAAGCCCTATTTACACGGGATGGAAAATAATATGAGACGGCGCTCAACCCACTGTAATGAAATGCCACTGCAATAAATAAATGGGACTTACCTGGCGTAGGCGGGTGGGTCTCGTGAGGGACCCCCCACCTAACACCTCCAAGTCCCGGTAAACGTTGTATATTGAATTCCAATTCCTGGAAGACTTCAATCCAAATTTTCTAAGACTCCTCTCTCCAGTCCGGAAAACAAGGAAAACGGTGCAAAGTGCCAGCAAGGATCTGTCGCACCCCTAGGATAGGGATGCGACTCCGTATAAACGAATATAAAGAAAAAAGCCAAAAAAGGATCCAGCGCTCCAAAGCAGATCTCTTTAGCCCAGTAAATACAAGGCCCTTTAAACTTCAAAACATATGGATGCTTTTATTGAGAATATGTCCGACGCGTTTCGTCGCATAACAGCGACTTTTTCAAGTGACATATAAAACACATACTGACCTTATATACCATACATAAACCAATCTTACCTATGAGACACCTGCTGCTTATTCACTGATCAATAGTCGGGACCGCCGTCCCATGACTTCCGGTAAGCGGAGACGTCTGTGGATGTCTTCCGGTTCTTGTTAATCCGTCCGGATACATACCCCACGTTAATTAACTAGTGGTGTAGCGTATTGCTGTACTGATCACGTGACGTGATACGTCTCATGATTCACCAGCGTCATGACGTCATTACGCCCAGCGCAGGTCCTTCAAATCAATAATAGAAGGATGCGTTACCATAGTGATGGAACGCGAAATTCCCAAGCGCTTAGACGCCATGGCGCCCGGCGTAGGTCCTTCAAATCTACATGTGAAGGATGCATTACCATAGTAATGGAACGCTCTCCTCCCGATTAGAACTACTGAAAAATTATATATACCGCTTAGGTTTGGCATATCGATAAGTGAATAATGCAACTAAATACATTTAAAAAAAAATTTATTTTTTTTTCTCATTACACAATCATTATTACCAATATTCATATATAAAATTCCATTAAAAAATTCCGTTAAAAAACTATGTTGGCATTATTATAACAACGTTCATCTAGAATGTAAACGTGTGTATCATGCAAACTTCATTATTGACTATAATTTACGTGACACCCTCATTTAAAATTGTCTAAAACCTATAAATAATCCTATTTATAATGATAATATACAATATTATACCATTCATATAAATATATATTGTCCCAAGAGTATAAACACTAAAAGATTTTTCTTACATATCATATACATATGGTCATATTAACAAACCTGCCTACCTAGATAGAGATCTCAAAACCACCTGGATAAAAAAGGAAATCCACATTAAAATTTCTCCAAAACCTCATTTAGGCCATGTGGGATAAGCGTGTTTAATTTATATATCCAGTACATCTCCTTGATCCGTAAATGACTCACGGACCATAAGGAGATGCTCTCTAATGGGGTAACTTTCAGGCTGGATGGATCACTATCGTGGTGGATTTTAAAATGCCTGGAAATACTGTGTTGCATGAATCCCTTTTTAATGTTGCTCTTATGCCTTGAAATCCTCGCTCTCAACACGTTAAGGGTTCTACCAACATATTTTTTATGACATGGACATTCCAGTAAGTATATTACATTCGTGGATCTACATGTAAGATGTTGCTTTAACTGGATCTTCTCCTCCTCCTGAGTAATGTCCATGTCATAAAAAATGCCAATATGTCATGAATATTGGTAATAATGATTGTGTAATGAGAAAAAAAAAATTTTTTTTTAAATGTATTTAGTTGCATTATTCACTTATCGATATGCCAAACCTAAGCGGTATATATAATTTTTCAGTAGTTCTAATCGGGAGGAGAGCGTTCCATTACTATGGTAACGCATCCTTCACATGTAGATTCGAAGGACCTACGCCGGGCGCCATGGCGTCTAAGCGCTTGGGAATTTCGCGTTCCATCACTATGGTAACGCATCCTTCTATTATTGATTTGAAGGACCTGCGCTGGGCGTAATGACGTCATGACGCTGGTGAATCACGAGTTGTATCACGTCACGTGATCAGTACAGCAATACGCTACACCACTAGTTAATTAACGTGGGGTATGTATCCGGAAGGATTAACATGAACCGGAAGACATCCACGGACGTCTCCGCTTACCGGAAGTCATGGGACGGCGGTCCGGACTATTGATCAGTGAAAAGGCAGCAGGTGTCTCATAGGTAAGATTGGTTTATGTATGGTATATAAGGTCAGTATGTGTTTTATATGTCACTTGAAAAAGTCGCTGTTATGCGACGAAACGCGTCGGACATATTCTCAATAAACGCATCCATATGTTTTGAAGTTTAAAGGGCCTTGTATTTACTGGGCTAAAGAGATCTGCTTTGGAGCGCTGGATCCTTTTTTGGCTTTTTTCTTTATATTTATTTACACGGGATGACTGCCGAGCAAAAGATGCCCGACACTTGTCCCTGCATTTACTCTCTCCCATGCTGCTGCACAACAGTGAGTATTGGTGACTTGCAGAGGGGTGGCTGGAGGAGATTTCTCTCCTTGCTCTCCCCCGCCCTTCTCCATTCACTTAACACAGCAGCCATTCAGTATTGAACAGCTGGTGTTTATAGTGAACGATCATTATTTAGGATTTTATGCAGCTTAAAATTCTAAACAATGATTATTCAATGTAATCAGCAAGTGTTCAGTATGGAACGGACGTTGTTAAAGTGAATGGAGAGCGGCGGGGGAGAGTGAGAAGTGAAATCTCCTCCAGCCGCCCTGCTGTGTGCCAATGATACTCGCTCCTGTGCCGCAGCATGGGAGCCAGTACATGTATGGACCAGTATCGGGCATCGCTTGCCTGACAGTCATCCCGTGTAAATCGGGCTTTAGGATATATATTTGATCCTATAGGGTCATTAGCTGGAATTGACAATTCTGAGGCTGGGGAGATCTTGGTGGAACAAATTTTCAAACATATGATAAGGTGTCATCAATTAATGCAGAACTGTCTATTTATCTGTATCTCTTGTTTCCCCTGTCTTGTCTTTTTGTTTGGTACTGATAAATAATGTATTTCAACTAAACAGAATGCACTCTCCATTTTTTTCCTGGTTGGATTATATAACACTCTGTTTTTGTATAGAGAAGTTACTTTGACAACTTGCACATAATACACAAGACCTGTACCAGTGCCTATGCCTATCCTGGATAGGAGTTAGTTTGTAACCATTGAAGTTGAGGTTATTTATCTGTATTTTTATTTAGTTTATACATTTTTATATCCTTACTATACATTTTGATAACTTGTTTTATAAAAGCAGCTCAAAATCATTGATTTTATATTACTCATATTTGCTGATTTTCTTATTGTGACAATTTTTCTGTTCAATATTTATTTGTCTGTCTTTATAAAATGTTAAACAAAGAGTTTAATTTAAAAAAAACAAAACAACAGCCAATATGCATTATTTTACATTTTTAAGCATTGAACTGCAGTTTCCATTGTTTTGATCATTTATCCTGAAAAGCTAAATCGTTCTCCATGTTCAAGATACCACCTGAAGTATCAACCACATTGTACACTTTTTTGTCATTGGCAAACGGGCAGACCTTACCTATTAAACCTTCTCCTATGTCTCTTACAAACATGTTAAAAAGAATAGGACCCAGGAAAAAACACGTTTATTTTATGATCTGCTTTTTTAATTTTCACATTACTGTATATATATATATATATATATATATATATATATATATATATATGTATATATATATATAATATATATGATATTGTAGGAGTGGTTTGTTTGCTTTGCATGTGGCAAACATAGGGTTAATAAATTGATTTAAGGGGTTGTTTTATCAGTAAAATCAATTCTGCATACAGTAAAATAAGAAATAGGCTTATAATCACCCCACCCCTCCCCTTCTGTGTCAAAGGGGATGATAATAGTTAGCTCCAACCACCTATATGCATCCAATAAGCCTCTATAGGGAAAAAATGCCTAATAACAGGGATTATGAAAATATATGCATAGAAAATATGCCTAATAGCAGAATAACCTCTGAGAGAACTCCACGCAAACTAACATGATTTTGGAATGCAAATATTAAGTGATTGTTGATGTTCAACTCAGAAGTTAAAGTGGAAAAAGTAACAAGTAGAAGAGAGCAGCTGGAGAGTGCTAGCAGACTAGGCTATAAACTCAGCTGATGGATAAATGCTAGAACTAAATGAAGCTCATAAAAAACTTCCCCTAAGCTAAACTTTTCTAAGCTCAGCTAAAGCCCTGCTAAATGCATTTCCTCTCGAACGAGCTTCATCAGGAACAATCGAATATAAATGATAAATCAAAGAAAATAAAAGATAAAAAAGTGCCACCAGTTTTGATGGTAAACTGGCAGCATTGATGGAGATGCATGTACTAAGGATGCCAGATACCTCCCTTATGAAGCCTACCAGAAATACCGCCCATGAAAGGGTCTTGACATCTTGGACCAATCACAAGGTTTCATTAAGGTCCATTTACACTGGACGAATGTCAGGCAAATGATGCCCGATACTCGTTCCTAAATGGCTGTGACTCAGCCAATCAGAGGCAGCGCTTCCAGGAGGCGGGGATTTTTTTTATCCCACAAGTTCCGGGACCCGGGAAGAAGACGCTCCAGAGCCAGACTGTGCTTCTAGGTGATTTAATAATTTAAGAAAACTTTATTTCACTTACCTTTCTTTTTTTTTGTCCCATAAAGAGACTTGAAGTAGCGATCATCAGACTGCTTATACAATATACAGCAACACTTTAGTACTTTGGGCACGTTTTAGTAGAAAAATAAATATGGCACCATTTGGGGTGGCCATTCAAGAAATTTAAATGCTACTGTCAGAATTGACAGCAATATTTAAATGGTTAACTATCATGATCAGATTTATCTCCAATCACACCTGTTGCGGCTTGGTTTCACCTATCAAGGACAGCTGACACCCACTGCATATGGACATTTACAATTCCTGCACATATCCACCAGATAAGTACAACAGAGGCCATCAAGGGATTAAGTATTCATGTTTTCAGCAGTGTGATGCAGTTGATAGCTGTGATAATGTGTTTTTTTAAACTCAGTACTCCATGATTTAATTCTAATTGTTCTGGTAATAGTCTGGTTTGTCCAGTCAGTGGGTCTTGTTCCTTGGTTATCCCTCATCCAAGCTGTTTTTCTCATGTGTGGTTTGTCTTATCATTTCTTGTTTTTTACTGACTGCTTTGGTTCATATCTTTGCATTGCTTGTTTGCTTCTTGTCTGGGCTCTAGTGCCCTCTTCTTCTTCTCAGGGATAGTGTTTCAGGGATGCCAGCAGTGACAAATGAGGAAAATGTCACCTAATATTGAGGGATAGTATTAGGGAAAGATGTTAGGAGTGCTAGAAATAGGGACAGCATTTCTCTATTTGTTATTTCAATTCCATGCCAACTGCTTCACTCTTTGCTGCCATTTTCATCATAGTTATCATTATCTTCCTCATCATCATCTGATTACCATTAGCCTTTTGCCCGTGTCATTTAATGGTGAATTCCTAGAGTAATTTATGTTTTACTGCATTGATACATGCTTCATATCAATATTTCTTGTGATTTACAGCTTAACTGTAAATCCTGAGGGTACCTGATGACTGGGAGTCATGAATAGTATCCAGGAAAGGTGACTGCTGAGTTCTGCTGTTTAGCATTCAGTTGGCCTTGGTACATTCTAACATATCAGATATTTATGGAAGACTTTGAGTATATGCCACAGATATCTAATGTTAGGAAAAACTTAACTCATCAAGAAACTACTTTATAAGACTTGCTTAAAGTTGCTTAACTCCTTAGTGGCCACCCCTATGCTTTCTGACAGTGGTCACTAATGGGCTTTATGCTGATGCAGCGCTGCTTTACGTATTGCCACGTTCATAATGACCCATGTAACAAAGTATGCAAGGTTATAAAAAGATAAATGTCGATTCAGTTCAGCCTCCTTCGACCCCTTGTTGTTGAGGAGGAAGGCAAAAAAAACCCAATGAGGCAGATGCCAATTTACCCCATTTGGTGGAAAAAATTCCTTCCCGACTCCATAATGGTAGTCAGAATAATGCCTGTATCAACATTTTAGAGTTCTTACCTGATTCCAAGACCCGGATTTCTAACCCTTTTGGTTATTTAATGTCCATATCCTGCAATGTCGTAGCACTCCAAAAAGACATCTAGTCCCCTCTTAAACTCCTCCATTCATTTTGCCATCACCACTTCCTCAGGGAGAGAATTCCACAGTCTCACTCCTACAGTAAAGAACCCCCTTTTGTGTTGGTGATGAAACCTTCTTTCCTCTAGACGAAGATGATGGCCTCTTGTTACCGTCCCAGTCCTGAGTATAAACAGATCATGGGAGACATCCTTAGGTCCTTGTATTGTTCCCTAATGTATTTATGCATAGTTATTTGGTCGCTCCTTAGCTGCCTTTTTTCAGAGTGAATAATCTCAATTTTGATAGCCTCTCTGGATATTCCAGTCCTGCCATTCCATTTATTAATTTAGTAGCCTGTCTTTGAACCCCCTCAAGAACTGCAATGTATTTCCTGGATACTGTTGTCCAGAACTATATACAGTATTCCATATGAGGCATGACAAGTGCCTTATATAGTGGAGAAATAATGTTCCCATCCTTCGCCCCTATAACTTTTTTTAATGCACCCCAAAAATGTATTTGCCTTTGCAGCAGCTGATTGGCATTGATTGCTCCAGTTAAGTCTACAGTCAACTAGTACCCCCGGGTCTATTTCTATATCACTTTTCCATAGCAGTAAGTCATTTATAATTTAACCCCTTCCCGTCACAGGGTGTAAGTGTACATCCTGGCAGTGGGGTATTAATGCAACAGGACATACACTTAGGCCCTGTGGATAATGCATCACTGAAGAAGAATCTATTAAAAATTACTAACTTTATTTAAAAAATTTAAAATCAAAGGTGGACAGAACAAAACATATATAAAGATAGTGATAGCTTTTGGGGATGTTAGAAACAAAATCCTTGGCTCCACGGTCAGATAATCCGTTTCCCAATTACCCAATTTTTTAACGGATATTCGGTGTCAAACTCCCAAGTTCACGTGTAAACAGTGTGTGGGACGATAACCTTCCATCGTTTATCAGACACGGTCATTGGGTCGGATAAGGTTTAGCCTTTTTTTTTATAATAACCAATTCAAGGAGCTCCCCTAGTTTAGGGACTCCAGGGTAAATCAAAAATTCCAGATAGACAGAAAAAGAAAAATATTGTGAGTGTTGTGATTACACAGAACTGCACCTTATAAGTTTGAACAAAGTCCCCCATCCATACTCCTTCGAGGGGGGTTTTAGGTACACAATGTTCACTCTTTGGGTTTTACTTTATTATTTTTGTGTTCTGTGGTAACTTAGCTAATATCTGATGCTAAAAATAAACCACTAACCCAGGACGGTGCAATTGGAGAGGAAAGGGTTAAATGAAGGTCAAGGCCACTTTGAAGGACCAGGGACTAGTACTTTCAGGGTAGAAGGAACACTATCCCGAAGGAAACCCCAATAGTGCACATAATAGGAGGCACGATTAAGGTTTGCAAGGTCCGGTGGGTAAGGGGTTAATCGTTGCCGTATGTATTATGAGTAAGAGGAGGTCAGCGGTGTTAAAGAAATGAGCTGGCTCCTCGAGAAACTAGTCAATTGCTTTCCTCCTTAGTTTTTCTCTTTAAAACTAGGTATTTAGTGGACTAGAGAAAGAGAGGAAAGAGTTAAATGGTGACTGATGAACCCTTACAATAAGTACACATGTGGCCCAATCCAAACCCCTACTTTATATTTCTAAAGACCAAAAGGCAAAAGGTTACTGCCCATTAACAGCTTTGAGCCAGCACACTAAGGGTTAATACTACCCATGTGCTTTTAGAACGTTGCTGACAGCTTTCCTATGGTCCACGTGACACCTAAACCTCTCCGGGAGGCTAAATACCTAAGGGAATAGCCCTATTACCTCACACAGCACCACTGTGGTAAAGAATTAACTAAATCGGCATTGGTACGGCAGCCCAACAGATGGTATCGGGCAGCCGACTAACACTACACTAGGACTGACTATCTGGAAATAAGATAAATTAAATCACTAAACTATGTCATCGACGCGTTTCTGCAGTGTTTTAACAAATACACTGCTTCATCAGGATGAATTGTAAAGTGTAGATGGGAGCGGCCGTGATGACTGGCGGCATCCCGATAGTGAGTGTCGCGCGTCTTATAAAGACAGCGCTTATACATGCAAAGCTCCTCCTTCCCTCTTTCATCCTAGCCAATCCCAAATCCAGGTTGGGATTCAGTCATTTTCCCCTGTCCTCTCGTGATATATGCTGAATAACAGTCTCAGCTGAGACACTTCAGCACTGGACAGCTCCCTGCTGTCGTGATGCAGGCAGTAGCGTATAAGTGAAGGGATCAGCTCTGGACAGCTCCCTCCTCCCTGCTAGAGCCCTGTAAAGCATTTTTAAAGGCATTTGTTCAATAGGGGGGTTGAATATAGGGTAATTAAATCCTGTATTCCAACTGGATTTGTCTCTGGCTCTATTCCAGGGTGGGGGGGAGGGGGGAGATACCCAAGAGGGATAATTTCAGTTAGTTAAATTGGAAGCAAAAAAGTATGTTCCTCAGTGTTTTGTCAAAGAGAGGGGGGAAGGGGCATCCTCATCAGTGTTGCAGGTATCATTGAATCAGGGAAGCCAGGAAAAATACAGAGTAGTCTCCATGGCTCTTTGACTATTGCCCGCCAAACAAAATAGAACACACACATGATGATGATAGACACCTACCTCCTCTGGTTGCCGGGGAGATAATTCAGTCAGTAGTTATCATCCCATATTGGTCAACCATGATTAATTCAAATGAAAGAGGTGTAGGATATCTGCTTGCTCAGGCCAGTAGGTGAACAAGTCCTTAGCATGGATTCTTTCTGTAATAGTTTTCTATCAATATCTCCCCTTCTCCTGTTGTACCTAATCAGTTCAATGCCTTGAAATTTCAGGACACTCAGGTCATTGTCATGGTGGTCTTTCATATGATTCGCCAAACTTGTATGCTCACCCCTCCGTACATTCCCCACATGGGCCAATATCCTTCTCCTGAACTGTTGCTTTGTCTTGCCCACATATTCCAAGGGGATGGGCAAGTTGCCAGGTAAACCACTCCTGATGTCTTGTAATTAATAAAATCACGAATTTCGTATGTTCTTCCGGTGTTCGTGCTTGCAAAGGTGGGTCCCCTCCTTATAAACTCACAAGCCTTACAATCAGAGCAAGGGTATGTACCCTTGATTTTCTTTGAGGTCAACCAAGTGTCTCTTGGTATTTCTGGAGCGAGGTGACTGTGAACAAGGTAGTCTCTCAGGTTTCTCCCCCTTTGATATGTAATAGAGGGCCTGTTTCCTAGACATTCCACCAGATCCTTGTCCTTGAGTAGAATATACCAATATTTCTGTAAAATCTTGTTCATATTTCTTGACTGATCATCGTATGTGCCTATTAGTCTCACTAAGTTTTTTGATTCTGGCTTTCACTTGACATCCAGCAAGTCCCTTCTGTCTTTGTTTATGGTCTCTTCAAGTGCCTCAGTAAGTATGTTATCAGGGTATACTCTATCCCTGAATCTTCTTGTCATATCCTCTGCCTGTATTTTGAATTCACCTTCATCAGAGTAGTTTCTTCTCGCCCTGATATATTGTGCCTTTGGAATTCCTTTTTGTAGGGGACCTGAGTGATAACTTTCCCAATGCAGGAGACTGTTAGTTGCTGTTGGTTTCCAGTGAATTGTTGTTTCCAGGGTACCCGTAACAGTCTTGGAAATGTTTAAATCCAAGAAGGTAATCTTGTCATGTTGAATTTCAGATGTAAGGAATAGCCCCAGACAATTACTGTTCAGAGACTCCACAAATTCACCAAATTCAGTAACAGTACCAGACCAGAGTATGAATACCTCATCTATAAACCTAACCCATAACTCGATTAGGTTTGTCTATTTTTCATTATGTTCCTGGAAGACATATTTATCCCCCCACCAGCCCAAAAAGAGACACGCATAAGTCGGGGCACAGGGACTCCCCATAGCGGTCCCTGTTCGCTGGTGGAAAAATCGCCCCTCAAACAGAAAGAAATTGTGCTCCAGAACGAACTTGAGCAACTCAAGAACAAAGTTGTTGTGGGGTTTCATGTGAATTCCCCTTTGGTCCAGAAAAAAACCTTGTCTCAATCCCGTCTTTGTGTGAGATATTACTATACAAAGCCTCTACATCCAGGCTAGCCAATAGGGCGCCATCCGAGATTGTGATACTCTCCAATCATCTTAGGAGTTTAGTAGTGTCCCATATGTAGGATGGCAGACTCTCCACAAATGGTCTTAGTATTATATCAATGTATTCACTGGCCCCTTGTGTAAGGGAATCTACCCCTGATACAATGGGCCTACCCTTCAACGGGGTTAGGCCCTTGTGGATCTTAGGGAGCGTGTAGAAAGTCGCAGTCTGAGGTAGGGCCGGGCAAATTTATTCATGTTCAGTTTTTCAGAGGATTTTCTCATCTCGTGCCTTCTGTACCAGGGATCTCAAGTCCGAGAGGAAAGCGTCTGTGGGGTCAGAGGGTAAGATCCCATAATTCGTGGTGTCCCTCAGTAGTTTGAGACACATCTCTTTATAATCCTTGTGTCCCAAAATCACCACGTTTCCCCCTTTTGTCAGATGGTTTTATGATGATGCTAGGATCCTTCTTTAATGATCCAATGCTTTTTTCTCCTCTTTTGAAAGATTCTGGGTTTGGTAATTTCTTGTACTAGCGAGTTTCTTCAGTTCCTCCGTTACTAGTGACTCAAAAATGTCTATATAAGGACAATCATCAGACAGAGGCATACTGGTGCTTTTTAGTCAGTAAAGGGTCCCTGACCTGGGATCCTCTCATTCTCCTGAGATAATTCTCCCAAAAGATCAAGTGTCTCCAGGTCCTGGGGACTAATGCCCAGTTTCTCGCATCTATTCTGACCCTTGATGGTAAAGTATGTTCTCCATCTTACTTTATGGAGAAAGAGAGACACATCTTTTACCCAGTCAAAAGATTTATATTTGTTAGTTGGCCTCTCTGGTGCTCCTGCACTAGGAGAACTTTAGGAGGTTTTCCTCGCTACCACAAGGGCTTCCTGTGGGCAAAAACATCACCGCTGGCTCCACAGCACAAGGAGGAACAATTAGAGACCACCCGCGGACCTCTGAGTGAAGGTGAGGGATCGCGGCCTACCCGGGAAGGCGCATCCCCGAGCTTAATTTCTGGACTATGTCCGTCCGGAAGTTGGGGAGACAACCCGACAGCGGCATAACACAGCGGTCAGAGGAGCGGTACACCCAGCAAACTGTGATCCGGGGGGGGGGGGGGGGGCGACAGGGTCACCATCAGACTAAGGACCGGTGTGGAGGCAGAGGGGAGAAGGCGAGGGAGATCTACAGGGGCCGACGGATGCTGATAAACACCGGGGCCGCCCCGGGGATTTTACCCCTCTACTTGTGACTTGCAGAAGAGTCTACTTGCTGGGGCTGGAGGTGGCTGGGTTGGAAGCCATCTGAGAGAGCAAGAGGGTCCACAGCACAGTAACACCTCGGAGTCTCTGAGGGGCTCCATAGGAAAGTGACAAACTACTACACTACAATACCCTCTCCTCCTACAGCCATGTTGGCCCCCCGCCCTCCCCTGGCCCAACTTCAACATTTAAAACAAAAAAGAGCCATTATGCCCTCCTCAAGGGGTTTCTATGAAACAAATAACATGTATAACTAGATACCCTGCAGTTGCCGCCGAGACAGAGAGACCTCGACACAGTTCAAAATATAGATCAAGACAAGATGGGTAAACTTGGAAAGGATAAAGGCAGAGACGTTGAGGACATACCAAGAAGAAGCAAGAGCCAATCAGAGATGGATAAATATTTTTTAAAAAAAAACACTTCTCCCCAGCTGCACAAAAACCAAAACTATGTAGAAACCCTCCGGATCATGACGCAACAGATTCGGATGCTGAATGCACATCAATAAACTCCGACCAGGGCGAAGACCAAGATCGAGGCCCGATCTCTCGTTCCTTTCTCAAAAAGATTCTGTCACAGTCGCTCTCACCAGTTCTTAAAGATCTTGCCGATATCAAAGCTGAGGTAAAACATATAGGACGCAGAGTCGAGGACCTTTAAACTTCATACCATGAACTAACCCAACACAGCGAAGCAGTCCAAAAAAATTTGCTAGACCAACAAGAACACCTAAATCAAGCCCTCTTGATGATAGAGGATCAGGAAAATAGGAGCAGGAGAAGGAGTATTAGACTGAGAGGTCTCCCTGAATCCATAGCAAACGAAGCCCTTAGATCTATCAATCCCAGATGGGTAAAGAAAAAGCAGATAATGTTGTAATAGAACGCAGTCACAGAGCCCTCCGTTCACGTGCCAACGGCTCCCCCCGTGATGTGATTTGTGGACTGCTGAGTTACGTGGATACGGCAGCCATCCTTCAAAAATCAAGGGAGACATCTGAGATCCTCTTTGAAAACAACCAAATTCATCTCTTTCAAGACCTAGCACCCAGCACTCTGGCCAAGAGACGCACTCTGAAACCCCTCACAGATGCCATGAGAGCAAGAAAGTTGCCCATTAAGTGGCTATACCCCTTTGGGCTGGCCACGTTGAAAGAAGGTCAGCAGATCGCAATCAGATCCCCAAAAGACCTGAAGGCCGCTTGGAAAAAGATGGAAATCCCTCCCATAGAGATTCTGTTACGATCATGTGGGCAACCTAAGCACGGGAGCCCACACGATCGCACCCTAAAAGGGATAGAAAATGGATGGGATGGACGCACACAGGTAGCACCAGGGTCACACGGGATTCACACAGGTTTCAGGCAACTGACCCTGTTCTACATGGGAGGATGGCATGGCCCTACCTAAGTGGGGAACATTGCCCCAATAAGGGCAGCCCAGCGGTCTTCGGATCTGGGCCCTTGCTGACCCTAGGAACCACGCTACAGAACAAGACGCATACACATGCCACATGACAGGGACTGAACAGGAGGATACACAGAGCAGGAAACACAGCATACAGCAGCCACAATGCAACCACTAGTAACAGATGATAAGCTTAATGTAAATACCAGGTATTAGTTGACATGTTGTACAAGATGTTGAAAGCTAGCGGGCCACTTCACGGCTCCTGGTTATACCGCTAGTCCCTACACTAACCAGGAGTCCAGCAGAATTGGACAGAGTTCACACAGAAAGCTGCAACAGGACAGGACACACAGCAAACTAACACAAAACTGACAGAATTTAAACGTACAAACGGACATGAACCAGATCACACTGCAAACCTCACCAGACAAGCATTCATGACTACTCACCTTAGGGGTCATACAGACTGACCAGGAACTGGGTTTATATGTGAGCACAGATCCAGGGGATTGGCTAGCAGAAAGTACCACACCCAGCCAGCTCAATAACTAACACTGAGAGTGCTGTGCTGCTGGAATCACAATAGTATAACATGTCTCAGCAGCACACGTAACAGATCCCCTCTTGGATGCCTATACACATACAGCACCAGCTGCCTCAACTTCCAAGAGCAGAAGACTGGTGCCTCAACTCGAAGGCCAAGAGACCCAGAATAACTTGACTCTTGCCTTTTGTAGACCGGGAATCTTTGCAGTTCCCTATAATACACGGCCGTTTGTTTCAATGGTTGCTGGGTGACCTGCCGATCGCAGATTCACTATATAGTAAGTTTAGATTTATGATATGTGAATAAGCCCCTTTTGTTTACTACCCATTATTTACTGACATGTGCTGATGGGGATGATTTACTCTCAAGGTCTTTCATTGATTGAAATTCAGTGCTCATGATGGGTCCCACACCTGCTGCATACTTATGTTATCACTTATGTTAATGTCTGTTCACGGTGATTGGTGGGTGTGTATATATATGGCACTCTGTTTTAAGTTGTTGTAGGCTTGACAAAGACCCGCTTTATACAGGGTCGAAACGTCGCTATCCTTATGGCTATGAGGTGTTTATAACTGATGCTTATGCATTAAAATCTTTAAGCACCTAACCTGCTGCCTGACCCTGCTTCTTTTTGGACTTGACACATTGGGATTTCTGTGGATTCAATCCCTTTTTCAGGCGAGCAGCTATTTCCTTTGGAAGGGTCCCCCTATATGGTTGGTGAGTGCTGCTGTACCCCTCAGTCTTCATAGGTGACTAAAGAAACTGTGAGTTGGAAGTCTTGCCCCTACTCGGGCGGGTGTAACTCTCTTCATTTGGTTGGAAGCCTGCCCGGCCTTGCTCTGGCTGGGATCCCTAGGCCCCAGATGGATCTGACCCCCACCCCCAGACTTGTTTCTGATGGGGGGGGCCCTGGTTGGAGGGACGCGGCCCTTTTATGAGCGCTAATGTCTGCCCCCTAGGCCTTGGTCCCATCGACTGGGAGGCAGATGACAGACAAGTCTTTTCATACTGTTTCGAATCTCTAGTAAAGTTTATTATTACAGTTTTGATAAAGTCTCAGTGGCATGCTCGAGGTTTATGGAGTATGCCCATCCACCCCTCATTTACGTGGGCAGGGGAAGTAGCTCTTATCGGACCCCCCACAACAAGTGCGAAAAAAAAAGCACTGAGGGGTTTCCACCTCCGATCTGGGCCTTTCTCTGTCCAGGTATCTTTACATTGTTTTACTTGTCGCCTTGCAAGACAAGTATTGTATATAGTTCTTGTTTATACTGTCAACGAGTTGGCCTGCCAAACAATCTCAATGCCTGTGAGCGACCTAAGATACATTGATTATCCGACACATACTCATCATGGCTAATATTAAATACATATCGTTCAATGTCAGAGGCATGAATACCCCCCAAAAGAGGAGCCAAATCTTCTCCCTACTACAAAAACTAAAATCAGAAATAGTGTTTTTTCAGCGGACCCATTTAAGACACAACCATATACCTAAACTTCCCTCCCAAGTTTACAATCAATGGTTTCATAGCACATATTCCTCAGCCTCTAGAGGGGTCTCCATCGCGATTGGAAAAAATATACCCTTTATCCCCACCCTTCAGATAATTGACCCTTGGGGCAGATACATCTTTATAAAGTGCACAATAGCCAACAGTACAGTATCCTTCGCTAATCTATATGCACCAAATCAAAACCAGATCCTGTGGTTAACTCACACCCTGGGGAGATTCACGGAATTCGCAGAGGGCTTGATTATTGTAGGCGGAGATTTTAATGTGGCAATAGATCCCTCTAAAGACACTACATCATCTGCGCAATCAATCCCACTCAGATAAATCCACAAGCTAAAGAGCACCCTTTCTGAAATGAACCTCCAAGACGCATGGAGAACTCTATATCCCGAAGACAAAGAATACACTTATTTTTCTCACTTACACTCAACTTTCCACAGAATAGATTACCTGTTGATATCTGGGAAACATATTTAATCTGTTAGGGAGGCCGACATCAGTCCCATTACAATTTCTGACCACGCACCAATATCTATATCAGCATCAATACATAATCTCCCCCATAAAGGATGGACCTGGCGCCTAAACGGCACGTTAATAAGTAACGAAAAACATTTCCCTGCACTATCTAGGAAATTGGAAGAATTTTTTATAATAAACAGTACCCCAGACATCTCCCCCCCGATTCTTTGGGAATCACACAAAGCTTTTATTAGAGGAGAACTAATAGCCCTAGGCTCGGAAGTCAAAAAGCTAAGAGATAAAGAAATGGATTCTCTGTTAGCGCAGATCTCAAGTCTGAAGAAATTACATAAAAACTCTTAAATAAAGACACCTTTCAAGACTTGAAGAATCTCACAGACAAACTCAAAAACAGCCTTAATATAAAAGCGGCAAAGACTCTCTTCTCCTCTAAATATAAGATCTATATGCATGGAGATAAAGGCTCTAAAACCATGTCAAAATTAATAAAAAAACAAAAAGAAAAAGCCTTTCTCTATAAAATAAAAATGAAATCAGGTAACATTGCAACATCTAAAAATGAAATTGCTACAGAATTTGAAGAATTTTACAAAGGCCTATATAACCTATCCACTGATAACTTAATGGAAGATCACACCCACATTGCTAATTCAACGTCAGCTTTCCTAGAGAGTCTCAACCTACCTACACTATCCGAGGATGACAAATCGTCCTTACTTGATCCTTTCACTGCCTCCAAAGTGGAAGAAGTACTCAACTCTATACCCAACGGGAAGAGCCCAGGTCCGGATGGCCTACCCATTATCTACTACAAAACATTCTCCAAAGTACTGCTCCCAAATCTCACGAATTATGCAATTCCCTCCTATCAGGGGCAGATCTTCCTAAACAATCTCTGAAAGCATTCATAACCCTGATTCCAAAAGAGGGAAAAGACCCAGAACAATGCAGCAATTATCGCCCTATATCACTATTAAATGTAGACCTGAAAATATGGGCAAAACTTCTGGCACAGCGCATATCACCCTTCATAGCTAAGCTTATCCATCCGGATCAAGTGGGTTTTGTTCCACATAGAGAAGGGAAATTCAATACATCTCGCATTATAAACGCAATCCACCATGCTAGAAACAACAAAACACCACTAGTACTAGGAACAGATGCCGAAAAGGCATTTGATAGAGTAAGCTGGAACTTTATGGTAAAATCGCTATCAAAATTTGGTTTCCCCAATCATTTCATCAACGCCATTCTTACCCTCTACTAAAACCCATCAGCTAGAATCCATATAAACGTAACCCTTTCGAACCGCTTCCCGATCACAAATGGGACCAGGCAGGGCTGCCCGTTATCCCCCACCCTGTTTGTACTAGTAATGGAGACTCTTCTACAGCAAATCAGACAAAATCCCAACATCCAAGGCCTGAAAGTAGGAAATACCACACACACTACAGCTGCATTTGCAGATGACCTTCTTATACTAATGACGAACCCAAAAATAGCATTCCGTAAGTCTCTAAGATTTACGAACAATTTTGCATGATATCAAATTTCAAGGTTAACTTTGAAAAATCAGAAGCCTTAAACATATCTACCCCAACTAACATAATCACAACCCTACAGAAACAAATGGCTTTCAAATGGCCCTCTTCTAGCATTAAATATCTAGGTGCCTTCCTGACTCCCCAACCCTCTCAACTCTTCAAAGCAAATTATGATCCCCTTCTCAAAAAGGTTCAAAACCAATTGCAACACCTTGATGTTCCCTTAATATCTTGGATGGGAAGGAAAAACTTAATATCTACTTATATTCTTCCATACATCCTTAACATCTTACAAAAGGTCCCAATCGGAGTCCCCCACCACTTCTTTTCTAAATTACATCAAATCTTTACGAGATTTATCTGGAACAAACACAAACCCCACCTGGCACTCAGGTATCTAAATCAAAAAAGAGCACAGGGAGGCTTTTGGCCTACCGAACATGTTCCTTTACTACAAAGCAATACACATAGAAAGATGGCTCGCTTTGGTAGATGATAAACTGAACTATGTTAAACCAAGAGGGATGGTTTCTTCTCTGGTCCAATGACCCCCCTCTATTTAAAACTAAAACACTCAGTCCTACCACAAAGGATACAATCAAAGTCCTACGCCACCTAAGAATGGAAAAAGGAGAACACTCCAAACTCTCACCAATGATGCCCGCCTCTTTGACTCCTTCAATTTTAGCTAATAAACCAAAAAATACTCTAAACTTTTGGACAAAACTGAAAGCTACAACAATATATGACATTATTAAAGGGACAAAAAACAAACCCAGAACATGTCGCCGCACTTGTGGCAGGTGCCCCCCTAAATCCTCTAGAAAAACTGGGGCTATACACCTCACTAAAAAAATAACAAACCCAGAACATGTCGCCGCACTTATGGCAGGTGCCCCCCTAAATCCCCTAGAAAAACTGGGGCTATACACCTGGCTAAAAAAATTGCAGAAGCAGTTTGGTGATGGACTGAGGGAACCACTGTGGTTTGAAACATACCTATCACTACCTGCACGACCTCGTAAGCTCATGACACGCTTATACAAAGGTCTGTTACTGAACACCTCATCTGATAAACTGTGGTCTGTCAGAGCTTGGGAAAAGGAACTCGGGGTCAACCTGGACAGGGAGGACACTAAAAGAGTCCTTAACAACTCACATGGTTTCTCTCAATGTGTCCGAATACAAGAAAACTCCTTTAAAATTCTGACCCGCTGGTATAAGACCCCAGTTTAACTCTTCAAATCTAATCTTTCACCAACAGATACATGCTGGAGATGTGACTCGCATAGGGGAGATTTGCTACATATCTGGTGGCATTGCCCAATCATCAAACCTTTTTGGCAACAGATTACAACACACATTAATAAAATATGTGGTACCTCACTCATTCTGACCCCTGAGGAGGTGCTACTCTGGTTGCCTTCTAGGCAATTAAGCCACTCAAAAAGACACCTACCTACAATCTTGATCTCTGCAGCAAAGCTCCTTATTCCGCTTTTCTAGAAAAATAAAACAATTCCTACAATTTCTCAATGGAAAGATAAAATATCCCAGATATACCGCTTTGAGGAGTTTGCTGCCTGGGAGTCTGGTACAAGAAATAAGTTCCTATTGACTTGGTCACCATGGGTATTATAGCAAAAGACTTATCCCTCATGATGTATTTGGCATACGCTCACAGGTTTGACACCTCAATATCTTTCACACAGACAGACACATAAGGCAGTAAACTCTCGTTGACATGTTCACACCCCTCCCCCTTTCCCCACTTTTTTGTTATGTTCATTTTGTTTCTATTTAACCCACAAGGATGTATCAGAGTCACAACTCCACACTGGAGTTACCTTGGCACCCAACAAACAGCAAATTTTCACCCACAGACATAGCACTGACAAGGGTTTGGTCAGTAAATGCCAAATTCTGACTACTAATATAGTCCCGCTGATATAGAGACATGATCAATAGAGATGAGCGAGCACCAAAATGCTCGGGTGCTCGTTACTCGAGATGAACTTTTCGCCATGCTCGAGGGTACGTTTCGAGTAACGAACCCCATTGAAGTCAATGGGCAACCCGAGCATTTTTGTATATCACCGATGCTCGCTAAGGTTTTCATTTGTGAAAATCTGGGCAATTCAAGAAAGTGATGGGAACGACACAGAAACGAATAGGGCAGGCGAGGGGCTACATGTTGGGCTGCATCTCAAGGTCCCAGGTCCCACTATTAGGCCACAATAGCGGCAAGAGTGGGCCCCCCACCCTCCCAACAATTTTTACTTCTGAAAAACCCTCATTAGCAAGGCATACCTTAGCTAAGCACCACACTACTTCCAACAAAGCACAATCACTGCCTGCATGACACTCCGCTGCCACTTCTCCTGGGTAACATGCTGCCCAACCCCCCCCCCCACGACCCAGTGTCCACACCAAAGTGTCCCTGCGCAGCCTTCAGCTGCACTCATGCCACACGCTGGCCTCATAACCACACCACCCTCATGTCTATTTATAAGTGCGTCTGCCATGAGGAGGAACCGCAGGCACACACTGCAGAGGATTGGCACGGCCAGGCAGCGACCCTCTTTAAAAGGGGCAGGGCGATAGCCCACAATGCTGTACAGAAGCAATGAGAAATCCAATCCTGTACCACCTCCATCAGGAGCTGCACACGTGGGCATAGCAATGGGGAACCCATGTGCCACACACTATTCATTCTGTCAAGGTGTCTGCATGCCCCAGTCAGACCAGGGTTTTTTATAAATAGTCACAGGCAGGTACAACTCTGCAATGGGAATTCCGTGTGCACCCACAGCATGGGTGGGTGCCAGGAAGCCACCGGCGGTACATAAATATATCCCATTGCATTGCCTATCACAGCTGAGGTAACATCCGATTAAATGCAGGTGGGCTTCGGCCCAGACTGCATGCCCCAGTCTGACCGGGGTTTTTAATACATAGACACTGGCAGGTACAAATCCCTAATGTGAAGTCCGACTGGGGTTCTTTAGAAGTGGACACATGCAGTTACAACTCCCTGTGGACCCACAGCATGGGTGGGTGCCAGGAAGCCACCGGCGGTACATAAATATATCCCATTGCATTGCCCATCACAGCTGAGGTAACGTCCGATTAAATGCAGGTGGGCTTCGGCCCACACTGCATGCCCCAGTCTGACCGGGGTTTTTAATACATAGACACTGGCAGGTACAACTCCCTAATGTGAAGTCCCTGTGGACCCACAGCATGGGTGGCTCCCTGGAACCCACCGGCGGTACATAAATATATCCCATTGCATTGCCCATCACAGCTGAGGTAACGTCAGGTTTAATGCAGGTGGGCTTCGGCCCACACTGCATGCCCCAGTCAGACTGGGGTTCTTTAGAAGTAGACACATGTAGTTACAACTCCTTGTGGACCGACAGTATGGGTGGGTGCCAGGAAGCCACCAGCGGTACATAAATATATCCCATTGCATTGCCCATCACAGCTGAGGTAACGTCCGATTAAATGCAGGTGGTCTTCGGCCCACACTGCATGCCCCAGTCTGACCGGGGTTTTTAATACATAGACACTGGCAGGTACAAATCCCTAATGAAAAGTCCCTGTGGACCGACAGCATGGGTGGGTCCCAGGAAGCCACCGGCTGTACATAAATATATCCCATTGCAGTGCCCATCACAGCTGAGGTAACGTCCGATTAAATCCAGGTGGTCTTCGGCCCACACTGCATGCCCCAGTCTGACCGGGGTTTTTAATACATAGACACTGGCAGGTACAACTCCCTAATGTGAAGTCCCTGTGGACCCACAGCATGGGTGGCTCCCTGGAACCCACCGGCGGTACATAAATATATCCCATTGCATTGCCCATCACAGCTGAGGTAACGTCAGGTTTAATGCAGGTGGGCTTCGGCCCACACTGCATGCCCCAGTCAGACTGGGGTTCTTTAGAAGTAGACACATATAGTTACAACTCCTTGTGGACCGACAGTATGGGTGGGTGCCAGGAAGCCACCAGCGGTACATAAATATATCCCATTGCATTGCCCATCACAGCTGAGGTAACGTCCGATTAAATGCAGGTGGTCTTCGGCCCACACTGCATGCCCCAGTCTGACCGGGGTTTTTAATACATAGACACTGGCAGGTACAAATCCCTAATGAAAAGTCCCTGTGGACCGACAGCATGGGTGGGTCCCAGGAAGCCACCGGCTGTACATAAATATATCCCATTGCAGTGCCCATCACAGCTGAGGTAACGTCCGATTAAATCCAGGTGGTCTTCGGCCCACACTGCATGCCCCAGTCTGACTGGGGTTTTTAATACATAGACACTGGCAGGTACAACTCCCTAATGTGAAGTCCCTGTGGACCCAGAGCATGGGTGGCTCCCTGGAACCCACCGGCGGTACATAAATATATCCCATTGCATTGCCCATCACAGCTGAGGTAACGTCAGGTTTAATGCAGGTGGGCTTCGGCCCACACTGCATGCCCCAGTCAGACTGGGGTTCTTTAGAAGTAGACACATGTAGTTACAACTCCTTGTGGACCGACAGTATGGGTGGGTGCCAGGAAGCCACCAGCGGTACATAAATATATCCCATTGCATTGCCCATCACAGCTGAGGTAACGTCCGATTAAATGCAGGTGGTCTTCGGCCCACACTGCATGCCCCAGTCTGACCGGGGTTTTTAATACATAGACACTGGCAGGTACAAATCCCTAATGAGAAGTCCCTGTGGACCCACAGCATGGGTGGGTCCCTGGAACCCACCGGCGGTACATAAATATATCCCATGCAGTGCCCTGGACAGCAAAGCTAACGTCAGATTAAATGCAGGTGGGCTTCGGCGGTACATTAATGTATCCCATTGCAGTGCCCTGCTCAGCAGAGCTAACGTCGCATACAATACAGGTGTGCTTCGGCCCACAGTGCATGCCCCAGTCAGAGTGGTAATATGTACCTTAACAGTAACCGCGTTGGTGGGAATGTGGTGGCGACTGCGGACCTAGTAGCGCGGTTTTATTTAGTTGGTTTTCGGAATGTGGCCAGGATTAAGTGGGCCGTGGCGGGGGGATGGTGGGAGGGCTCTCTTGTTGTGTCAGTAAAGGTGAAATTCTTGGACTGCCACCAGACGGACCAATGCAAAGGTATTTGCCAAGAATGTTTTCATTGTTGGAGGGGGAGGGGGATGTTTTTGAGGCACTACGTGTCCTCTCCACGTGTCCGTGGTTATATGCACCTTAACAGTAACCGCGTTGGTGGGAAATGGCCTCGCCAGCATCATGTCTTTGGGAAGCCCCAGTTTCCACACCCCAGTGACATAGCATTAGCAGCGGTATAGGTAGAGCCCAGAATTAGTAACATTTCAGCGGTAGCATTAGGGACAGGCCCCAGTAACATATCACTAGCAGCAGTATAGGGGGAGCACAGTATTAGTTCCATTTCAGTAGTAGTAGCAGTCCAGACAGGCCCCAGTAACAATTCCAAAGCAGCAGTATAGGGGGAGCGCAGTCTTAGTTCCATTTCAGTAGTAGTAGCAGTCAAGACAGGCCCCAGAAACAATTACGAAGCAGCAGTATAGGGGAGCACAGTATTAGTTCCATTTCAGTAGTAGTAGCAGTCAAGACAGGCCACAGTAACATATCACTAGCAGCAGTACAGGGGGAGCACAGTATTAGTTCCATTTCAGTAGTAGTAGCAGTCTGGACAGGCCCCAGTAACATATCACTAGCAGCAGTATAGGGGGAGCACAGTATTAGTTCCATTTCAGTAGTAGTAGCAGTCTAGACAGGCCGCAGTAACATATCACTAGCAGCAGTATAGGGGGAGCACAGTATTACCGTGTTTCCCCGAAAATAAGACAGTGTCTTATATACATTTTTATTCAAAAAGGTTTAACTTTTTTACATGTATAGCTGCCTGGACACTATTTAAATTGACTTTTTTTAATTAACTGTTAGCAGGGCTTAATTTTGGAGTAGGGCTTATATTTCAAGCATCCTCAAAAAGCCTGAAAAATCATTTTGCATCCTCAAAAATTCTGGAAAATCATGCTATGTCTTATTTTCAGGGAAACAGGGTAGTTCCATTTCAGTAGTAGTAGCAGTATGGACAGGCCCCAGTAACATATCACTAGCAGCAGTATAGGGGGAGCACAGTATTAGTTCTCTTTCAGTAGTAGTAGCAGTCAAGACAGGCCCCAGTAACAATTCTGAAGCAGCAGTATAGGGGAAGCACAGTATTAGTTCCATTTCAGTAGTAGTAGCAGTCAAGACAGGCCACAGTAACATTCCCGTTGCAGCAGTTTAGGGAGATAACAGTCTCTTGCACATTTCAGTAGTTGCAGTATAGACAAGGCCCCAGTTACATTTATGTAGCAAAAGTGTAGGCCAAGCCCACACACCTTGCTGTACCATGAGTGCAGACGAAGCCCATAAAAATTACTAGAATTACACTGTAGGCGAGGGCCCAAAAAAATTGGTGTACCAACAGTACTAATGTACCTCAGAAAAATTGCCCATGCCCAACCAAGAGGGCACGTGAAACCCATTAATCGCTTTGGTTAATGTGGCTTAATTTGTACCTAGGCCTGGAGGCAGCCCAGTTAAAATAAAAATTGGTTCAGGTGCAAGTTTCAACGCTTTAATGAGAATTGAAACGTATAAAGATTGTTTACTAAAGTCATATGACTGAGCCTTGTGGGCCTAAGAAAAATTGCCCGTTCGGCGTGATTACGTGAGGTTTCAGGAGGAGGAGGAGCAGGAGGAGGAGGATGAATATAATACACAGATTGATGAAGCTAAAAGGTCCCCGTTTTTGATGGTGATAGAGAACGATGCTTCCATCCGCGGGTGCAGCCTACGTATTGTTTAGGTACCGCTGCTGTCCGCTGGTGGAGAAGAGAAGTCTGGGGAAATCCAGGCTTTGTTCAGCTTTATGAGTGTAAGCCTGCCGACACTGTCAGTTGACAGGCGGGTACGCTTATCCGTTATGATTCCCCCAGCCGCACTAAACACCTTCTCTGACAAGACGCTAGCCGCAGGACAAGCAAGCACCTCCAGGGCATACAGCGCGAGTTCAGGCTACGTGTCCAGCTTTGACACCCAGTAGTTGTAGGGGGCGTCACGGAGGACGGTCGTGTGATCGGCTACATACTCCCTCACCATCCTTTTACAGTGCTCCCGACGACTCAGCCTTGACTGGGGAGCGGTGACACAGTCTTGCTGGGGAGCCATAAAGCTGGCAAAGGCCTTGGAGAGTGTTCCCCTGCCTGCTCTGTACATGCTGCCTGATCTCCGCGCCTCCCCTGTTACCTGGCCCTCGGAACTGCGCCTTCTGCCACTAGCGCTGTCGGATGGGAATTTTACCATCAGTTTGTCCGCCAGGGTCCTGTGGTATAGCATCACTCTCGAGCCCCTTTCCTCTTCGGGTATGAAAGTGAAAAGGTTCTCCTTATACCGTGGGTCGAGCAGTGTGTACACCCAGAAATCCGTAGTGGCCAGAATGCGTGTAACGCGAGGGTCACGAGAAAGGCATCCTAACATGAAGTCCGCCATGTGTGCCAGGGTACCTGTACGCAATACATGGCTGTCCTCACTAGGAAGATCACTTTCAGGAACCTCCCCCTCCTCCTCCTTCTCCTCCTCAGGCCATACACGCTGAAAGGATGACAGGCAAGCAGCATGGGTACCCTCAGCAGTGGGCCAAGCTGTCTCTTCCCCCTCCTCCTCATGCTCCCCCCCCCCTCCTCCTCCTCAACGCGCTGAGATATAGACATGAGGGTGCTCTGACTATCCAGCGACATACTGTCTTCCCCCACCTCCGTTTCCGAGCGCAAAGCGGCTGCCTTTATGCTTTGCAGGGAACTTATCAAGATGCATAGCAGAGGAATGGTGACGCTAATGATTGCAGCATCGCCGCTCACAATCTGGGTAGACTCCTCAAAGTTTCCAAGGGTCCTGGCAGATGTCTGCCAACCAGGCCCACTCTTCTGTAAAGAATTGAGGAGGCTGACTCCCACTACACCGCCCATGTTGGAGTTGGTATCCCACTATAGCTCTATGCTGCTCGTAGAGCCTGGCCAAGATGTGGAGCATAGAGTTCCACCGAGTGGGCACGTCGCACAGCAGTCGGTGCACTGGCAGATTAAACCGATGTTGCAGGGTCCGCAGGGTGGCAGCATCCGTCTTGGACTTGCGGAAATGTGCGCTGAGACGGCGCACCTTTCCGAGCAGGTCTGAGAAGCGTGGGTGGCTTTTCAGAAAGCGCTGAGCCACCAAATTAAAGACGTGGGCCAGGCATGGCACGTGCGTGAGGCTGCCGAGCTGCAGAGCCGCCACCAGGTTACGGCCGTTGTCACACACGACCATGCCCGGTTGTAGGCTCAGCGGCGAAAGCCAGCGGTCGGTCTGCTCTGTCAGACCCTGCAGCAGTTCGTGGGCCGTGTGCCTCTTCTCTCCTAAGCTGAGTAGTTTCAGCACGGCCTGCTGGCGCTTGCCCACCGCTGTGCTGCCATCCCGCGAGACACCGACTGGTGGCGACGTGCTGCTGCTGACACATCTTGATTGCGAGACAGAGGTTGTGTAGGAGGAGGAGGAGGAGGAGGGTGGTTTAGTGGAGGAAGCATACACCGCCGCAGATACCAGCACCGAGCTGGGGCCCGCAGTTCTGGAGGTGGGTAGGACGTCAGCGTTCCCAGGCTCTGACTCGGTCCCAGCCTCCACTAAATTCACCCAATGTGTCGTCAGGGAGATATAGTGGCGCTGCCCGCCTGTGCTTGTCCACGTGTCCGTTGTTAAGTGGACCTTGGCAGTAACTGCGTTGGTGAGGGCGCGTACAATGTTGCGGGAGACGTGGTCATGCAGGGCTGGGACAGCACCTCGGGAAAAGTAGTGGCGACTGGGAACCGACTAGCGCGGGGCCGCCGCCGCCATCATGTTTTTGAAAGCCTCCGTTTCCACAAGCCTATACGGCAGCATCTCCAGGCTGATCAATTTGGCTATGTGCACGTTTAACGCTTGAGCGTGCGGGTGCGTGGTGGCGTACTTGCGCTTGCGATCAAACAGTTGCGCTAGCGACGGCTGGACGCTGCGCTGAGAGACATTGCTGGATGAGGCCGAGGACAGCGGAGGTGAGGGTGTGGGTGCAGGCCAGGAGCCGGTAGTGCCTGTGTCCTGAGAGGGGGGTTGGATCTCAGTGGCAGGTTGGGGTACAGGGGGAGAGGCAGTGGTGCAAACTGGAGGCGGTGAACAGCCTTCGTCCCACCTTGTGGGGTGCTTGGCCATCATATGTCTGCGCATGGTGGTGGTGGTGAGGCTGGTGGTGGTGGTGGCTCCACGGCTGATCTTGGCGCGACAAACCTTGTACACCACAGTTCGTCGGTCGTCTGCACTCTAAATGAAAAACTGCCACACCTTTGAGCACCTAGGCCTCTGCAGGGTGGCATTGCGCGAGGGGGCGCTTTGGGAAACAGTTGGTGGATTATTCGGTCTGGCCCTGCCTCTACCCCTGGCCACCGCACTGCCTCTTCCAACCTGCCCTGCTGCTGCACTTGCCTCCCCCTCTGAAGACCTGTCCTCAGTAGGCTTAGCCAACCAAGTGGGGTCAGTCACCTCATCGTCCAGCTGCTCTTCCTCCGAATCCTCTGTGCGCTCCTCCCTCGGACTTACTGCCCTTACTACTACCTCACTGATAGACAACTGTGTCTCATCGTCTTCATCCTCCTGAAAGCTCTTGAGACAGTTGTCGGAAGTCCCCAGCCTCATCCCCCGGACCCTGGGAACTTTCCAATGGTTGGGCATCGGTCACGACAAACTCCTCCGGTGGGAGAGGAACCATTGCTGCCCATTCTGGGCAGGGGCCCGAGAACAGTTCCTGGGATCCTGCCTGCTCCTCAGAATGTGTCATTGTAATGGAGTCAGGAGGCTGGGAGGAAGGAGGAGCAGCAGCCAGAGGATTCAGAGTTGCAGCAGTGGACGGCGTAGAAGTCTGTGTGGTCGATAGATTGCTGGATGCACTTTCTGCCATCCACAACAGGACCTGCTCACACTGCTCATTTTCTAATAAAGGTCTACCGCGTGGACCCATTAATTGTGAGATGAATCTGGGGACCCCTGAAATTTGCCTCTGTCCTAATCCTGCAGCAGTCGGCTGCGATACACCTGGATCAGGAGCTCGGCCTGTGCCCACACCCTGACTTGGGCCTCCGCGTCCTCGCCCGCGTCCACGTCCTCTAGCCCTACCCCTACCCCTCAGCATGGTGTATTACGAGTAGAGCAGAAACAGAACGCTGTAATTAAATGTGCCGCTGATTGGCCTGTGGTTGGAGGCTGACTTCACTTACAGAACGCACAGCAGAGCCAGGAAACAATTTTGCGCACGCCTGCACTGAGACGTAGGTGCGTATGACTGAGCTAGTGGAATTCACAGCGCAGAAGCAGTCAAGTGGCCAAAGGCCACTAGTAGGCCTTAAGTATTTTGCTTCTATTTTTTTAAATGCTGAGCTGATACAGCAGACAGATACTGTAGGCAGCGTATATTATGTACACTGTTTCCCTCTGGCGGGATGACGGTGGTAATGTAATGGAGACAGCAGAGCCAGGAAACAATTTTGCGCATGCCTGCTGTAACGCTTAGCTGCGTATTAATTAGGACTACTACCCCCAGCAGACACGCAGTACACTGAAGACGGTCACAGGCAGCCCAAATATACTATTTTTCCCCAATTTTTTGAACTGCCTATATAGCCTGTATATCTCTTTCCCTGTACCACTGTCCCTGCCTCACCAGTACTGGCCCTATACTCTGTACAATGACTGCAGACTGAGGACGCAATGCTCTGCACGCCCGATATACAAAAAAAAAAGTGCAACACTGCTAAAAGCAGCCTCAACAGTACTGCACACGGTCAGATGTGGCCCTAAGAAGGACTGTTGGGGTTCTTGAAGCCTAATATAACTCCTAACGCTCTCCCTATAGCAGCAGTAGCATCAGCAGCACTGTCCCTGATCTCTGTCAGAATGCATCTGTGGCGAGCCGCGGGCGGGGCAGATTTTAATACTCGGGTGTCACTTGATCTCCCCAGCCACTCACTGCAGGGGGGTGGTATAGAGCTGGAACATCACAGGAGGAAGTTGTAATGCCTTCCATGTCTTTCTATTGGCCAGAAAAGCACGCTAATGTCTCAGAGATGAAAGTGAAAGTAACTCGAACATCGTGTGGTGCTCGTCTCGAGTAACAAGCATCTCGAACACCCTAATACTCGAACGAGTATCAAGCTCAGACGAGTACGCTCGCTCATCTCTAGTGATCAACTAACTCAGTGGATCATGGAATTCACTCAGTAATCAATCACACACAACTAACGCCGTTACTCTCACAACACTGTTTATGAAGACTTCAACACGTAAAGCACACACACGCTGCACAAACCTCAACGTACTCACTTACTCAACCTTAACATTTCCTCCGGACTGTTAAAATGTACAATTGTATAATACTATTGGACCGCCGAGTCCTCACATTGCTGTATCATGAGATTGTTGAACTCTTCTGCTTCTAACCTTTTTGTCTGTTACTTTATTATTTCTTAATAAAAAGAGATTGTTTAAAAAAAATATTTGTTAGTTGGTACAAATGAGAGTCCCCTCTTTAACAGAATTATTTCTGCCTCTGAAAGTTCCCTGGTGGACAAATTAATGATTTCAAGTTCATTCCTACTGCATTCATTTTCCCCACCGTTTCTTATTTCGGGGTTGACACTCATCCCAGCCTGAGATTCTCCCTTTTGGCCTGATTGGGGCCTCCTGGTCTTGTCCTCAGCATATACTGGGACATTGGTGTTTTTAAAAAATGACCACCATTCATTTGCCCCCTATTTCCTCTTCCTCTCATCCTTGGTCTTCCCCCTCCTCTGCTCCTGCCCATAGCATGTTGTGGCAATCTAGGTGCCTCACTCTCAGATAGATCGCATTCAGAGGAACTCAGCCCAGACTCCTCCGAGGCCCTGTTGTCCATAAAGTCTTTTAGGTCTCTGGTGAACTGGAAGTGTTTTCTTTCTTTTAAGTAACCAGCATACTTCTCGACATCCAGCAAGTCCCTTCTGTCTTTGTTTTTGGTCTCTTCAAGTGCCTCAGTAAGTATGTTGTCAGGGTATCCTCTATCCCTGACACCGAATATCCGTTAAATAGCAGGATCATTGGGAAACGGATTATCTGACCGTGGAGCCAAGGGTTTTGTTTCTAACATCCCCAAAAGCTATCACTATCTTTATATATGTTTTGTTCTGTCCACCTTTGATTTTAAATTTCTTTAAATAAAGTTAGTAATTTTTAATAGATTCTTCTTCAGTGACTATTTTCAGATTTATTTGAAGAATTACTGCCTCGGTGACAACTGTGGATAATGCGTGATCAGAAGAGATCCCGCACTATCCGGCAGTAGGAGCCGACTGTCACCAATACCTGGCCTCCTACTGCTACAGTGGGGGTGCATTGGGACAGTGACCCCCACTGTTAACCCCTTAAACGCTGTGATCTATGTAGATTGTGGCATGTAAAGGGCTGACAGAGGGAGCATGCTCCTTCTATGATGCCATCGGACCTCTGCGATATAATCGCGGAGGGCCGACGGGTTGCCATGGCAACAGGATGCCAGCTAAAAGTATCCTGCTTTGCTGTTGCCTATGATTGCTAATACAAGTGATAAGACATTGCAGGAAAGAAGTCCTGCAGTACTTTATTATAGCAATCATAGCAGCTGTGGTAGAAATCACCAACAGGGATGTAAAAAGGGTAAAAAGAATTTTAAAATAGTGTAAAAAAAGAAAAATGTAAAATAAAATAAAAAAAAACTTTTATTGTGCTTTTTACCCTACTATGAAAAAAATTGAAATACCGCATATTTGGTATTGTCATATCTGTAATGATTCGTACAACAAAATGAACACACTTTTTATCCTGCATTGTGAAAAGCGTAAAAAAAACCCAAAAACTGAGGCACAATGCTTATTTTTTTATTTTGCCTCTAAAAAATGCAATAAAAGTATCAAAAAAGCTGTATGTACCCCAAAATGGTACCCATAAAAACTACAGCTCATCACGCAAAAAAACAAGTCCTTACAGAACTCCATCCATGGAAAAATGAAAAAGTTATTAGACTTTAAATGCAGTAATTTAGAAAAAAATAGCAATAAAAGGGTTTTTTATTGTGGGAAAAGTGTAAAAACCTAAAAAATACAATAAGAATTTTGGTAAATAAATAATCATGGAAAAAAATAGCAATAGAAGGGGTTTTTATTGTGGGAAAAATGGAAAAACCTAAAAAACAATAAGAATTTTGGTAAACAAATAATCATGGAAAAATAAAAAAGTTATTAGACTTTAATTACAGCGATTTAGAAAAAAAATTATTTGCAAAAAAATGTTTTTATTGGGGAAAAGTGGGAAAGAAATTAAGAACCTAAAAAATAAGAATTTTCGTATTTGTAATTGTACCGGCCCGCAGAAATTAATGTATTGTGCCATTTATGCGGCATGATTAAGACTAAAAAAAAACAAAAAAACAATGGCAGAATTGATGTTTTCTCTCCCTGCTATCATTAAAAAAACTATTAAAAAAGTGGGTTCAAAAGGATATAAAGAAAGGACTTGTACTTCACTTTTGTGATGTATCTACTTCTAGTCTTGGCTCAAAAAACTGCATCAAAAAACCCTTTGGTGAATTTTCCCTAATGTTTCTTTAAGGCCCCACCCTTTTTAGTAAAGAATTATGCAAATTCCAATTAAACAGGTCAGCATATAATCTTAAAAAACAAGATTCACAAAATCATTCCAGACAGATTTCTGTCCAACCTGTATTTGAAGAATTCAATTGAAGGAGAATTCACTACCCCCTGTGGCAACCTGTTCCACTCATTGATCACCTTCACTGTCATAAAGTTTTTCCTAATATCTCTTCTGTGTCTCTTCCCTTTAATTTTCATCCCATTGCTTCTAGTATTTCTTTGTGCAAATGAGAATCGGACTGATCCCACTGCACTGTGACATCCCTTCAGATATTTGTAGACAGCTATTAAATCTTCTTTCAGCCTTCTTTTCTTCAAGCTAAACATTTCCAGATCCTCTGTTTGTCATAGGCCATGGTTTGCGGACTGCTCTCCAACCTGGTAGCTCTTCTCTGAACTTGCTGCAGTTTGTCGGTCTTTTTTAAATAGAGGTGCCCAGAACTGGACACAGTATTCCAGATTAGCTGTGACCAAGGAAAAGAGGGGAATAATAACTTCACGTGATCTTTCCATACCCTCACCATCCCATTTCCAGATCCTACCCCCGGGTACTAATAGTCCCTCTTCAGTCTCTTTTCCCATTTCCCATTCTCCCAGGGATGGGAGAAAATGCATCCAGCAATCTATCGACCACCCAGTCTTCTACGCAGTCCACTGCTGCAACTCTGAGTCCTCTCGCTGCTGCTCCTCCTTCCTCCCAGCCTCCTCACTCCATAAAAAATGACACATTCGGATGAGTAGGCAGACTCCCAGGAACTGTTCTCAGGTCTCTGCCTTGATTGGGAAAAAATAGTTCCTCTCTCACCTGAGGAGTTTGTCGTGATCGATGCCCAACCTTTGGAAAGTTCCTGGGGTCTGGGTAATGAGGCCGGGGACTTCCGGCAACTGTCTCAAGAGCTTTCAGTGGGTGAGGAGGACAATGATGATGAGACACAGTTGTCTATCAGTGAGGTAGTAGTAAGGGCAGTAAGTCCGAGGGTGGAGCACACAGAGGATTCGGAGGAAGAGCAGCTGGACGATGAGGTGACTGACCCCACCTGGTTTGCTAAGCCAACTGAGGACAGGGCTTTAGAGGGGGAGGCAAGTGCAGCAGCAGGGCAGGTTGGAAGAGGCAGTGGGGTGGCCAGGGGTAGAGGCAGGGCCAGAGCAAAAAATCCCCAACTGTTTCCCAAAGCACCCCCTTGCGCCAAGCCACCGTGCAGAGGCCTAGGTGTTCAAAGGTGTAGATGTTTTTCAGTGAGAGCGCGGACGACCGACGAACAGTGGTGTGCAACCTGTGTTGCACCAAGATCAGCCGGGGAGCCACCACTACTAGCCTCACCACC